>NC_056678.1:24699204-25305166 GCF_018350195.1 Panthera tigris
TTTAGGCTCTGGGAAAAGAATAATTAAGAACAAGGAAGGGGTGGGGGTGGAGGGGGTGCCAGAATGGCTCAGTCAGTTAAGCATCCAACTTCAGCTTAGGTCATGATCTCACTGTTCATAAGTTCAAGCCCCATGTCAGACTCTGTGCTGACAGCTCAGAGCCTGGAGCCTGCTTCAGATTCTGTGTCTCCCTCTCTCTCTGCTCCTCCCCTGCTTGCACTCTGTCTCTCTCTCTCTCTCTCTCAAAAATAAATAACATTAAAAATTAAAAAAAAAAAAAAAAAAAAAGGAAGAAACATGGGTGCCTGGGTGGCTCAGTCAGTTAAGTGTCTGACTCTTAGTTTTGGCTCAGGTCATGATCTCGCAGCCTTGTGGGTTCGAGCCCCACATCGGGCTCTGTGCTGACAGAGCCCTCTCTCTCTCTGCCCCTCCCCCACTCCCGCTGTCTCTGTCTCTTTCAAAATAAATAAATAAACTTAAAAAAAAAAGAATCAAGGAAGGAGCAGATGAATAAACAGGTAAATAGGAACCAAGATAATCAGAAGGCCAGTTATAAAAAATAAAGGATAGGGATTGCATGTGAAAAGAAAGCAAACATTCAGGCACTCAGATGAAGGCTAAAGGGCAGAGGCAGACCATCAGCAGTGAGGGAAATGAAGCCAGGAGAGCCTGCACATCCAATCTAGTGGCCCCACCTGGGAAGAGGAGGAACTCTGGCTAGGAAAAACCAGGTTGGGCCTAAACAATTTATGTCAGGCTTGAGCTTAGTGTTCAGATGATGGGATCAATGTTAAAATCAGTGAATTTTTCTCATTATATTCCCTCATTGCTCCACTCAGAATAAAATATGTTGATCAATACAGAAAGACGGGCTCTCTACAATCCTCCTCAGGGACTCTGTAAGGTGGGCACTGAGATAAAACATGGAATCACAGTCCAAGTCCATGGCCTGGGGCAATATTGGAACAGGCCCTAGATACAGTACCATAGTTGAGGGTGCAAAGTCTGGAGCAGTAGCAAATAGTGAAAAATGAATTTTAACCTATCATTCAGGGCAAATCATATCAACACATGTGAAACCTATTAAATTCTGGGCTCCTGACCCTGCAGTGAGTGTATTAGACGACCAGGCCACCTTGCCTCAGAAATATTGGTACCATGGGCCAGATATCACAATTCATCGTATCCAAAAATGGGCACACAACATTTGTGAGGAAGAAGAAGGCTAAAATCTTTACAATTCAACTAAATGAGGGTATGGATATTATAGTTCTTCCTATTCCCAAGCGAGCCAACAGATAAGACGTGTGTGTGTGTGTGTGTGTGTGTGTGTGTGTGTGTGTGTGTTGCTACTAAAGATCCTCCCTGAGTTCACTCAAATCTAGCATTGTTGCTCTAGCATATGTATTGTATCAGTCAATTCACAGGAAAACAAAAAGAAGGAATTTAGCACAGAAAGTTCCTTACAAAAGTGATCAAGGAACTGTGTCCTAAACAGTTCCTTACACAGGAGTAGAATCCAGAGATTAGCAACAGTTGGTAGCCACTATACACTCTTAGTCTGAAGAGATAAAAGGAGAAGGTACAGTATACCAGAACCCAGGAGCTGGGCCAACAGGGGTGTGCTGGTAAATGTTTAACCAAGGCTGTCTGTTGGAGGAAAGCCCCCATTTGTAAAGTCTGCAATCTCTGAGGTAAAGATACTCCCATCATGGCTTATTTTAAGGCATCAAAGTGCTATCACTAAACGTGAAGTTGGGAAAAAATGAACAGCATTCGCCCCTCCTGAGCTAGTATGAGCTGGTTCCTGCAAAACACCAGGCTGGGGTCGCATGATAGAAGTTGCAGCCACAGCAGTGGACTCAGCTGCCGCGCCAGTGGAGCTCACAGAAGCAGGGGAAGTGGGGGAGCCGGGGCGGGGTGGGGGGGGGGTCGGAGGGAATGCTGGTCTCTCCCTCCTGCCTCCTTCCATCATCTAGTGCCTCCTACTGGCCCAACCCAGACAGAAGGATCCCCAAGCAGGAAAACCACCACCCCCCCCCACCCCCCGCCAAACAACACAGAGCAGAGTGGGGAAAGGGAGAAAATGGACCTGAGACACTTGTGATCCTGATATTTTTTCATATGCTTGATTACATGAACTTGGAATGCAGGGTTGAAATGCATGTTGCTTACAACTGCAGATGAAGTATCAGCATGCAGTTAAAAGTTCAAATTTGGCCTCAACATACAAAACCAAAGACAGTTTTGGATCATTGAGTAATATTTAAAAGATGGGCATAGAGGTATTTGAGATTCTTTTAAGGACACTATTGAATATCACGTAACATTATCAGATACTTTTGAGAGGTATTTTGTGCAATACAAGGAAAATTTAAATTCACCACTGAACGCTCACCATCATTCACTCAGCAACCATTTCTTGAGCACCCACTCTATGCAGACTCTGTTCCAGATATTTGGCATATAGCAGTGGACAAAACAGACAAAATCCAAGCCCTCAAGGAGCCTATACACTAGTAGGGGAGCTAGACAATGAAATAAGTAAGCAAACCATATAGAATACTAGAAAGTGATAAGCACAATGGAGAGAAGAAAGCAATGGAATAGGGATAAAGAGTGATGGGGGTGGGGAAGTTACGATTTTAAAAAAGATTGGTCACAAAAGGCCTCACCAAGAAGGTGTCATCTAAGCAAAGACTTGAAAGAAGAGAGGGAGTAATAAGCCAGGGGCATAGGGTAGGATAGGGAGAAGAACCTTCCAGGCAGAGGGAAGTTTCCTGGGTAGAAGTTACCTCACCATATTGTAGAAACAGCAAAAATGCTGGGGCAGTCGGGGAAGAGGCAGTACAGATCATGCATGCCACTGTAAGGTCTTCAGCTCTTGCCATGAGTGAAATGGCAAGCCCCTGAAGGGTCTGAACAGAGGACTGATTTCCCAAGGATCATTCTGGCTGCTGCTTTTAAAATAAACTGGAGGGGTCCAACAGTACATGCAGGGGGACCAGGTAGGAGACTACTGAAATATTCCAAGCTCTCAAGAGATGATGTGGCTTAGATCAAGGTCCCAGAAGTAAAAGTTGGAAGAGCTGGTCAGGTATGGAATGTATCTGCAAGGTAGATACAATAAAATTTGCAAAAGACTGGATGTAAGTTGTGACACAAAGAGAGAAGGTGAGAGAGGACTCTAAAATGTAGAGTCTGATGGATGACAACTATGAGTGGACCAGCTTTGGGGAGAAAGATACGTTTTGTATTTAAACATGTAAGTTAGGATGCCAGTTAGAAATTTAAAACAGGTTGAATAGATGTATAGAAGAGTCTACCTTGTGTTCTACCCAGTAGAAGACTGGGCTGGAGACATAAATTAGGGAGTGGTCAACATACAGATGGAATTTGAAGCCAGGAAAGTGCGTCAGATCCCTAACGACTGTGGACTGAGTATGACAACACTTCTTAACTGAGATTCTGTGAAAAACTTAAGACAATTGCCCAAGACACCCATTGTATGTAATGAATTAACTTCCCTCCTATGCATCTAGAAGAGTGCTAGTTATTTGCCTTGGGAAAACTGAGAAGACAGTCCTTCAAATGGTTACACATGTTATGTGGTTCAGATAAGAAACCGTGGTTGGGAAAGGCTGATTGAGGACTTCAAACTAGTCAGGACAATGAGGAGGGAGCAGAAAGAAAACTGACAAGTGGCCAGTGAGGTAGGAAGAAAGCCAGGAGGGAGAGGGGACCTGGAACTAAGTGATGGAGACAAGGATCCAGGGGATCGAATGCAGCTGATGGGTCCTTCAAGGTGGACACTAAGAACTTATGGACAGGCACGGAGGTCTAGGAACCTTTGACAAATGCAGTTTTAACAGATGGGATTGGACTGGGTTTAAGAGAGAACAGGAAGAGTGAGCCTTCTTAGGTTAGAGTTATATGGTGACTAAAATTGGACCAGAAACTTCCTATCAATAATTTTTCAAGCTTCTGGGTCAATCTGATTGAAGATTGTTCTGAGCAAGCTTAGCTGTCAGGAAAATTACATGGCAAGAATTTATCTCTTAGAATGTTTTTCAATATTGGGCAATCAACAAGACTTAAAAATATACCCAGATATCAAGGCTCCAACTGACTACATAAATCCAGATTTCAAATATTTGTGTTCATCATAAATAGTCTGTTAGTGTTACTAGTTAACTTGAAAATAGGTAGTTATTAGAAAACTGCACTGATAAATTTATGCTGAAAAAAATAGAACCTATGGCTTCACATATTGGGCCACATATGTGATTTGCCAAAAATATTTTAAAATACCATACAATAAAATCATCCCTAGTTTTTTTTTATTTATTTATTTTAGAGAAAGAGAGACAGAGCACAAACAAGGGAGGGGCAGAGAGAGCCAGAGACAGAATCTGAAACAGGCTGAAAGCTCTGAACTGTCAGCACAGAGCCCGATGTGGGGCTTGAACCCATGAACTGTGAGATCATGACCTGAGCTGAAGTCAGACACTTAACCGACTGAGCCACCCAGGCACCCCTTTTCATTCCTAGGTTTTCAAACTTCTTTATATACATTACATATATAGAGAGCTTCAACCACCTGAAAGCTAGAAGCTAATGATATAAAATTTACTACTCTACAGTTCTTATGACCCAGTGGTCTGTTTATATGATTTGCACAAGTCACATAAATTCTCTGAACCCTCGTTTCTTTTCCTACAGACCAAGAATGGGATGCTGGAAGCAGTCATGTAAAATGCTTTAAAAGTACTAGCAATGGGGCTCCTGGGTGGCTCAGTCAGTTGAGCAATGGACTCTTGATTTCTGCTCAGGTCATGACCTCACGGTTTGTGAGTTTGAGCCCCGCATCGAGCTCTGCACTGACAGTGCAGAGCCTGCTTGGGATTCTCTCTCCCCCCTCTCTCTGTCCCTATTTCACTTGCACTCTCTCTCTCTCTCTCTCTCTCTCTCTCTCTCTCAAAATAAATAAATACACTTAAAAAAAAGTATTAGCAAATACAGTTTCTCAGTAGTGATAGTAAATGGCATATTAAGACTGGGCTGACTGGACCAATTGGGAAGCTTGAGATGTTTACTAACCTAGACAGATGGCCCAACTGACTCAAGTGAATGTAACGAGAAGGGCCTAAAATAATAGAAAGTAGACCTAGAATGTGCAGAGCTCCTATATAGGCGTTTCTGGTCTGCTTGCTGTTAAGCCAATGCTCCCTGCCCTGGAGGGGTTGGGGGTGCCATCAGCATGACATCATATCTGAAGGAGCGGCCTCCACACACGCACTGTGTCACACACACCTTCATTTATGTGGCTTCAACTCTTTCCCGCTTAGATCATTCAAAAACGTTGGTGACGGGGGCATGGATATTTGAGATTCTGCGGACTACTTTGCTTTTCATTTTCAAGGCTTTCTGAAAACAGCTGCAGAAATACCAAGACCTTTGGAAAAAGGCTGATCTTACTACATTTTCAGCCAGACTGCAAGCTGAGAGAAGTGGAAATATTACAAGCCTATTTTCCTGAAATCCCTGTCAGAACTGCTCCAGCAATTTCTTGGCTTTACACATGACCTCAAAACAGGACAATCTCCTCTTCCAAATCCATCTGCATTTTTAGCTTTAGCTCTAGCCTTACATTTAAATATGCAGTTAAGTCAGGTACAATAGCCCCACAGGCCCAGTGGTACCCAGATTTGCAAATCTGAGTTATTATAGGACCCTAGGATATAAAAATCAGATGATGAATACAAATCACAAAAATCTTATACCCAAAGATTCAACTCCAAGAAATCTATTACCAGCAACACACTACAATATCTTTTCAGACCAGCTAAAAGATAAATGCTTTATTTCAAAATGATCGTAAGCAAGGGTTAAGGTTGGCAGATGTCAAGAATTTTAGTTGACATTATCTCATAGCTAGCATTTTAAAATCCAGAACAACTTGGGGAAAGATTGAAAGAGAAAACAATTACCAGTGTTCAATATAAAGAATATGAATCAACAACTTCAAACTAACCTTTTATTCACTCAATCTGGAATTAGCAGACTTGGGAGGCTGTTGAAAACAGTCAGTACTGCACAGCTTACCCTTGCCTGTGTTCAGCTAAATGCACTAGCCACAGCTCGGCACATCACACTCTCCTGGGGACTGCTGCATCCAAGAATTCGTGCAGCCAGTGGTCTTGGAAATAAAAGTTAAAACTTTCCCTTCCCAAGAGATACAAAATTTTCTCCATTGGTCCCTCATCCAGAGCCATTTCCTGGGCAAATGACCAGAGGAACACCCATTCAGAAAATCAGAAATCATGTTGCCAACAAATTGAGAAGTTAAAGAGACAGTATTGAGGGAAGAGGCCACATGTTCTAAGCCTTGCCTTAATAGCCCTTCTAAATCTCTAGAAGACTGGTTCAAATTTGGTCTAGGCTGAACACACAAATTTATTCTTTCAAAGGGACAGAAGGCTAAGTTTGGACAAGAGTCATCCTGGGAGGTCCAGCCCAAAGAACACTAAAAGGCCAAGATCGCTGTACTGCTACCCCAAGGGCCTTCTAGTCATTTCCGGCCTGCGCCCAACTTCTGGAGCCTGGTTCAGTTCTAACACAAACCACATGCTCAGCTCCAGAACAATGCATAATACTTTCAGAACTAGGAAGGCCTGCAGGTTGGGTTGGATATCACAGGTATGTTCTGGTGAGCAGCAGGCTTCTAACTTTGGTTTTATTCTGGCTCAGCTGTTCACAATTGGAGAACTAGACCAGCTTCTCACTCCCTTCATTTCATGTCCCTTCCATGTAATCTAGGATGCCACTTTATCATGTCAGATACCATGAATTTAACTTGAGAAATGGAGGAAGAAGGAAGGAAGGAAGGAAGGAAGGAAGGAAGGAAGGAAGGAAGGAAGGAAGGAAGGAAGGAAGGAAAGAAGTGGGGGAGGGAGGAAAACAGGGAGGAAAGAAGGGAGAAAAAAGATGTATTTTAAAAAACCAGAAAGATAAAAGAAAACTTAGTAAATCAAATAATTTTCAACTTCCATATAAAAACCTTGATGTGTGCACTCCTCCAACATAAAGAAGCTAAGAAACATGCAAATCATGCACCTTTAAGACCCCTACTTTACTGTGGCTTTCTAGGACTATTTTGGTGTGCTTTGCACCATCATTTATCTCTTATATAATAAAAAGATCTTTCTATTTCACTGCAAGCATTTTGTGCTCTCTTCTGTATTCTCTTTAAATTTTTTAATGTTCTTCAATGTTTATTTATTTTTGAGAGAGAGAGCATGAGCAGGCAAGGGGCAGAAAAGAAGGAGGCACAGAATCTGAAACAGGCTCCAGGCTCTGAGCTGTCACAGAGCCCGACGCAGAGTCTGAACACACAAACTGCAAGATCATGACCAGAGCCAAAGTTGGACGCTTAACCAACTCAGCTACCCAGGTGCCCCCTTAATATCTTTCTTAATACATAATTTTAAGGCTATTAAAATCTAACGTTAAGTTAATATCAGTTATGCATTTTTTAGGTTAATAAATCTAAACCAACAAGTTTCCAGCATCATCAAATTGCTCAGTTATTCCAGTTAAACTGAATTCTATGCCAAATATGGCTTACTGATGTTTGATATAATTTTGGTTTATATGTGCTCTCCCTCTCTCAACATTATTATCTTCCTAAAATATTATCAAATTAATTGCCTAAAAAAAGAATTATGGAAAAATCCCCTGTTGCATTATTTGTTTGCATAAATGTATAGCTTCTTTGCTTCTCAATTACTGAGCTCTTATCAGTCCCATAAATCAATAATATGAAATGCTTCTTCATTGCAATCCTTTTTGGAATAAGCCAAAAAACAAACTTATTTTCCTCATATATCTCTTTCCTTCCTCATTAACTCACACTTATGACATATAGAGCTATCACTTCAAAGCATGTTTGTAATGGTGAAATGCTCACTAAACCAGAAGTGGAAATCCATCACTCCCAGTGGTGAAATATTAGTATGCTAACCTCCAGTTGGCAATGGGGTGGGAAAGGACTTGAACCTGAATGTTTTCTATTTGTATTGAGTGTCCAATATTAAAAGAATATTGGCATCTATGGCAAATAATTAAGTTCATTATGTTTAATTTTTATTATGAAATACTGATTTTTAGACATGTCTTTACATTCAAAAGGTTAAATAGAACAATTCTTTAAAAAAAATTGCTTGATTAAATTAAAGACACTGACAAATAAAAGAAAATAAATCCCAAGTCTATAGAATTGTCTGCCTTTGAATCTAGTATTTTTTCATGTGCACACCAATGGGATAAATTTTCACTCATGTCTAGTTGAGTGCAGTTGATGCTTGAACAACGTGGGGGCTGGGAGGCCAACCCTGCTCTGTGTATAATTTTGGGCTCCCCAAAACTTAACTACTAATAGCCTACAGCTAACCAGAAGCCTTAGCAATAAGATAAACAGCAAATTAATACATAGCTTGTAGGTGATTTGTATTATACACCATATTCTTACAATAAAGTAAGCTAGAGAAAAAAATGTTATCAAGAAAATCATAAGAAAGAGAAAATACATTTCTGGTACTGTACTATACAAATTCCCTATATAAGTGGACCCACACAGTGTTCAAATCCATGTTGTTCAAAGGCCAACTGTATTTTCTTTCTCTGAAATTGGTGGTATCGGCTCCAGAATTTTGGCCTTCATTGCTTAGATGATCTCTTTTGATAATAAGTTAAAGATGCCTCATGGTTACTGATTTACTTTCAGAAAAATATCATTAATAAGTATTAATACCTATATTGTTATTTTGCCTCTTCAAGCATTAGCCTGAATCTCCATCCTCTCTCTCTCTCTCTCTTTTCCCTGAATTCTTCCTTTTTCCCTATCTTTAAGACCTCTTGAAAAGATAAGTGGTTAAAATGCTACCTATTCCTGATTAAAATGATAAAATTTAGCATTCTTTTAAAATTCTACATCTATATTTTTATTTTTTTATTATTTTTTTATTTTTTTTTAATTTTTTTAACGTTTATTTATTTTTGAGACAGAGAGAGACAGAGCATGAACGGGGAAGGGTCAGAGAGAGGGAGACACAGAATCCGAAACAGGCTCCAGGCTCTGAGCTGTCAGCACAGAGCCCGACGCGGGGCTCGAACTCACGGACTGTGAGATCATGACCTGAGCCGAAGTCGGCCGCTTAACCGACTGAGCCACCCAGGCGCCCCTCTACATCTATATTTTTAAAAGCCAAACTCTATCCATAGAAAACTGGCCATATCCATATACAAAAAAAACAGTTTGCAAATAATCCCAAGGGTTCAAAGCCCCTCTAAAGCCTATCAGTGGGTGTACAAAGGGTCTGCGGTCCCCAGAGTAAACCCTGCTCCAAGCGGTTTCTCACAAGTCAGCCATCCAACTCTCCATTGGCCTAAGGCTTGCTACCTCCCCGGTCCTTCCTTTGGTCAATATTGCCAAGCCCAAATTAACTGTGCCTCTCCCATGAAGCCCTCCCCAACTCCTTCAATTCAACTCCACTTTCTACCTTTCCTTGCTTCCTAATACACATAGAGTCAAGTCTTAAAACTTTGCATTCAATTTCCCTCTAAGTAATTCATATGGGCAACTTATACCTCAAACTCTAATTGATAAAGCCCTGAAAGCAGATACAATACACCTTAGATCTCTGTAGTTCCTCCACGGTACTTGGCACAGCGCTAGTGAATATTTACTGAATGATCAACCCGCTCATCTACTTATCCTCTGGTAGCTGCTGTCCCATTACTGCTACTTTGCCCGAGGAGAAGGATGGGGCCAAGAGCACCTTTTTGAGCAAAATGTAGGTTATACAGAGCTCAGGGGCTATCACACACCATTTTGTTCATCACTTAGCCACCATTTATTAAATTCCCACTATGTGTCAGGCAAGAAGCTAGGCACTGGGAATACAAAAGTGACCGAAATGTAAGCACATGAACCTTGCAGTAACAGGGGCACAGAAGGCAGCAGTGAAAAAGGAGCAGGCAATTCTCTCCCTAAAGAGGTTAGTAGAGTTGTCACTGAGAACAGGATGCTGGAAATGGATGGTGAAAGAATTAGTATGAATTTACCAGATGAACTAGGATGGGAAAGACATCCCAGGAGAGTAACAGCAAACAGAAAGGCCAAATGCACGGAAATAACATGTCTTTTACCCCCTGCTCACTTTCCCGAGTCAGCTCTGGGATGAGTCTCCATTTCAATAATGCCAACTCACCTCATCTTCTGGATTATTTACCTGAACTCAGTAACAGGGATTTGTTTTTAAGGACTGACTAAAGTACACTGCCTAGCAAATATGAATTTCATAATACTAAATAAATTTAGTAGTTTGGATTTGGAAATCCTACTCCAAGTCTAAATTATGGATTTGGATGGACATCCAATGACTGACTCAACATTCATTTTATTAGGTTACATATTTTTACAGAGAAGATTTTGAATACGATTTTAATTTTAATGATCTGTCTGCCTTCAAGGGATAAAATAAATCAAGAAAAAAAATTGGTTTTAAAGCTATTTATTCAACTTTTCCATTCCTGTATCATTTACTTCTCCAAGCGAGTTTCAGTGTCTTTGTCTGCTGGCTTTATAAACCTCTCTTTGGGCTTTAACAACCATGGAATCACTTCTACTGTGAAGCTTAATATCCCGCTTTAACATCCAAATATGATTCACATATTGCATCTTCAGTATTTCTAAAACAAAACAATCTGCTTGAACTTAAAAAAAAAAAAGTTACTTTTCTCCAGAACCCTTACAAACATGCCTTCCAATCTATGGAAATGGGACTCATTTAATAAAACATGCAATAATCTGCTTCAGGCTCACTTTCCTGCCTTGTCCTCTACAAAGAAAGATTAATAACACTGCTAAACTCATTTTATTTTAAAATACTAATGATATTAAAATGCATCAATAGTCTGGCTTAAAAAAAAAAGTTGGAAAGAAAAAAGTCAAGAACTGGTTGCAGAGGTGCCGTTTCTGGCACTTACTACTTTTTCAGAGACTTTCGCCTATAATTGCTTTTAAAGACATGAAAGCCTTCACTCTCCCCAAATATATCCAAAGAACATTTCATATCTGAGATCTTAGAGGATGCTCACAAATTTATAATAAAGACACAAAGCCTCACGGATGGTGCTACACAAAAGGTGTTTTTATTGTTGTTACTAATCTCAGATACACAATTAACTGTCAACTAAAGAAGCAAGCAGAAATTTCCTAGGGGCGCCTGGGTGGCTCTGTTGGTTGAGCGTCTGACTCTTGGTTTCGGCTCAGGTCATGATATCACGGTTTCATGGGTTTGAGCCCTGCATTGGGCTCTGCACTGGCAGCGTGGAGCCTGCTTGGGATTCTCTCGCTCTCTATGCCCCTCCCTGGCTCACGCTGTCTCTGTCTCTTTCAAAAATAAGTAAATAAAACTTTACAAAAAAAACAAAAAAAAAACAAAAAAAAACAAAGAAAGAAAGAAATTTTCCTAGAAAATACATTTAAAATTATTTTGAGTTGTTTCAAAAAACTCTGAGTTCAGATCTTCATTGGTCTCTTCATTATCATTTGAGTTCTAGGACCCCCAAAGCTAAAAACAGTACGAGAATGAAGATCCTCATACTAGAAGGGCAATTACCCTCATAATGATGACCAGGATGCTACAGTATATTTGTATCGTGATTTATACTTACAAGGATTCTTTCCCAAGACTCACCTCATGTAATCATCCTAAACCTCCAAGAGAGATAGCAAACCTAGATTCCAGAAGCAACACGCCCAAGGACATAAGGCCAGCTGGTGGCAAGAGTAGAATCAAAACCCAGCTCTTACCAGTACAAAAAAATCTTTTCCATTGCACCAGATATAGAATGACCAATCAATCTCTGTCCCCATCTTTCTTTGCTTTGCATTTCTTAATACTCATTGATTTGTTTTAAATATAGTATTTCAGTATCCTTAGGCCATCATCTTAAGTTTCCAGTTTTAAAAATGTTTTAATCAGCCCAATATCAATTTCCTCTTTATTCACAGTTAACCTTACTGGAAGAAGGGCAGTCCAAAGCAAATCAAGATGTTCTGCATTCATTTCTATCTCTTCTCTTTACCACTGTTGGAGCGCATATTGAATGCCTCTCCCAACCAGAAAAATTGCTTCCCGTTCATTTATTGGGCCAGGCCTCTCCCAGAAAACACTGTAATTGGTTTCCTTTTCAGGTTTCCACAGAATCCCTCTCAGAAAGATCACAGGGAGCACAGGACGCAAGCAATAAGGCCCAAATGATACCATATGTTTAAGATTATAAGACTCTAATATCAATTTCAAAAACACATTATTACATAAAAGTCTTTCAGGGCACCTGGGAGGCTCAGTAGGTTGAGTGTCCAACTTCAGCTCAGGTCATGATATCATGGTTCGTGAGTTCAAGCTCCACATCGGGCTCTGTGCTGATGGCTCAGAGCCTGGAGCCTGCTTCGGATCCTGTGTCTCCCTCTCTCTCTGTTCCTGCCCCACTTGCACTCTGTCTCTCTCTCTCAAAAATAAATAAATATTTAAAAAAATTTTTAAATAAAAGTCTTTGGATTCTTTCAACACTCTATCAAAGAACCCTAAGAAAATCGGCCAAGGTGTAATTTTGCCTGAATCCCCAACCACTGAAAGAAAACCAAATTTCTTTCATTCATTCATTTGTTCAGGAATTCATGTATTCATTCAACATGAAGCTCAGTATTGCCAGCAGTGTTCTAGGCCCCAGGATTTCAGTGGTAATAAGACAAGTTTCTCCCTTTTGGAGCTCACATTCTAGAGGTAGTAAGAAAGGCAACAAACCCATAAACAAATAATATCATGTATTGTTAACTTGTTAAGTATAATGAAAGAATAAAACAAGATGATGGGGAACAGAGTGGAAGCAGGGAAACCAGTTGAGAAGTGATTATGGTAGACTAGGTAAGACAGGAAAGGAGGCTGCTGAAAAATAGTTAGATTTAGCACTTGTTGATAGATTTGATGTCAAGCTTGAGGAAGAGAGAAATTGAGGATTATGCCAAGATTTTTGCCTGAATAAATGAGTGGCTGGTCAGTGGTACCTTAGCTAAGATGGAAAAGACCTTGAGAGAAATAGGATAGCGGTAGGAACAGCAAGGATCCTCTTTATTGCCAACTCACATTTCAGGTGCCATCTAAGTGGAGATGTTCTTAAAAAAATAAAAAGACAGGGGCACCTGGGTGGCTCAGTGGGTTAAGCGTCCAACTTCGGCTCAGGTCATGATCTCACAGTTTGTGAGTTTGAGCCTCATATCAGCCTCCATGCTGACAGTGCAGAGCCTGCTTGGGACCTTCTCTCTCTCCCCCTCTTTCTGCCCCTCCCCCATTTGTGCACAAGGGTGCTCACTCTCTCTCTCTCTCTCTCTCAGAATAATAAATAAATAAACTTTAAAAATAAATAAAAAATAAAAAGACAGTTGAATATACAAGTCTAAAGCTCAAGGGAGAAGTCAGGGCTAGAAATCCAAATTTGACAATCAAAGGAATTCAGATCAGATATAAAGTCATGGGACCAGATGGAGTTTACCTCGGGATATGTGTAACCAGAAGAGGTTCAAATCGTGGCTTTGCCACATATTAGCTAACTTGGGGAAAATCTTTAACTTGTCTATGTAGGGTCAATATATATCTGAACATGGTAGGAAATCTGCATAGCACTACACAAATACATGTTGTTGTCAAACTTCCTAGAAATTAACACCATAGGAAGACAGAAACGGTAAAACCAAGAATGAAAATGCGTATTTCCTGACCATGGTAATAAATTACCAGTTACCTCAGCAGAGGAGCAAAACAAATTGCCAGCAAAATCCCTAAAGAAAGTGCCACCGAGGGGGCACCTGCGTGGCTGAGAGTTAAGCGTCCAACTCTTGGTTTCGACTCAGGTCATAATCTCACAGTTTCTGAGTTCAGGCCCCACGTCAGGCTCTGCACTGACAGTGCGGAGCCTGTTTGGGATTCTCTCTCTCCCTCTCTCTCTGCCCCTCCCCACTCACACTGTCTCTATCTCTCTCAAAATAAATAAATAAACTTAATTTAAAAAAGAAAAAACAGTGCCACTTAGGAAAATAAACATAAGATAGCCCTACCTCTGGCCCATTGGAAAAAGAAAAGATTTTCATTAACAAATGCAGCAGTTGAAAATAGTATGCCACACTATTAACAGTGAATTTTTCCAGGGGCTGAATTTATAGAGAATGATTAATTCTTAGAATTTTATCATTATTACTCTCATAATTAGAAAAAGAAGAACACAAAAGGATAATATAATAAATAATTATGATTTCTGAAAATAGTGTTGATTTGGCATGACAGATATAACTAATAGGGAAAAAATAGAAACTCATGGACTATGTTCTAGAAGCTCCAATGTGGAACTTAGAATTGCCAAATGACTGATAAAAGTGATCTAGATGATGTTCTTGCTGAACTCTAATGCATGTTGGTAAAGTAAAAAGTAAAATAAGAATCAGCTGAATACCCTTACAAGTGCTGGGGTTTTAAAAATTTCAAAGATCCCATACATTTACCTAGCCGTTTATAAACTTGAAAAGGTAGACTTTTTTTCTGATTGAACCCATCAATGTGTGTTAACTGTTGGAAATAATTTTTTAAAATAGCAGACAAATTAAGGATCACAAAACTACTATACTGCCATATGATAAGTATAGAAGCAAGATTATTTTTTTAATGTTTATTTATTTTTGAGAGAGAGAGAGAGAGACAAAGTGTGAGCAGGGGAGGGGCAGAGAGAGAGGGAGACACAGAATCTGAAGCAGGCTCCAGGCTCTGAGCTGTGAGCAGAGCCCAACACGGGGCTCGAACTCACGAACCATGAGATCATGACCTGAGCTCAACTGACTGAGCCACCCAGGCACCCCTAGAAGCAAGATTATTATCTGATTATATTCTTGCCACATTTTTGCTTCTTTTGTCTAATTGCCCTATTTATGTTATAGATTCATCCAATTTAACCTATAATCCAAGGTTTTATTAGAATACCTAGGGAGTTGCTGCTGTAGAAAAGATCTCATATAGTCTTTATGAAATTACAACTACTGTTTTTGATATTAGCGTATGTTTAAAAATTTTTAACACTAAGGAGACCTTGGAGGAAACTGTAGTCTTTGCCATGTTTGAACTAAAAAGAAAACTCCTTCCGATTATGTAAACTTAAAAGCTTAACAGGATGAGAAATAGTTTTTATGCTCTATGTAAGTCAATGAACATAGAGTAGAAGTTGGTCTCCCACGTCCCCTGCTGGTCCTTCCAATTCAAGGTAGCAAGCACTAGATGGCATTGCTGATTCATAACCAGGCAATTGACTGCTTTTCCGGGTTTTATGCTAAACTTGAAAATCTTTGTTATCAACGAAGTTAAAGTTCTTTAGTAACTAAAGAAATTTTAAACACTTCCAACAGGCAAAAAAATCTCTCAAGCCAATTTAGAGTGTTCTCTTCTTGACTACATAGCTTTCCCTAAATGATATGACTCTAAATCGAGTTCTCTGCATGAGGTTTTCAAATATATAACTACATATAAATGTAAATATGGTGCCTGGGTAGCTCAGTTGGTTAAGCATCCGACTTCAGTTCAGGTCATGATCTCACGGTTTGTGAGTTCAAACCCCACATCGGGCTCTCTGCTGTTGGCACAGAGCCCACTTTGGATCCTCTGTCCTCTCTGTGCCTCCCCCACTTGTGTTCTCTCTCTCTCCCTCTCTCTCTCAAAAATAAATAAATAAATAAATAAGTAAACAAATAAATAAATAATGTAAATACAAAAATATTTGAATCAAACACTGGTGCACTTGCAGATGATAAGAATAATTTAAGTGGAAAGAAATAAGGTTCTCCAAAGGAAACACTCAGTCTTCAGTTCTGCTAAAGCAATTTGCCACTAACATCCTAAGGGCAGAGGGGCAAGGAGCAAATTATGGGTTTAGGCCTTCACCCCTGTGAAGATAAAGGCTCTTCTGTCCACTTTGGGACTGAAGTCTCCTGTCTTCCCACATAAAAACTGGAAGCATCAACATGGCAAGTGCCCTGCCCCCCAGCAGCTTCTGTGACTACTTGGGCTTGGAAAGGGGGACTGACAGCAACACTGAGAAGTCTCTTGCCTCACCCTTGCAAATGCTCTCCTCTATTCCTCCTGTGCTTCACATAAACAGCCAGTCCCAGGACTGAAACTCACCAAGCTAATAAATCTTCTCCAAAATCAAGTCTTAAAAAATACTCTTGTTCTTTGAAAAATCCTAAAAAAGGGAAACAAAGTACCTTCTCAACTCACCAACAATAAAAGAATTACAAGTGATATAGAAAACTTCATTTTTATTTTTTTTAAGGTTTATTCATTTTTCAGAGACAGAGCATGAGTGGGGGAGGGGCAAAGAGAGAGGGAGACATAGAACCTGAAGCAGGCTCCAGGCTCTGAGCTGTCAGCACAGAGCCCGATGCAGGGCTTGAACTCACGGAGATCATGACCTGAGCTGAAGTTGGAAGCTTGCCGACTGAGCCACCCAGGCACCCCTAGAAAACATCTTAAAGCTAACAGGGAGCACCTGTTGGGATGAGCACTGGGTGTTGTATGGAAACCAATTTGACAATAAATTTCATATTAAAAACAAAAAGCTAACATGGAGACTGCCACGTGCCAATTCATTCATTTACTCAATTAAACATGGCAATGTGTCATGAATGGTACTCAGAGCTAATAATGTGGCAGTGAACAGAAGACAGTTCGGTCCCTGTCTTTATAGGAACTCCTGTTCAGTAATAGATAATGTTAGTAATATAGAAATAATTATTTTAATGTTGCTAATAAGTCAATCGCCTCAAAACGTTTTAGAAAGTAAGCCTGATATGAGCTAATAAAAATTAAACTACTGAGCATGGCATCATGGCAGGGAAGAATGTGAATCTATGGAGCTTGAGAAAATAATTCAAAGGAATGTATTTTGGTCTTTGGTGCACCAGTCTATTTCACAGGGAAAACTGTGTTTCGCTGCCTGGGAGGTCACCCACAGCTGCATAATCTTTACTTCATTTTTATGAAGAAAAGCAAATGAACAGACATTGCGACTGCTTAGACAGGTTCCTTACATCATCTGTCCTTTCCCCCCACAAAGTTCCACCTCATCTACATCTGCTTTAATAACTTCATCTTTGTGGAAATAAAATACTGTATTTTATTTGTTTTTAATGTTTATTACTTATTTTTGAGAGAGAGATAGCGAGCAGGGGAAGGGCAGAGAGAGAGAGGACAGAATCCCAAGAAGGCTCCGTGCCTTCAGCACAGAGCCCCATGCAGGGCTCGAACTCATGAACTGTGAGATCATGACCTGAGCTGAAACCAAGACTCAGACACAACCAACTGAGCCACCCAGATGGCTCCTGAAAGTAAAATATTTTAAATAAGGACTATTTAGTCAACAACAAAATTATAAATTACAATGGCAAACTTAATTTTATCACACTAGAAGAAAGTTTTCCTGTCAGAATGGCTAACATTAACTCAGGCAACAACAGATGTTGGCAAGGATGCGGAGAAAGAGGATCTCTTTTGCACTGCTGGTGGGAATGCAAACTGGTGCAGCCACTCTGGAAAACAGTATGGAGGTTCCTCAAAAAATTGAAAATAGAACTACCTTACAACCCAGTAATTGCACTACTAGGTATTTATCCAAGGGATACAGGTGTGCTGTTTCAAAGGAACACACGCACCCCAAAGTTTATAGCAGCACTATCAATAATAGCCAAAGTATGGAAAGAGCCCAAATGTCCATCGATGGATGAATGGATAAAGAAGATGTGGTGTAAAGGCAAGGGAATTAAAAGCAAAAATGTACTAGGACCTTATGAAGATAAAAAGCTTCTGCACAGCAAAGGAAACAACCAACAAAACTAAAAGGCAACCAACGGAATGGGAAAAGATATTTGCAAATGACATATCAGACAAAGGGCTAGTATCCAAAATCTATAAAGACCTCACCAAACTCCACACCTGAAAAACAAATAATCCAGTGAAGAAATGGGCAGAAAACATGAATAGACACTTCTCGAAAGAAGACATCCAGATGGCCAACAGGCACATGAAAGAGGCTCAGTGTCGCTCCTCATCAGGGAAATACAAATCAAAACCACACTCAGATATCACCTCACGCCAGTCAGAGTGGCCAAAATGAACAAATCAGGAGACTATAGATGCTGGAGAGGATGTGGAGAAACGGGAACACTCTTGCTCTGTTGGTGGGAATGCAAACTGGTGCAGCCACTCTGGAAAACAGTGTGGAGGTTCCTCAAAAAATTAAAAATAGACCTACCCTATGACCCAGCAGTAGCACTGCTAGGAATTTACCCAAGGGATACAGGAGTACTGATGCATAGGGGCACTTGTACCCCAATGTTTATAGCAGCACTCTCAACAATAGCCAAATTATGGAAAGAGCCTAAATGTCCATCAACTGATGAATGGATAAAGAAATTATGGTTTATATACACAATGGAGTACTATGTGGCAATAAGAAAGAATGAAATATGGCCCTTTGTAGCAATGTGGATGGAACTGGAGAGTGTGATGCTAAGTGAAATAAGCCATACAGAGAAAGACAGATACCATATGGTTTCACTCTTATGTGGATCCTGAGAAACTTAACAGAAACCCATGGGGGAGGGGAAGGAAAAAAAAAAAGAGGTTAGAGTGGGAGAGAGCCAAAGCATAAGAGACTCTTAAAAACTGAGAACAAACTGAGGGTTGATGGAGGGTGGGAAGGAGGGGAGGGTAGGTGATGGGCATTGAAGAGGGCATCTTTTGGGATGAGCACTGGGTGTTGTATGGAAACCAATTTGACAATAAATTTCATTAAAAAAATGTATATATATATACACCACATCTCTATACACACACACACACACACACACACACACACACACACACACACTAGAGTATTACTCGGCAATCAAAAAGAATGAAATCTTGCCATTTGCAACTATGTGGATGGAACTAGAAGGTATTACGCTAAGCAAAATTGGTCAGTCAGAGAAAGACAAATATCATATGACTTCACTCATATGAGGACTTTAAGATACAAAACAGATGAACATAAGGGAAGGGAAACAAAAATAATATAACAACGGGGAGGGGGACAAAACAGAAGAAACTCATAAATATGGAGAACAAACAGAGGGTTACTGGAGGGGTTGTGGGAGGGGGCATGGGCTAAATGGATAAGGGGTAAGGGGCATTAAGGAATCTACTCCTGAAATCATTGTTGTACTATATGCTAACTAACTTGGATGTAAATTAAATAAAATTTTTTAATAAGAAGAAAGTGTTCCATCATAGAGAGTTGTTTGATCAAGGGCCTCCGTCCAAATTTTAGTCCTGAAGGTATCCTAGTCTCCAGTCATCCTGACATTATAGACTGGGTTCAAGTCCCTGCTCTACACCTGACTTCCTGTGTGACTTTGCTTTCCTCATTTCTCAAATAGAGATAATAGCTATGTCATAGTGACACAATACAACTAAGGGAGATACGTGTATAAAATGCTTACAAGAGTGCTTTGCACATAGTAAGGACTTGATAAACAGCAACTGTTACAATGTCTAAATTTCAGTAAAGAATTTCATTAATATAGTCACAAGAGAGATCTGAAAGCAAAGATGAGTCAGATTTTAAGAAAACATCATCCAGCTTCTCCAAAGAAACTTTAATCTCCTGGCTTGGCAGACTACACTCTAGGACATGAAAAGAATTTAGCAAATGAGATCACTGAGCCAACAGTAGGTATCTTTAAGGAATCTTAGCAAATGAGAAGAAGCTGGTGAAGTGAAGGAAAGTCCCAATTTTCAAAATAACACAGAATGCACATTCTGCAAACTACAGAACTGTTGACCACAACAACACTGTAGAACAGGCCATTAAAATATATAGTCACTTAAGGAATGCTATGGGGCTACTACTAGGAATGAGTTAGTCCAAATAATTTCCTTGCTCTCACAGCAGACTAATAAATCTAGAAGATATGAGAGATATGGGATAGCAAGAAAAAAGCCTTTGACAGTAGGTTTATACTATCCTTTGGACAGAAGAAGAAATACAGATCGAGTGATAATACAAACAGATTCATTATCTGTTAAATGATTGCCAAATACTGCTTTTAAGGGATATATATTTTTAATCCAGAAGGAAGTATCTAGTGACTTGTCCCAGGGACTTATGTAAATCCTATTCTCGTAACCCTAATTTACTTGGATCAAGACACAAAGCAACCTTCGAAGAATGTCAATTCTCTAGGAGAAAGAACTTGTCAGCTGGTCCCCTACTCCATCCTTGGCTCCTAGAACAGGACCTGGCACCATGGAAGTTCATTAAATACTTGTTGAATGAACAAAAACTGTGTAAATAATATGAAGCTGAGAGAATTAATAAATACGCTGAATCACTTAATCAGAATCCAAAAGGTCTTCACAGAACAGAATAACGGGCCAAATGAAACCTAAGTAATTTCCCAGGGTGGGGAAAACCTGGCTTTTAGAGTCAGCTGGACTCTGCTTTCCAACTTGGTTCGGACACCTGCCAAAGAGGGAGAAGGGTTTGTGGGCAGAGAATTGAGGTGGTTTCCACAGGAAAAACAAAAACATAAAATCTTCCACATAAGTACAAAATTGATCAAGTACTTAGTGAGAGAAGATAAAAAGCAGGGTGCTGGGGGGTGGGAAGGGGTGCATATAACTACAGGAATTCTTAACTACAAAAATATAGTTCAGAATAATCAAACATGAGTTCCTATCTGGCCACGTTTGAGAGCAAAAGGAGGCACTGTTAATTATGCTAGGACAATGTACAAACTAGGGTTCCCCATGGCAAACTGGGGCATATGATCACACTCTTTATAGGACACATCTAAAGCTCTAGACATTTGAGTGAATGAAGAGTTAAACAGATCAACAATTTGCTGTTAATAGGTTTAAAAATATATTAGCTCACTAAGTGCTTACCATATGCCTGGCACTGTTCTAAATCCTTCACATGTATTAACTCACTTAATACTCACAAAAATATTCTAGAGTATTATTATCCTACATAGAGATGAAAAAACTGAGGCACAGAGAATTTAAATAACTTTCCCAAGGTTACTATTCAGCTTACCCTAAGGCTTACACTAACTGAACAGACTCCAAAACTAGTGGCCCCTGAGTCCACGTGTTTAACCACTACAACATGCAGTCTCGGGCTGCACTGAAATGTACTGAAGTGCATTCTGCTAACCAGGAAGAGAATAGTCCTGCTTGCCTCTGTTCCAGTCACAGTACAGCTAGAAACATGGTTTTGATTTGAGGTCCACGTTTTTCATACCAGCTAGGTACACTAGGGTGTATTAAGGAAGGCAAGGAGACACGAGACCATAGTTCACACGGATGGGCAACAGGAGCAAAAGAAAGTGTTTAGCTTAGAGAAGAAAAGACTCGGGGTGGTGGGCATGAGAACAGCTCAACCACATGTATGGCCGTGGGGAAGAAAAGCCAGACTCTATTCAGTAGCTTTCAAACTTTTTTTAAGCATTGAAATTCAGTTCACACATGTAGTTAATTATATGGTTAAATAATTATGCAATCAAGACAAAGGTTTCATGAAAACCTTACTACTTAAGATACTCTCTGATATTTTTCTATTCTATTCTAATTCCATTCTACTCTATTTCCTCCTCCTCTTCTTCTTCTTCTTCTTCTTCTTCTTCTTCTTCTTCTTCTTCTTCTTTCTCTTCTTCTCCCTCTTCTTCTCATTCTTCCTCTTCTTCCTCTTCCTTTTCTTCCTCTTTTCTTCTCTTCCTCTTCTTCCCCATCTCCCTCTTCCCCTTCTTCCTCCTCCCCTTCTCCTCCTCCTCCTCCTCCTCCTTCTCTTTTAGTGCTGGTCATGTCCAACTAAAGTTATTTCACAACCCTGGATTTCAGCCTGAAACTTGAAACTTATTGCTTTATATGCTTCCAAAGAGAGAAACTAAAAAGAGGTGAATAGATATTACAGAAAAGTACATTTTAAGTTGACAGAACAATAACTAAGTAACAGTTAGGGCTGTTCAAAGTTGCAAGGGGCTACTTCAGAGCAAAGGGAGTTCCCTCTCACTGTTAGTAATGTAAGTATCCCATCATAGGCTGGGTATAGAATAGAAGGGATTCAAGTATTAGTTAAATGGGTAAAATAGAAGAACATTTTTTTTCTTTCCAAACCCAAGATCTCATTATTCTAAATCATATTTTTGTAATAAAAATAACACTTTCCCTTCAACAATGTCCATTTTCCAAAATATTCAGGTATGTTCCAAGCTACCAAGACATAAGTAAAAAAGGAAGTTTAGAAGGAAAACATGGAAAGAAAGAGGTTATGAGGGGAAAAAGAAGGGAGGAAAGGGGAAATTGGAGAAAAGAAAAAAGAGAACAAAGAGAGAAAAGGGAGAAATAAAACCATATAGAATTTAAGTGTTTCCTACATAAACTGAAGAATTTTGCCTTCAAAATAAAGTCTAAATCCCTACTTTCCCAGTTCCAACAAAATGTAAATTGGGTTCATCCAGAGTGCAAGATTCCTGAGTATGCTGCATGAGAAAAAGAAATAAAAAAGGCATCTGAAAATCACTCTATGCTCTATAATTAGCTCTGATGGTTTTCTTTTAGATCATTCTGGATGATCAGATCAGAACAGAAGAGCTGAGACTGGATCAGGACTTGATGTGTAAAATAGCTTTCAAAAGAATTTGGTCAATCCTTTTTGACAAGTATACACATTGCAACAATCTTCAAAGGCAACTCTGGAAGAGCCTCCTGACTCTTTTTGAAGATACTGCCAAGAAAGGCAAGAGAGCAAGTTTGAAGAAAAATCTAAATAAGGACAAAATGATTGAAAGAAGGACACCAACATGAACCCCAATTGATACAACTAATAAAGATTAAAAATTCCACTAGACTACTGACCAGCTATCCAACTCATAATTTCTGTGGGCTCATTATGAACACACAGTGCTGTCTTGCCACCAGACACCTTGTTTAACCTTCAAAGCCATTGTCAATAATCAAATGCTAACACCACTGGCACAGGGCTAGGGGTTGCTTTCTGAGTTAGACTGATGTCTTAGTGGTGATATTGGCAGGGCTCTCTAAAAAAAAAAAGAAAGAAAATCCAAACTGGGGTAAATGATCCATCCAATACTGCCAAGAGTTCTCTGGATGCTTTTTGCCATACTCAATTTCCTTACAAGGTCTCAGAGTTAAAGAGTACATGGACTAGGACAGCCACAATCTAACCACAGCTGGTTGTGTTTGGTATACAAGGAGATGGTTACTCATGAATTAAACAAATAAAATTAAATCAAAGGGTATCCTCTACTGTAAATTCCTTCTTCTGACAAAATGAGTGATTCAGTATTTATCTTCAATTAATACTATAGGTATATATATAATCAACATGGAATAGAAAGCCTTTGGAATTTATATACTCAATAAATTAAGCGTTTTAAAAATGAAGTGGAAAGTTAGAAACTTTTTGTTAAGACCATCTGGACATCTTAGAAATCTGAATCCTGAGTTGGACCCATTCCCACATTGCTATAAACTATGCTACAAACTCTCAAATCAGAAATAGAGTCCTTTGTAGAAAGATAAGTCCAGGAAATAAACTGAAACCAGACTTAAGATTGGCAGGTCAGTGAAGACAGAGACTTGGAAACAGAAGAAAAAGAATAGAGGTTGACATAATTCAGGTAGGTTGAAATTCAAAACATTCTGGGACCTTGGCAACATAGACCAGCTGGAGCAAGATGAAGCCAAAACCAGGCCAGGAACAGTCTAGTGAAACACATACAAGCTCCAGAAGTCTGTCTGCCAGGTGGACACCTGATGTGCCTTGTCCAAAGACAGCAAATTCACACTTGATTCAGGCAGACATTGTGAACAGGAGGGGGAATTTAAGGGGCAAGGCCATGAAGGTATAGACTCCCAGTCACAGGAAAACTTCTATTTCTAGCAATACTGTGATCTAAGTACACAGAAAAATCTAGAGTTGTTGGAAAATATAACAAAGATCCTAAATGTATGGGTAAGTCACAAAGAAGGGAAATTATAGAACCGAGCAAGGGAAGAATATAAACATAAATATGTTACACAGACTGTCCAGAGACTATTTGTTGATACTGGTAAGCAGAAAGTCTGAGTTTTTATAGCCATATAGAAAGAGATGATAAAGCCTTGGGTTTGCTTAAAGGCAAACAGGGGAACAGAGACTCTCTCTGTAGTCCTCAAAGTGCTACTCCCTCAATAAAAATATATGACAAGGAACCTGTCTATCTCAACATAGACTCTTGGGGGGTTGGAGGGGGGAAGCATCTTCAAACATAAGGTTCAAATTTATACTACCTAACTGAAGAGGAAGAAACACTTTTAGCACTACCCTGATACCAAAGCCAGACAAGGACACTATCAGAAAAGAAAATTATAATCCAATATCCCTGATGAATATAGATGTGAATATTCATAATAAAATACTAGCAAATTAGCACATTAAAAGGGTCATACCCCATGATCAACTGGGATTTATCCCTGGAATGCTAGGATAATTCAACATATATAGGTCAATGTCATATACCACATTAACAGAATGATGAATAAAAATCACATGATCATTTCAATAGATGCAGAAAGGCATTTGACAAAATTCAACATCTTTTCATAAGTCTTCAACAGATTAGGAATAGAAGGAACACACCTCAACAAAATAAAGGCCACATATGACAAATCGACATAATATCATACTCAATGGTAAAGTTAAAAGCCTTTCCTCTAAAATCAGGAGCAACACAAGACTGCCCACTCTCACCACTTCTATTCAACATAGTACTGCAAATCTTAGCCACAGCAATTAAGCAAGAAAAAGAAATAAAAGGCATCTAGATTGGAAATGAAGAAGTAAAATTATCTCTGTTTGCAGATGACATAGTGTTCTATGTAGAAAACCGTAAAAACTCCACACAAAAATACCTGTTAGAACTAATACATGAATTCAGTAAAGGAGCAGGATACAAAATCAACATACAAGTCATCTGCATTTCTATGCACTAACAACAATATATCTGAATAAAATTTAAAAAGCAATCCCATTTATAATAGCATCAGAAACAATAAAATACTTAGGAATAAATTTAACCAAAAAGGTGAAAGACATCTACACTGTAAACTACAAGACATTGATTAAAGAAACTGAAAAAAACACAAATAAATGGAAAGATATTCCATGTTCTTGCACTGGAAAAATTAATATTCTTAAAAAAACATCCATACTACCCAAAGTGATCTACAAATTCAATGCAATCCCTATCAAAATTCCAATAGCATTTTTCACAGAAATAGAAAAAGATCCTAAAATTTATATGAAACTACAAAGACCCAGAATAGCCAAAGCAATCTTGTGAAAGAAGAATAAAGCTGGAGGCATCATACTTCTTGATTTCAATTTATATTACAAAGCTACAGTAATCAAAAGAGTATGGTACTGGCACATAAACTAATGGAACAGAATAAAAAGCCTAGAAATAAGCCATGCATATACAGCCAACTAATTTTTGACAAGGGCACCAAAACACACACTGGGAAAGGGCAGTCTCTTAATGGTGTTGGGAAAACTAGACAGCCACATGAAACCAGACCTCTATCTTACTCTACTCATAAAAAGTTAACTGGAAATGTATCAAAGACTTAAATGTAAACCTAAAACCATAAAATTCCTAAAAGAAAACATCGGGAAAAAACTCCCTGACATTGGTCTTAGCAATGAGTTTTTGGATAAGACACCAAAAACACAGGCAACAAAAACTAAAATAAACGAGTGAGACTACATTAAACTAAAAGCTTCTGCACAGTAAAAGCAACAATCAATAAGTTAAAAAAGTAACCCATAGAATGGGAGAAATTATTCACAAACCATATACCTGACAAGGAGTTAATATCCAAAATATATAAAGAACTCGGAATTCAATAGCATAAAAGCATATAATCCAGTTTAAAAATAGACAAAAGATCTGAAATGACATTTTTCCAAAGACAAACAAATGGCTAATAAGCACATGAAAAGGTGTTCAACACCACGAATCATCAGGGAAATGCAAATCAAAACCACAATAAGATATGACCTCACACCTGTTAAGATGGCTATTATGAAAAAGACAAAAGAAAACAAATGTTGATGAGAATGTAGAGAAAAGGGAATCCTTATACACTGTTGGTGGAAATGCAAATTGATGCAGCCATTATGGAAAACAGTATAGCAGTTCCTCATGAAATTAAAAATAGAATTACCACATGATCCAGCAATCCCACTCCTGGGTATATATCCACAAAAACTGAAATCAGTATCTTGAAGAGATATCTGCCCTCCCATGTTCATTGCAGCATTACTTATAAGAGCCAAGATATAGAAACAACTTAATGTCCATCAATAGATAAATGGATAAAGAAAACGTGGAGTATATATTCAGTGCAATATCATTCAGCCATTAAAAAAAGGAAATCTTGCCATTTGCAACAATATGGATGGTCCTTGAGAGCATTATGCTAAGTGAAATAAGCCAAAGACCAACACTGTATGGTATTACTTATATGTGGAATCTTAAAGAAAAAAAAAAAAAGAAGAAGAAAAAGGAAAGAAAGTAAAACCTTATTTCATAGAAACAGAATAAAATGGAGGTTACCAAGGGTTGGGGGGAGGGATAAATGGAAAGATGTAGGTCAAAGGGCACAAACTTTCAGTTATAAGTTGAATAAGTTCTGAGAATCTAATGTACAGCATGGTAACTATAATTAATAATATGGTATTGTATACTTATGTTCTTGAAAGTTGCTGACATTAGACCTTAAGCATTCTCACCACAAAAATAAATAAACAAAACCCCAGAGTTAACTATGTGAGGTGATGAACGTGTTAATTAACTTGATCTTGGTAATCCCTCCATAATGCATATGTACATAAAATCATCACTTTTTACACTTTAAATATATACAATTATGTTTATCCATAAAGTTGGGGGAAAACCCCAAAAACAAATATCAAATTGGCTTTGTTGATACTCTACATTTAAAACGTTTTTCTACTGTTAAAAAAAAATGTATACTACTAACATAGTTCAGGAACCCAGAGATGAGAAATTGATATTAAGGCGATCCAGGGCTAGAAACACACTTGTAGTGCCTAAAAATTAAGGGCAAATTCTTCTAGAGCAGTGGTTCTCAACCATGACTGCAAAGTTTTTTGTTTGTTTGCTTGTTCATTTTTTATGACTATGGAGCTTTAAAAACGCTAATATGTAAGTCTCATACTCATAGTATTTGAGTTAACTGGTCTGGGGTTCAAGCTGCCATTCTAATTTTTAAAGGTTCACTAGGTGATTCTAATGTGCAGAAAAGATTAAGAACCACTGTTGTGGAGCATATCTTCATTGCAGACCACACAGGATCCCCACCAAGCATGACTTAAAAAACAAAATTTTACAACACCCAAAGGAACAATTCACCATGAGCGAGAGCAGGCAGAAATAACAAAAAGCAGAGTTAAATTCCCAAGAACATTAAATAATAGAAGTATTTCTTACAAACTATATAATAAGAACATTTAAAATAATTAAAGATTAAAAAGGTAAAAAATATGAAAATGGAGAAAAATACAGGCACAAAATAAAGCTTCTAGAAATTATATACATACAATGTAATATATATATATATATTCAGTGGCTTTTCTTTTTTAAATCCAAGTGAGTTAACATATAGCGTAATAACGATTTCAGGAATAGAATTTAGTGATTCATTACTTATATATAACACCCAGTGCTCATCCCAATAAGTGCCCTCCTTAATGCCCATTGCCCATTTAGCCCAAATCCCCTACCCAACACCCCACCAGCAACCCTCAGTTTGTTCTCTATTGTTTTTATTTATTTAAAAAATTTTTTGTAATGTTCATTTATTTATTTTGAGAGAAAGACAGCACATGAGCAGAGGAGGGGCAAAGAGAGAGGGAGAGAGAGAATCCCAAGCAGGCTCCATGCTGCCAGCCCTGAGCCCGATGTAGGGCCTGAACTCATGAACTGTGAGATCATGACCTGAGCCAAAACCAAGAGTCGGATGCTTAACTGACTGAGCCACCCAGGTGCCCCTATTCTCTGTATTTAAGAGTCTCTTATGGTTGGTCTCCCTCTCTCTTTTTATCTTATTTTTGCTTCCCTTTCCCTATGTTCATCTGTTTTGTTTCTTAAATTCCACATATGAATGAAATCATATCATATTTGTCTTCTCTGACTGACTTATTTCGCTTAGCATAATACACTCTAGTCCCATCCACGTTGTTGCAAATGGTAAGATTTCATTCTTTTTGATTGCTGAGTAATATTCCAGTGTGTATATATATACCACATCTTTATCCACTCATCAGTCAATGGACATTTGTGCTCTTTCCATACCTTGACTATTGTGGATAGTGCTGCTATAAACATTGGGGTATATGTGCCCCTTTGAATCAGCATTTTTGTATCTTTTGGATAAATACCTAGTAGTGCAATTGCTGGGTCGTAGGGTAGTTCTATTTTTAATTTTTTGAGGAACCTCCATACTGTTTTCCAGAGTGGCTGCACCAGTTTGCATTCCCACCAACAATCCAAAAGAGATCCTCTTTTTCCACAGCCTCACCAACATCTGTTGTTGCCTGAGTTGTTAATTTGAGTCATTCTATATTCAGTGACTTAAAAAAATAAACCAATAAATGGATTAAATTTAGGTGGGTTGTATATACTTTTTATGTTTATTTATTTATTTTGAGAGTGAGAGAGACAATGAGCTGGGGAGGGGCAGAGAGAGAGGGGGACAGAGGATCTAGAAGCAGGCTCTCCACTGACAGCAAAGAGCCAGACACAGAGCTCAAACTCATGAACCATGAGGTCATGACCTGAGCTGAAGTCAGATGCTTAACCGACTGAGCCACCCAGGCTCCCCAAATTTAAGTGGATTAAATAGCATATTAACAGACTTGTAGAGAAAAGCAGAAAACTAGATGATTGATCTGGAGAAAATACATAGAATGCAGTATTGACAGGTGAATAATAGGAATTACAGCAGAAAATTAAGAGTTCTGTAAGAAGTTTCCATATATAACTAATCGATGTTCCAAAAGAAGAGAAAAGAGACAATGGAGGATACAAATACTTCAAGAGATAATGGCTAAGTGTTTTCCAGAATTCATGAAAAATAAGAATCACCAAACTTGGATTTCAAGCAGGAGAAATAAAACTAAATCCATACTTAAACACATGTTAAAACTATAAAACATAAAAGGCAAGGAATTGTCTTAAAAGTCACCAGAGAACAGGTAATATCTACAAAGAAACAATTAGACTGACAACAGACTTCTTAACAGCAAGCACTTAAGAGGATTTTCAGAGCTCACCATATCCTCTACCTATTGTGTCCATGGCCATGATATTTTCTCTCCGCTTCCACAGACTCTAGTACTAACTGAAGGATGAGATTGGACTGAGCTCAGCTCAGCACTATCAGTGACTTCACTTGGAAGAAACTGGCACAAGAGGAGCTGAAAGCAGTGAGAGGCCAAATATCAAATTTCTTGATAAGCATGGTGCCCTTGGAGATTTATTGGGGGTTAGTTATGCAAATGAAGAAACAGAAGTACTACAGAATCCCATCCACTGTGTACTCCCTTCCTGTCAAATGGCAAGCTAAAAAGAAACTAGTCTTTCTAAATTGATGTCAAATGCTTCCTTTCACTGACAATACCAAGTGTTGTCAAGGATGTAGAATAACTGGAATGCTCGTATGTTGCTACTGGGAATTTAAAACAATAAACTACTTTGGAAAACAGTTTGACAGTTTTTAGAAAGTCAAGATGCATTTATCTTGCAACCTAGCAATTCCACTCTCAGTATTTGTCTAAGAGGAATAGAAACGTATGTCCACACAAAGACTTAGACATGAATGTTCGGAGCATCTTTTTCATAATAGCCCCAAATTAGAAACAATACAAATGTCCATCAACAAATGAACAGATAAATTATAGCATATCTATACAATGAAATATTACTCACTATTAAAAAGTAACAAGCTACTGATATACACAATCACGTGGGTGAATCTCAAAAATGTGCTGAGCAACAAGTGAAAGATGCCAGAATTCATACTTCATGATTTCATGTATGTGAAACTTGGGAAAAAAACATATCCAATTTGGGGCACCTTGGTGGCTCAGTCAGTTAAGCGTCCAACTTCAACTCAGGTCATGATCTCATGGCTTGTGGGTTCAAGACCTGTGTCAGGCTCTGTGTTGACAGCTCAGAGCCTGGAGCTGCTTCAGATTCTGTGTCTCCCTCTCTGCCTATCCCCCACTCACACTCTGTCTCTGTCTCTCAAAAATAAATAAACATTAAAAAAATTTATAAAAAATAAATTAAAAATATATTAAGTTAAAAATAATAAATCTATATTAACAGCAAAATGATAATACTTCCTTAGAGCCATTAGGAAGGGTGATTGATGGGGAAGAAAGGGACCCAAGGAAAATTGGGGCTTGATGGAACTGTTTTTTATTTTTATTGTAACGCTGGTAACATGAATATATACATATGTCAAAACTCACAGAACTGCACACTTAGAATGGGTGTAAATTATGCCTCAATGAACTTGGTTTAAAAAAAATGTTCTTTTCTCCTGACAGAAACATTTTTCAGTTGTTTTTATCATCTCATCATGACACACTTTTACTATGTTTGCTTCTCTTTCTTGACTTTATCATTGTCTCACTTTTGAAATTTGATTTTTCCCATTTATCTTAAAGCTAGAACATAAATTTGACTTTTTTTTTTTTTTTGCTCAAAAAGTAGGACATGATCGAGGGGTTATGGAATAAAGAAGAGTTTTAGAGTGCTCTGGGTTCAAATCCCAGCTCTACCAATTATTAGCTATGTCATCTTGAGCAACACTTTGAACCTCAGTTTCCTTACCTGTAAAATGGAAATTGTAATAATATGCACCTCTCAGGGATGTAAGGCATGTAAAATTTTTGGCACAAAGTAGGCATTCAGTAAATGTTAATCTCTACTTAACAAATAATATTTTCATTTAAATTATTTATCATTTATTTATTTTCAATGTCTACTTATTCATTTTGAGAGAGAGAGAGAGAGAGAGAGAGAGAGAGAGAGAATCCCAAGCAGGCTCGGTGCTGCCAGCCCAGAGCCCAACGCAGGGATCTATTCACGGAACCATGAGACCATGGCCTGAGCCGAAATCAAGAGTGAGATGCTTAACCAACTGAGCCAACCAATCACCCCTTAAATTCTTTATCATTTATATTATAAGATAGCCAGAGGAATTAACTTAAATAAAATTTAGTGAACTTAGTTAAGTAAAGTCACTACCTAATAGTGACAAATCAAATGGAAGAAGTACATGAGAGCAATGTCACTCAAAGCTGAGTCTGTGACCTGTGTGCATTTATAAACTGTTACCAGGGTGAACGATGTAAGTACAGAAATTGAGAGTAAATATTTAGAAACTTTTAGAGATGACCCTGGATGATTTATATCAGAAAAGTGATTTAGAGTTTAAATCATGGGAGAAAGTTCTAGAATAATTGCTCAGATTAAGAAACTTGAGCCAGAATGCAAAGCAAAACATTATTTCCTTCATCAAGAAAATCGTACTATGAAAAAAAAAAGTCGAAAAAGTTGAAATAATCAATGTGTTTTTACACAGTAAAAACTATGAATTACATAAAGGTTAATGTATTACATTTGAAATCATTCTGTTTATGTGATAATATGGAAGCCGATCACCAACAACTGCTTCCCATGCTAGGGACAATGGCTATCCAGGGGGAAAGTTGTGTAGAGAATGTTTGAATTATTGAATAAACTCTCAGAGCTACTTCGGGCAAGAAACTAGTTTGGGCCCAACTTTTTAAAGATAAAGTATATTAGACAGTCAGTTGCCTATTTGTCTGAAATCACATGTTAACAATCTCAGTATTTTCAAACAAGGAAGAAATCCCAACATGTTTTTCAATAGCAGATGACTGAAAGTCAAAATAAGTATTACAAGTGTGGAACGACAGAGTTTCCAGAGATTGTTATATCATGTCTCATAATTTTCACAACTATCATCAATGCAACACATAATAATTTTGATAGAGTATCTATGCATAGGAAATTCATGGGACCATCAACTAGTCCTTTCATTGAAAGATAACTGAAATTTAATGTAACCTTATAGGATAAATTGTTGGAACTGGCTACTGATGAATTTTGAAAATACAGTACCACTCGCTTTGTTTTTTAAAACTGCTAAAAATGAATACCTTGAGCTTGTGAAATTGTTTTAAAATCTCTTCCTCTACTCCTACCAACATACCTCTTGAAACCGGCTGTCTCTATTATAATGCTACCAAAACAAACACAGAATCAGTTTGGATATATTTTATATCCTGCAAATAGTGTTATCATCGACTGGGCCTAGATTCAATAAAGTAACAAGCAAAAAGCCAGTTGGTTGGTCACAATAAAAATTTTATAAGTGGATCTATATGATTCTCATAAAATGTGTATATATAGGACACTGAAAACATATATGTATTATATCCCTCAAAATTTTTTTGTTTAATATAACTAGAGTATAATAACAGCAATAGTGATTCTCTATATTAGTCATCTGTACATATACTTTCAAGAAACAACATGTACAGTTTTGGTATTTTTTTCTTTTTTCCTATGTTATATTTGTTCTGTTTATATTTACATAAAGATAGACATATGGACAAATGGGACAAAATAAAGAGCCCAGAAATAAACCCACACCCATACAGTCAAATGATCTTTGATGTGGGTGCCAAGACTACACAATGGGAAAAGGATGGTCTCTTCAACGAAAGGTGTTAGGAAAACTGAACACCCGTATGCACAAGAATGAGATTGGACCCTTATCCTATACCATGCACACACACACACACACACACACACACACACCCCAAAATGTATTAAAGATTTAAACATAAGATCTGAAACCATAAAACTCCTAGAGGAAAATAGACAGGAAAAGCTTCAGAATATTGGTCTTAGCAATGATTTCTTGGATACGACATCAAAAGCATAAGCAACACAAGCAAAATTAGACAAGTGTTCCATTTCCATTTACTGAAATGTGATTTAAAACTTTTAGATCTTTTGATCTATTTATTTTTTAACGACTTCTTTTTAAAATGAGCTTATGATTTCTACATCTTTCTTGTTCATTTTTCTATAAAATCACTTTCATTGAATTTCACAAAATGATTAGTATATGATGGTGTGTCAACTTAAATTGGGCCTTCCCCACAGATAGTTTGAAAGCTTTTCTAGAGCATCTGTTCAGATTCTGGGAGTAAAGATGGTGCCTTTACCCTGTACTTTTCCTCAGCTTGAGTTTTAAGAATTACCTTTGATTCTAAACATTTGTTGGTGTTAGCTAGGATAAAGGGGGAAACCAACATGGAAGAATTCTGCAAGCATGTGGTTTTAGCAAATTAAGGGTTGTCCAAGAGACAGTTTCCCACTGTTAAGACTGTGCTGCCACCTTGTGGCCTTTCTGCTTCTAATCACAAGCTAGGACATTCATCCTTCGCTTTTTTTTTTTTTTTTTTTTTTTTTTTTTGTCTTTTCCTCTCAACTCTGACACTTGTCTTATCCCATTTTTCCTACCTAATTCCTTAGTGGGCCCCATGAAATCTACTGAATTCTCTGTTCTTCTTTATTTCATGCTTGCTTTCTTCCTTCAGTTTAGAGAATTTCTTACTGCTACATGAATGTGGGAATTATTATTCAGTGTCAACCAAACCACTATGAAAGCAGTGAATTATAGAATTAATTGGGCACAGTACACTCAAATTAAAGTAAGAAAACGGGCAATAAAACAAATTATTAAAATCACTTTACAGACAGCAACTAGCAACATATAAGCCATCTTAGTGAGATGTATCCCAAGTTGGGATGCCAGAACATAGATTAGAAACAATTCTGGGATGTTAAACTGAGTAAAGCTCTTTTAAAAAATATATGTCCATGTAAGAGAGTTTTACCTTTGTAAAGTTTTTCATTATAATGGCATATTACTTTGATATAGATAATATACATCATAACTCATCTGAATGAAGATGAAAAATGGCAAGGTAACAAAGGAAGACAGAAGAAAGGAGTCTGTTTGGGGGAATAGATGTTTCTTCAAAGTTTTCCTTTCTTGTGCATGTCAATTTAGCAATAAGAATTGTGAGAAAGAACCCCATGTTCAAGGTCCTTCATTTCCTTGTGGTTAAATTCCGTTTTCAAAATCATTCTGTGCAATCCAAATGGAGTTTTGCAAAGTGGATCTTCCTTTGGAATTTTCCTATACCCAACAGATGTGGTAAAAATGGTGGCTCATGCATAAGAGTAAAACTGGACTCTTACATCACACCATATACAAAAACCAACACAAAATGGATTAAAGACAAATAAAAGCTGAAACTGTAAAACTACTAAAAAAGAAAACAGGAAAAAGGTTCTCGACATTGGTCTTGGTAATAAATTTTTGAATATGACACCAAAAGTGAAAGCATCAAAAGCAAAAGTAGACAAGTGGGACAATGTGATGCTTAAAAGCTTCTGCAAGGCTAAAGAAACTTAATCAGCAAAGTGAAAAGGCAACCTACAGAATGGCAGAAAGCATTTGCAAACAAGGTATGACCTACAGAATGGCAGAAAACATTTGCAGACAACATATGTGTAAGGGGCTAATAGCCAAAATATATAAGGAAGTATATAATAGCAAAAAGAAACCAAATAATCTAATCAGTAAGGAAATGTAAATCCAATCCACAACGAAATATCACCTCACACCTGTTCAGATGGCTATTATCAAAAAGACAAAAGAGAGGTGCCTGGGTGGTTCAGTTGGTTGAGCGTCTGACTTCAGCTCAAGTCATGATCTCGTGGTCTGTGGGTTCGAGCCCCACGTCGGGCTCTGTGCTGACAGCTCAGAGCCTGGAGCCTGGAGCCTGCTTCGGATTCTGTGTCTCCCTCTCTCTCTGCCCCTCCCCCGCTCATGCTCTGTCTCTCTCTCTGTCAAAAATAAATAAACATTAAAAACGTTAAAAAAAAAAGACAAAAGATAACAAAGTGTTGGTGATGACATGGAAAAGGGAACCCTTCTATACTGTGAGAATGTAAGTTGGTAGAGCCATTATAGAAAACAATATGGCAGTTTTTCAAGAAATTAAAAATAAACTACCATGTGATCTGGCAATCCCACTTCTGGGTATTTATCCAAAAGAACGAATCAGTATCCCAAGGAAATATCTGCACTCCCATATTCATTGCAGTGTTATTCACAACAGTCAAAATATGGAAACAACCTAAATGTCCATAGACAGATGAATGAAAAAAGAAGATGTGGTATATACATACAATGGAATATTCAGATTTAAAAAAAAAATCCTGGCATTTGCCACAATGTGGATGAACCTGATGGACGTTATGTTTCATGAAATAAGCCAGAAACAGAAAGACGCACACTGTATAATGTCATTTATATGTGGAATCTAAAATACACTCATAGGAGCGCCTGGGTGGCCAATCGGTTGAGCGGCCAACTTCAGCTCACGTCATGATCTCGCAGTCTGTGAGTTCAAGCCCATGTCAGTCTCTGTGCTGACAGCTCAGAGACTGGAGCCTACTTTGGGATTCTGTGTCTCCCTCTCTCTCTGCCCCTCCCCCACTCACACTCTGTCTCTCTCTTTCTCTCTCAGCAAATGAATAAACATTAAAAAAAATTTTTTTTCACAATCCCAGACTTAAGCTATACTACAAAACTGTAATCATCAAGACAGTATGGTACTGGCACAAGAACAGACACTCAGATCAATGGAACAGAATAGAGAACCCAGAAATGGACCCACAAATGTACGGCCAACTAATCTTTGACAAAGCAGGAAAGAATATCCAGTGGAATAAAGACAGTCTCTTCAGCAAGTGGTTCTGGGAAAACTGGACAGCAACATGCAGAAGAATGAACCTGGACCACTTTCTTACACCAGACACAAAAATAAACTCAAAATGGATGAAAGACCTAAATGTAAGACAAGAAGCCATCAAAATCCTCAAGGAGAAAGCAGGCAAAAACCTCTTTGATCTTGGCCACAGCAACTTCTTACTCAACACGTCTCCGGAGGAAAGGGAAACAAAAGCAAAAATGAACTACTGGGACCTCATGAAAATAAAAAGCTTCTGCACAGTGAAGGAAACAATCAGCAAAACTAAAAGGCAACTGACAGAATGGGAGAAGATATTTGCAAGTGACATATCAGATAAAGGGTTAGTATCCAAAATCTATAAAGAACTTATCAAACTCAACACCCAAAAAACAAATAATCCAGTGAAGAAATGGGCAAAAGACATGAATAGACACTCCTCCAAAGAAGAATCCAGATGGCTAACCAACACATGAAAAAATGCTCACCATCACTCATCATCAGGGAACTACAAATCAAAACCACAATAAGATACCACCTCACACCTGTCAGAATGGCTACCATTAACAACTCAGGCAACAACAGATGTTGGTGAGGATGTGGAGAAAGAGGATCTCTTTGGCATTGTTGGTGGGAATGCAAGCTGGTGCAGTCACTCTGGAAAACAGTATGGAGGTTCCTCAAAAAACTAAAAATAGAACTACCCTACGACCCAGCAATTACACTGCTAGGCATTTATCCATGGGATACAGGTGTGCTGTTTCAAAGGGACACAAGTACCCCCATGTTTATAGCAGCACTATCAACAATAGCCAAAGTATGGAAAGAGCCCAAATGTCCATTGTTGGATGAATGGATAAAGAAGATGTGGTATACATATACAATGGAGTATTACTCGGCAATCAAAAAGAATGAAGTCTTGCCATTTGCAACTACATGGATGGAACTGAAGGGTATTATGCTAAGTGAAATTAGTCAGTCAGAGAAAGACAAAAATCATATGACTCCACTCAGATGAGGACTTTAAGAGACAAAACAGATGAATATAAGGGAAGGGAAACAAAAATAATATAAAAACAGGGAGGGGGACAAAACAGAAGAGACTCACAAATATGGAGAACAAACTGAGGGTTATGGGAGGGGTTGTGGGAGGGGGGATGGGCTAAATGGGTAAGGGGCACTAAGGAATCTACTCCTGAAATCATTGTTGCACTATATGCCAACTAATTTGGATGTAAATTTTTAAAAATAAAAAATAAAATTAAAAAAATTTTTTTAATAAAATAAAATAAAATACACTCAGAAGCTTAGTGTAAAGTGTTGATTGCCAGGGGCTGGGGCAAAGAGGATATGGAGTAATGTTGGTCAAAGGCTACAAAGTTTCAGTTATGCAAGATGACTCAATTCTAAAGATCTAATGTACAGCATGGTGACTACAGTTAATAATACAATAATACAATATTGCATACTTGAATTTGCTAAGAGGGTAGCTCTTAAATGCTCTCATACAGCACCCCCCACCAAAAGATAACTATATGATATGTTATTAGCTAGATTGTTATGATCATTTCACAATGTAGAAATACATCAAAAGATCAAGATGGGGCGCCTGGGTGGCTCAGTCAGTTAAGCATCTGACTTCCGCTCAAATCATGATCTCACGGTCAGTGGGTTCGAGCCCCGCATCGGGCTCTGTGCTGACAGCTCAGAGCCTGGAGCCTGTCTCAGATTCTGTGTCTCCCTCTTTCTCTGACCCTCCCCTGTTAATGCTCTCTCTCTGTCTCAAAAATAAATAAATGTTAAAAAAAATTTTTTTTAAAAGATCAAGTTGTACGCCCTAAATTTAATACATAATTTTTATTTTTCAATTATCCCTCAATAGAGCTGTTTTTAAAAATGGTGGCTATGTAGGGATTACCCATCCCTAAAATTACCTAAAATGCAATCGGTAAATATACTAGTGGATAGAGGTTCATTTTTAAGGTAATATTTTTAAATGGGATGTCATTTATTAATGTTAAATAAAAGGTGAAATTTTGGTTTTATATTTACAAGTTTGCTGAGTTGTAAACTCAGGAGATACTATGACAATGGAGGCAGGAGGTGAGAATGACAAAGGCATGATCAGCGGCCAGTCATGGGGAAGGAATGGGATACAACAGTGAGCACACACCAAGAAAAAAACATGGAAGACAATGTAACTGACAAATAACTAGCTGAGGAGTTAAGTGAATACACGTGAGACCCTTAAAAGGCAGAGATCAACATGAAACATCTAAACTAGAAGGAGCCCCCTAGAGGAGAAAGGACACTTGCTGTTGTGGAGACTGGGAGTTTGATGGAGGAACCAGTTAAGAGTGGTAACACTGCTGCAGGAAGCCTTCTAGGTGCTTCCATTATCGCTGATGGGCTATCTTCAGCATAGTATATATTTAAGAACTTTTTGGTGGTAGGTAATGGAAATACACAATAGTGATCACCACTGGTTCCTTCAAGTGGCCTGAGGAAGAGGAAAGAGGGAGTAATTGGGAGAGGCCATAGACAATGAATTATGACTACCAACAAGTTCAATGTCCTAGGAGATGGTGTGGAGTTGAAGGGAGGCAAGGGAACAGAGGGGAAAAGGCTGAGTGGCTCTTCCATTAACTATGGAGAAAGGGCCACAACTGATCTGGAGGCAAAGTTTGCCTTAAGCTGGAAGGACCCACCTACATACCAATAGGAAGGATCTCCCAGAGAATGTGTAAGAGGAGAGAGACTACTAGCACATAATGACTCAGGTTTGGACAAACTGAAGAGCTTTCTCTTCAGGGACTGTGGACCTAGTAGCAAAAAGCGCCTCTTTTGGGGGAAATCAAGTCTCTGCTCCCTTTCATAGGTGCCTCCCTCTCCCAGAAGGGCAAGCCTCCTAAGAAAAGGCCCTTGTGCCTCCACAGGCAACACAACCAACAAACCGTATCCACACATGAGGCCTGGCACTTATTCTGGATCAGGACAAAGACTCTGAGAGGCATGACTTCAGAGCTTGATTCTTATAGCCAGAGGGAGAAAAAAAAAAAACAAAAAAAAACAAAAAACCCAAGACGTTCACATAAATAGTCAGATAGTATGCTTTTATCCAGACTGGAATATGCATTCATGTATATTTTCATCTTTGGAACAGGTGGTTTGAAATGCAAATAAAGTAATAAGTGTCAGAGCCGTATCCTAGCAGTAGTTGCTTTGCAAACGTTACCATGGCACCAATTCAACAGTGTTCTTAGAGGCAGCCATACCTCAGAAAGGTCTTTCTAACTTGGGACAGCAAAGTTCAAAGGAACTACTAGGCACAAACTACGAAAGAGTCCTGAACAAATACAGGAGGTGAAGATTTACAGCACAATTGCCCTCTGAAGCCGCTTCAAACAGGGCATGGTACTTAAAAGAGAAAAGAAAGGAAACGGACTATCTTCTAGAACACCTGGAATGTGATCCAAGCCTGGAGACAAAATGATGGTAATTATAACTGCTAACATTTGTTTTTAGCTGCTAACAGATTGTGCACAGATTGGGAAGGGCAAACTCCATTCTCCAATTACTCCAGTGCAAACTGTGCTTTACCAGCACTCACTAAACCCTAGCTGGATGAAGAGAGAGCAGATTGTCCTCATGTATGTCTCATTTATGTTAAGTTAAGGAAGGCTGTCGTCCCAGGGCCGCAGTCCAGGGGCTATGCACAACCGGAAGCAAGGATCTGGGTTCTGCAGATCTCTGCCTCTTACTGCCCGTAGATCTGCTCTAAGAGGGTAGCACGCCTTTCCCAAGCACAGCCAACGTGGGGGAAATGGACCAGCTAGTGGGGACACAGGATGCTGGGGAGACAAGTCTTAGCCAACCTGGCCTGTGAACCAACTAAGATTTCTAAGGTAGGCCCTGGGCTGAACAGGGCCCCTGCCTGGGTAGGGGGAGAATGAAAGGGCAGATACCAAAAGATAATAATACAAGATAGTCTGTGATCAGTGGCAAACTGATAACATACACCACAAAGTCTCTTAAGAGTTCAAAGGGGGCAGGTGTTCTTTCCCATTTCCCTTCAGATGAAGGTGATCAAAGAACAGTCTCTGGTGCTCACTTTGGCAGCACATATACTAAAATGGGAATGACACAGAGAAGATTAGCATGGCCCCTGTGCAAGGATAACACCAAATTCGTGAAGCATTCCATTGAAAGAAAGAAAGAAAGAAAGAAAGAAAGAAAGAAAGAAAGAAAGAAAGAAAGAAAGAAAGAAAGAAAGACCCTCTGAAAAATTGAAGACTTCACCAATAGAGAACCACAGTTGGAAGTCCATTTAGCAAGAATGAAACTCCAGAGCTCCCTCCATTACATATAAAGGCCACTAGTCCTCAAGATCTCCTTACAGTAATAATGCACCATTCCTGGCTAAAATGGGAGAGGGAGCAAAAAGAAAGGAGTGCTTAGAAAAGCAATCAGGACTTTCCATACTGCCTTTACTTTGAAACACGCACAGACTTATGCTTCCCATAAGAGTAATTCTGGGACCATTACATATAGTTAACTCCACCCATCCCACCCACCCCCAAAACACAAAGGCAGAAAAGGACCTCTTGATACTGCTTCTATAACATCTTACCCAAATCATGCATGACTTGAAATTGTCATTTGAGTAGTAACTTGAGTATCAGGTGTGCCACTAAACAGCAGACCACATCCAGGGCACCAGGAGCAAGTGAGACTTTGGGTTGGGTTTCAGCAAGGTTTAATATTCAGAGAGATATAGTCTGATGAGTAAGGCTGAAAGAGGAGGAGATCCAGGGAGAAAACAATGCTCAGGATCAAGCAGGAGATGATGTCAGGCTCCAGGTAATGGATTCATTGCCAAGGACAAAACAGGAAGAATGCAGGGCCCTGAGGAAAAGTTATGAGGTCTAGGAAGCCTCAGGGCAGGGATTCAGCTGCATCAGGAAAATATAGCACTGAGGAGGAAACTGAGGCAGATACCTGCTCTTATGGATTAAATTGACATGACAGATTAGGAGAAACCTGAATTTGATGGGTGTGTGGTGTCCAGAATTACTGCCGATACACGCCGTTAGGATAATGGTGACATGAGTGAAGTCACATTCCATCCACAGCAGGCCTGGGGCTCCTAAAATATTTTCTGCCCGGAACAGGGTTAGCAAAGGAACTCTGTAGGCTTCAGCTGTACCAGAAGAACAGGAACGGAGGTGATATGGGTTGAAAAAGAAAGAAGTTGATCAAAGTGCTTCCATATGAAAGACTGTAATAAGTACTTCTAAAATGACAAAATGTGTCATTTTGTTTGTTTTATAATGGTCAGTTTATCTCATTTAAATTTGCTACTTTGTCCATTTTGTTGCCTGGACAGAGAGTTAAATGTAAAAGATATATATTCTAGAAAAATATATGGGGATTTAACTCCTCTTTGATAGGGAAGTCTTTTCTAAGTACAATAGTAAAAACTAAATCTTAAGCCTAAAGATTAGACCTTATAAAAATGTAAAATTTGATATAATTAAAAATGCCACCAGCATAATTAAATGGCTCTATAAGCCAAGTGAAATACTTGCAAAAGTTATAACAGCTAATATTCTTAATACATAAAGAGTTCTTACAAACCAGTCAGGAACACTTCAAAAAAGGGGGGTTAGGAATGAAATGTATTTCAAAAAAGAATAAATACTACAGACCAATAAGTGTGTGAAAAAGTGTTCAGCCTCACAACGAACTGAAAAGGTACAAATTATAACCACAAAGGGATACCGATGCTCACTTCTCAAATCGGCAAAGGAAGCGATAAATGATAAACATCGCAGGGAGGGAATGAAATAAAATTGGAACACCTTCCCAAGAATCAATCTGACAAAGCTTGAGCCGATACAACTTTTAGTAATCTACACTAGAGAAAAGAAAAATACAATTTATCTACAGAAATGTTCATCAAATCATTATTTATAATCATAAAAGAGGCAAACACCTGAATATTTGATTACATATTAGCTGTGTAATAAAATACTAACTAGCCATGAATATTGTTTTTTGAAGAATTTTTAAAAACACAGGGAAATGCTAATGACGTAATACTAAGTGAAAAAGCAAAGTATAAACATGATTTTATTTATGTTGTGCATAACGAACACATGTAGCAAAAAGATCAGAGGGAAGAGACACGTAAACAGTTATGGGAATGTAAACTGAGACACAACAGCATGAGTTTTTATTTTTCCCTTCAAGTATCAGTATTTTAAAAAATATTCTACAAGAAATATGTAATACTTGTATAACAAAAAGGTGGGGTTTTTTTAATGTTCTTAAAACTTGGTGTGCCTGGGTGGCTCAGTCGGTTCAGCATCCAACTTCAGCCCAGGTCATGATCTCATGGCTCGTGAGTTCAAGCCTCACGTCAGGCTGTGTGCTGACAACTCAGAGCCTGGAGCCTGCTTCAGATTCTGTGTCTCCCTCTCTCTCTGCCCTTCTCCTGCTCACACTCTGTCTCTTTTCTCTCAAAAATAAGTAAACGTTAAAAAAAATGTTTTTAATGTTCTTAAAACTATACTATAATGCCCTAGGTTGCTCTTTGGGAATAATGGTAACAGAAATTTTTGTTTAAAGGAAAAACAAAACAAAACTTAAAAGAGCTTAAGTTTTGTGGTTTAACATACCAGAAACTATTTATTTGAAATATCCTAAAGGACCATATGTGCTTTCCAGAATGGTAAAGTTTCCAAAATGTTCTAACAAGACCCACCCACTGGAAATACAACTCTCAGATGGCAATGAGTAAGTGTCCACGACCCAAAGAATAATCATTCCTACAAGTCTCTACCATTAAGCAAAATAGACCCCATGATCCCATTCCCAAAATGATAGTTATCTCCCATTTACTGCCAATGATCTGAAGAAATAACTGATTTTAAATGCAGGTACACTCAAAACCCATGCAGATAATTAGATAATATCATTCAGAAAAGAGACAAAAGAAGAACATTATGAACAAATTGCAAAACCCTTGCTTGTTCCTTTAGACTTTCATAAATAAGAATCATCTAGATAATCCTGGGATTTGTACTACCACTACTCACAGCTCATATTTATTGAGTCCTTCATATAATAATATGATACATATACACATAATAAAGCATTTTATATTGATTACATCATTCGGTCCTCGAGAAAACCTTAGGAGGTAGATACTACCCTTGCCCTCATTTTACAGACAAGGAAGCTGTGACTCCCAACTGTAAACAACTTGCAGAAAGTCACTAAGCTGTTAGGCGACAGAGCCCAGATTTGAAATAAGGCAGTCTGTCTCCAGAACTTGCGCTGTTAACCCATTTGCTCTATTGCCTCAGTCAGGTCTATGAAACAGATAAAGGTGTAATTTTGCCTTTCTTTTTTGTTTCCTCCCCACTCCTCAAGATTCTCAATGAAGAGAGACGAATCCCGAGCTTTCTAATCTATGGATATACATCAGTACGTTCTAGAATCAAAGATTCTGTAGCTATTGCACTCTACCTCCTTTAGAGAAAAATAAGTTAATGGCTCAAAATAATAAATGGCTCAATAAGTTAATGCATTTAATTCATTAAAAATAATAATGGCTCAATAAGTTAATGCATTTTCTTTCGTTTTTCCTGCACTGCTTTTATATATAATTTCTCTTCCTTGTTTAGGGTTGCAGCTAGAAGACAATAAAACTAGCAATGGAGCCCTTATATGAAGAATACCTAGCAAATCATGGAACAATTGTAAAACCTTATTACTGGCTAAGCTTCTCTCTAGATTGCTCTAACTGTCCCTACCATATTCGGACAGGAGAAGAAGCAAGGGTTCCCTACACAGAATTTTATCAGATTTTTGGATTCCCTTATGGGCCAGCATATCCTCAAACAAAGCACCTCACGTTTTATGAACTAAAAACTTCCTCTGGAAGCCTGGTGCAAAAGGGCCATGCTAGCAGTTGCACCGGCAATAACACCCATCCAGAATCAATGTTATTTGAGATGAATGGTTATCTCGACTCAGCCATACGCAATAATGACGCCATCAGGCATATCATTCTGTACTCCAGCAACTCCCCTTGTAATGAAGCCGACCACTGCTGCATCAGCAAAATGTACAATTTCTTAATAATGTATCCAGATGTTACTCTTAGCATTTACTTTTCTCAGCTCTATCACACTGAGCCTGAATTTCCTGCCTCGGCCTGGAACCGCGAAGCTCTCCGGAGCCTGGCCAGTTTATGGCCACAGGTCATTCTGAGCCCAATAAGTGGTAGCATTTGGCATTCTCTCCTCAACAACTTTGTCAGTGGTGTCTCAGGATCAACTGTTTTCCAGCCCATTTTAACTGGGAGAGCACAGGCTGACAGGCACAACGCATATGAAATCAACGCCATAACAGGAGTGAGGCCGTATTTCACTGATGTTCTTCCCCAGACAAAAGAGAATCAGATCATAAAAGCTCAGGCAGCTTTAGACAGCTATCTCTTAAACAATGTCTTTCCTGGACAGTCTTTTCAAGTGGCTAATGGACAACCTCAACCCAATCTGACCCCAGACCTCAGGGTTCCTGTCGTTTTTGTGCTGGTGCCTTTCAGAGACCTACCACCGATCCACGTGGGTCAAAACCCACATAAACCCAGGAATGTCGTAAGGCACTTGAATATGCCTCAAATGTCATTCCAGGAAACCAAGGACCTCAGAAGGCCTCCCCTTGGAATGCCAGTGGAGAGAGGGGAAATCATGGAGAACTTAGCAAGTACCAAAGAGGCAGATGAAAAGAAGAAGAAGAAGAAAGGAAAAAAATAAAATCTGTATTTCTACCACATGAGACCAACTACCAGAGGCCTTATTAGATGGCAAACAAAAATCTGGAGACTTTCTCTCTTAGGTCTGATCCAAGATCGGAGATAAACTGATACTCTAAAAGCAAAACCTGCATTATTTACCAGCTCAACTATTATAAAGCTACACTACTTTTAACATAATCCAAAATGTTTCCATAAGCAACTTGATCTATTTTGAAAGTGATGGTATCAAAATGGAGCCATTAGTACCTTGCTGATATTCTGGTGTGGAAAAGGAAATGTCATCATTCTAGTCTACCCACATCATCTTTCCCCCAAAAAGAAAAGCCCATGGACTAAATAGCTTCCTAAACTGGTTTCGGTATAAAAATTTACTGTAAAATTGGAAAACAGCCTGAAGCTACTGACATTAAGTACTGTCTGCATAAGTAAACCAGTGATTTTCCATTAACTGTTAATCATGGATAGAAGACTTTAGGCAGCCCTTTTTTGTTTTTTTCCTAAAATGGTTCTAAAGAATTTTGCGTCGGGGGGAAAAGTTCTTTTGCTAATTGATTATATATAGCGACAAAAATTGATTTTTGAAACCTAGTCACCTGCTCAATGTGATATTTCCCAGCTCAGACCTCTTCCTCCAGAGCAGATGACAGAGGCAGGATGATACATGAGAATCAGCAAAGGCTCCTTCCATCATACACCATATAAAATCCATGCTGCCCTTACCGGCTATCAAGGCTCCTTCTCTGCCTTCAGTTGCCTTGTCTCATCAGCAAGAATGTAAGTTCTGACAGGTTAAGCACTGTCTCTCTCGGCTCTTTGGTTTTCCCTTAGAATCTAGCCAACTATTCATGCAAAATGTGGGTAGCAAGATTGTGAATCTACATCTCAGTAACATTACCAATCATTGCTTCCCAACATTCCTTATCCATTCCAGTTAAGAGCTTGCTTAACCATCCTGCAATGGACATCTTGTTTTTATTAGTATCCATTCTCCCTTCTTCTGATATAGCTCCCCAATGCATAATTGGTTTCTTTTACTTCCCTTCTTTCTGAACCTTTCTTTTTCACCGGTGTATATCTATATATAAGATTCTCTTAAAATCTTGTTCAAAACACACTTCCAGGAAGTGCTCCTTGACTAACCATCTGAGCATGTACATTAAAGCATTTTGTGTTTAATTAATTCACATTTTCTGCCTCACTTTCCTCTTAGAAATATGTAAAGATGCATTATGAGAAAAAATGTATATCCATTTGTAAATTGCTACTCAATTTTTTCTTAATGTATGTAAAAAGTAATGCTAAGCTATAAGATAGTTTTGCCATTAACAGGGAGGGGGACAAAACATAAGAGACTCTTAAATATGGAGAACAAACAGAGGGTTACTGGGGGGGTTGTGGGAGGGGGGATGGGCTAAATGGGTAAGGGGCTCCTGAAATCATTGTTGCACTATATGCTAACTAATTTGGATGTAAATTAAAAAAATAAAATTTTAAAAAATGTAAAAAAACAGAGATAGTTTTGCCATTAGAAAAAGCTTAAAGGACACGTAGAAGGAGGAGGAGAAGGAGGCAAAGAAAGAAAAATATTTAGAATAGAGATTTCTATTGTGATTAAAATAAACATGACTAAATTTTTTAAAAAGAATATTCTAATGTTAATGTGAAAATTTTTATATTATAATTGGAATATAATAATGTAATTATTATTTTAAAAGGTACTATTGAAGTTTATTATTAGATCATGAAATCACATGTCTACAATTTGGGATGTAGAGTTAAAAAAAAAAAAAGACCCAACATGACAAATTCAGCATCTCTATCCACATGGGCAACTGAGGGGTGTGGGCACCAGCTCTGAAGCCTCTTGACAGGCTGGCTGATGAGGCCCTACAGCAGTTGGGAAGGACCTGCCCACCCTATAGGCTTCTTAAACACATACATACATACATACATACATACATACATACATACATACATAAAAGTAGTTGCCATGAAATCTACCTACAAAGTGGTCAAAAAGACACAATCAGGCTACAAAGGATTCACTTAAAGGCATAGCCTAAAATCTGTGATGAATTTGTATTTCAAATGCAAACCTGGATTTCAATGGTATATAACAAGGGGAGAAATGTTGCCTGAACTATAGGAAATAAAAGTGCCTTTTGGCAGTTAAATTTTTGTACTAGTTAGAGAAGTCTGGTGCTAGGAAGAATGTTACTGACAGGTCACAAGTCTCGGCCAATATAGTCAAGTCTTAGACACGAGACTGTTAAGAGAGCACAAAGACACATGGCCCTTGGCAAGTAGTCTCTATTTCCCCACTAATAAAACAAGAGATATAGACTAGCTCATATTTAAGGTTCCTTTCAGCCCTATCTGCCCTAAGATGGCTTGTCCTAAAACAACAGTTCCATGGAGTAAGCTTCTACAATCAGTGATTACACTTCTTGCTCACCACACAATGGCTTCTTGATCATGCCAGGCTGGCCCAGGGATTTAGGGAAGAGTAAAAGTTGGAATGTTCCACCTCTCTTCAGCGAACTGGCAATAAGGATAGTGAAGAATTGCCACTTCTGCCACACATATGGAAATTCCAATAAAGAAAATGCAAGCCAGGGGTGCCTGGGTGGCTCAGTCAGTTGAGCGGTTAAGCATCCAATTTCGGCTCAGGTCATGATCTCACAGCTTGTGAGTATGAGCCCCACATTGGGCTCTGTGCTGACAGCTCAGAGCCTAGAGCATGCTTCAGATTCTCTCTCTCTCTCTCTCTCTCTCTCTCTCTCTCTCTGCACCTCCCCTGGTTGTGCTCTCTCTCTCTCTCAAAAATAAATTGTAAAAAAAATTTTTTAATTAAAAAAAATTCAAGTCAACAAATTAAAGCAGCTAGTGATGTGGTGATCTAAAAGAGGCAGGGGGTATATCCCAAGAAACTGATGAGGGGAACATTACCTTTATGAATCTATCATGATGCAGGATTTGACTCTCAGTTTTGTAGGCTCAGCTACCCACTTAGTCAATACAGAGAATGGATCTATTAACCAGGGCAGACCTGGATTAATAAAGCTCCCAAGATTGACATGTAAAAACAGAAAGCTAATGTACTGATTTCCAGTGAGACTTACAACTGGATACGCAACCAGATAATTCAAGTTGTCTAGCCTATACAGCCTCTCCATTCAGAGAAGCTCCTGGGAAGCCAAATTATAATCAGAAGGTTGCTTTGTGGATTAGAGGACACCAGTATTCAAATCAAATGCTTAATGCTATCATACTCTGCTTACCAGGGAGACCATCCCTGAAGTGGTGGGATCTGCACAATAGCACCTGACCCCTGGACAGTGCTTAAGGGGGCCAAGACTGTAAGAGACAACATAAACTTCTATAACCAACTCCTGTCATGACTAGTATCGATTCTCTATAGATGTTCACGTTTTATCAAGCTACCACCTAATCCTGCTGACCTGGGAGCAAATCCCTTCTCTTTGAACTGCTGTTACATATCTTTTTTGATTCATAGTGCAGGAAATCCAAAAAGTTTAGCTCAAAGAATATCATGTTATTCATCTTATTTCCAAAGGTTTTAAGGAAAGCTACATGGTAACTTATACTAATTAAAAATAGTATTAGTAGTACCTAACATTTAGTGAAAACTATATGTCAAGCACTTTTCTAAACAGTTACACATTAACTCATTAAATCCTCCCAATAATCCTATGAGGTAGGAATTATTATAACATCTATTCTCAAATAAGGAAATTGTGGCACAGAGAGCTCACATAGTAAAGGCTGAGCTGATATGAAACCCAGGAGCTCTAGCTCTAGAATCCCCTGTTCTTAATCACTATGCTCTAATGGCTCTCAAAATAGTAACAATATGGACTCACTACAACGCCTGGGAAAATCAATATCCATTTTTACCAGCACTGCAGTCTTTCTATAGTTCTGCTCAGACTATTGTTATCAATAGGCATCCTTTAGACTATGGGTGCTAGGGAGGCTGGGTGGGCTAGGCTGAAGAACTTAAGTAACCCTGGATCCCAGAGGTTTGGCTTTAAACTCTCCCCAACCCCCACTCCTTGTTACCCATGACCTGATACCAAACAGAAGGCCTGGATCACCTTACCTTGATGTCCTTGACTCTAAGGGATGTACCAAATCATAGGCCTGAGGCAATGGAACACTGCTTCCTTAGTCTATCTAGTTAATTAGGTGGAATTGGTGCCTTAAAACATTAAAAGAGAATTAGATGATCCAGCAACTCCACTTCTGAGAATATAACCAAAAGAATTAAAAATGGGGTCTCAAGGGGCACCTGGGTGGCTCGGTCGGTTAAGTGTCCGACTTCGGCTCAGGTCATCATCTCACAGTTCACGAGTTCAAGCCCTGCATAGGGCTCTGTGCTGACAGTTCAGAGCCTGGAGCCTGCTTCACATTCTGTGTCTCCTCTCTCTGCTCCTCCCCCGTTCACACTCTCTCTCTCTCTCTCTCTCTCTCTCTCTCTCTCGCTCTCTCTTGAAAATAAATAAGATGTTAAAAAAAAACTTTTTTAAATGGGGTCTCAAATAGATGTTTGTATACCCATATTCATAGCACATTATTCATAAGAGCTATAAGTAATCCAAGTGTCTGTCAATAGATGAATGGGTAAAGAAAATGTGGAATATACATATAATGGAATGCTATTCCACCTTAAAAAGGAATGACATTCTGACATGTTACAATTGCAAACTGAGGAAATCAAACTAAGTGAAATAAGCCAGTCACAAAAAAAACAAATACTGCATGATTCCACTAATATGAGGTACCTAGAGCTGTCAAATTTAGAGAGAGAGAATATAAAATGGACCTTATCAGGGGCTGGGGGTGGTGGAGAATAGGGAGTTATTGTTTAATGGGTACAGAGTCTTAGCTCTTTTCTGTAGGATAAAAAAAAAAGAAAAAAGAAAAAAGGTCTGGATATGGATAGTAGTGATGGTTGTACAATAATAGGAATGTAATTAACAGTGCTTAAAGGTACACTTAAAATAGTTAAGATAGTAAATTTTATGTTATGTATATTTTGCTATAATTTTTTAAAAATTAAGTGGAATTATTAATCGACACCTACTGACCTCTTCATATACTAAAAAAAAGAAGTGACATCTTTTGTGATAGACTAAATATTAGGTAACAGGCTCTATGCCTAGCCTCAAAATACTGACATTAGGTGGGGGTAGCTCACAGAAATATGTGAAAAACAAATATCTTTTTAAAAAATCATTACAATAACAAGATTTTTTAAGTTCACGGTTTACATTTCATTTCAGGCTATTGAAAAGTTATGTGTGGGTTTATTTGGACCCTCATAGTTATATCCTTATTTTTAGCACAAAGGTAAGCAGTATAGTTGGGAATAATGAGAAAGACTTTCTGAAAGCAGAGAGTGGTGCTTAAAAGCACAAGCTTTGGAATGTGACACACCTAATTACCATTACCAGTCTGCTACTTGCTAGTTGAGTATCATTGGCTGAGTTATATAACCTCTCTTAGCCTTAGTTTCCTCATCCATAAAATGTAAACACTAATTCCTAGGCCCTAAAGCTACTCTGAGGATTAAATAATGTAAATAAAGAGACTGTTTACCAAGTCTAACACAAAATAAACACTCATCAAGCAGTTGTTACTATTAATAAAATTTTAATAGAATAAAAGTAGACAGTAGAAAAAATAGGAATTGTGGGATCTTTCAAATGCTATCAAAACTATAAATTTTATGGGGTGCCTGGGTGGCTCAGTTGGTTAAGCATCCAACCTTGGCTTGGGTCATGATCTCACTGTTTGTGGGTTCCAGCCCCACGTTGGGCTCTCTGCTGTCAGCACAAAGACCACTTCCGATCCTCAGTACCCCCCTCTCTCTGCCCCTCCCCCACTCACATGCTCTCTCAAAAATAAACATTTAAAAAAGAAAAACTATAATTTCTATTTTCTATAAGAAATAAAGATATGGGGCACCTGGGTGGCTCAGTCAGTTAAGCCTCCAACTTCGGCTCAGGTCATTATCAGGTCATTATTATCCTGGGTTCAAGCCCCACACTGGGATAGGTGCTGATAGTTCAGAGCCTGGAGTCTGCTTAAGGTTCCGTGTCTCCTTCTCTCTCTGTCTTTCCCCTGCTTGTGTTCTCTCTCTCTCAAAAATAAATAAACATTAAAAAAAAAAAAAAAGAAGTAAAGATATACTACTAGCATTTGTAACAATCAGGTTGGGGAAAGGAAAAAATTCTGATTTTAATATTTTGCTTAAAGCAACAAGAGAAGAAATAAGTCCATGGTCATGAAAGATACGAAAATAATTGTAAGAAAATATTTTATGCAACTTTTTGCCAATAAATTGGTAATCTAGATGAAATGCATGATTATGAAAATATAAATTCTAAAATTGAGTCAAAAAGAAAAAGAAAACCAGTCAATAACCACAGAAGATAGATGATGAAAGATCTAACTCTAAAAATATAACCAAGTCCAGACAATTTTGCAAGCACATATTGTAACTTTCAACGAAAAAACAGCACAGTAATTTCCTACAGTTGCACCTCTCCAACTTCTCCAGAGCATAAAAAAGAAGGTGAAAATCTTCTCAATTCATCTACAAAGCTAGACTAATCCTAATATCAAAATTGAGGGGGCCCTGAGTGGCTCAGTTGGTTAAGCCTCTGACTCTTGATTTCGGCTCAGGCCATGCTCTCATGGGCCTGGAATCAAGCCCCCAGGTTAAACTCTGCACTTAAGTACTTAAGGTTCTCTACCTCTCCCACTGTCCCTTCCCTGTTTGCACATGCACGTGCACTTACTCTCTCTCAAAAAAAAAAAAAAAATTAAATAGACATAGCACAAAGAAATACTATGGGCCCATATCACTTATACATACTGATTCTGAAATCATGTAAACAAAATATAAACTAATCAAATCTAGCAAGTAATTAAAATAGTAATCAGAATTTATTCTGGAAATGTGGAAATGGTTCAGTGTGAAAAAATATATAAATATAATTAATTACATTTATAAATTAAAAGATATAAAATAATATGCTTTTCTCATTAGACCTCTCAAAAAAAGCATTTGATCATTTCAACAGTCGTTCCTAAAGATCATAAAACAATAGGAAATAAAACTGGTAAAATACCAATGCCATTTCCAATAAAATTGAAACAAAGAGGAGATGCCTATTATCACCCAATTTTTCAACACTATTTTTGAGAGTCCAGCTAATGCAAAAGATAAGAAAAATAAATAAATAAGATATAAATATTAGAAAAGAAAATATAAATTATCATTATCTTAAATATTATGATTGTATAGTATGACAAGAAATGTAACCTTAATTAAAACAACTGTTAGCATCAATAAGAGAGCCCATTAGTGGGAAAGAATATAGGATAAATAACTTTTAAAAATCCGCAGTCCACAGCTTCTCTTTATATTACCATAAGCAGATTAAAAAAATTAAATAGATAAAGAGTCCCATTCAAAACAATGTTTAACAAACAAGGTTTATTGTTTCATTTAGCACTAAACATTTTTCCTGAGACAAGAACACAGATTTAAAACTTTTTTAATTTTAGGGGTGCCTGGGTGGCTCGGTCAGTGAAGTGTCCAACTTCAGCTCAGGTCATGAACTCACAGCACATGTGTATGAGCCCCATGTCGTGTCAGGCTGTGTGCTGACAGCTCAGAGCCTGGAGCCTGCTTCCCATTCTGTGTCTCCCTCTCTCTCTGCCCCTCCCCCCACTTGCACTCATTCTGTCTCTTAAAAATAAATAAAACATAAAAAAAAAAGAAACTAAAAAAAATTTTTTTTAATCTTAGAAGTACTAATATATATTAATTAGTACTGGGGCATTGGGTGGCTCAATCAGTTAAGCATCTGACTCCTGATTTCAGCTCAGGTCATTATCTCACGGGTTTGTTGGATCGAGCCCCACATCAGGCTCTGCACTGACAGTGTGGAGTCTGCTTGGGATTCTCTCTCTCTCTCCCCCTCTCTCTTTGCCCCTCTCCCACTCATACTCACATGCTCTCTCGCTCTCTCTCTCTCTCTCTCAAAAATAAATAAATAAACTTTTTAAAAAAGTACTAGTATATAAACAAATAAAGGTCCCATTATTAAATAGTTCACCCTATCTACTCTACCTGAGTATGTAATCATAGTTATGTAATGCTAAAATAAATCACAAAGCAAACATTCCAAGTTTGGGAGGTTGGTGGTTTCAAAACAGCACCACTTCATTTGATTATTATGTACAAGCATTAGACCATACTATAGTGTAGATAACATGCTAAAAAGTCTTTTTATATTGTATTATTGATGTTGCTAGAGAACAGTAGTATTACATCATTACCAAAATTGAAATTTACTTATTTTATATATATATTATATAAATATAAATATATATTTTATATATATTATATATATATGTATATATAATACATGTTTGATATATTTGATTAACACTGACCTCACTTCCATTTCATTGCTATAAGATACAATGTCTTGGTTTGTTAAGTATTTAGTCCCAAGGCTGGGGAAAAGAAGCACATGGTAGGTAGAGTACTCAGCTGAAAATATTCGGGGGAAAAAAAAAGATGCGTTATAAGATAGTTTTATCAAAATCCTTTCTAATTAAAAAGATCCTTCATTCTTTGCATTATCACAGAAAATAAGAAGGAGCTACATAGTATCATGCAGCATTAACCTTGAGAAAATTCAGATTTAATCTTACTTTAGTATTGAACCAAACCAGGTTATTGGCACAATAAATAAGATGTCTTCAAATCTTTATTTCAGGGATCAACACTTATTTGTAAGATTAAAATAGGGAGAATAATATTACCTAAAATGAATTAAATACTATAATTAACATTAAAAATTATAATTTGCAAGAAAGTTGAATAATATGTATTACATAATTAAAAGATAATTAAGGACAGGTTCCTTCACACATACCCACACACACATTTCCCTAAAGCTTTATACATTTAATGGTTAGCTAATTGGGGTAGGGAGGAAATGAAAGTGTCCATTAAGAACTACTCAATCTCTTGGGGCACCTGGGTGGCTTAGTCGGTTAAGTGTCCAACTCCTGATTTCGGCTCAGGTCATGAGCTCTCCTCCTTGGGATTCTCTCTCTCTTTCTCTCTCTCTCTGCCCCTCCCCCACTCACATGTACTCCATCTCTCTCTCTCAAAATAAATAAACTTTAGGGGAAAAAAAGGAAATACTCGATCTCTAAATATGATTGCAAAATTGTCAGATTGTTCATTCATTAGATAAAAATGTGTTGCATGCCTACTATTTTCTAGGTACTTATCATTGTGAGACAGTAAAAAATACTGCACTGGAAAAGGACTTTTTGGATATTATTACATCTCAAATGTATTATGCAATATGCGGCTGAGAATTAATTATATTTAACACATTCAACATATAGAACAAGATTCTGAGTAATCAAATCAATTATACCCTTGAGCAACTCAATTCTTTAAATTCCTCTCACTATTCCCTTGAGTTAATTTCTACACCAGGATTCTTTTCCAGTTCTAAAATAAGAGAATAAAGACATTTCCTGCAGAAGACCTAATATAAAAGAAGAGAAATGTAAGAGAGGGGATACATTAGCTCTTAAATTCTTGTTTCCATTTGCTCTCAATAGCACTTCTAATGTTTCATTTTCTCTTCAAAGAAAATCTTGATTTAGAAGAACAAAAAGTACAATCATCTTCAACATCAAAACAAGTATATTGTTTAGTTCTTACTAAAGTTAGCAATACATTGAAACTGAGGAAGAAATATTAAAACAAATCTTTATTCTAAGTTATATAATGCCACTCACCATAGTAATGGTCTGATACTTTGGTATATGACTTTGTAAAATAAATAGTACCAACAGGTAGAAAATTTTCCTTTGCTCTCTTAAGACAGTCCTTAGGGGAGTTTTTATCAGTGTTTGCTCATAACTTGAATGTTAATTTAAAGAAGTGTCACTTCTATCACCTAAATGATATATTTTCTAGAAAGGTGATTTAATTGGGAAGAGAAAAATGCCATATTGCTTCTTCCTCCCAAGAGGAAAGGATGCATTCCATTCCTGTGAACTCTCTTTGTCTCTCTCTGCCTCTGTCTGTCTCTTGGGTTCTGTGTCTCCATCTCTCTCTGCCCTTCCCCTGCTCACATCCTCTCTCTCTCTCTCTCTCTCTCTCTCTCTATATATATATATATATATATATATATACACACATATATATATACATATACACACACACACATATCCATATGCATACATGTCGATGTAGATATACATATCCGTATATGCATATGTATGCATATCTGTCCAACAAATGTTTGATTTTGAGATTTCTCTTCCTCTTCTTACTGATTCATTATGCTCGGTGTGATGACTTTAAAACTACTGCCTTTCACATTTCATTCATTCATCAATAAATAATTGAGTACCTGAATGTATCGAGTACCTTCTGCATGCTTAGCATTATATCAAATGTAAAGGAAGATACAAAATAAATATAAGGCAAGACCTTGCCCTCCAGAATCTTTTGATCTCTTCCAGAAGCAAGATAAAACGTGATATATCATTAAGTAATTCATATGACTAGTGCCAAAATCAAAGGTACAGGTAACATGCATTTTACATTTATGTAGAATTTTAGAGCTTCAAAACACTTTCCTGTATTTAATCCTCAGAACAGTCTTGTGAAGTACACATTGTCAGCTCCACTTTAACAACAAGGAACCTGAAATTCATAATTTTAAGTGGCAGCCTTAATCAAATAGATTATGAGTGGAAGTCAAGACTTGAGCCAGGGTTTTCTTATTCTAAGTCCAGTGCTCTTTTCAATACAGCACAGGAAACCAAAGGCTGGGGTATTAACAGGAAAACAGCCAGCTTTCTGCTACAGATGGAATTGAACTAGATCTGATAGGATGTCAGGAAAACATAAAGCTATCTGAGCAGTGTCCAGCTAAATGTCCAGAATAATTTTATTCTGCAAATATTTGTACTTCAGTGTTATACACACACCACAACTACCATTTCCTTAGTTTTAGTGCCTTTACCTCCTCAGTAAGAGATTTGCTCTCGGAAATGAGGATGTCAAATGTAATTAAAAAGCTGGCCTAGCAGGATCATATAAATCTTAAATCACAAATATATATCTTAAAGGTCTGGCTTCTACTAATCCTTACACATTTTGTTTCCCCTCAGCACCGGAGAGTATATCTCGCCCCTATCCTTTTCTAGCATTCTTGCTCCCAACAACCACTTATTTTAAGATGTCAGTAGCTGACCCTACCCCAAATTCCACAGGTTCACCCCAGTTTTGTCACCCCAGCCCCTGCCCACAACATCCCCCTCCCTCGCAATGCATATAATACCTAGTTCCGGCTCTGCAGGTGCGGTCGGGATGCTGTACACAGCACTGACAGATAAGATATGACCTTTCGACTCCGTCCTTGGGGACCTCCCGCTGGCCGCGCAGCGTAGTTCCAACCCCGGCAAAGGGGCTCCCGGCTCGGGACCGCAGCCACCGGCAGCGCACGGTCCGAAGTGATGCCTCTGACAACTAGAACGACACTGGGCGCCGGGGCGTGCATCACTCCGCCCCATACTCCTGCCAACTGCAGGGGACTTGGGCCGGTAACCAGTCCATCCCACCCCACAGGCGAGTCCGGGCCAGCCGGACCTCACGCAGGACCCCGACGACGGGTCGCTGGCAGCGGCGGCGGCAGCAAAAGCCACCCGCCCCCAGTGCCCATAGCCGCCAACCTAAGACCCCCTAGGCTGGACCGCAGAGAAGCGTTGCTATGGAAACCCCCTGAGGATCACGTGACGTCCTCGGACGACCAATCGCCTCTTAGCTCTGCCCGCGGCACCGCTTTCCGCCCTCCCTTCTGCCCCGCCCCCTCCCGCCCCCGCCTTCTTCGCCCAGCCCCGCCCCTTTCCTGCGGAGAGCCCGCGCCTGCGCACCGCATCAAGCGCGCTCCCTCCCTCGCGCGCGCTCCCCGGGGAAGCGTGGGGGCGGCGTAGGAGGCTAGAGAAGAGCATGAAGCTGAGGAGGAAGGAGCGCCGCCAGCGCGCAGGCCCAGAAGCGCCCGAGCCCCGGCTGCCGGCGACGCCCCAGAGCGGAAGAGGGAAGTGAAGGCGCCAGGCTGCGGGTTCCCGGTGGGTGGGCTACGCTTACCGAGGTAGAGGCAGCACCAACAAGAGGCTTTTGCCACCGGTCCGGATCGGGGATGTCGAAGAACACGGTGTCGTCGGCCCGGTTCCGGAAGGTGGACGTGGATGAGTACGACGAGAACAAGTTCGTGGACGAGGAAGACGGGGGCGACGGGCAGGCCGGGCCCGACGAAGGCGAGGTGGACTCCTGCCTGCGGCAATATCCTTGCGTTTGCCGGCCTCCGTACCCCACCGCGCCCCTCTCCCCGGACCCCGCCGCCGGCAGGGTCTGCGAAGCCGGGGCCGCTCCCGGGGCACGGGCGCGGAGCTCACCTGTCTCTTTGGGCTCCCCCACTCTGAGAGGGCAGGGGACGCTCCCATTTCTAACCTAGTCGCCCCGGGACCCCAGGGTCCCGCCTGGGAAACTTGCCCTTCCCGGCGCGCCTTCCCCGCCCCCGATTCCTCAGGTTGCGGCCGGAGTTGCTGCCTGCAGGGAACTGGCAGGGCGGCCGCGCCCTCGCGGCGCGGGGGGAGGCATCTGGTGCTGCTCTGTGGCCCTCGGAGGGCGCCTAAGTTGTCCTCCGCAGGACGGTGCCTGCCGGGGCCACGGTGGCTCCAGAAATTTCTGATTGGGAGGAGCGGGCTGCTTCTGTTCTGGTGGTTTGGTTTTGGCAGCGTTGGGAGAGTTTATTCCTTGCCGGCAGGGAAGGGGCGATTTGCAGAATTGAGGCCCTCTGTCCTTTTAGCCCGTGGGCTTTTTTGCTTTTCTTTCTTTTTTTTCTTCTTCTTTTTTTTTTTTTTTTTTTTTAAGAGAAAGGAATTTGGCAATATATAGGTTGCAAGATAAACAATTTGCTAACCCGGGGAGGGGGGGGGGTGAGTCCAAAGCAACCAACTCGGGCGAAGGAAGCTTGGAGCCTTTTACCTGCTAATAAGCAAGGGACAATAGAAAGACAGAGCTTGCATGTGGAGAATCCCTGGAAATATTTAAAATAAACCCCAGCGAATAAAATAGATGAAGAATAAAATAGACGATGAGTCATTTGTACGAAGCAGAATGGTTTTTGTAATCCTGAAATCGTTTCCATTTCAGTTAAAATGTGGCTGTCAGTTCCTGGTTTTTGTTTTTGCATATTTGAATATTCATAATTTGAACATTTGCACCAGATATTTTTTAGAAAAATGTAAATGTTGCAACAACTAAAGCTGTAGTTTTAGAGATTCTCAATTACTGAACTCATTCATTTCTGATTATTCTCTAATGTATTCATAAGATAAGACTTTTTAAAACCCTTTCCTCATCTATATCCTATTAAAGTATAATGGGGAAATATGAGTGAAAATATTTGGTTCTACTATATCTAGTCTTAAAGGCACCTAAAATACAGCATTAAACATTTATCAACATACAGATGTTTCTTTGATTTCCACAACCTTCATAGTCAGCTGTTGCTATTTTTCATTATTTAAATACTTAAATGTTTTGGGTCTTAAAAGTGAGCCAATCTTGCAAAAGGCATGCTTTTTCTAGAAGTTCGTTAAGCCTTGAAAATAACAGCTTACCACCAACCCTAAGGCTTGTGTTTTTGGTTTTGGTTTTTTGGTTTTTTGTCAGACGATCCCCCCTCCCCCCAGAAGCAATGAACATTATTCTGTCTGAAAACATTCTTTGTGATGGATAAATAATGTTTTGTGAAACTAACTGTAGGTTGGTGGGTGATAACTCTTAACTGGTACTGCTGTATTCATATAATGGGTCTGCTTTGTATAAAATAAAAAGATACTGTCTCTTCTTCTCTTGTTACAACCGAGAGACAAGCTTTGGTCAGGCACTACAGATGGAGGAACAAGTGAACTCTGGTTTTCCTTTTAGGGGAATGATTGTAGATTCTGACAGTCTGATTGGCCTTCCGTGCCTCGTACTTGCTAACTCACTAGTGCTTCCAAAGACTAAATTTAATAGGTATGATATAAGACAGTTTTAATAACCTTTATGAAATATAAGAGAAAATATCCAAAACAGAAAAATTAAGCTGCTGCCTAAAAAGTCACTGAATTATTAGCTCTTTTGTGACGCCTCTTTTCATCAATATTGAGAGATTGCTAATGTATATCATTTCGATTGCTAGAATAATGACCAGTATTTTCTACCAGCATTTCAGTTAATGTAGAATATAAGTCTAGCAAAAGTTTGGTCTTTCATTTTTCCAGTTAGAATCACATAAAAGACATTTTGGTTGAGGATAGGTGTTTCATGTTGGGACCTATTAATTCTTTTAATATAGCTTTGGATAATGTTTGCATGTGTCTTACTGGAAAATGAAAGGCTGTCAAAGTGTTCATTTAGTAATTGGAGCCACGCAAGAACTGGTGGTTGCTTTATTACCTTCTCTAGTGTTTTCAGTATCATACCTTTGACTGACATCCTTGAAACCAACATGTTGAGTTTTACAATATTGAACGTAGTGACCATGGTAATTTTTCAATGTAAAAGTCAAGGCTTAAGAGCCAGTGCTTTCCTGAGGCCTGCCCTCTCCTGCTATGCCCTTAACCTCCATCACAGGAAACATGACCGCTGCCCTACAGGCAGCTCTGAAAAATCCCCCCATCAACACCAAGAGTCAGGCGGTGAAGGTGAGTCACAGACAACTCCGTGATCTCTGCTGATATCTTAGCATTCTTACCAAAATCCTGGAAATGTCTTGAAATCAACAAATCTTTTAACTATTTACTGTCTTTTACATACAAGAGCTCACAATGCAGCTTGATAGGTAAAAATTTACATATGAAAAGTTAGCACTCTGATATTGAGCTATGATAAGAGAGCATTTTGTATGTTCCGTGGAGGCCACTCAGGTTGAAGTTGAGCAAAGGCTTGAAGAATAAACAAAACTTTTACGAAGTAAAGCGATTCTACTTGGTTGCTTTTTAACAATTTTTCTAAATTATATAAGAATTAAATGTTTATAGAAAACTAGTAATCTTCATCATCCTACTGTCCAGAGATAATTGGTTATTACTTTTTGGTGTTGCTATATATTGATAGAGCTTTTCTATTGGTATTTTTTTTTTAATAAAAATGGAGTTTTATAACTGACTTTTTTCTTTTTGCAATATACATGAATATCTTATCTTGGCAATAAGTTTATTTCTATAAGCCTCTTTTTTAATGCCTGCATATAGATATGCTGCGGTTTACATATAACTAATCTCCCTTTGTCATATATTTAAAATATTGACCTTTTTTTCTTGTCAGCAGTACTGAAATGAACAATTTTGCATAAATTCTTATTTGTTTCCTTTGAATAAATTCCTAGAAGTGCATTGCTGAGTTTGAGAATGCACGTTTTTTAAGACTTTTGGTACAAGTGTTATTGCCAAACTGCCCTTCAGCAAAACCTGACTTACATTCCTGGGCAGCAGTCTTTCAGTGATTCTTAAGAACATTTACTTAGTGTTTAAAATGTGGCCCAGGGCTCTGAACCGATTGTCCATAGGAGCCCTAAGGATCTCTTTATTGAGTATTAGTAACAGTTTGGGCAAATGCATAATAATTATCTAGGCCACAATAAGAGGAAACATTTCTTTGGTTTTTGAAAATGGTGGGGAACGTCATTGAAATTTCAATTTTACCACCTTCTGCTTTTATGTGGCTGAGTTTTTATCACAGTTTGTGGGTGGAGAATTGTAAGAATATTTTTCTAAATTGGGTAATTGCATAGCCTTTAAACTGAAAAGAGCAATAGGAGGTAGAAACATTCTGTAAAACCCTGATCAGTAGGAATGCCGAAGAGATCACTCTTTCTTGAATAGGAGAAGTGAACTGTTGGAAGGGTAAATTAAATGTTCTCTTTGCTTGGCTTCATGGGTGAAAAAATAACTTTGCTGTTGGAGCAGCCTTTTATCAAAGAAAAAAAATTATAAATGAAGATCACTGTATCTTATATCTTGACTATAGATATGAAACTTAAAATTTAAGTTTTCTGAACGTACTGTTTTTGAAGGATGGTTCAAGGTAGAACTGCAGCTCATTTTGTCTTCAGATCTTTTTCTGAGTACAAGAAGTAAAACTGAAATGTGGGTTCAATGACATTGGCAAATTAGCACCTCTATCTGTAAGCAAATCCTCTCAGCGCCCCTTCAGATACGTCAAGAATCTGACCCCCTCCACTGCTACCATGCTGGCCAAAACCAGCCTGTGTTATTGCCATAACTTCCAAACTGGTCTCCCTCATTCTGCCTTGTCCCCTGCCCCCCACCAGTCCCACCTCAGCTTATTCTCAGCATGGCGGACAAAGTGATCCTGTTGAAATACAAGTCAGGTTATATCGCTGTTCTCAAAACCTTCGGAACACCTTCTCATTTCTCTTAACGAAAGCCTAAGTCCTCACGGTGGCCTGCAGGGCTTACACAATCTGCCCTCCCACCACCGCTCTGACCCGTCCTACTCTTCCACTGTTATCACTCTGGCCACCAGGGATCTTCTTGCTGTTCCTCGAACACCCGGAATACACTCTAACAGCAGTTCTTTCCTCTGACCGACATACTGTTCTCTGATACCCCCAAGGATTCTTCTTTCATGTCCTTCAGGTTTTAAATGTCACCGTCTCAGTGTGGCCTTTCTAGAGCAACCACTTGGCACGCATATGTCTAAATGTTCTGTTCTTATCCTCAGGATCGAGCAGGCAGCATCGTCTTGAAGGTGCTCATCTCTTTTAAAGCTAATGATATTGAAAAGGCAGTTCAGTCCCTGGACAAGAACGGTGTGGATCTTCTAATGAAGTATATTTATAAAGGCTTCGAGAGTCCCTCTGACAATAGCAGTGCTGTGTTATTGCAATGGCATGAAAAGGTGAGTTATGAATTATAAATCTCTGTGGCCGGCTCCTTTATAATAGTGACAATGACAACTCCTCTCATCTGGATAATTACTTTGACTTGGTTATACATCTTTGTCTTTACAAATAAATGTGTGAAAGTGAAAGTTAGATTTTATGCTTACTGCCTTGGTCCTAAGAGATTCTGATTTGCAACACATTTATTAGTAATGAGTATTGTTCATTTAACATAATCTTGAACTTTGAACTAAATCAAAACCTTGAAAATAAACAATAAAAATCAAGAATTCTTGGACTGTGGCCAAAAGGTAGAAACAACCCAAGTGCCCATGGACAGATGAACAGGTAATCCATTTTATGCATACACCACATTTTGTTTATTGGACAACCAAATAAAGGAAATTATGACACATGACACAGCACTGATGAACCCCGAAAACATTACTCAAGGTGAAATAAGCCAGGTACGAAAAGACAAATACTGTGAGATTCCACTTCTATGAAATATCTAGACTAGGCAAATTCAGAGAAACAGAAAATAGATTAGAGGTTACCAGGGAGTGGGGAGGAGGGAGAATAGAGTTACTGCTTAATGGGAACAGCATTTCTTTTTAGGGTGATTAAAAAGTATTGGAAATAGACAGTGGTGGTGACTGTAGAATCCTGGGAATGTAATGAATGCCACTGAATTTTACACTGGTGGATGGTTAAAGTAGCAAAGTGTATGTTATATATGTTACACAATTTAAAAAACTCGCGGGTGGGATGAAGAATTCCTGTATTTTTTATGCATTTCATTCTGCAGATAGTACACAGTCCATTAAAGAAATAGTTAAGGGGAATTTTTAGCTTTAGCTTAAAAGTTGATAAGGTAATTTTTAACACCCAACACTTAGGTAATATTAATATTAATGTAAGCAGTGTAACATTTAAATAGAACCAACCACAGAGAAGGGATATGTTCTCTAATATCTTACAGTTCCCGGCACTCAGGTTTTCAGAAGCTATTGTGTGTGTCTGAGTGAAAGCACATTCGGAAATACGAATAGGTAGTAAAACTTGTCCATTAGTCTTGGCCAAGTCACTTGGTCGCTCATGCACTGTCAAATAAAGAGAACTAACATTTACGGACACGGTAACCATACCTCCCGTTTGCCCCAGTTTATGCCTGTTTTCCCAACATAATTATGAATAGTTCCCTTTCACTCCCCAGTGTCCCACTTGGAGAATAACGTACATGGTCCTCCTGTTCAGGAACACGTTCCATTTGCCAGCCACTGTACCGTTAGTTTAGGTTTCATTCACTCCTTAAAACAGCGCTGTAAGGTATAAAACATCTTTATCATCCTCAATTTAGAGGTGAAGAGCCAGCTTAAAAACCTAAGCAACCTGGCTCCTATCTAGTCTCAGGATCATAGTAGACCCTAAGGGAGCACTTACTGTATTCCAAGCACCTTGTAAACATTAACTCATTTAACTCTCGTAAAAATACCAAGAGGGAGAGCTTGCTATTATTTGCCTTTTGGTGGGTGGGGAAGCAAACTGAGGCTCATATTAAGTTTTCGTTGCTTCCTAACATCACTCACCGGTTTTTGCCAATCTGTCTCCTAAACGCTTCTCCAACCATCTACTCAGATACACCTCTAATGCAACTCTTCATAGCGTCTCTCCCAGTCTGTTGCCGTAGCTTCCTAAACAGGCCTCCGGCTACCAATTTCACCTCCCTCAAATCTCTTCTCCACCCGGTCGCCAGAGTGTCCTCTCGAAAACCCAGATCTACCCTGTCAGTCACCTGCAGAATAAAGCCCGAGTTCCCAGGTCCAGCCACTCCTCTTCATGTTATTCTCCCTGTGCTCCAGCAGCGAGCACAGTAGTATTGCTTCCCAGAACACCCCATACCGTTTCACACCTGCATACTCCTGCTCGTGATTTTCTCTACCTCAGTGGCTCCTTACACCCCAGTGCACACTTGTGTGTACAGAATATTATACTATATTATAGTATAGTAACGATCTCTACATGTCTGTCCCTTCCCAATAGACCAGAAGATGCTATATCCCTAGCATCTAGCATAGTACCCAGTACATAAAAGTATTCAGTAAGTAAACCAGAGCTTCAAATTCCTGATGCTTAGTCATGACTTCCAGTTTTTTAAGGTAAAGTCAAAATTACAGTTCCTAAGTTCTTAGCTATTAAATAATATATTCTTAGCTTGGGAGAATAAAAAGAATCTGACAAACTGGCTAATCTAAAGGAACTTAGGACAGTTGATCTCGGTTTCGATTTCTTCCTGCCCGTGCTAAGAAGAGAATAAAGTGAATATCCTAAATCTATACTTGAGCACCTGTTTTAGGCAAGAACATGCTGTAAACCTTTAAGAACATACTGTTATTCGAAAACAACATACTAGAATGTAAACTAGTATCTCACTAGCGTGTGGGTACATAAGGGTAGGGACTGTATCCCCAGTGCCAAGAACAGTGCCTGGGACATGACAGGAGTTCAAGAAGTGTTTATGAAAATTAAGGAATTCAAAATCGGTAGCGGCACACATTCCTTCTTAAAGAAAAATGTTCTACTTGGTATGAGGACTGACCCTTTATGATTCTGTCAACATTTACGTTTTGGTCTGTTTTTAGGCACTTGCTGCCGGAGGAGTGGGGTCCATTGTTCGAGTGCTGACTGCAAGGAAAACTGTGTAGCCCAGCAGGGTCTGGGTCTCTCCTCTGGGTGTGGGAGTTGCTGGTACAAAGACCAAAACAACCAAATGCCACCGCTGCCCTTGGGGGTAGCATCTGTTTCTCTCAGCTTTGCCTTCTTGCTTCCTTTTTCATATCTGTAAAGAAGGAGATTACATATCAATTTTCCTTTCATGAAAATTGGGATAATATAGAGGAAACGTTTCAACAGGAGTGTTTCACGCTCTCAAAACTATTACGGTGATGTGTATACCTGTCTGTATATAATATAATTTGCCTTCAAGTTTAAGTGTGCAATTTTAACCCCTATTGGCTGGTGGGGGTTTTTTTGTTTTGTTTGCATTTTTGTTTTTTTGAGGTGTTCTGTTTTGTTTTTCACTAATAGTGAAAAATTTGATCTGAATTTGAGGCCAGTTTCCTAACTCATTGCTAGCCAGGAAATGATCTTTACAAAAAATACCTTTGAGAAACTGGCAGCTATTAACATTGCAAAACTGGACCATAATTCCCGTATTTAAGCAAAATGTGTTTCTGGAACAGGTGGTGGGTGAACAGCACGACCGAATTCCACCTTTGTTTCTGCTTACCTCCAGATCATGTGAGCTTAAGTATGCCTCTTCCTCTCCGCACCCAGTAATCATGGCCTCTCGATTTCTCTGTGGTCTCCAGGGTCCAGAGCAAGAAGTCTTGCTCTATAAAAATGTATCTATGAAATGCCAGAGCCTGTTTGGCCTGAGCATAAAACTTTGTTCTAATAATATGACCCTATTTGGGGAAACTACTCCAAATCAGAAAAGACATGAAAACTTTGATGAAGTTCAAACTCTGGGCAGCCTGTGAATGAAATGCTGATTTATTTAGAACTCTAATAGCTGCCTTAGACATGATGAGGTATATAACTAGTATCTGATATGCCCTATAAATGTCTTCAGTGTTCTTCAGGGTAAATAGGATCTTAAAAACTTTGGTTCAGATCCAGACATCTACACATTCTGTATTTTAGCTTAGTGGTTCTTAAAAAAGGAAAACGCCGCATAGCAAAAAGTGTTTACTTGTTGGACAAACCAAATGGGTTCTCAAAAAATGACCGGTGCTTATAAAAAGTTATTATTCAGTGGCTCCAAAACAAACCACCCAAATGCATATGACCAAGAGGGAAATCAGCCTGTGTTTCGTATTTACATTGGGCGCCAGTTTCATAATCACTGTCTTATGTGAAAACTGGTGGGGAAATTCTATAACCTCTTTGCTGTTTTTGATACCTGCTTTTTGTTTTGTAAAAATGATAAAGTTCAGAAAATAAAATGTCAGTGTTGAATAATTTATTTTTCTAACTCCTATTTTAACACTTATGAATGTGTGATTAATTACGAGGGAAGATTTCCTGTTTTACCAGAAGGTTGTGCTCTTGACAAGAAGTAATTTGGTACAGGTTTCTAAAACTACTTTATTCAAATACAAAGTAGTGGAGAAAAGGAGACAGTCGTCGATGATGTCAGAGCACCACCAGAGCCTTTGGAACGATTCCTCGCCTTCTGGGTGCTCGCTGAGCACCTGGAGTATCTGCCCAAAGACCCAAACCAGAGTGTGCTGTGCTCATTTCTTACCAGCTTCTGAGCCCTTTCTCGCACTGCTGCCCCTGACTAGACACCTGCTTTAAAGGTTGAGAAACTCAACAGGAGGCGCGCCTGCGTGGCTCAGTGGGTTGAGCATCCGACTTTGGCTCAGGTCATGATCTCACAGCTCCTGTGTTGGAGCCTCCCATCAGGCTCTGTGCTGACGGCTCAGAGCCTGGAGCCGCTTCAGATTCTGGGTCTCCCTCTCTGCCCCTGCCCCACTCACGCTCTGTCTCTCTCTCTCTCTCTTTCAAAAAGAAACATTTTTTTTTTAAGGCAATTCATAGGGCTGTGAGTTAAGAGAAGTTAAATAATAGGTACAGTAGGCACAGCATAACTGTACAAACTTCAGATGAAAACAAGTGATACTGCAATACTTTTTTGTAAAATCCTTAACATCATTTTCATGACTATAGTGTTAGAGAAAATTCTGGAGCTCCATATTTTATAGTCACAAAGGTGGGTGTGTTCAAAGACTGCCAACCTATCAGCTTTGCTCAGAAAGACAGTAAATATATTTAACAATTAATACAGCATAGGGACTAAATCAGAATGGACTCCAGCTGGAAACAACCGTCTCCATGGAGTCCTCTCAGCTGAATGTCAGCCTAGGTCACAGCATGATGCAGGGCCGCCGTGGTGGAAAGGGGATAGGATGAATTGTAAAAGATACAAATGCTAAGGGGCACTTAGGGCACAAGAGTAGTTCTTTACCTTCCATTCTCTTCTACTTGAATCTCAGTGGTTTTATGGTCTCATTTGAGCCATTTTTCTTCGTTTTGCTTTTGCCATTTTTTAAAGGAGGAAAAATGGCACACACACACCCTTTTTGGGTCGTTTGGTAACAGCACCATTTAGGTAACAAGTCTTAAGGAAACTCAGTAACATGCAATCAGTCAGTAGATGATACAAATTCACACTTTTATAAGCATTTACTGTGTTCCCAAGGATCATGAAAGACAGAATAGAAGAATAATACATAGTAACTAACTTATAAAAAACAGGTATGAATAATTTTACCCTCCCAAGTATTTTTGAACATTTCTTCAAATGCCAGTTGTGTTTAGAGCATGTAAAAGTAGTCTATTAACATGGAAACATCAATAATCCTGCCTAGGTCCATGTGGCCCAGTTACATGGGCTTATAAAATATATGAATTCCAACACCAATAGATATAACACAAATAGCAGGAAGCCAATGACACAGCACCCCCAGCATGTGGTAGTACCACGGCTTTTAGTTTCCAACGCAAGATTTGGTTGGAGTGAGAGTAAGTGGACTGAGACACGAAAGCCACCCTTGATCGAGTACTTCCTATGTGTCAGTCCCCTTCTATGTTTTATCTTCAGAACCAAAGCTTAGAAATACATATAAGATCACATGGTTTATAAGTGCCAGAACTAGAATTCCAACTCCTATCTGCCTGAGTCCAAGGTTATACTACACTATTTTCTCAAGTCCGATGTTTGGCGAATACAGATGTCTCCAGGACAAATGAGGATTGGGGTTTTCTCTAGAAATCTTAAACCTTCATGTGTGGGGGCTACTGTCGAGAGGTAAAATCCACTCAAGAGCCCTTCAGAGAGGTGAAAGGCGACAGGTGCCCAAGCCGGAAGCAGATTTGGAGAGACGCTACAACAACAAAGGACCTACTTGGAAGCACACAGAACATAGTTATTTTTTCGCTGTGAATTTTGCTTGCCTTTTGATGATTTTTAGAGTTGTGAGGTTAGAGGTCAACACCCATAACACATAACTCCACTAGAAAAAAGTGGCTGAGGGCTTCTCAAAGCATGTGGTTGCTCTTGTGCCTTGCTCTTTGTGCAATATTTTTAATATGTTCTTGGTTTCCCACGTTTCCACAGATGATGTATTTTAACTAACAAACTTCTAATTCGTTTTGTCATAATTCCATTTAGCAAGAACCAGAACCTCAATCTCTCATTTCATTAGCCAAGCTCACTAGATTATTGGTCATAACTGAACGTTATTTGCTTAATTGAATTCGTAAGAATCACTTTGGTCACCTCCACTATAATTGGTCAGTGCCCCATTTTGGAGGTACCCCAAATTGTCAGCTTATCTCAGACCACGATCCTGGCGTGTGTTCATTCTGGGTTCAAAGCCAATTGAGGATTAGAGTTTTTGCAGGTGAAATCCTAGGATGTGGGACATCTCTAAGATAACTCTGGGCTTGAGGAAATCAGAATCAAAAACAAACAAACAAACAAAAAAACAGGCATGCGGATCAGGAAACGAGGCACCACTCACCAGGCATGACCCTAACAACAGCTGTGTTCTTTGTGCATAGCACCACCACACATTGGCCAACCTCCAGCAGGATAGGTATGGGCCTGGATACATTCTAACCCGCTGTTGTCTATGCCTGCCTTCCCCCTGTTTACATTTTCCTTGTCTGCTTTCCTTTCCCTAATTATTTCCTTCTGTCTTCAGTCCCTGCGGCCACTGCCTTCCTTCCCTGTCCTCTCTCTACTCCTCCTGCCACATTTCCTCATGCCCAGGCACTCAGAGTCATTTCCACTGATTAAATATGTGGTGCTCAGGCAGATCAGTTCAAGTAATGCCCTCCCACAATTCACCACCTACCCCCAAATGTTTAGATCGCCTCTTCCTAAACTGCAGAAATGCCGGGTTTTATTTCCGTAGGTTGCTTTGGACAGCAATTGAGCAAATAACCTACAATCTCACAATTTCAGACCAAGTTTTAAATACACTTTTTCTTTTAGATTTACAAATAACTTCACCTTAGAGACAAAAAAAAAAAAAAAATACAAAGGAGCACCAAAGTGACTGGGAATGGGAAGATGAGCCCAATGAAGAAATCGAATTGGCCCTGAACATTTTAGAAAGGGGTGCTCTACAACATGGCTTCTTCTATCCATAGTCCTTCCAAGGGACTTCCCCCCACCCCATCTGCACCTCGGCCCAGTATCACCGATCGAATATGTGAAAACCCCCAGTTTCAAAACGTTCTGTGCACTACCATGCAGGTGCCTCTTGGACCCGTCTGGGACATCCAGAGGTACAGCATAGCATCTGCCTCAAGGTGGCGCTGCTTCCCCACGGTGATGAGCCAACCACAGGCAACATGGGACGCCGCTTCCACTCACATTTGTTTTATTTCATCATTTATATTACTTGGATGTTTAAATAATAAGCGTAAATTATCTGTGTTTACATCTTCTTAGGAAGCAATTCCCTAAAGGCTGTACATATGAAAGACAAATTGAAGAGTATACGACTCACCTGAATCCCACCGCCCAGCGTTCTAAGACCCACAGTTTTCAGCCCAACATTTAGCTCAGGCTCTCGAGGACACACCCACTTGAACTTTCTGCCAGACTGTGCAACCTCTCTGAAGTCATAGCTGAGCCTTAGTCTTCTCAATCCCGCGACATAGTCAATGCTCACCAATTATATCTATTGGTTGTATCATATTGACTGAGTGGAATCGTCTAAGATATCCTGAGGTATATGCACAGGTCCTAGGGTGCCTGGATAGGAGAACATATTAAAAGCACAAACTGAGAACCATGCAAAGAGTTCAGTAATCCTCCTTGGATTCAAGTAGCCTTTGAATTGAATTACAAATTCAATGTGGACATTTAGGCAGAAAATGTATCAGCCTTAAGCAGAAATTAGGCCATGATGCGTAGCTTGTGTGGCCTTTTTTGTGTGCGGTTTGGCAAAAGTCACCAGAGACAGTAGCTGAGGGTCAGAATTCCAGCTCAGCATCTGGCTGGCAGTGGCATCTAGGGAATTTACATGCAACAGCTTTCATTATTCTGTGGTATCACCCCTAAGGTCAGAGCTGCGCCCCAATCCTTTTTCTTTTCTTCCTTCAATGTAAAAATCATTAAATAGTATTCATTAACTTACACCACCTCTCTTGACTCTATTTATACTTAGAATTTTCTAATGTCAAGTCTTAGGGTAACGAATGCCATAAATGGACAATATCACTGAATAAAATCGTGCTTCCTTTTGTTTATCCAAAAATTGAACCAAGATTGCAGAAGTGCCTCTAAGTTAAGATTCTCTTCAATTTTGATGATTGAGTATTCATTGACCTATGATTTTGTAATTTTATTCATTTTCATTTTTATCCATTTATTTTCAAATAAGTAATTTGTTCATATGTTCAATATTCGAAAGGCAAAAAAGATGCACTATGGTTATTTTTCCTCCTACCCCAGATCCCCTTTCATAAATCAACTAATATTATGAAATTCTTGGACATCCTTCCAGATATAGCATATGCAGTTACAAGCAAATACCTGCATACTATTTCCCCCTTTGTTCACATAAATACTAGCATAGTATACATAACGTTCTGTGCCTTGCTTTTTCATTACAGTATATTTTGTCAATAATTTCCTATCAGTACATAAAGAACTTCCTCATTTTTTTGTGATTGCATAATAGTCTACTGTATAAATACATGTATCACGAGTTACCTAACCATTTTGCTATTGATTTCGGTGGTTTCTGGTCTTTTGCAGTTACAAATGCTACAGTGAATATCATTGTACACACCAAAAGCCATTTCACATACGGTCAGGCCTATTTATAGATAATCTCTAAAAGTGGCATTTGTAGGTCAAAAGATGTGCATTTATAATTTTGATAGATATTGGAGGCTAGACTGCCTTCCTTACAAGTCCTATCCCTTACACTTCCTCTGGCGATGTAGGAGAATGCCTGTTTTTCGACCTCTTTACCTTGCCTATGTGTTTGTTATCAAACATTTTTGTTTTTGCAAATCTGTAGAATTAAAAAAATGGTATCACATATTTGTATTTCTCTTCATGTAAGTGGGGTTGAGCATCTTTTCATATATTTAAGAGCCAATATTGTTTTCTTTCCTTAAGTTTTATGTTTCTTTATTTCGTTGCCCATTTGATCATCCTTTTCTAATTGATGTGAAGGAGCTCTTTCTCACAAGGATATCAGCCTTTTATTTGTAATAGGAATGTTTAATATTTTCTCAGTTTGTGTCTTTATGATGCTTTTTGCTGTGAAGAAAAAAGTTATTTCTTTTTATATAATTGAGTTCGTTAATCTTTTCTTTTACAGCTTTTAGAGTTCAAGTCATACTTAAAGGTTTCTCAACTCTAAAATCAAAAGACAAAAATGTTCTAAACTTTCCTTTTTTGTTTCTATGATCTTAAATTTTAGATGTTTTTAGTTGCAAAACATTGATTTTTTTTCCATTTTCAACAACTAGTGTTCAAAATCGAAGTATCCTAATGATTAGGATCATTTGTCCTCATGCAGAAATCCCACATAGCTCCTAAGTGACTACTTCGGTTGCCTCTTTCACGACTTGAACCCTCAAGTCCTTTTTCTTAAGATATATAGCTAGGGGTGCCTGAGTAGCTCAATGGGTTAAGCATCCTCTGACTTTGACTCCAGTCACGATCTCAGGATCTGTGAGTTCAAGCCCCGCTCCCACATCAGGGTGTCTGCTCTCAGCACAGAGCCTGCTTTGAATTCTCTGTCCCTCTCTCCCCACCCTCTCAAAAATAAATAAACTTTAAAAAAAAAAAAAAAAAGATATACAGCTAAAACTACCCAGAGTATTTCACTGTCATTCAGTCAAATATCTACAGGCCAGGGGCTACTGAGAGTATATAAGATACAATCCTTATCTTTCAGAAGATAGATTCTAGGGAACAGACACACTAAAGCAACAACTGCAATTCTATAGGAAACAAGCTAGAATAGAGAAAGGCATGAAGTCAGGCAGAATATCCAATGGGGAGCAATTACCTCTCCAAGACTGAACGTTAGGGAAAAGCTGCAAGAATGTAACCATTTCACCCGACTTGCAGGCTATGTAAATGTAAGACTTTGCCAGCTAGACAGGAACAGAAAGGGAACACCAGGCAGAGGGAACAGCATGATGTCAGAAGTCACACGATTAGCATTCTGGAATCTTGTTCATTCTTGGTATTAAATCAAGTTAATTAACTGATACCATTGTACCACTAAGTGTTTGAGTAACGGTTCCAAATTTTCTTGGTCCTCAGATAAGAAGCAAAAGATTTCCTTAACATCTATGTAATCCCAGTGTTGATTCTAGCCAGAGGGAAAACATCTGCCGCTGAGACAAAGCCACTTATGAATGACATGGTACAGCTGTTGGGCCAGGAGGTATATACACAAGGCACATGCTGCTTGATGGTGACCCTGGAGTGCTGTGCTGAGTAGGACATGTCGGGGCCAGCAGGAAGGCAGACCATGATAATTAGTGATGTCTGCAGGGGGGTTGAGAGGGGTCCAATGACAGCACACATGCTATTCAATTATGTTCAATACCTGCCTTATTTGGCCTTGACCTTTATGTACAGCCTCATCCCCAACTAGAAGTAGGACTGTATTGGGGCACCTGGGTGGCTCAGTCAGTTGAGCACCTGGCTCTTGATTTTGGCTCAGGTCATGATCCCAGGGTGGTGGGATCGAGCCCCACATTGGGCTCCACCATGGGCATGGAACCTGCTTGAGGCTCTCTCTCCCTCTGTGCCTCTCCCCTACTTGCTCTCTCTTTCTCTCTCTCAAATAAATTTAAAAAAAATAAAAATTAAAAGTAGGACTGTCTCATGGCACAACTCCAGGGATCCCCATTCATGCCACACAGTCATGTTCTAAGGGGTGCTGCTCATAGGAAATCTGTGTAAATGGTGTCCCTCGATGCTGTACAATATAATACTGACTAAAGTTCTGCTTAACTTTACATACCAACCACCTAAACTCATATCTACTTTTCTCTGCAGGTCTGCTCCATTCTTCGTTTTATTACCAACCAGATTCCTCTCCTTTACCAGTGACACAATAAAACATGTCCATCAGAAACCCCCTAGGTTTTCCATCTTAAAGTTCAGACATCCAGACAAAAACTGACTTCTCTTTTTCAGTTCCCCTTCCAAAGTCCCAGAGAAGGACTCTGATTGGCCCAGCTTGAGTCAAGAACCAATCAACTGTGAAGAGTGGTGTGGATCACACTTTCCTAATATGGAAACTTTTATTGTAACTCCGTGGACGGACATAAAGGAAGACAAGTTCTTAGAAACAGGAGATTCTTATTTCACAAACTAATAAATGTCAATTTCATATGTAGGTTCTTCTAGGGCAAGGTCCATGGATTATTTCTCTTTGGTCAGTTTATAAAACTTGTACGTAATTGGGTCCCTCATATATTTCATTGAAGGACTGGGCACCTTTTGTTGAATGATGAATGAATGAGTGAATGAATGAATGAATGAATGAATATAGGTATTATTGTCTCCACTTTAATGAGGTTAGCTCAGAGAATTACATTGCCTGGAGAAGTATAAACATTTTAGTGATCAACTAGAATTTAGGTGTCTGGTTATAAACAAGACTTTCTCACTGAATGAACGACTACAAATGGAGTCTTATAAGAAATGTAGGTGATATATCATAATAAAACAAGCTTTTGCTTTGGAACAAACAGACCCAGCAAGCTTTGTCAAGTCGCTTTACCTTTATGAGCCTGTACATTCATCTATAAAGTGAATACAGTGCCATCTACAGCATAAAGTTGTTGTGGGACATAAATCCATAAAGAATGTCCAATGTCTGGCATATTGGATTTTCAAGAAATATTAGTTACATTTCCTTTTTGTACTAACTGACCGATTGAGCTGGGTCTTCGTTGGAGCTGTTTCTCGATTTTCCAGCCAACTTATATGTCTGCATGCCACCCTATTTGACCCTGCTATTGCTGATTTTTCAGCAGATAGACTCTGAGAGACCAAGAATTGTGTCTATATAACTTACTCTTTTTGAAGTATCCTAAGAAGGCTGACCGTGCTTGGGAACTGCAAACACGCCAGTTGATGGTAACAGTGCCTAGATTACTCAAGCAGCCCCCAACTGGTGCCACACAGACAACTTCCATTTCATCTCTACACAGCCAGAGTTTTTCAAATCAAAGATTTTACCATCAAAATCCCATTCTATTTCTCTACTTCTTGAAAGGCTTCAAATGTTTCCCCTTGCTGTTAGTGTAAAATCCAAACTCCTTAGCATGGCCACAAAACTCTATGTGGATTGGCCTCTGTCTCCTCAGTCTCCGGGCCTTAGCCACGGAGGCCTCCCCTCAGTTCCTCCGCCATGCTCCCTTGGCACAGAGCCTTTGCACACACTGTGTCCTCTGCCTGGATGCCCTTCCCCTCTCCCTCCCATTCACCTAACTCCTCATTCAATTTACTTCCTCAGGAAAATCTTTCCAAATCCTATCTGATCTAAATTAGGTCCGCCTCACAGCCATGAGTAGCTATAGCCTTTTTCCTGTGTAAGAGCGCTTGGCACTCTTGTAATTAACATTTATTTGTATGACTATTTGATTATCTGTATCACCACTAAATGACCCACTCCATGAAAACAGGCACCGTGTCGGTTTCTGCTTGCCATATTTCTTTCATAGTTAGCACAGTTACCGGATAACACAGCAGATGTACAGAAACTCTTGGCTGAATCCACTAATGTTGAACAATAAAAATGACCAAAAATGTATTGCTTATTGCTGTATAACAAATTACTCTAAAACATGGTAGCTTCAAACGACAAGAAGCATTTGTTACTCTCATAGTTTCTGTGGGTCAGGAATTTGATGGTGGCTTACTGAGTATCTTTTGCTTTGAGGCTTTCATAAGGTTTGTAGTCAGAGGTCAGCAGGGGCTACCGTCACCTGAAGGCTTGTCAGAGGCCACAGATCTGCTTCCAAAGTGGTTCCCCCACAAGGCTGGAAGTTTCTGCTGGCTCTTGGGAAGGAGCCTCAATTCTTCTCCATGTGGGCCTCCCCATAGGGTTTCTTGAGTGTCCTTATGACACGGCAGCTGGCTTCCACCAGAGAAAACTATTCACGTCTGCAATTTATGGCCTAATATTGGAAGTCACAAATGCTCACGTATGCTGTTTTCTGTAGGTCACACAGGTCAGCTCTGATTCGTTGTAGGACCACACGAAGGCACGAACAGCAGGAGGCAGGGCACCTGGGTGGCTCAGTCGGTTAAGCAACTGACTCTTGACGTTAGCTGAGCTCATGATCTCACAGTTTGTGAGTTCAAGCCCCATATCAGGCTCCACACTGAGGGTGTGGGATTCTCTCTCTCTCTCTCTCCATCTGCCCCTCCCCTGTTCTCTCTCTCTCTCAAAATAAATAAATAAACATAAAACAAATGACTAGCAGGAGGCATGGATGACTACAAGCCCTCTCAGAGGCTGGCTACCACAAACACCTGTTTAACTCCTGCATTTTCAGACCCTTGACATATGAAACATTTATACAAAGAAGGCAGGGCATCATTCCCTGAGGTTTCTCTCCCTCTCCTAGAAATACACTTTGTTTCCAAATTCAGAAATTCAAGTGAAAGTCTCAAAAAGTGACCTTCTCTTCAGACAGACTTGATTAACAAGTTACTGCTCCCCAAAGCCTCTGCCCCTTTCAGGTCACTAGGAGGTTACATTTGTTTTCCTACCTATCATCACTTATCTACTGCTTCATAACAAATTACCATAAACCTTAAAGGCCTAAAACAACACGCATTTGTCACCTCACAGCTGCTACGGGTCAAGAATCGGGCGCAACTCAGCTGCGCCCTCTGGCCCAGGGTCTCTCTCAGGGCTGTGATCAAGGTATGGGGCTTGGAGCCACCCTCCTCTCAAGGTTCAGGTAAGGCTGGATCACTTCTGCACTTCTGCACTGGTTGTTAGACTAAGGACCTCATGGTCTCACTGGCTTTTGCCCAGAGGCTGCCCTCTTGGCCACTTGGGCCTCTCCGTGGTGTATCTCACAACATGACCGCTGACCTCATCGAAGTGAGCAAGGGAGAGAAAGTGAGAGATTGTTAGTAAGACGGAAGTCAGCCTTTTGTTGCCTGATCTTGGAAGTAACATCCCATCACTTTTGAAGTAACATCCCCACTCCCCTTTTCTTTCCTCTTTTTAAGTGTTTTTAGTTTATTTATTCATTTTATTTTTTAATTTTTTATCTTTTTTCTTTTATTTTAGTTTTTTTCTTATTTTATTTGCTGGATTTTCTTCATTAGAAGTGAAGCAGTAGGTCCAGTCACATTCAAGGAGAAGAGATTACACAAGGGCATGAGTACTAGGAAGCTGGGATCACCCAAGGCCATGGCCAGCCTCCTACACCCACTAATCTTCCTGAGGTAGGGAATGTCTCTCTGCTCAGCCAGAAACTTCCACTTTGCATTCTATCCCAGTTTTACTCTTTCCCTCCCCTTTGGGACCAACTCTATGGATAACTTAACCTAGAGTTTCTAGAAGCGTTCATGGGAAAAATTCTCTGTATTCTCACCAGTTTCAAGAATTTGCCCCTCTTTTTTTTTTTTCCAAAGAATAAACAAAAACTCTATAGTTCTTCTGATTTCAAAAGTAATATGGGGGCACCTGGGTGGCTCAGCCGGTTAAGCATCCCACTTCAGCTCAGGTCATAATCTCACAGTTCATGGGTTCAAGTCCCACGTGGGGGCTCTGTGCTGACAGCTCAGAGCCTGGAGCTTTGGATTCTGTGTCTCCTTCTCTCTCTCTCTGTTCCTCCTCTGTTCATGTTCTCTCTCTCTTAAAAAATACAATAAACATTAAAAATTTTAAAGAAAAAAGTAATATGTGCTTGGGGTGCCTGGCTGGTTCAGTCTGTAGAGCATGCAACTCTTGATCTTGGGGTTGTGAGTTCAAGCCCCATATGTGGTGTGGAGTCTACTTAGAATTAAAAATTAAAAACAATTGTTTTTAGTAATATAAGCTCATTGTAAGATTCCAACAATATCAAAATACAAAAACTATAAATAAAATTCCCTAGCATTCCTCCCACATCCCAGAGAAAAACTAATGTTAATACTGTGGTATACACTTCTTTCCCTTTTTCCGATACATGTGCTAATATCATATTTTTAAAGAATTTTTAAAGTGTATTTATTTTGAGAGAGAGAGAGCATGTGCATGAGCAGGGGAGGGGCAGAGAGAGAGAGGGAGAAGAAGAGAGAATACCAAGCTGGTTCCATGCTGTCAGCATGAAGCCAGGTGCAGGGCTTGAACTCACAAACCATGAGATCATGACCTGAGCCGAAATCAAGAGCCGGAATGCTCAACCCACTGAGCCACCAACACGCCCTGCTAATGTCATATTCTTACTAATTTTCCAAGGAGGTATCAAACTCTTCTTTAGGTTTTTGTTTTGCTTTGTGTTGTTTTACTTAACGGGGTAGCTTGGCCATCTTTTAGTGTCAGCACATATAGATCGACTTCATTCTATTCCTATACACATATAATCTATTTCATCATTTCCTTATTGGCGGTCACTTAGATTTTTTAAAAAATTCTTGGCTGTTATAAACTACTACAGTGTGCATATGTGTGTGTATGGTAAGGAGTATATATGCATGTTTGCATATTTCAGCAGAACAGGTCTCTAGAAGCAGAATGCTGAATCAAAGGGTATTACAAGTGTGTTACAAATTGTTCTTCAGAAGGGTTGTGCCAATTCCAACTTTCCCAAAATTGATAGTACTTTTCCGACTAAAGTCCTTGGAAGAAGTGGTCAATGCCTTTTGAGAGGATCCAAGACCCTGTTAATTGTGAGAAGGGCTAAAAAGCAGTAGAGGGAAAAATTCTTCTGTGAAAGGCCGTGGCTGCAATCAAAAGACCTCAGATTCGTCATTCTCAGCTGATTCTGGCTCTGATTCTGCATCATATCTCTGTGCTAGCACTTGACCAAGAAATGAAACTGTGTGGGCCTCACCCACATAGCTGAGCCCACATTACAAGCAAGGTGATCCCGAGATGCTCTCACAAGAGCCAGCTCCTCGTCTGGAGCAGACACTCATGTGACTGATACATCCACCCACACTCCCATCTGAGACTTTGCACAAGAGAACTGGAAATGGAGGGCAGGCCACTGAGCCTCTGAGTCTGGAAGATTCCTTGACAGAGCCTTTCTGAGCCAGCAATCCGAGCTGGGGTAGAAGGAGCAGAAGAATTCAAAAGCCAGAAACCCCTATACACAGCCAGCACCTAAAGTCAGACCATTTTGTGTGCAAATTCAGGCTCTATTTGTCCTAGTTATGAGGCTGCACTCCCGATCTCCCATAAAAGGAAGCCCCCTACTGGTGATGACATGTGTGTATGACACAGGTAACAATTCACTGAGCTCTACACTTGATATGTGTGCATTTTACTGCATGTAAATTATACTTCAAGAGAGAGAAAGGAGGGAAGGGGACATTATAAAAGAGAAAGAAAAAAAGGGAAGAGAAGGGAGCAACAGGGGACAGGGTCCCACAGTGTGTCCTGTCTGCCCGCCCAAGCACACCTCTCAGGATGCTGAGAGAACAAAGGACTTGTGGACCTCTGCCCCGCGTCCCAGCCTGTACCAAGTAAGCTGCCAGTGTTGGCCTCGAGCCCTTTGCCCAACAATGGTGCATCCATTGTTAATAGTCAATAGTATAAGAGACAGAGTAACAGAGAAAGAGCGTCTGCACAATAACAACATGTGCTGATGTAATATTGTGAAGCATTAATGGATGATTCCTCTCCTCACCCTCCCTTTTATTTGGTGACCTTTCCCTCATTCCTATGGAGAAACGAGAGGCTGCCATCTGTCTCATAGTGGGCTTATCATGGCAGAACCAGAGAAGAGAGCACAGATTGTTGGCTTTTACATCCAAAAGGAATCACCCTTATGGATCGCTGAAAGGTGGATGGAGGGATGGGGGAATGTTGGCCAAGCCAGTCTCCTGGGCTCTCCACCCACTTGTTCCAACAGCCATCTTCCTTGTTGCCCCCTCCCCGCCCCTGAGAAGATATTCAAGGTAGAGCGACAGGCTGGATGGGGACTCATGGCAGAGGCTCTAAAGGCCATGGTCTCTCAGAAGCAGTTAACTTCAAAGGGAGAAAATAAATAAGTAACAGTCCCCCCAGAAAAGTTTGGGAATTTCAGAGGAGGAGGCTTGAGTGGGTTTAAATCTCAAGTGTCTGAGTATGCCTGGAACTCAGTAAGTCTGTTTTCTGATACCAGAATAAAAAGAGAACTAAAAATAAAGAGTTTGAAAAAAAAATGGAGGCTTTTTTTTTTTGTGCATCTGTATTAGTGGCAAAATGCACATTTGCCACAAAAGCACAATTGTCTGGAATGGATGTTTTTGCCTATGTTCTGTACCTCTCTTATCACAAAGATGCATTTTCCAAGCCTAGAAATCACATATGTGTCCTAACTAGGACAGTTAAGAAAAGAAAAAAAGAGAGAGAGAGAGAGAGAAAGTTGTGGGTCAGCTCTTGTCGTCTGGAGATTTTCATCCAGAGTGTCAGCTCAGACAGGGAATGGGAAAATAGAAGGCACTAGATTTCCCCTCTACCCTTGCCAAGAAAGAAAACTGTTTCCCAGACCCATGTGCCCAGACCTGCCCTAATTTGTTTCCCAAATTAGGAAAAGAAAACCACATGATGAGGCTCATTTCACAGCCCCTTGTACTTCCTCACCCCTGAATGTGACTCAGCAGACACCCAGGGACTGGATGAGGGAGAGAGGGTCCAGTTTGTTTAACCAGTACCACCTGATGGCCTGCCATGGACGGGGCAAGAAAGAGATTCTATGAATAAAGGCTTCCTCAAGATAGGACCCACTACCTGGACCCCTGGACCCCATCTTTCCCTCCCCTCCCCACTCCCAGCCTAACTATGGCTTCCCCCAGAAGGGGAAAAAAAGTTCCCCTTGTTCCCCCTGGACATACACGGTTCAGTTCTAACAGCTGAACTCTGGGATCAGTTGGCCAAAGGCAGTAAGTGGGTTGTTTGGTTGTTGTTGTTTTTTTTCAAGTTCACAGACAGCAAATGAATCTAAGATTCTATGGTTTTAGCTTCCCACGTGGGTGTTTGGGGAACGGAAGCATGGAGTAATCAGCTAAAGTGCAGAAACCCCAACTTGGGTGCTTAAATGGTTGGGAAATAGTTTCTAAAGCAAGAGCAATGATAACCAATCAAATTCTGGCTCCAGATTTAGCAAAGTGGGCCCAGAAGAGTGGTTTGAGGTCTAGACAGGTGTTGGAATTTCACTCACTACAAGAGGCACTGAAAATCTTATTGAAAACCAGGTGGCTGAAAGACAGCCAAAAAAGAGAAAGGAATCCCTTGCTTCACTGAAGATGGCAGATCGGAAGAGCCAATCTGCTGGAACACTTTAATTTGGAAAGAAGGTAGAATTAATTTGAATATATGTGTTCAAAGTCCTAAGAATTTATGCAGAAGCCTTTTTCATCTTCTGGAAATGGTGTCTGGCCCACACAATGTAGAGCTTACATTCCTATGGCCCGGGATTGGCCCTGATTGTCTTATCCTCACTCTTCTTATTATCTCCAACCACATGTAATTTTCTTCACAGCAAAGATCTTGACCTGACCTTTGTTTACGAGGCCACCAGAGTATGCAGACCGGAGCTTTGCAATTATGCGAGGACTTAACTAAGTTTGACACCAACCCTTCCTTTTCTCAGTTAAAACACCAGGCATGAAGACTGATAAGAAAATGATGATTAGTTTAGAACACAAGGAGTTCTAAGATACAGCATTGTGACCTTTTGCCCTAACAAAATGAAAGGGAATTGCTGGACACTGAATTGCCGGACCCTGAATTGCCAGATTGAAAATACGAACATTTCACAATATCAAATGACAATAACAAGGAGCCAATTTATTTCAATCATTTTCCTAGAATTGAGCAGAAAGCCTCTGATTTTTAAAGCTACTTCATGGTCAACTAAACACATTTTTTTATTCCTCAGAACTCTGTTTTGGGCGAGGGGGATCCCCTCGACAAAATGACACTTCCTGTTTGTGGACTGTTTGTTGGGTGCCGTGCCTCAGGCCTGAGAAGCGGGGCCCTGCTGAGTTTCTGGATCTTCTGACTGGCACCCAGGTTGCTATAGAGATCTTAGAGCAGAATCCAGAGTGAGCAGGTGTCTGACAAGTCTCTGCTTCACACTGGAAAACAGCTCACTGGAGCATCGGCAGATAACGTGGATTTTTCCAGAATTAAAATGAAAGCCCCAGGGAGCAAGAATTCACCTGCTTCTTCCCTGGGCATAGACGCTTCTTTGTTCTCCAAGTGACATTGGCTAATGACTTCAGCTGTCCTGTATTTGCAGTTTTGCAAATCGCCTCAGGAAAGCTAGGGCTTGCCAAATCCTGATCCCACCGGCAGGGGCTGTCTGCTTCCCTGCCCACCTTTCTGCCAAGGTGCCCCAGCCTGAGCCAGAGAAGAATTCTGGGACTTCTTGGGGTGGCCCTGTGGCATTGGAGAAGTTACCTGGGCCCAGGGCAATGATGAAGGGGATGAATGGAGCTGCAGCCAACATATGCTCCGGGCTGAGCTCGTGGGGAGACACCAGTTCCACAGCTGACAAAAAAACAACACAGGACTATGCCAGGGGTTCCAAATTCCAAATACCTCAGACATTTTTTTTAAGTTTATTTATTTATTTTGAGAGAGAGAGAGTGAGCAGGGGAGGCAGAGAGAGAGAGGAAGAGAGAGAATCCCAAGGAGGCTCCATGCTCTCAGCACGGAGACCGACTTGGGGTTCAAACTCATGAACTGTGAGATCAGGACTGGAGCCAAAATCAAGAGTGGACGCTTAACCAACTGAGCCACCCAGGCACCCCTCAGACATTTTTTTTAAGGTTCTGCCTATTTTTACATTTATTTTCATATTTATTTACTTTTATAGGAACTTGTTTGAGGTCACAGGATGAGGAAACATTTCCAGTTTATTTAAGCTTTTACAAAGTTAGGAGGGCAAGGCTGTGAGGCAGAAGGCCCTGGCCTACCCATGTGCTGATGGGAGCCCCCACCTCTCCAGCCCAGCCTCCTCTTCCCCCGCTGCTGGGGTCAGGCCTTACTCCCCTCTGCCCTCAGTCCCTTCCGGACGAGCTGTTTCTTACAGAGCTTGCTTCTCCCATAATGATGAGTTTCATACCAGGGAGACTCCATTTTGGATGGCCTAACAGGTGATTTTAAAGCAGGAAGTGACAGCTTTTATACCTATGTCAGTGAAGGGCTTGAGTCTATCAGATCATGGGCCAGGATTTTAGGAGACCTCTAAAGGTCAAATCATTCCCTGTCTCAAAGGAGGATAGCACTGCTCCTAAAATCAAAGGGCCCTGCTTTTGTTTGTTTTCTAAAAAAAAAAAGTTTACAGCTGAAATACCTTTGATGCCCTTTGGATTCTGGGAAAGAAAAAAAAAAAATTTGCCAAAGTGTCACCAGAATAGGTGAAATGCTTCCAAGGTGGCAATTTGCCCTTCCCTCTTCTTTATGAAGCATACATCGGCTTTGGAGTCAGCAGACACTGGGTTTAATCCTGATCATCTATGTGCTCTGTAACCTTGAATATGTCACCTAAGCTAAAACCCAGCTTCTTTTACTATCAGTGGGTATTTGTAAGGAGTAAATGAAATGATGTGCACCAAGTGCTTAAAGCTTCCTTGGTGCACAGAAAGAGCTCCGCAGAGAGGAGCTGATGTTACAGTTAGCGGCCAGTGCTCCTCCTATTCCCTCAAGGATCCCCAGCCTCTGCAGCTACAGCAGTGAGACACATAATTGTCCTCAGGGTGAAGCTTGCAAAATGCGGACTTGAGCTCATCTTGGGAGAGCCACGGTGGCAAATAGACAGCAACACTGGGAAGGAGAGTTGGTAGGAGAAGGGGCTGGGTGGGTCCTGCTACTTTTTGATGAAGGTCTGAGAACTCAGTACTCCCAGTTGGTCATGGGTTTCAGCCCTCTGTTCCTGGACCTTCTCTAAGATACAGTGGGAACCCAGGTGGATCCCTTGTACTTCTCACTTATGTACACTTACTAGGGGAGGACTTTCGCTGGTTTGTTGCAGTCATTACTTCTCTTCCACATCCTTTGGGACCTGTCCACCATCCAAACTTTGTGTTCAGAGGAGAAGAATTGCATGTGGAAAATGTCTGGAAACCATTTGCCTCAGCCCTCAACCCCTGGCAACCCCTAGAAAAGATCTGAGTCCCTGCTCCCTGACACTGACCCCTTCTCTGGGACCCCAGCCATTTTGTGGCTTATTTGGTGAACATTGTGGAAATGAGTTGGGGTTTAGCCTAATTTAGCTGCCAGTTTTGTTCAGGAAGAGGGCAGCTAGAGCTTACACAGGAAGGAGAAGAAAAAGCATTTCATCAGTGGAAAGGTGTTACTACAGACTGGCCAAGGTTTCGGAAACACTACTGAACCTGCATGGGGTTCCAGACCAGTGCAAGGAAGACACAGAGGGGAAGGGAGGAGGGCTGCAGTCCAGGGACCCTCTCCCCTCTCCCTGTAACACCCCCACCTCTTCAGAACACTACGCCCACTACATGTGGGGCTACCCTTCTTCCTTTTCTTTTCTTTTTTTTTTTTTCAATTTGAGAAAGAGAGAGAACAGGGGCAGAAAGAGAGAAAGAATCCTAAGCAGACTATGCACTCAGCACAGAGCCCCACGTGGAGCTCGATCCCACAAACCATGAGATCATGACCTGAGCTAAAATCAAGAGTCAGATGCTCAACGACTGAGCCACCCAGGCACCCTCCCTTCTTCCTTTTCAAAGTGCCTGCCCTTTACTTCTTCATCTCTCACTGTGTCCTCAGCTCCTCACGACCTGACTTCTGCCTCCCCTGTGTCCTGCCCGGCTCTGCTGATACCCTAAGCTTGGCCTTCAGCCTCCATTGCCCCTCGGCAGCATCCACCCTGCTCACCTCCCCCCTTGAGGAGTTCCATCCCCTGACGTGTGTGTGGCCATCACCCTGCTCTTCTCTCTGAACACTTTCTTACTGGCCTTCCTCAGTTCCACCTGCCTTAACTAGGAATTCCCTAGAGTTCAGTCCTTGTTTTCTTACAGCCATAAGAGCCCATCTCAGATTTAGGCTCTGGAGAGACAATATGGTCAGAAGCATGATTTGACTTATTTGTACAAAGCAGTGGGGGTGCGTGAGATTGCCACTCCATTTCCTCCATTTCCTGTGGCGGCCACGGGCGTTGCAGCCGCCCAGCTTCTCTGGCTGGAGACACCAGGGACTTGTTTATCTGTGATCCCTCCTCAACTTGATCTCCATGTGCACGGCCACATCATCTTTGGCATTTCTTCACACCCTTCCTCTCTTCCTGCAGCTGCCTTAACGTGATTATTTCTGCCTGAAACATGGCAGTAACTTCTTAATACGTTTCCCTGCGCTGCTAGGAACCACGCCTCCAACCTACAAAACACCTTATTTCCCCATCTTCCTTCCAGAATTCTGTGCCCTAATGGATAGGGATGGAAGGATAGGGCAAGCCAGTCCGGAAGACCCATGGCTGTAAGGAACAGATGTCTCACCTACAGCTTGTAAACAGACAATCCAAAGAGGGAGATAAGGAAGTATGAAAAACTCTGTTTCGTGGAAAATCGCAATAGATTCTAGAGCAGGAAGTTCTTTTACACAAAAGTGTAAAAGGGAACTGCCATAGCAATAACCCTGGACAGAGGGTCATGAATGCTATGGCTTTAATTGCATCTCAGCGTAATAAACCATTCTGCAGAGGTTTTATGCACTAGCAGTTCTAAGAGGGAGGTGACTACAGAGCCAAGAGCAGGCAGATCAGAAGCTGAGAGAAAATCGCTCAGAGCTTGGGCAGAGGTGGAATTGAGTATCCAAGGGTCCGGCGGAGGAGGTGGTGCCTAGCACGCTATGAGACTTTTGCTCAGATCAGCCTGGAGTAGGAGGGTGGGAATGCCAGAACAGAGAGGAGCAGCACCCCACCAAGCAAACAAAGACTGTTCAGTCTTCTGTCATAAATTTGGAAATCCGAAAGCACCCACTGCATGCTGGCAGCTGCTTGGCACTTTCATAGGGCATTCCATTTCAGTCTTGGGACAAATAAGCAAGTTAGACACTGTTCTTATAACCATTGTGCAGAGGAGGAAGCAGAGACTCTTGAGAACTGGAGTGATTGGTGAAAGTTTGCTTAGGTGGTACCCGACAGACCCAGGATTTGATTCCAGGACTTCTGACTCCATAACGTCTTCTTGGTTAAAATATAGGGTGAGAGAGGGCCTCAGGTGGTTAAGTGTTTCCACAGAACTCAGGGGCACTTAAGCCCCTCCAAAGTCACTGAGCCACCTCCAAACCCTGACACTGACCAATCAAGGCTTCTTGGAAAACCGGGGAGAACTTGGAACGAGGCTCCCAAAGTCTCTCCCCCAGAGTGATGCTAGGAATGTCCTCAGTCCAAGGAAGTCCGTGATAGATATAGGACTGTGAGAGATGGGGTCCTCAGAGGGGCCCCAGGCCATAACAGGTGGCCCAGTTAGCCTCCTAGATGGTACCAACGGAGTGGGTCTTCAGGAGCAATAGAAGACAGTCTGTCAGGGTAACGGTAGGAGTGAGCAGACCATGCATGCCTGGCATTATATACAGGACTGGTTGTAGAATTTGCAGAGCCCTGTGCAAAATGAAAATGAGGGCTCTTTTTCAGTATTATTAAGAATTTCAAAATGGTAAGGGCACCTGGGTGGCTCAGTTGGTTGAGCGTCAGACTTTGGCTCGGATCATGATCTCATGGTTTGTAGGTTTGAGCCCCACATCGACCTCTCTGCTGTCAGCGCGGAGCCTGCTTCAGATCCTCTGTCCCCCTCTCTCCCTGCCCCTCCCCAGCTTGTACTCTCTCTCCCAAAAATAAATAAACATTAAAAAAAGAAGAAGAAAAAAGAATTTCAAAATGGTGACAGAGGGGAAAGAAAATAAAAAAACGCTCCATCCCGCCTATTCCACCACGGCTATCAATTTATCTTATGAATATGTTCACAGAAGTGTGAAAGGACATATATATATAAGAACATTCATTGTGACATGGTTATGATAGCATATAATTGCAAACAAGCTTCAACAGAAAATTGGTTATATGGAGAAAAAGTACACAGCCATAAACAAAGAAGGAGGAAGCTCTCCATGCCCTGATAAGGAACTGCTGTTAAGAGAAAGACCAAAGTGCAGGATTGCATATCAAATGGCATATGTGCATAAAAGGGGAGGCGATCTACATCTGCATATGCCTAAAATCTCTTCTGAGTCAAAGAATGCCAGTAAACTAATACAACTGGCTCCCGTTGGATAGGAAGAATTTGGCCGTGATGGGAAGAAAATTCTCCGCATTTATTCATTCTGAACATGCGAATGTCTTATTTATCCTAAAAGTAAAATGAATTAAAATAATACAACAATTACTATGATAGAAATGTCCATCGACACACTGCCTAAAATCATCGTGTGAGCCATCGGTGGTATGTGTCCTTACTTGGCGAAACACTGTTCTGATGGGCTCCACTCTGCACCCGAGTGCTCACAGGCCTGGGTGTGCACTGTCAGACAGGTGAAAGCCCTGGACAAGGTAGGCCAACCCTAGTGCTAAGAAGGAAGTGGAAGAACCTTATCATTAAGAGAGGCTCTTTAGACTTATGATCTGTTAGCGAAGTCCGTGTTGCTACTGCCCTGAAGCCCAGAAGAGATTCTGAGGCCCAGAGAAAAGGGACTGTGTCCCTTTGTGAAGAATGAGCTATGTCTGCTTTGGTAGTTGAGTTGTGACCAGATGAGAAAAGGGACCGAAGTAAGGACCTTTCAGACAATCTTTCATTTCAGCCAAGGGTTCTGGGGAAAGAGATGCGAACACTAGCCAGATCAGGATGGGAGACCTGGATGACAGACAACGGGAACTGTGGACAGAAGAAGATGTACGCAAGTATGTTCTAAGTTGGAAGGTGGGTGCGCGTCTCCTGTGATGGTCAACAGAGAGATTACTCAGTGTGAGTGGTTAAGAGCCATCGGACTGCACTTGTGCATTTGGTTGCACTTCTGTTAATGCAGCCTACAATTGCACGTGATTCTGTTGACTGCTATCAAACTTAAAGTCAACCCAAATAGTTAGGCTTCTTCGAAGATATTGGGGTTTTTTCTTAATTTTTTAAATGTTTGTTTATTTTTGAAAGAAAGAGAAACAGAGCATGAGCAGGGGAGGGGCAAAGAGAGAGGGAGACACAGAACTCGCAGTGGGGTCCAGGCTCCGTGCTGTCAGCACAGAGCCCGATGCGGGGTTCGAACTCACAAACTGTGAGATCAGGACCTGAGCCGAAGTCAGATGCTTAGCCAACTGAGCCACCCAGGCGCCCCTCCAAGATATTGTGCTGAAGTGTTGTCTTCTTCCTATCTTAGGATGGTTAAGCTCGTAAAGTCAGGAGTAAATCTTTACATTGATCTCTATCAAATTTCAGCTTGGAGTTTTTGTGAACCAGTGTGAGTCAGGCAATATTTTAGTTCTGATTCTGTTATTGTACATGTTGACTCTCTCTCTCCAAGGTTTGAGTCATTTGCAAATCTGATCCAAGTTTATTAAAATCTTAAAGGCAAAAGTTGACACTGATGCTTCAAGAAGGGTCTATGGACATAACATTTAGCCAATTAAATCATGTAAATTGTTTGATCTTGGGAATATCTAGGCCAAATGTGTTTCTGATATTTATATATGGCCCTTTCCCACCAATCAGGAAAGTCTTCTCAAAAAAGGAAGAGTTTGCTTTCACCTGACTTGTTCTTAGTAAACTCAAGCTAGCTCCCAAAGGTCTCAGCTCCCTTTTTGTTTTTAAGTGCCTCTGTTTAATATTCTATATTTTAGAATTCTTTCTAGAAATCCACTGATAAATCTCTGACGTTATTTTTAGAATTAACGTCTTTTGGCAATCTAGAATCACACTTACCCATTCATCCTGACTTTGTAGCATCTATCCCAGTCTTCACCGTGCTTCAGTTAGTGACAAGATTTTAGGGATCATACTTGCAAAATCTTTCCGTTCCTGGGATTCAGTGAATCTGGGCTTGATTACAGGAGTTTCTTTAAAGCAGTTATCAGCTTTCTCACTATCCTCTGTCCGGGTCTTCATTCTCTGTGTAACTCAGGAACGAAGTAGGAGCTGAGGAGTTCTGCTTTCTCTGACATCTGCTAACGTGACGCCATCTGCACCAAGAAGTGATCCTGCCTGCTCTTCCTCAGACATGAAGGAGCCGTTTGTGTTGTCCCTAGTATTTTTTTGCAGCCTCAGCTCACCCTGGGTTTCGACTTCCCCTGTACTCTGCCTTTGATTTGTCTGCCCAGCATCAGATTCTTCCTTGGCCGAGAGCCATGTCCTCCATCACCTGTGCATGTCTGGCCTCTGAGAGAGTTCCCAGGGGAGTCCCAGTGCCTCTCCATTTCTCTCCTCACTGGGATCCCTGATTACTATGTGGTTATGTTTGTTGCTGAGAATCTTCCATCGCTCATTAACAATTGATTGTTTTAGAGTCTTGGGCCAGTGGCGCACGTCTATTTTTCATTTTTTATTCACCAAATCTCCCCCCACCCCGGCTTTTTTTCCGGCATACCACAAAACTAGAGCAAACTTAAGCAAACACTGAAGTTTATTATAAGGGTGTATAAATGTCTCTTAGAGGCTAAGTGCAGGAATCTGAGTAGAGCTCAGGAAATCCTGGAATCAGGGGCTAGAAAGTCACTGGGCTTCACTATCTCTGCCTTTTGTCTCTGATGCTCACTGGGCATCTGCTTCAATCTGTTTCTGTGTAGACTGGCTTTCTTTGCTTTCCTGGACCTCATGCCAGAACATCATAGAACCACAGCTCCTAAGTTTACAAGTCATGTTTCCAGCTCCCCAAAGAGATGAGCCTGTTGTCTCTTGGTCATGAATACCAATTCAAGGAGACAAAACCTAAGGGGTCTAGCCTGTCAGCTGCCCACCACAATCCAACCAACCAGTAATCATGCTATTCAGGGGTGCCTGCGTGGCTCAGTTGGTTGAGCATCTGACTCTTGATTTCAGCTCATGTCATGATCTTCGGGTCATGAGATCAAGCCCTGCATTGGACTCCAAGCTGGGGGCTCTGTGCTGGGGCCTCTGCACTGAGTGCTCTGAGCTGGGCTTGGAACCTGCTTGGGATTCTGTCTTTCCTTCCTTCCCTCTGCCCCATCTCCACCCACACTCTCTCAAAAGAAAGGAAGAAAGAAAGAAAGGAAGGAAGGAAGGAAGGAAGGAAGGAAGGAAGGAAGGAAGGAAGGAAGGAAGGGATCATGCTGTTCAAATGTGGCCACAGGACCTACTCTCTGCTATGGATTAGGTGGACAATTCTTAGAGAAGTAGAGGGAGGAACACAACCTAATAAGTATCTACTCTTTACTCACGCACTCATTCATTCAGCAAACATTTATCCTATGTCTAGATACTGTTTTAGCTGTTAGGGACACTATAGGGAAAGCAAAAGAGAATCTTTAGAAATTCTATCCCACTAAATGTGAGATAATTTCTAACTCTCTGCACACCCCCCTTTTTTGTATTATGAATGGTCCATTTCTACTCCTTCTATATCAGTAACTGTCTTGTTTGGAGCAGCATTTCCCTTAGGTACCCGCTGACTTAGAATCTGCATACTTGAGGAAATATGCTAAAGAAACACATGAATGAATTATGCAGATACCTGACCCTCCTAAAGAGAAAGACCCATGGAGTATTGAGCCTGTCCAAGGAGGATGCAAACTAGATCCCTGACTTTGTGGTTAGACCACACTTAGTGGATGGGTGCTATAGGGAGAAGACACAGGATCGAAAAGGCCAATTGCATTCAAAAAGAGAAAGTTACAAGATGTACAGAACCAGAATCAAACCAGATCAGCCATAATTTAAAAAAATATTTAGATCAACACTTACTAAGCTTTTAATGTAAGACATTAGGTTCTAGGTTCTGTAGGAAATGTAATGAAATAGAAAACAAACTTCATGACTCAAAGAACTTAGAGTTGGTTGAATAGGTAAGGTAGAAAATAGATAATGTAGGGGCACCTGGGTGGCTCAGTCGGTTGAGTGTCTGACTTAGGCTCAGGTCATGATCTCACTATTCGTGAGTTGGAACTCTATGTCAGGCTCTGTGCTGACAGCTCAGAGCCTGGATCCTGCTTCTGATTCTGTGTCTCCCTCTCGCTCTGCCCCTCCTTTGCTCATGCTCTTTCTCTCTCTCTCAAAAAATAAACATTAAAAACATTTTTTAAAAAAGAAAATAGATAATGCAATAAGGAATGCTTATGTTTTGGAATTTGATTATATACACTATAGGAATTCAGAAAAAAAAAAAAAATGAAAACTGCCAGGACTAACTTAGGTCAGGGAAAGCTTCATGTAGGACAAGAATCTAAGCTGGGCCTTTAAGAATGGCAGGATTCATATGTGCAGAAAAAAGTCAAAGAACAATTTTATAGTGAGGATCCAATGTATTTACTTGTTCAACTCAGGGTTCAGAGCTTCAATTAGTATGTGTTCATTCACTAATTCATTCATCAAACTTTTACTCATTGCCTACTTAAGGAGGTGCTGAATACTATGTGTATAAAGGGTACAAAGATGAAAATCATTCTTATCTCTAGTGTGGTTAATGTGAAGTTTCTTTAAAAGAGTAGGCAGGGGCGCCTGAGTGGCTCAGTTAGTTAAGCGTCTGACTTCGGCTCACGGTTTGTGGGTTCAAGCCCCGTGTCGGGCTCTATGCTGACAGTTCAGAGACTGGAGCCTGCTTCGGATTCATGTCTCCCTCTCTCTCTGACCCTCCCCTGCTTGCACTCTGTCTCTCTCTCTCTCTTTCTCAGAAATAAATAAACATTAAAAATTTTTTTAAAAAATAAAAGAGTAGGCATTATACATGCCCTTATTTTGATGATAGGATGGATATATGTAACCAACCAAACTAAATTATTACAGTGACTTTAAAAGCACCTTCCACAGCATGGTATTTAGCATATATTTTAAGAATCTACCATGTGATAGTTACAAAAGATAGAGTGAAAAAATCAGACGTAGGTCCTGTGCTCCCAGAGCTTACAATCTGGTTGGAAGGCAGCCATTTAAACAAGAAATTACAATCATGCATGGTTTAATAAAGACAGAAGAGGTAGAGAATAACTAACCTAGCTGGTGAGTCAGGTAAGAAGACTGGCACTCTAAGATGATCCTCAGTGACCCCTGCCCTTGTGTAACTCCCTCCCCTTGAGTGGGCAGGACCTGTGACTTGCTTCTAACTCAAAGAATATGTCAAAGGTGAAGGGATTTTGAAGAGCTAATTAATACTCCCAAATAGCTGACTTTAAATTGATCAAAAGAGACAGCAAGAGAGAAAAAGACCCACGGACTACTGAGCCTGTCCAAGGAAGATGGAAACTGCGTCCCTGGCTTTGTGGCTAGATTATACTTAGTGGATAAGTGCTATGGGGAGAAGACACAGGATCGAAAAGGCCAATTACATTCAGTTGGGCCTGTCCTAATCAGACAGGGAGGTCTAGTGGTCAGAGACTCAACGAAGTAGAGATTCTCTTTCCATTTCTACCTTGAAGAAGTAAGTGTCATGTGTTCCATAGCTGCAATCCTGCTAATAACATGTGGGAGTTTAGAAGAAGATGCTTCTCCAGTCAAGTCTTCAGATGATAATGCAGCCCAGCCCACACCCCAATCTCAGCTTTGTAAGACCCTAAGCAGAGGACCCAGCTAAGTTATGGTCACATTCCACATCCATGAAAACTCCACACCCATGAAAACACACAGAGTAAATGTGTGTTATTTTAAGCTGCTAAATTTGTGATACTTTATTATGCAACAATAGAAAATTCATATGATGGTAGATTAGATAGGACAACTTATGATGTGTTCCTGGAGAAAGAAAACTTTTCACACTGAGGCTTTCAACTAGCATTTCTAAACAATGGGACCCATGCTGGGTTTTCTGTATGCTCCCTGTGAAATCCAGGCCAAGTTTATATATAATAGATGAGGTCTCCCTGCCCACTACCTGAGGGTTTCCTGTGTGGAACTCAATGTAAATATTCACTTGCTGTTAGAGTTGAGGTCATAGAAAGAATATATTTTTCCCTACTGTTATGATTGTACCTCACTTTATACAAATAAGATGACACTGACAAACTCTATAAAATTATGTTTTTCAAATAGGATTCAATTTTTTTAGTTTTTGATTCATTTGCCCAATTAGCCAAAGTCTATACAGCACCTGCCACTTGCCTAGATCTATACTAAATGTGAACAGAGATGAAGGAAAATCGAGACATGGTTCTACCCTTTGAAGAGCTTGAGAGAGTCTGATGTAGTTTTTAAAAGTTAAAGAACAATTAAACACTAAATGGTAAAAGTGGGGATCAGGAGGTAACTGCTGAGTGACAAGGAATAATGGAAATAATAAGTTCGATTTCCCAGGATTCTCCCTCAGAGAGAAAGGAAAGCACTGGGAATGTTCTTACCTTCCAGCTGAATGCAAGCATGCAACATGAGTTTTGTGACCTGTTAGCCACTGAGACGTAAACCCTGCTTATTCAGAATGTTGGAGTAATTTCAAAGGTACTGAGCTGCAACTTTGTTATCCAAACTATGTCTCAGCAAAATTTATTCAAGAAATAATGTTTACTGAACACCTACTATATCGAGTGCTATGCTAGGAATGCGAATACAGTGCTACATCTGTCAGAATGTGTTGTTGTTGTTGTTGTTTTTAAAGTTTTTACTTAATTAAGTAATCTATACACGCAACGTAGGGCTTAAACTCACAACCCTGAGATCACAAGCCACACGCTCCTCTGACTAAGCCAGCCAGGCTCCCCTCTGTCAAAATATTTTAAACTAACAGAAAACCCCATTAAAATGGCTCACACAACAAATATATTTATTATCTCACCAAACAAGAAGTCCTGAGGTGGGTCAGCTCTAAGATGGATTAATTTAGGAACTCACTAACATCATTAGAAATCCAGTTTTTTATTTTCGTTTTCCATCCTCCTTTCCTTAAGACTTTGGCTTGAACAATCTTAGCTGGCTCTCCTCATGGTGACAAGAAAGCTGCCACTGTTCTAGGGACATCTTCACAACACTGTCTAGGGAAGAAACAGCTACTGTTTCTTCCCATGCGTCTTTCACTAATGGGGAAAAAAATCTCTCTCCCAGAAATCCTTAGCCGACTTCCCCTGATGTCTTATTAACCAGAATTAAATCTCAGACCTGTGTCTAAACCAGTCAGAACCCACTCCCTGGGGCAGCACCGGGGGTTTATCTTCCCTGGAGCACATGGCCTCAGGAGAGTGGAGACTTGAACAAAAGTGGGGTTCTACCAAATAGAGGAAGGGGAATGAAGAGTGGCTGAGAAGGCCATCTCCTAACAGTATCAATAACTGCTGTAATTAAGGACGGTAGTAATGACAGTCTCTGCAAGGGCCACAGAAACAGTCTCACAGACAATATGCAGTTACAAACTGGGACAAACACTGACGAGGGGCACCTGGCTGGCTCACTTGGTAGAGCGGGCGACTCTTGATCTCAGGGTCGTGAGTTCAGGCCCCGTGTTGGGTATAGAGCTTCCTTAAGAAACAAATAAACAGGGGCACCTGGGTGGTTCAGTTGGATAAGCGTCTGACGGCTCAGGTCATGATCTCACGGTTTGAGGGGCTGAGCCTCACATCGGGCTCTGTGCTGACAGCTCAGAGCCTGGAGCCTGCTTCGGATTCTGTGCCTCCCTCTCTCTCTGCCCCTCCCCAGATCATGCTTGCTCTCTCTCTCTCTTCCTCTCTCTCAAAAATAAATACAAATATTTTTAAAATGTAACAAAAAACAAAAACAAAAACAAGAAAAGCACCATGATCAGAGAGAACCGATGACTGGGAGACACAGCAAGGTGACCACAGAGAGGTCACAGTCAAGAAGGGCCATTCAGAGGACATGAAAGATGAGTAGAAACGAGCAGGTAGAGGGCTGGGGGAAGAACATTGCAGGCAGATGGAACAGGTCTGTCTCTTTCGAGAACACGGGAAGGAGATGGGACTGGGAGAGGGGACTGGCAGGGGAAAATGGCACAGAAAGAGCATGGGGCAGCAGGCAGGGGGTCCTCTCTGCAGCAGGAAGAGTATGGATTGTGTTCTAAGAGCAATGTAAAGGCACTTGAAGGTCTCAACACAGGGGCACGATGTGATCTGACTTGTCTTTTAAAACACCAATCTGGCTGCAGTGTGGAGAATGGATGGAGGGGATGAGGAGAGGTGAGGAGTGACAGAGGCTCTGCAACAGGAGGGATGGCGAGAATGTGGACAGAGTATGAATAGTATTTCTGGTGCTCTGGGTATACAAGGATGGGGCTGTCCCGGGACTGCCCCCTGGGGGTGTACGGTCTGTGTGAGGGGCCAAGATGCAGGTGCACACACATAACTCTTCTATGGGGGGAGAGTGATTAAGTGTCACATGGGAGAAGGTGAGATCACAGTTTGCGGACTTCAGGGGAGCCTGATTATTTCCAGGTGGCTTCTGAAGGCAAGTGATCTTTGAGCAGGCGCTATGCAAGGTGGGTCTGAAGGTGCAGACATGAGATGAAGCGGCTTGGGTCAAAGCAGAGGCAGGAAATGCAGACCTAGAGGGACAGAAACAAGTGGGAGAGTTTGTAGGGCTTTGTGAAGGCACAGTCTGGAAAATAAGGCTAGAAAAGTCATGGGGGTCAGCTTAAGGGGAATTCTGTGTGGCAGGTGAGGATAATAAAATAAAAAATAAGGACCAACAAAAAAAAGTTTAAATAAAATCTAGCTTAGCTACAAAACCACTTGGTTTTCAGGGCTCCTGAGTGACTTGGTCGGTTGAGTGTCCAGTTTTGGCTCAAGTCATGATCTCGCACTTCATGAGTTTGAGCCCCAGGTTGGGTTCTGTGCTGACAGCTCAGAGTCTGGAGCCTGCTTCCGATTCTATCTTCCCCTCTCTGCCTCTGCCTCTCCCTCTCTCTCTCTCTCTCTCTCTCCCTCAACCCCTCTCTCAACCCCTCTCTCAAAAATAAATAAACATTAAAAAAATTTTTTTAACGACTTGGTTTTCCTAGTATTAATCAACATACATGCTAATCAAGTTTTGATTATTCACTGGTTGGAGTCACAGTATCTCCTTCCAGTATCACTGCTACCTGCCAGTCATTTGCCAATGATTTCTAACTTCCTTTTGAGATATCCCTTCATCATTTAATTGAGCATTGGTTCTGGGGGTCCTAGCATGAGAAGCCATGGCCCAGCTCGCAGGCGTTGAGCAGATGCAGAAATAAATTGCAACAAATACAGCCTAAGTGTTAGGGATGAGGTGGTACAAAAGAGGGGAGGGGCGCCTGGGCGGTTCAGTCGGCAAAGCGTCCAACTTTGGCTCAGGTCATGATCTGCAGCCCCGAGTAGGCTCTGTGCTGACAGTTCGGAGCCTGGAGCCTGCTTTGGATTCTGTGTCTCCCTGTCTCTCTGGCTCTCCCTGCTCACACTCTATCTCTGTCTCTCTTAAAAATAAATAAACATTAAAAGAAATTCAAAGTAAGGGAAAATTCTCTCTACTACCTGAATCGTGCGGCGAGATCTCAGAGAAGTGGGACATTTAACTGGGCTTTTCCAGGCAAAGGAGTGAGGTGGGAAGGGCTTCCAAACACAGGGGATGCTTCATACAGACACACGCACACCTTCTCGATTCTCAGTCGGTCCTGCAAGCCCTATGGAAGGTACATTTTTAAAGTTTGTTTTCGGGCTGTTTGGGGAAGGTTAGTGATAACCTGTGAGTTCTTTTGGTTACTACAGAACAATAGTTGATCCTCGTAAACATGCATTTGAACCAATGTTAACAAGAAGTCAGGATCGAGCAAGTAAAATTAGTTATACTCTCTGCTCCCAATTACTCTCCAGGGAGGTTTCATTGATCCTTCCTTTTCCAGGACAGCAAGGAAAGGAATCTTAAACCCGTTTTTGTGGAGACTAGGAACGCATTAGTTATCAACGAGACTCCTCCTGTCTTAAGTTTTTCACAGAGGGATGAAAGAATTCATAATTCACTGTCATATCTGGCTCCTAATTTTTAATTTTTTTTAATGTTTATTTTTGAGAGAGAAAGAGAGAGACAGAGAACTGGGGAGGGAGGGAGAGAGAGAGAGAGAGAGAGAGAGAGAGAGAGAGAGAGAGGATCCTGATCAGGCTCCTCACTTGTCAACACACAGCCCAATGTGTGGCTTGAACTCACAAACTGGGAGATCATGACCTTCATGACGGGAGCCAAAGTCAGACACTTAACTGACTGATCCGGCTCCTTGTTGTTTCTTATTTTTTGATTTTATTATCCTCACCTGCCACACAGAATTCCTCCTTTGTGGGAAATTGATCCCCTCTGAGCTTCCTACGAGTTCATAACAGTTATCTCAGATCCAGGTGGACACCCAAGACCATCCTGTCTCAGTAATTTGTTAATTGCTTGTTTTCGCTCAAGATCAAAAACAAATCTATCCAGACAGTCTATGAGGTTGTGAGAAAGTGAGCAAGGAATTCATTTAGGACTGAAGAGAACTATCCTATCATCCAACACCCTCAATTTTTTAAGTTTTTAAAAATTTATTATTTATTTTGAGAGAGAGAGAGAGAGAGAGAGAGAGAGAGAGAGAGAGAGAGAGAGAGAACCAGTTGGGGAGGGGCAGAGAGAGGCAGGGACAAAGAATCTGAAGCGGGCTCTGTGCTGACAGCAGATAGCCCGACGAGGGGCTTGAACCCGTGAACTGTGAGATTATGACCTGAGCTGAAATCAAAGACTTAAAAGACTGAGCCATCCAGGCACCCCCAACACCCTCATTTAGTAACAATATGGAAACGGAGGCCCAAGCAGGTGCATCCACCTGTCGAGGTTGCCCTGAGCCTGGGGGCAGAGACCTGACCAGAATCTGCCCCAAAGCAAGGGGTGGAAGAGAGAAGCCAGCTGGGAGACAGAGCAGAAGCATTTTGGGGAAGTGACCCATGGCAGGCAGTATCTGATGTACTTCCTCTCCTCCACACTCCGCCCCTACTTGCCCTCCCTCTCTCTTTCCTTTTCTCTCATGTTAGGATTGTGCGTCAGTTGCCAAAAGGTGGGGACATTTCCTGAACCTTTGCAACACTGAGAGGTTGTCTTCAGGGAGCACATTCTGAGCACCGCAACAGGGAAGCGAGGGTCTGGGAGCGGCCCTGCTGAGGGAAACACCAGCTTGCCCTCTCCCTGTCCCCTGGCAGCCCCCCCAAGCCCCCTGGCCTGCGCCTGACCATGTCCCTGGCTGAGGCCATCAGCCTCTGGAATGAAGGGGTGCTGGCAGCTGACAAGAAGGATTGGAAGGGAGCCCTGGACGCCTTCACTGCAGTCCAGGACCCCCACTCCAGGATTTGCTTCAACATCGGCTGCATGCACACAATCCTGGAAAACATGCCCGAGGCGGAGAAGGTGAGTGGAGGCCCCTCTCCCCTCTCGCCGGGGGGCCTCCTCTGTGCCGTGTAATTAGTGGTTCTCAATCCGGGCTGTGCTTTAGAGCTTTAGAAACCTCTCGGGAGCTTTGAAAGAGCAAGAGCTGCACAGGCCCCACCCCCCGGGGATCTTGATTGAATTGGCCTGGGGAGGGGCCTGCGCAGCGTTAGTTTTTAAAAGCTCCCCAGGTGGTTCTATTGGGCTCTGGGCTGGGAACCACTCACTGTGGGTTTTGCTCTCCTTTCTTGTCCGTCTATTAAATTCAAATCGCTCTGGAGTCATTCTTTAACACCTTTATGAAGACTCTCCTGGTTTTGTTTCCTTCTCTGAACTCCTGCTGACCACAAGATTTCCACCTCACTGCTTCACACCTGGTTAAAAAGCCCCTTCGTGTGCCTGAGCTTTGCCAGCCTTGCGATCAAGAGGAGGGACTTAAGGAACATAGATTTCCTCTCAAGTGACAATTTTCATTAATCTTCCACTTTTTGGGGAGCTTCTGAGGCTGCCAGAAGGAAATCATACTGTGATTGATGAATGATGTCTGCCGAGGGCATGCTGTGGGTGTCATGGCATCTTTTTCAAATGTTTTTTTTCTCTTTCATATTCCCTAGTGTAGGGTCGAGCATTCTCAGTGATCACTCTTTGGGTTCGTCAGGGTAAGCTGGAGAGGGACTGGAATTTGGAAGCAGAAGATCTAGGTTCGATTGCCAGCTCTGCCTCTCTCTAGACCTTGGTCTCTGGCAAGTCACGTAGACTCCTGACTCTCAGTTTCCTGAGAGGGACAAAGATGAGGATTAGGTGAGGCAGCAACTATTCAATTCTGTGTCGCTTCACGCCACCGTGTAAATGCTATTTTCCCCGTTTATGGCCAGTCTTGGCAAGGGGGTATGGACAGACTCCCCAGCACCCTTAGAGCCAGAGCTCCTCCCACAGCCATCCTGGCCGTGACTGTGACCAGCCAGTGGGCAAAGGGAGAGGAGTGAAGACACTTGGAATACCCACACAGCCTGACAAGTTCATGTCAGGCCTAAGGGGGGCAGATGGGAGCAGAGGCGAGGACCTCACATCTGGCCAGGGGAGGACCTCAGTCCCCACCTCCTCTCAGAGGCTGAGTGAACAGCACCCCAGATTCCGGGGGCTGCTGGAGACAAGCAGCCCCTCTCCGGGGGAGAGGCTGGCTGAGCACAGCAGCCAGTCTGGGCACAGCTATGCCAGCGGGGTCTGTTTGCTCCCGCCTCGGCGGAGGGGCTCCTCGGTGAGGCTGTGCAGGGGTCGCCGGTCACTTCCCTGCTGGCTCACTGCCAGGCCTTCCTCTCGCTGCATAGATGCGTCCTCCAATTCTTCAGCTTCTGGGCCCCTCATTCTCCGTGCCTTTACTTGGTTTCCTGCTTCCGTCCTTACTACTGGCATTTTACATGCATTCTTGTTATTATTTTGATTTCATAATTTTTATTTACTAAATAAGTATAATACTATATATATATAATACCATTTTAATTGTTTTCATATCTAATTGTCAGTAATCTTGATATTCAGTCAGTAATCTTGAAATTCAGATACTAGCATCTCCTTTTAAAAATGTTTTTGACGTTTTTTAATTGTATTTTTGAGAGAGAGAGATTGACAGAGCATGAGCCGGGGAGGGGCAGAGGGAGAGAGGGAGACACAGAATCCGAAGCAGGCTCCAGGCTCTGAGCTGTCAGCACAGAGCCTGACACGGGGCTCGAACTCATGACCGCAAGATCAAGACCTGACCCAAAGTGGGAGGCTTACCCAACTGAGCCACCCAGGCGCTCCTAACATCTCCATTTTACAGAGGTGACTGACCTCTTGTCACCTTCAAGATCTAGACCATTCTCATGACCCTTCTTGCCTCTCCCTTTGGGCTCATCTCACATTCCTCACCGCCTGAGTCCTTGGCCACCTATAGATCCTTTCTCTCTCCACAGGCCTTCACGAGAAGCATTAACCGAGACAAGCACTTGGCAGTGGCCTACTTCCAAAGAGGGATGCTCTATTACCGGATAGAGAAGTAAGTGGTTTGTGTTGCACAAGCTGGGGAAGTTTGCAGAGAAGCCCAGACAGGGTCTTGGTGCCGCTGGGCTTGGTGTTTGTGAAGTATCTTTCCAGCTTCTGTTGGGAAGTGTGACTGGAACTTCTCTGGCAGTTTTGCAAAAGTCAGCATGAGGCAGAAGCCCTCCCCAGGGAAAGAGGGAGGGAACACAAGCCTGCCTCCCAGTTATAAATCTGCTGTGTCTTAGTGCACAACGAGCCTACGTAACGTAGGCCTTCCATTCAGTGGGTGTGATGCCCCACCAGCATCCCTGATGCGTCATAGCTTGGGCAGTGCTGGTGGCAAATATTTTGGCCATCAAGGGAATACCCATGATGGTCTACAACAAGAGGAGGTATTGAGTTATCACACAATGAGGATTACCATGAGACCACCTCAAGGCCCTCCTGCATTTCCACAGAATGTGTTTACAAAAGCCTGGTTTAATCCATTCAATGAAATACAGTTTGGCCCCCAAAATGACAATGCAAACTATTAACATATGTATAAGGATATACTAATACAGATAAATAAGTAGCTTATATATTAATATGGGGAAAAGTTCACAGTAGACATTAAATTTTAAAACACAGAGTTCAATATGTATAACACAATTCCATTCCTGTTTTACAGAATGGTCTGGAAGGCCATAGGCCAAAACATTGGCAGGAGTTCTTTCTGGGTTGGTGACATTTTAGGGATTTCTATTGTCTTCTATCAGCCTATCTGTATTTCTCCTATGTTTACAGTCAACACAAAATCATTAGTAAAACACTACATAAATGCAAAATGAAAGCTAATCTCAATTCCCACTCCTCACCTCCCAATACCCCCAAAACAGACATACAAATAGCAAAGGAAAAATATCCTAAGCATCAATTTAAAATGTCTTAGGGGATGGCAAACCTCCCTTTGTAGACATTGTTCTATTAATGGGCACAAGTTCTAGGGAAGGAGAGTTTGGCTCAGCCTAAGGAAGAACTTTCAAACAGTGAAAATGGTGAGGTCATGGTGTGGGTGGTGTGGTGTGTGTGTGTGTGTGTGTGTGTGTGTGTGTGTGAGAGAGAGAGAGAGAGAGAGAGAGAGAGAGAGAGAGAGAGAGAGAGAATGCTCAGCAGGTGAGGCAGGGCAATGGGGAAATAGCAGAGAACATCCAGGTATGGGGAAAGGCTGGGCTCTCATCCTGGGCAATCTTGAAAGGCTTGGATCGTAGGATCTATCAGAAACAGAGCCTAGAAAGCTGCTGTGCTCAGCTGTTGCTAGGGGCAACCATTAGAGGCTCAGAGGACTTCCAAGATGTAGATACAATTACCTGAATGAGGAAGGGCCGGAGTGAAGTCTTCCCGGAAGAAAAACCACAGACACAGAGGCTATCTAGGGAGAGAAAGCCTGGGAATAAAGGAAGACATATACAAGCATTTAGCTTTTGGTGGCATCCTGCCTCTGTCTCCCTTCTTATTCTCTCTCCTTATTCTCCTTGTCCCCCCACTCCCTCATCCCTATGTTCTCCAGATGGATGGAATGAGCAGGGAGGCTTGAGCACAAATCCTCCAGTTAGTCTGAAATCTCAAAAGACGAACTCTAAGGCCATCCTTTAATTAGCTCTAACAGCCATTAATGAGGGGAGACAACTGGCAATGAGGGAAGGCTCCCAGAAGAAATTTCTACACAAAAATACCCAGAAGTCCCAGAAAGGCTTGGATTTTGAGTGAAGCAGAGATCTTAGAAAGATACAGGAATGAGACCTAGGATTCAATTAGTCTGTGATTGGTAATAGTTAAATCTGAGAGAAAAAAGTCTACCAAACTTTATCTTCAATTCAGCGACTATCTACTGAGGAAATAATATAAATAAGCCACTATTCTGGACTTCTGAGCTGTCTCTTCTGCTCGATCTATAGGCATTAGTGTCCCCACCTCCCAAGGCTCTGCCCTTGACACTTTCCCTTCTAGCACAAGTGCTATCTTTCCAGAAAAGCACACACAAGCACATACATAGTTCTACATACAATCTCAGGGGGTTCTGTGTCCCCTAAAAATCTGTACATGAACCGTTAGGAATCTCACCCTTTCCCACAGCATTGACCTCCACTTGTAGCCAGCCAGCTGCTAAATCTCTACCTGGGATCAACCCAGCATGTTTCTTTTCCCAAACCTTGTCAAGTTGACCTCTCAAATATCTCTTAAACCCACCCATTTTTCTCCATCAGCTTTAGACCCTCATTTTCACCAGAACTGTTGCAATCACTTCCAAACTGGTTTCTCATCCCTTGGTCTTGTCTTACTTATTCCAGAGTGATCTTTAAAAAATAAATGTGATCTGCTTAAGAACTTCCAGCAGGGGGCAACTAGGTGGCTCAGTTAGTTGAGTGTCTATGACTCTTGGTTTGGGCTCACGTCATGATCCCAGGGTCAGGGTCATGAGATCAAGCGCTGCGTCAGGTTCCACACAGAGCATGGTCTGCTTAAGATTCTCTCTCTCTCCCTCTGCCCCTCGCCTGTGTGCACACGTGCTCGCTCTCTATCAATAATTTAAAAAAACACTTCCAGTGGATTCTAGTACTAAAGGATAAAGTTCCTTGGCCTGCTTCTATGTGGTCCCACAGCTGCCCACCCACTCACACCCTGCAAGCATTCTCCCGGGTCTGCTCGACCACTACGGCAGTAACCACTCTCTTCTGTGCCTTTTTCTTTTTTTCTTTCTTTCTTTTTTTTTTTTTTTTTTTTACCTTTTTTAAAGTTTATTTATTTTTTGAGAGAGAGAGAGAGAGTAGGGTGGGAGAGAGAATCCCAGGCAGGCTCCCCACTGTCAACATAGAGCCTGATGCAGAGCTCAGACCCACAAACTGTAAGATCATGACCTGAGCTGAAACCAAGAGTTGGATGCTTAAACTAGTGAGCCACCCAGGTGCCCCTCTTCTGTGCCTTTTAAAATAACATCTGTGGGGGTACCGACTCTTGGTTTTGGCTCAGGTCATGATCCTGAGGTTTGTGGGTTCGAGCCCCACATTGGCCTCTGTGCTGAGAGTGCAGAGCCTGCTTAGGATTCTCTCTCTCTCCCTCTGTCTGCCCCTCCCCTGCTCACTCTCCCTCCCTCTCTCTGAAAATAAATAAATTTTTAAAAAAAGAAGAAGAAAATAACATCGGTGACAGATATTGGCTTATATATTTATCTCCTTCACTACTCTTTGAGTTTCTCAAGAGAAATCTTTAGTTATTCACTCTTGTATTCCCGTGTCTAATATAGTAGTTAATAAATGTTTATGGAATTAATTAAAAGCAAGCAAAATATACCCTCTGCTTTAAGGAACTTAAAAATTAAAAGGGAGAAAGAGGTCACGAACACTAATACCTATAACACAAGGCAGAAAGGGGAAAGTGCTAGAAGAGATTATGTTGAAATGAGTGCCATGGCACATGAAAAGATGCTCAACGTCGCTCCTCATCAGGGAAATACAAATCAAAACCACACTCAGATATCACCTCATGCCAGTCAGAGTGGCCAAAATGAACAAATCAGGAGACCATAGATGCTGGAGAGGAGGTGGAGAAACGGGAACCCTCTTGCTCTGTTGGTGGGAATGCAAACTGGTGCAGCCACTCTGGAAAACAGTGTGGAGGTTCCTCAAAAAATTAAAAATAGACCTACCCTATGACCCAGCAGTAGCACTGCTAGGAATTTACCCAAGGGATACAGGAGTACTGATGCATAGGGGCACTTGTACCCCAATGTTTATAGCAGCACGCTCAACAATAGCCAAATTATGGAAAGAGACTAAATGTCCATCAACTGATGAATGGATAAAGAAATTATGGTTTATATACACAATGGAGTACTACGTGGCAATGAGAAAGAATGAAATATGACCCTTTGTAGCAACGTGGATGGAACTGGAGAGTGTGATGCTAAGTGAAATAAGCCATACAGAGAAAGACAGATACCAAAATGTTTCACTCTTATGTGGATCCTGAGAAACTTAACAGAAACCCATGGGGGAGGGGAAGGAAAAAAAAAGAGGTTAGAGTGGAAGAGAATCAAAGCATAAGAGACTCTTAAAAACTGAGAACAAACTGAGGGCTGATGGGGGGTGGGAGGGAGGGGAGGGTGGGTGATGGGTATTGAGGAGGGCACCTTTTGGGATGAGCACTGGGTGTTGTACGGAAACCAATTTGACAATGAATTTCATATATTAAAAAAAAAAATGAAATGAGTGCCATGGGGTCCAGGAAAATGACTTCTTAATGAGTAGGTTAGGAATTCTTCCAGATTACAATGGGACTTGTGTAGGGTGACAATGTTATGCGTGCTTCTTTCTCTCCATTTCCCCCACTTTTACGTGTTGTTGCATGGCTCTCCCATCATTATGAAATTGCAGAGAACGAAGTTTGAGTGCGTGTCCGAGAAGGCAGGCGGTGCCTCAGTGCTGACCAGGACCTTGTCTGACCCAGCCTTCTCCTTTGGAAGGGGAAGGAGCTCTAAGTTGCAGTTCAGACCCTGAGCCTTATGAATCTTAGGGCTGTGATAGGAACGGCGAACACTTTAGACGGAGCTGGCCCACAGACGCAGAACAACAGAGCCTCCCCCTGCATGGAGGTGTCTCACATTTTGACTTCAGCTTGCTAGAATTCTCCAGCATCCTGGATACAAGTGCAGGAGCTGCAGGATCCTGGGCTGCCTGGGCAGTGGTGGTGCAGGAACAATCAGGAACGTCAGTGGTCCCTGAGAAACCTTTACGGGGAGTACTACAAAAATGAGGATTGTAAACCCTCTCGGGCTCAGAGCTGGCGAAAAGCCACGTGAGGTTGCTGCTGTGCTGGTGAGCCCTCCCTGGGTGGGGATGGGGGCTCTGGGTCCAGGGCAGCCCGGGAGAGCATCTCTGGGTGGGTGTGGAGAAAGCCCTCCCGCCTGGCCCAGCAGAACCCGCAGGAAGCTGCCAGCACCCTGGCCTCCTAGGGGACGCTGTGGGTGCAGCAGGCAGTTAGGGTGATGCTTTGAAACCAGACATTTTTAGCACAAAGTGAGCACTTTGAGTAATCTGTCAGCTCTTTCTCTCTCCCTCCCACCGGGACCCGGATCTTTAGAACCTGTCGGACTGGACGGGAGAATTCTGAGGGTCGTGTGGAGCTCGTTCACTACCAGGTAGACACAGGCAGTGTTACGTCACAGCTGAAACCCACCTGCGCGGCCAGCTGGCCAGGGAGGAAGACACAGGTGCAGGTGAACGCTGGCAGCGCTCCAAGCATGCCCTCTGGGGCCCTTCCGCTACCTCACACACAGGCGCCTGGCAGGGTGCAAAGTGCATGTGCCCAAGGACCAGGACACCTGCGTTTCCGCCTGCCCTTCTTCTGGGCTCCGTGAATCCGAGCCAGTCACCCAGTCTCCCAGCTTAGAAAGAAGAAACAGGGATGCCCGCTCCCTCCCCCTTCTCTGCAACGTCTCCAAGAACATAGAAACGACCTGACGTGCTTCCTGCTTCTGAAGGAGTGGCTGTGTGCTTTTAACGGGTTTTACCATCATCTGTGTGAACACAGCAAGGATGTGAGAGAGAAAGCCATTCTCCTGGCTCAGATGCAGCCTTTCTTCCATTACTCCTATAGACGCCGCAGCTGTGGGAGTTACTTCAAAGCAAGGGTGACAGAATGCCTAGCTTCTGCCCCAGCCACCCGGGCTCACGCAGCTTAGGCCTGTCAGGCCAGCCCGTCCTCCTGGTCAGCCCTGAAGCCCGCTGAGGTCACGGTTCCAGCTGCTACAGCCGTGGGGTTTTACCTCCGGATAATACCTCATTCGCCGTACCGTGTTCAGCACATAATAATGGATGGGTGTATGAATTTAATTGCCAGAATTTTAGAGCTAAAATAATTAATAATAATAGCAGTAAACCTGCTGTGTGTGCCAAGCATGATCCTGAGCACATCTCACTTCGTTCCCACAACAACCCTGGGAGGCGCATGCTACAATTATTCTCTGTGAAGAGGAGCAAACAGACTCAGACAAATTCAACAACTTTCTCTCCATCACCAGATCATAAGCGGCAGAGCTAGGACTCAGGTCCAAGTGGTTTTGACTCCAGAAATTAGATCTTGGACCACATCCTAGGAACTTCCTCCTATTATATGCTCCTCGAATACAATATGCTCCTATACATAATACACTCATGTTATTTTTAAGTATTTAAAAAAATTTTTTAAGTTCATTCATTCATTTTGAGAGAGAGAGAGAGAGAGAAAGCACAAGAGGGGGAGGGGCAGAGAGAGAGGGGGAGAGAGAAAATGCCAAGCAGGCTCTGAGTATGGAGCCTGATGCGGGGCTCAAACCCATAAACCGTGAGATCTTGACCTGAGCTGAAGTCAGAGGCTTAACAGACTGAGCCACCCAGGCGCCCCTATGCTCGTATTATTGGTGCAGAACCTGAGACCAGGGAAGTACTTTGCCAAGGTCTCCCGTTAATAGCAGAACTGATGGGCCTGGTCCTGCTCTCGTGGCCCCTGTCCTGGGGTGCCTGCCCTACACCACGCGACCAGCCCGTGACCTGATTCCAGGCTTGCCTCCAAGGGCAGCTGCTCACGGCAGCTCCAGGTCAGACAGTGGCCTCGGCACTGTTGTTTCTGTTGCCCACAACCAGCCAGGGAAATTTGTTCCTGCCGGGCCAGGGCGCTAGGGAGGTGGGGACGGCTTGATTTTCGTGCCTCCCACCCCCTGCCGCCCAGCAAGGGCTGCCTCTCACTGGGGCCTCTGCGGAGGTCAGGGGCAGGCCAAGGAGACTTGGTCTGGGTCCTGCCCACATTGAGGAAGGCACTGTTGATGTGGTCAGCCCCGTTCTCTGTCGCAAATCCAGCGACAGCAGCCCCGTACACCTTGAGCCAGTGAGCACGGTGCCAATGCAACAAAGCCAAAGGGCAGTGCCAGGAGCAGCATTAGAAAAACCATCTGGCTTAATTGGTGGTTTCTTTCTTCTGTTTTCCAAAGTGTGTGGGGAGGGCAGCGGCCGGGGGAGACTAAGAAGGCCGCAAAACCAAGAGCTAAGTTGGACTCCAAAGAAGCTGAAGGAGAAAGCTCCGGGAAGGAGGGTGATGTCGTGGGCCGTGGAAGGGGTCCCGGGAGCTGTGCCCGGCCTGACGGTGGGGAGCGGGGAGGGAGCAGTGCTCCAAATCAGCTCGGGAGACTCAGGGGCGGCGAGGGTGAGGGTTCCGCTGTGAGAAGCCGCTTGTCAGGAAGGTGGGAGTTGAATGCAGTTAACAGAGAAGAAAATCCCTGTGGCTTCCTGAGACTGTGGATTGGGGGAGGGGACAGGGGTGCTGGCATACACACGCCACAGGGCGCCACTCACACTGAGCACTAGGAGATACTGGGGCTCGGGCTTGGCAAAGAACTAGAGCAGGCCAAAAGGGACCAGCAAGCCTTTTTGTCCCAGTGAGATGGGTCAGGAAAGGGAGGATGCAGACACCCATCCTGTCCCACATTTGCTCCTCTGTGCCCTGGACTATGTTTCCTCTCTCTCTGTCCTGCAGATATGATTCAGCTATCAAAGACCTTAAAGAGGCCTTGACTCAGCTTCGAGGGAATCAGCTGATAGACTACAAGATTCTGGGGCTGCAGTTCAAGCTGTTTGCCTGTGAGGTAAGGAGGAAGGGCCCAGCCTGGGCAGGAGTGCACGGTGGCTGAGGGACAGCAGACAGTTCTGATGCACAGCTATCTGCTGAAACCCCTGGGGGCTTGGAAAAGCCTCCTGTGCCTCGGGACTCCGATTTCCCCTTAAGAAAAGACCCGCATTGGGGCATCTGGGGTGCTCAGTGGGTTAAGTGTCTGACTTCAGCTCAGGTCATGATCTCATGGTTTGCAGGTTTGAGCCCCCGAGTCGGGCTCTGTGCTGACAGCTCAGAGCCCGGAGCCTGCTTCGGATTCTGTGTCTCCCTCTCTCTCTGCCCCTCCCCACTCACACTCTGGTCTCTCTCTCAAAAATAAAATAAACATTAAAAAAAAAACAAGTAGAAGAAGAAAGAGAGAAAAGCCTCGGATTGATACCGTCAGGCTCATCCTGGAGTCTCTGATTATTGAAGCATGCATTTTCTTAACGAGGCTCAAAGGACCGTGCAGAAATGAGCCTGCTGGGCTCTCTGAAGGGAGGCTGGACCTGAGTGTGCTGGCCTGTGAAAGTATTCATAATAATTTTCATAATTCAGGTTGACAAGCTATTTGCTTAACATTATACTAACAAATCCAAAATCATGGGTTTGCTATCCACGCAGGACCTGCCGTAACCTCGCTCCGTTCAAGTTACAGACCACACTCTTTACTATTAATGGTTCAGGCCTCATGTACTTGGTCGATACCCAGAGAAAGAGTGAGGATAATTTGGCACAAATCTGTCCTCCCTAGTTCAAAGAACAGCTCAAAGCACAAATTGAGGGAAGGTTTCCATACAAGGAGAACTTATTTTCTGTGTTACCAGAACGGAGAAACATCACTGGCTCTGACTTCACAGCCTCGTGTGCTTTCTCCAACCAACCCTCCCCACCCCCCTCCTAAACTCCAAATACACAGCACCAGCTTTAAAACCTAAAATCCCTGCACTTATCAGATCTTTATTTAGAAGAATTGCTGATAAAAAAAATCCCCTTGCTTTAGTCTCTTAGGCAGGAGAAGCCAAGCGTTCTCAGGGTTGCTCAGGGCTAATAATAGAGGCCACAGCTGCCCAGGCCCCTGGGGACATGTGCCCCCATCCTGCCCTGCAGCAGGCTAACAGCTTCTCATAGTCTCGGAAAACGAGGCTTTGGAAATTTCAGAGAACTGGTTCGAATTCGGCCAGCTTCTAGAGTCAGGTTTCTGAACCAGGCCACTACTGATGCCTTGGGGCAGGTACTGCTTTGTTGTAGGGGACTGTCCTGGGCACTGGGGTTGGTTTAGCAGTACACTAGCCTCTAGCCATCAGATCCCAGTAGCCCCACCCCTCCCGGCCACAGGACAACCTAAAATATCTCTAGACATTTCTAATCACCACCCCCCCAAACCCCTGCCCAGGGAGAACCACTTGTACAGATTAAACGGTTGGAAGACCAAGTGGCTCTAGAAAAAGGGATCATAAAACATTGGCATCAAAGTAGAATTCTATGGGAGGAATGTTTCCCTGTAATTGGAGCTGAAATGACCAAGGGGCAGGAAATACTGGCTGTGGGGGCCTCTTTGCAGGTGAAGCTGGAGTTTTCAGGGTCTAAGGCCCTTATTTATGCCACAGGGGACCGTCCCGTCATTTTCCTACCTATAAGGCCACCCCTTCTCTTCCCACCAGGGTAGAATCCTGGCTTCTGCAAAATCACACCATTCTTTTTGAAGAGTCTCAGGTTTTTCCAGTCATGGAGTGACAAAAACCTGTTGTGGGAAAAGGTCTTAAGAAGAAGGTCGAAGAGAGACAAATAGGAATTTTTAAGCAGACTTGAGTTCTCCTTTCTTCCTGCGCACATGGCCAGCACTGGGCTCGGCCAATCGAGCGTGCATGAAGGCAACAGTTCATGGAGGCTGAGAAATAGCCTGGGAAGGGAATCTAAATCTTTGCTTCTGGGCTTACTCCTGGTCCCATCACCCCGCACCAGCCACTAACTCCATGGAAACACAATCCTGCCACCTGTCTGTACTTGCCTTGATAAACCGTTCTTTTTATCTGGATGAGGCCCTGCACCAAATTGGGGATGTGGGTGGCAGACTGTTACAGAGAAGAAGTACATTGGTTATCCATTGATGAATACCAAATTGCTCTGAAATGCAGTGGCTTGAAACAATACCATTTATTATCTCTTAATTTCTGGGGTTAGGAATCCAAGAGTGGTGTAGCTGGATGGTTCTGGCTCAGAGGCTCTCAAGAGGTTGCAGTCAAGATGTTGGCTAACACTGCCATCATCTGAAAGCTTGACTGGGGCCCAAGGGTCTACCTTCTAAGCTGATTTATGTGTCTAGCAAGTTAGTGTTACTTGTCGGTAGGAGGCCTCAGGTCTTTGCTCATGAAACTCTCCATCACACTGTCTGAGTCTTGTCAGAACATGGCAGCTGGCTTCCCCCAGAGAAAGAAGTGATCCGAGAGAAATTAATATGGAGGGTCAATGTCTTTTACAACATAGCTTCAAATGCCACACCCCCTCGTTTCCATACTATCCTATTGGCTATACACGTCAGCTACATTGGTTGTGGGAGGAAACAAGAGGGTGAGGGCCAAGAAGTGAGAATCACTGGGGGCCATCTTGGAAGCTGGCTACCATTAAAAGCAAAGACTTTGGAATCAGGTAGATAGGGATCAAATCCCAGCCCAACACTTACTCATTGTACAATTTTAGGTTAAGTTATATGTCATTTCTGAGCCTCAGGCTCCTTATCATCTGTAAAGAAGGACTGAGTACTTACCTCATCCACATTCATTAATAAACCCGTGTATTTTTGTATACATTTCTAGTGCCTGCTAGTGTTGGGCATAGAGGTCCAGTGGTCCACAAGACAAGGTGTTAGCACCCAGGAGCTCATGGTCATGTGTAATCTGAGGTGGTGAGGTCGGGACAAGAGAATTGCAGTGGAAAAACTATAGACGCACAGAAGTGAGGCCACAGCTCGTATGGTGGTTTGTGTGGCTTAGAGATAATGTAGACAAAAAGGCCCACAATGGGTGGTCAGTAGGTGGCATCAGTGATGATGATGATGATGGCAAGGAGAATGACAGTGACACTGCCTCCAACAGGCAGCACCGATTTCCAGGAGCACAAAGTCCTTCCTAGTTTTAGCCTCTGATTATAAACACAAAGAATCCCCAGATGGCATCAGTCTGCAAAACTCAGCCCTGTGGTCTTCCCCTAAAGCATGCAGGCATTGTTACTTTCCCTGAGAAGGCAGGCAGGACTTGGGGGGATGAAGCCCCTCCTTTGCTCAGCCTTCCATCAAGCCCCAACATAGCATAGCAAACAGTAGTCATAGTAGGAGTAAATGTTTGTCAAATACCCACCATGCGCCAAGCAATTGCAGCAGCGCTTTCTATGAATTATTCATTTATTTCTTACAACAGTCTGGAAGCAGCCACAGTCACTGTCACCATTTTACAGTGAAGCTGAGGCCACATACCAGAAACAGCCCTGGGGTACCTGTGCCCTTAACCCCTGCACCTCACTGCCTCTACATGTTAGAGAAAGCCAGCCAACGCCTCTCTACTAGGCCTCAGTTGACCAACCGTACCTCTGCTCTGAGGCTCTGGCAAACCACCTCCACCCCACCCGGGGCATCAGGCTGTGACTCTTATAACTGACATCCGAACAAAGCTCCTGGCTGCTCAGCTCATTCTCCACACCTGGTGTCGGGTACCCTAAGACCTTGCTGCACCGTCCTGAAAATGAAGGAAAGTTAACCCGCTTTATTAGTTGCCATCTTGATCTTCTTCCGCTCCCTGTTGCTTTTCCAACTTTGCTTGAGGGTTTTTTCCCTTCATTCGTCAAGTGGTTGTGTTATCTTGCTGATGCATCCAAAAAAGATTTGATCGTGTGCGTAAATTGAAGGCATAATAATAAAACAAACACTCTTGAACCTACCACCCAACTCAAGACCTGGGAAATCATGATTATTGGTGAATGTGTTGTTCCCGCTTGTCCCCAGTAAAGCGCTGCCTGGGGTTTGTGCTGGGTCTCTTTCCAGCTCTACTGCACTTTTGTCCATGGAGTTTCCTCCTGCCCCGATGACTATACCACAGTCTTGTTCTGTTTCAGGCAGGGTTCTGCTGGTGTCGGTGTAGGATGATGCATCTGGAACCTTCTCCCTCCCCACCCTGCACCTGTTCAGCCTTTTAGCCTAGGCTCAGAGGCAGGAGGAGCTGGACTGGGAGGCCACAGGCATGGATTTTATTCCCCACTCTTCAAAGGGCCTTGAGCACATCACTCTTCTCGCTACTAAAGCAACACCATAGTTTTTGTTCCCTCCTGACCTATTTGACTGTTGAAAGAACAATGCACATGATGTTGGATTTATGCATTAAGTGATGTTTTCTTAATACCGTCCTTGGACCGGGCATGACTTGGTAACAAGATTGATCGTGTTATACTTTAGATATTCCCAGGAAAGCTGAGAAAGGGAGGCATGCCTCCAGGCAACATTCCAGAAGCTACAGGCAAGCTCTTCCCTGGTGCCTAGATTTGGAGCAGCCTCAAGTTTTGTGTTATGGTCTGTGCTTTTCTAGGTGTTATATAATGTTGCTTTCATGTATGCCAAGAAGGAGGAGTGGAAAAAGGCTGAGGAACATTTAGCTTTGGCCATGAGCATGAAGTCTGAGCCGAGACATTCTAAAATTGACAAAGCCATGGAATGTGTTTGGGTAAGTATATGGATGATGCGGGGTGGCAAGAGGATTTTCACTGGATTTGTATTTGTTTCAGTGGACACGTGGATTGAGGAACCACAGACGTGGTGCTTTTACCTTCTCTGAGCTCGGGGTTACACTGATCTTGGGGTACAATTCCATGTAGGATCTTGAACCTGGCAGCAAGCGCTGAGGAGCTGAGGCTTGAAGCTGGGGATGGCAGAGCCCTGCCTCCAGCCACCCTCTGGGGGTGTGAGGGCTCTGCGGTGGCACCGGGGGGACTGGGGACTGGAGGCTGGATCCGAGTGCAGGAGGCCAGAGGCTGTGCTCACCTCTGAGTCCTCACAGCCAGGCACACAATGGCCCTCAAAAAAACGCATTGATTCTGTGAACAAATAGTGAAAATGATCCATGGTTTGTCAGAGCACATTGGGATAAAACAAGTTTTAAACCAGATTTTTAAAAAACATCAAGGAGAAGGGGGCTCGAGTCAGTCTTTCTATGCCTGTCCAGGTCAGCAGCCACCAGTCCCAAGGGAGGCCTGTCATGGGCCTTGCTTGAGCCCTGGGCCACCTTGTGGTTGTGGCGTCCCCTGTGCTCAGTGACAGCCCCACCCGAGCCACAGAGAGTGGGAGAGGGGCAACCCCCTAGGGAAAAAGCGTGCTGAGCAGATAACACAGCCAGATGTCCACACAGCCTCTCAGGGTAAGGCAATATAGAAACCAACTGTTCCTACCTTAGATACTCCGAAATAATAACAAGTTCAGTCTTGACACATTAAAAAAAAAATACTTCTGTGAGGTTATCTCAGTGAATCTTTGCGTCTGTTCAGTGAGGGAGGCAGGACAAGCATCATTATCCCTGTTTCCCAGATAAGGAAATACCGTGCTGTGTGTTCTAGAAACAGAAGCTGTATGAGCCTGTGGTGATCCCTGTGGGCAGGCTGTTTCGACCAAACGAGAGGCAAGTGGCTCAGCTGGCCAAGAAGGATTACCTCGGCAAGGCGACAGTAAGTAGGCTCACTCAGCTTCCCCTGGGTCTTCTATGGGATGGGCCGTGCATGGACCAGGGTGGGACAGACTCCTGGGACGAGGGCACCCCCCTGGTGCTCTCCGCGGCCAGCAGGCAGCTAGAGACTGCTTCCGGTGTGGAGGTCTTGTAGAAAGGTGGGCAAACGCTTCTAGCTTCTTGTCTGCAAGCTCCTCTCATCCTGCCCTTCCAGCCTGACCCTGGGTGGGAGCCACAGGCTTAGTCACAGTGTGTGCGGCTTGGGGGCTGAGCCAGTGGAAAGAAAACACAGCTATGAGGCCCTCAGTCAATGTGGAGGGAACATGTTAGTGAAACGGACCAGCATGGCATCCTCTTGGCTTGGTGCTCTTGATATCCCCACTTCTACAGCTCTATGGTTATGCTCCTTTGTAAACTGGGCTCCTTTAAATCCAGGTCTTTAACATTTATTTATTTTTGGGACAGAGAGAGACAGAGCATGAACGGGGGAGGGGCAGAGAGAGAGGGAGACACAGAATCGGAAGCAGGCTCCAGGCTCTGAGCCATCAGCCCAGAGCCCGACGCGGGGCTCGAACTCACGGACCGCGAGATCGTGACCTGAGCTGAAGTCGGACGCTTAACCGACTGAGCCACCCAGGCGCCCCTAAATCCAGGTCTTAAATCCTCTCAGAAATGAGCCCGAGTGAGCCAGCAGTACCCTTCCAGACCTGTACTTGGCTTTGACTTATCTGTAGGGCTAACGCTGCCCGACTGGGTAGCTGGTTCTGGCAGAGCAGCAGAGCTCAGGAGCTCCTGGGTCAGTGGAACCACCCCTCAGCCCATCAGTGGATGAATGCATAGGCAACATGTGATGTAGATATACAATGGAATAGCCATAGAAAGGAATGAAGTACAGATATAAGTCATAGCATGGGTGAAACTTGAAAACATCACGCTATGTGAAAGAAACCAGACACAAAAGCCACATGTTGCGTAATTACCTTTATATGAACCATCTAGAATGGGTAAACGTACACAAATAGAAAGCAATTTGGTGATTGCCAGGTGCTAGCTAGAGAGGGATGTGCACTAACCACTTTGTGGGTGTGGCATTTTTTGGGGGGTGAGGAAAATGACTGGGAACTAGGTAGAGGTGGTGGCTGTATAGGATTGTGAGTGTCCTAAATGCTACTGCATTGTCCACTTTAAAATGGTTCATTTTAGGGGCACCCGGGTGGCTCAGTTAGTTGAGTGTCCGACTTTGGCTCAGGTCATGATCTCACAGTTCACAAGTTCAAGTCCCGCATTGGGCTCTGTGCTGACAGCTCAGAGCCTGGAGCCTACTTCAGATTCTGTCTGTCTGTCTGTCTGTCTGTCTCTCTCTCTGCCCCCTCCCCCGCCTTGTTTGTGCTCTGTCTCTCTCTCTCTCTCTGTCTCTCTGTCTCTCTGTCAAAAATAAATAAACATTAACAAAATGATAAATAAATAAATAAATAATAAAATAAATGGTCAATTTTATATTATGTGAATTTCACCTCGATTAAAAAAAAGAGAGAGCTAGAGTGAGAGCCTGTTGGGTTAGCAGGGCTGGGAAGGCACCAGTTACTTCAGTTTCTGGAACTTCTCACTCAGAAGGTCAACAATCCAACCCTTAGCCACTATCCACTCTGGGACCAGGCTCCAGTGAGAATGGACCCAGGGTGCGAGAAAGGAGGGATCTCGGGGAAAACCATGAGGCATGGGGAGACGGTGCTGGCAGGGCCCTTACACCTTCCTCCCTCGATTGCAGGTGGTGGCATCTGTGGTGGATCAAGACAGTTTCTCGGGGTTTGCCCCTCTGCAGCCACAGGTGAGGCAGCCCTGTCCTTCTCCCTGGATCCAGGTCTCCAGGACTCTCTGGAAACATCCAGCTGGGGACAGTATTTGTGCTGAACTGCCTCATGTTAAGGGCTCCTTCACTGACCTTTCGCTGCTGCTGACAGTGTCTGCCTGGCCATTCTCGGTCACAGGTTCCATGACTGTGAGGAGAATGAGGCAGTTTTAGGTTTAACCTCAAGTTCCCAGAAACCAAGCCTCCTGCTTCCCCCCAGTGCCAGTCTTCACTTCTCTGTGTTCTAAGAGAGCCTCTGTTGACAGTCTCTCCTGAAGCCTGGACTCTTCTCTCAGGAAATTGAAAGGCAGGCTATAGAAGGCTTTTTGACGATGCCTCTTCTCAGACGCAGGGCCTAGTAGGGGACTCGTGGGGCCTGGGGTCTGAGGCTGTGGGCTGGTCCCGCTCCGTGCATCTGCCTATGTGCAGGGGATTCCCTCAGGAATGTGATGGGTGCCGGGAGGGAGCCGTTTTTCTGACCAATCTGGGCTCAGAGAGATGGTTCTGAGCGGACTGGATGACGTAAGGAGTCTAGAAATGTGAAGGCATTTCCATCCTTGTGAAGGGAAGAAGGGAAGACAGGCTGAGGAACACCTGAGCTGTTGCACTAGAGCCTGCTGGGCAGCACTAGCACAGGGAAGGGTTTCTGAGCGTGACAGCCACACTCCAGGCTTCACACACCTGGTCACTCGGACGGCAGCACCGACAGCCTACCGGGATCAGAATGATGGCCGCTAGCCCAGGATGTGACCAACGCTGGGGCTCTGGAGGGTGAGATGAGCAAAGGAGGCTAGAGAGATTCAGGATCCTTTGATTTGTTCCTTCACAAAGAAAGCCCCTGTGGAGGCCCCCTGGGCGTCAGAGCAGCAGAGACACCACAAGGAGGAAGAAGCCGGATCAGTGGGCTCCATGGTATTCAGTGTAGAACAGGGAACACGTTGAAAGGAGATTCCTGCCTGGTCAGTGGGTTCTGAGTTGATTTTAAATACCCACAAATGTCACGTGATATAGCAGGCATTAATTATAGAACAGAGCTTTTGGAAACTTTCCTAGGAAAGGGACCGAGCTCAAGGTCAAAAGCACCCCTCGTGACGCCATGTTGCTCTGGGACAGCTAAAATTCTCCAGAAACCAGGACCGGCTCAAGAGAAATTGCTGTGCTAGTGAAACTGTACCCAGGGGCTGGGGGGAGGGGTGATTTTCCAGTGTTTAGTCAAAGTACACTGTGCCCGTTCCCTAGACAGTGTTCTGAGCCAGCTAGAAATGCATTCTTTGATTTTCTGGTATGGAAGAAGGCTCAAATTACCATTAACGGTCTGTTCTCACCCCCACTCCTTCCCTTACTATCCTTCCCTTCTTCATTTCTCCTGAATGTTCCACAGGCAGCTGAACCTCCACCCAGACCCAAAACCCCAGAGATCTTCAGGTAAGTTAGATTTAGATCAGTGTTCAGACTATCTGAGCTCCAAGCCTGAACTGATGGCAATGAAAAGAGTGAAGAAGATGAAGCCGGGGTCAGGGTCTAAATCCTGCGGAACTTAGCCTAATACGTGGACTCTTTCTGTTTTCCGGGTTAGAACGGAGTGATGTAGGGGGAATGGGAGTCTTGGATTGTGATAGGGTTGACCACAGGGGTCTGGCTATAGCTACATGGTGTCCCTGTGCCCCCAGGTCAACGTGCACAGCCACCCACATAGCGAGGGTCATTGCTGAAGGGTGGCAGTCTGTGGAACATGTCCCTCCGGGGCCAGAACACTGACCAAAGGTTGGGGAGCCATTTTGCACCGGCAGCAGCCTCCTCAGAAGAGGCGGAGGCCAGACCTTTTGGGAGTCGGGCGAGCAGAGCGGGAAGCTAGGTGGTGTGTCCTTTCCCGAGTGGACGTTTTTCACTCCCTATGGGCACGTGGTCTCTGGAGAAGAGGAACAACTCAAGAAAAAGGAGCCATTCTTCTATAAGATGAGAAGCCAAGAATGACACAACTTACAGCTTTCTGAGGAATTTCCTCTAAGTAAGGAAGCAAGCCCGGCTCCCCTCCCCAATAAAGAAGGTGTTTTTGTTGTGTTTTTTTTTTAAATGAAAAAAAGTACTACAGCAACTATAAAAGTGAGGGGGCTGATGAAGTCATTGCTAACTCTGCCTGCTGGAGGAGTCTGTCTCCCCTACATAAATAGCCCACTGTTTGGAAGCAGGAAACAGGGCTGAGGGGAAGGGGACAGAGGGGGAGCGAGAGGGAGCCACCAGCCAGAGCAGGTACATCACACAGCTCTGAAGCCAGTCCCGATGTCACACATTCCAAAGTGGCACAGATGGCACTCCCAGGGCCTCCGAGAGCAAAGTAGGTCTTGGGGAGATGGTAAAGGGACAGTGACATTGCCTAGCACACCACTGGGTGGTCTCGGGACACCTTTACACATTCCCCCCCCCCCCCCCCCCCGGAGCTGGTTTCCTGCTCTTCATTTCCTTCCGGCTGTGTGCCTGGTCCGCTGGCTGTGGCTCCGGGGGACTTGGCCTCCCTCCTCCCCACCCCCCTTTCTCACCCAGCTAGCCCTCACCTGCCCTCTGACTTGTGTGCTCCCCTTGTCACACTAGCCCTGTCTACCCCAGCCCAGACCAGAGGGCTGGCCAAGCACACCCGGGAAGCTTACTTCTCGGAAGGGAAGGGAGGGCAAGGAGAGCAATGCCTGGCTGTCTTGCGTTGTCTTTTGTCTTTCATTGCTGTCCCACTGCCTCTAGGGTTATGGAGCGGGTTCACATGCAGTTTCCTGCCTGGTCCTGCTCAGGGTCCCAGAGGCAATAGATGTGGAGCTCGAGGGTGCCTGGAGCATGTCTCCTGGCCCCATGTCCATTGTTGCTTGTCCCATAGAGCCGTGGGCGGGATGCAGTCCAGGCTGGATAGAGGACGGCATCTCACGTCTACCCCTGCAGGGCTCTGGAAGGGGAAGCCCACCGTGTGCTGTTTGGGTTTGTGCCTGAGACCGCAGAAGAGCTGCAGGTCATGCCAGGGAACATCGTTTTTGTCTTGAAGAAGGGCAATGATAACTGGGCTACGGTCATGTTCAACGGACAGGTATTCAGAGGACCCGGGGTGGTTCCTTTGGCCATGGGATCCTGGCAGCCGATGGCGGAGCTTTCTGAGGTGTCTGCTACCTCATTTGCCGACCAGCTACCTTCTTTTGCCCATATACCCATCCCTCCCCCGCATCTCTGGGCCCTGTGGTGGTATGGGTGCTATGGGTGCCGATGAGCACACCCTTTTCCCCCTTTCTGATTTTGTGATGTTGCACCACAGAAGGGGCTCGTTCCCTGCAACTACCTTGAACCACTTGAGCTGCGGATCCATGCTCAGCAGCAGCCCCAGGTAACGTAGTGCCAAGGCCAGATCTGTTTTCCACCCCCCACCCCCCCTCCCGCCCCCGACCTCTGCCCCACGACTCACAGGCCTCTCTGTGGAGGGGGGGAAGGGCGGTGTGACAAAAGCGCTGTCCTTATTCACTCACTAGCACCGAGTCCACCTTGGGTTGGTGCCAGCGGCCCAGAGCTGGACCCTGGGGTGAAGGAAGGAAAACACCCAGATGTGCTAAGTGGAGACATCTGAGGGACCCGTTGTGCCCACCCACCTCTCTCCTCCTGGTCACGGGTGACTTGGGACCCAAAGCCTGTAGTATATGAAGGTTAGGTCTTCCCGGAAAAGTTCTCTTCACCTGGAGGAACAGTCAATGCGTTGGCTGGGGAAATCCCATTAAACAAGAGAAATCTGTTTTAGAGCATGACCTCATGGCATCAGAGATTGGGCCTTGCCAGCTTTCCCCTTCACTCCTCAAAGGCCTGCCCTTCTGCCAGGCCTGGTGAGTGGTCTTTGCTGGGCCTACTGTGCAGATGTCTGACAGCGGGGAACCTGTCTCTCTCTAGACTGTGCAACTGATTGTCCTCTGTGGGCGTGGCCCTCCCTGGTCAGAGTTACTATGCCCGGATGGCTTGAAATGTTTTAAATGCCCCACAAATGAGAAATGGACCTTCTCCTTTGAAGGAGCAAGATGTGGAGTGCGAGAGGGAGCTAACACAAGACTCGGGGGCCTCCCTCATCTCCAGCAGATTTCCAATGTGGTTGGGCAGTGAGGGCCTCTTAGGAGGGGGTCAGGGCTCTCCTTTCTACTGTTTCCACCAGGCCAACCCTGTCTCCCCTTTAACCAGCACTTTCCTTAGTCTCCCTGACTGTTACCACCCCTCCAACTTTTAGGAAGCCATTTACATCTGGCTCCTTTCCATTTGGCCTCTCTCTGCCCCACTCCTAACTAAGAACTTTGTCTGAATGAAGGCTCTCACCCTCTCTGTCACCTCCAGGAGGAAGCCTCCCCAGATTCTGATATCCCAGCTCCTCCCAGTTCTGATGCTCCCAGAAGACCCCAGTTGCCACCAGGTTAGTGTTCTTGGAACAACATCCTTGGCCTGGGTGCAGGAATGCTCCAGACTACTTCCTGACAGAGTTGCTCTCCCAGGCTTCTGGGAGATTCTGGTTTCTTCTCCTCCCAGCATGCCACTCAGCTTATGAACACATAGCCCCAGGGGCCCTCTCTCCTGCACCATCCACCCACCCAAAACATAGCAAACAGATGTCCTAGAACACCCATGGGGCTTGGGCAAATATAGCTGGTTTCTGGGGGGCAGTGGAGTGTCCAACTCAAATAGACACCGGACTCCTCAGTCATTAGGTACTGAAACCATGTCCCAAGAGAGAAGGTTGGAGTTATTACACGCATTTCCTTGGAAGGGGATGGAGAGGTTTTTTTCAAATGTCCAAGGAGGTCTATCTGGAAAAGAAACTGCTTTGCAGAGCCCTGAGGCATAGACAAAGAGCTAAGGGCAGATATGAAAGGGCCTTCTCCGGATGTATAGAGAATGGTGCCTGGGGAAGGAGCTTTTGGTCACTAATAGAGTTTAAGCATTAAGCATTCAGGAGAAGGGTTTGGTAGAGATGCATTGAATAGATGGTTTGTCCAGATCCTGGATGGATGAGTGTTATGCCTGCCAGATCACCAGGACCCTTTCGGGTGCTCCCCACACTTCCAACTTTATTTTGAAAAACGTCAAAGCTACACATCAAAAGTTGAAAAGTGTAGCACAATAAACACCAGAATACCTTTCACCTAAATTCACCAATTGTTAACGTTTTGTACCGTGTACTTGCTTCGCTCCCCACCCTCCCCTCTGAGACTCTTGAAAGGAAGTTACAGACTCATGGCATTTCACCCTACACTGGAGCATTAGCTCTACTCTTCTGCATAAGCGCAGCACAATCATTATGTCAAGGACATTGAACATTAACATAATATTATAGTGTATATTTTGTATTAAAATTTCTCTAATTACCCCTCAGATCACCCTCAGTTTTTTTGTTTTTATCTTTTCTGTCTAGGGGCCCAACAAGGATCACATATTAAGTTTTTTTTAATGTTTATTTTTGAGAGAGAGAGCGCGCGCACGCGAGCGTGAGTGGGGGAGGGGCAGAGAGTGAGGGAGACCAAGAATCCAAAATAGCTCCAGGCTCTGAGCTGTCAGCACGTGGGACTCGAACTCACAAACCATGAAATCATGACCTAAGCCGAAGTTGGACACTTAACCAACTGAGCCACTCAGGCGCCCCAAGGATCACATATTAACCTAGATTTTATGAATATAGATTCCTAGGCCTTGGATTCTGATTTTTTAGGGCTGGAATTGGACCTGAGAATCTGTATTTCCAGAAAAAAAAACCTTCCAAGGAATTCTAGCGGTTAGCTGGGTTTGAGATCAGTGGTTTTGATCATGTGCTCTTTCTAGTGAGTATCTTCATGCAGATTTCTCTTATATAAATTATGTGCATATTGCTTCATTAATATATTATGCACCTTAGGAAACATACACAAAAATAAAGGACAAGGTAAAAAAAAGTGGTTCTAACGTTCCTTCTCGTGGCCCCTGGCTCATCTTGCACTCCCTGCTTTCATGAGTCCAGAGCCCACTGGTTTAACTGGACTTTGGGTCCCTGCTAACCCCATGCATTGCTGGGGACGTGCTGGTCCTCCAACACTTGCCTGTATGCTTCCTGCGGGCAGGGACTGGGTTCCTTTGTGTGGGTTCACTTCGTCTTGCCCATTTCCCTGCAGTGGGATTCCCCCACCGTTTATTAGGGTGAAGAATCACCCTGGAGTTCAAGGTAAGAAGCTGGTGTCCTGTTCTAAGAGGGTTCCCTTCTGTGTAAGTCAGGGGCTGGCCCAGAGTGTTCATTCACCATCTTCTTTTGTTTTACTTACCTTCTCCGTTTAGGTCAAAAAGAAAAAGAACAGTCCAAGGTAACCGTTTCTCCTTGCACTATTTCAAATGCTAGAGAAAGAAAAAGCTTAAGCTATCCACCATAAGCCTGTCTCCCTGGATTATAGAAAGAGTCCCAAAGGAAGGGTGGGTGAGCTGACACCACACGCCATCCTTGGGCTAGGCACCCCTCGACAACCTTCCCCGCCCAGTGCACGCATTTCCTACTGGCCTTCAGCCCGTGGCCAGATCTTCTGGCCCAGAGGAATTCCCATCCAGGCCGGAGGGGTCTAGGGACTCTCTGAAAGTCCTCCCGCGGCTGTCGAGCCGGTGAGCTATTGGCCTCTCCCCACCACCCCGAGTACTCCCCGTGAGCACACTCAGGACAGGCCTCGGACGCTCAGGAGTTCTCGTTGCTTCCTCTCCCCTCAGGAAGTAAAGCTCAGCATTCCCATGCCCTACACGCTCAAGGTGCACTTCAAGTACACGGTGGTCATGGAGACGCAGCCCGGGCTCCCCTACAGCCAGGTCCGGGACATGGTGTCCAAGAAACTGGAGCTCCTGCCGGAGCACACTCGGCTGAGGTGGGTCCACCCGCAGAGAGGGTGCAGCTGGGGGCCTGGCACGGGCCTGGAGGAGAGAAGAGAATTTGCACTGCTGTTCTCCGACGTGGTTCTCACTCCTGTCTCCCCAGCTACCGGCCTCGGGACAGCAATGAGCTGGTGCCCCTCTCGGAAGAGAACATGAAGGCTGCCTGGGCCGAGGCGAAAAACTACAGCCTGACTGTGTGGTGTGAGAACACAGTGGTGAGTGCGGCGAGCCCAAGGGCACCTGAGGTCGTGTCTGTACTGGGCCACTTCCTCAAGGACAGTCCACATTCCGACACTTACCGAGCGCTTCGGTGAGCCGGGCACTGTGCCTGGTGTTGAGGATAGGGTGGCTAACACCTCTGCCTCCCTTTCACCTGGGGCTAGGGGCCCCAGATGCAGCCAGGAGAGGGGTCCCTACAGGAGAAGAGCAGGCCCAAGAATGCCCAGGAAGCCTCTCAGTCCTCTCTGCCAGCACCTATAAATGAGCCAATGTTTAGGCCCATCACTCTCAAGCGAGGTGGGAATAAAATCCTAACTGAGGCTGAGCTCCTAGCCATTCTCCACTTCAAGTTTCCACGGGAAGAGCACTTGAGGCTGGAAGGTAATAGAGAGCATTTAGTTCACAAAGAGAGGACTTGGATAAACGTCCTACTAATAGGAAGCTTCTATTAGGAACTAACCATGTGCCATACGGTGTGCTAAGTGCACACTGCGTATCCATTCTTATAGTCCCCGAAACTCTCGGAGGAACCGTCACCCCATCTTATAATGGAGGAGACAAGGCAAAGAGAGGTAACCTTGACCAAGAGTACCGCCCATCAGTAGAGGAGCAAGGGCTCGGTGGGTGGTTTGACTCCAGGGCCTGCCTACATTCTTGGACACCTTTCTAGACCTCAGGGCCTAGAAAAGACTTAGCTGGAGTTAGGAGCAAAGTTAGAGGCTAGAAGTAGTGGCTACAAGTTAACACTCTTGACCGCCCCGCCCCTTTGTCTCCGGGAGGGAAAAGTTGCCATTTCTTCTTGTTGTTGATGTTAATTCCTTCCCACAACCATGGCCCCTGAAAAGCATCCATCAACATACCTGTCAATATACCAACACACTTTTTTTTTGGTCTTTTATGTCATTTCATGTAAGTGGATGGTACAGTACATATATATTCCTATGAATATATATACTGTATGTATAAATTTTTGTTTTATCACCCATTTCAATATATACTCTTCCATTTATATATATACTTTTTTGTTTTAATAGTCCATTTTTTAAATGTTTGTTTTTGACAGAAAGAGTGTGTGTGTGTGTGTGTGTGAGTGTGTGCGCATGCACACAAGTAGGGTAGAGGCAGAGGAAGATGGGGGAAAGAGGATCCAAAGCGAACCTCAGTGCTGACAGCAGACAACCCGATGCAGGACTCGAACCCACAAACCATGAAATCATGACCCGAGCCGAAATCAGATGCTTAACCCACTGAGCCACCCAGACGCCCCATAATAGTCCCTTTCTTTTGATTGCTGATGGTATTGCTAAAAGGTATTCCATAGTATGAATACTACAATTTGTTCATTGATTCACCTCTTCGTGGATATTTGGATTGTTTCCAGCATTTGTCTATTTATTCTTCAACAAACATTTGCTGAACACTTCTGCTCTCCCTAGGCACTGGAGATATAAAAACTATTAAGGCATGGGATGCTTGGGTGGCTCAGCCCGTTAAGCATCTTACTCCTTGATTTCTGCTCAGGTCGTGATTTCACGATTCATGAGTTACAGCCCTGGGTGGGGCTCTGTGCTGACAGCATGGAGCCTGCTTGGGATTCTCTCTCTCCCTCTCTCTGCCCCTCCCCTGCTTGCTCATGCACGCACACACACACACACTCTCTCTCTCTCTCTCAAAATAAATAGACTTAAAAAGAAAACTAGTAAGACATAGGCTCTTCTTGGGGGAAAACGCAGGGCATGTGTTAAGTAAACTGATGGAAACGCACGAATGGCGTACCGTTTTATAAGCACATGGGAGGTGCTCTCACCCAAACATGTTGAAGGAAGGTGGGACAAGTCAGTAGTCTTCCTAGAGAAAATGATGCTGAAATCATCTTGAGACTTAGCCTTAAAGTGGTAAATAGCAATTAGCAAAGTGGAGGAAGTTAGGGCGCCTTATACAGATGGAAGGGCAGAGGGAAGACCCTAAGAGTTGGCAGTGGGTGAAGGTGGGGTCGGTGTTACTGGACACGACAGGGCGAGTACCGGGAGACAGGTTGGCAAGGCAACAGGGCCACGTGATGGAAAGCCTTGCACGCTGCTGCACTAGGATGAGGTTGTGAGCAGGGGAGAAAGCAGAATGACTGCTTGGGATGGAGGATTCTGGGGCATACGAGTAAAGCAGGGGGCTCTGTGAGGCTGGCCGGCCAGCGGACTTCCTCTGAGTACTCAGCTCCCCATGCATAGCCCTGACACTGGGGAGTCCTAACATAGTCAAGGAGACTCCCGTCTCCACTGACCAAAGCCATGGTCCTTCTGACACCTTCAGTTCTCCCCCCGCCCGCTGCCCCCACTAGCCCCGACTCCCCTGTTTCCTGCTTTAGCATTTTTTTTAAAGTTTATTTACTTTTTTATAGAGACAGAGAGCGCACAAGCGGGGCGGGTCAGAGAGAGAGGGAGAGAGAACCCCAAGCAGGCTCCACGCTGCCAGTGCGCAGAGCCCGGAGTGGGGCTTGAACCCACTAAACCGTGAGATCACGACCTGAGCCAAAATCAAGAGTCAGAAGCTTAACTGCCTGAGCCACCCAGGAGCTCCTGCTTTAGCATTTTTAGATGGCAGCATCTGCAGTTACAGCAGGAGGCAGTACAAAATTCAACAGGTCATGTGTGAACCCTTTGGAGAGCTACTGGTTTTCACCTACGATTGGATTTTGAGACTATGGAAATGACCACACTGGCCAAGCTATTCCAGACCACCCAGGCCTTGGGGCCCTGTGAGGGGAGTCCCTCCTCCACACCCTCATCCCCACAGCTGGGCAGGGGTTTCTGCTTAGTCATGGAAGGGTCTCTTTGGTAGGTTCTCACTGAAATCGAAGACACATGTTTGCTGAGAAAGAAAAATGAGTAGGAGAGGAGGAGGCAAAGAAGGTGTGCCTGGAGGAAAGCCCTGTAGCTCTAGCCCCAGGTTGGTGGTATCTAAGAGCTCAGAAAATTGCCTTCAGGAAGTAGGGCCACTGGAGTGGCCTGGCTGGTGCCTCTGGCTGAGAGGCCGGGAGCCGGGACCCTGGGCAGGGGTGGGCGAGTGCTGGTGCAAGGGGTTCCCTTGGAAGTTTGAAAGGTCATCCTAGGTTTTCAATTGTCTGTCTTGGGACTAATCCCTTCGGTATCGTCTTGAAAGGATTCTGCCTAGGAGCTGTGTCCTAAATGTGGCTTACTCCACTTCAAAGGTTTAATTATTGTTGATTTTTGTCCTTTGAAGAGAGCTCCAGTCTCATTAGTGGCTGTCCGGGGCTAACCCTCCCCAAACTCCCAGCACAGAGTCTTGCTGGCCCTCAGTCCAGCTTCAGAGGTCATTGCTGAATGTTCTTCATCACTGCCCCTTACTCTTGTTGGTGGCAAGTCAGGATGTTCTCATTCACTTACTAGAAGAGCAGGAAAATGAACTATCATTTAAAAATCTACTCTGTGCAGGAACACTTACCATTAACCAAGCTTAAATACTGTGTACACACACACACACACACACACACACACACACACACACTAATCCTCTCCCAGAGTGTTTAGTAACTGTCAGCTATTTCTATTCTACATCCTGTTGCTTCAGTCCTCTAGCCTCAATTTCAGGTAAGGAAACTGAAGTTCAGAGAGGTTACACTGCCTGCTCAGGGACACACAGCGGGAAAGCAGTGGAGCCAGGATACAAACCCAGGCCTTGGGACTCCGTAGGGCCATTTCTACCTTACTGTACTGCCTTTCTGTAAAAGGGATCTGCCAAGGCTGGAACAGGCAACATTAGGAAGTGAGATCTTTGAAAGGTCGGCACAGCATTTACCCTAGCAGGGTTTCTAATGTGGATTTGTTTGATTCTGATTCATTTCTTTAGAAACTACACCCCTCTTCTTTTCAACATTTGTGGCTCAAAAATGACCACAATGGTGACTAGGATATGTAGCTACATAGATCAGAAAGCAAAGCCTTTTTCATGGCTTTGGGAAGAAGCTCTGCAGGGATTCTCAAACTTTATCAAGTGTGAGAATTACCTAGAGGACTTGTTTAAATGCAGATTGCTGGGCCCCACAATTCCAGGAGTTTCTGATTTAATGATAGGTTTGGGACAGGACCAGAAATACACATTTCTAACAAAGTCCCTAGTGTTGTGGGTGCTGGGGAGAGGGTATTGGATTCAGAGTCAGACACCCAGGTTTGACTTTTGGTTCTGTCACTTGTGACTCAATCTCTGTTTTTCCATCTGCAAAGTAGTACCCTACTCTTTTCCAGAATTACTGTAAGGTTTCTGAAGATTTTAAGATTGTATAGGTTCCTCCAGACCTTTTGGGTTCATTTATCTGACCATCCAATGTTCATAAAGTGCATGTTAGGTCTATGCTAGGGACTGATCACAAATTTGCCTTTATAAGTTTATATCCCAGGTGCTACACTGACATCTCACCGATTTCTTTAGCGATGGTCAATGTTCACTGGCCTTTTATTATTTCAGGGTGACCAAGGCTTTCCCGACAAACCCAAGGAAAGTGAAAAATCTGAAGCTAATAACCAGACAACAGAACCTCAGCTTAAGGAAGGAGGCCAAGTGGTAGCACTCTTCAGTTATGAGGCTACCCAGCCAGAAGACCTGGAGTTTCAGGAAGGGGACATAATCCAGGTTATATCAATGGGTAAGTAGTACTTCTGGTTGACAGAAACTAATTTCTGTGTTGGCAGAAATAAATTCAAGGGAAGAGGGAAGTATTAACCATCTACAAACCAAACTTTAGCCAGTGCTTCCAATATCCTTCCTAGTTTTCAGCTGGAGGGAGCAAAATGGAATGTTCCATCTTTCTATCTGTTGCTCCATTGGGCAGGGAAGCAACAAATGGCAGACTTAGCTAACATTCTTCTTATTAAAGATGGCTATGTTTTGGAAGACATGTATTCTCATTCCCAGAGTTAACGAATTGGAAGGTGGCTGGGATCATTTTGCCTTTGCAACAAGCCCTAAGGATACTTTTCTGCAAACCATAGTTCTTTGAATTGATGTATTTTTTGAAGGAGGAGGAGGAAAGAAGGGGGTAAATCTTGCCTCAAAAGAAGCTATTTGGCATTGCTTTGTGTCTGGTGATTTTCCCGATTCTGTTAGCAATCAAACACACTCCAAATTGAAACAGTGTAAGTGGAGAGTTCTAACTTAGTGCTTCACAAACTTCAGTATGCCAAAACACCCTTGAAAGTTTGTTAAATACAATTCCTTGGCCCAGCAACTAGAGATTCTGATTCAGGTCTGGGCTGGGGCCCACAATTTTGAATTTCTAAGAAGTTTCCAGTGTGATGCTGGTCTACTGACCATGAGAAGCCCTTTTCTAACTCATGGTTTGACATAATCTTATTTCTCTACCTTGAAAGGTGTAAGAGTCCCATCAAAAGCTTTGTTCAAAAACCAGAAATCTGCATTAGCAATGCAGAGTAGTGAAACCAAATACTATTACCAATTATAACGGAAAAATCCAAAAGGTTTAAGAAATGAGATTTTAAAGTTAATGGGTAGTGAATATACAATTGTATGGCAATTAGCTCAAAATAGGAGTAATAAAAGAAAGAAACAGGGGGCACTGACAGTGCAGATCTTCCAACAGGGGAGAATAGGGCTTAGTAACTCCCAGCACAATTTTTTAAAAGTTTATTTGAGAAAGCGAGAAAGAACAAGCCAGGGAAGCGTAGAGAGAGGGGGGACAGAGGATCCGAAGGTGGCTCTGTGCTGACAGCTGAGAGCCCAAAGCAGGGTTCGAACTCACGAACCATGAGATCATGATCTGACCTGAAGTCTGACGCTTAACTGACTGAGCCACCCAGGCACCCCCCATTCCAGCACCATTTTTTAAATGTCAGTATCAACCAACTAGCTACTTTGTCCAGTTTTTGTTGTTGTTGTTTGGTGGGGGATGGGGTAAGGAGATAAAAACTAGAGAACACACAGAAAAACCTTCTGGGTAGATAGGCTGAGAAAAAAGAAGGTGGCATATTCCTTATTGTGACATTGTAAATCAAAGCTGGTTTAATTCAGTTACGTACCCACAAAACAGTTTGAAACTTTATCAGACCACTTAAAGAGGAAACAATTCAGCATAAACAGTGGATTTACAGTGGGGTTGAGGGTGAGTTCAATCATATTCAACAGTTATGAAATGGCTTCATTCACAACGTTTCTCAAATTTTAATATGAACCACCTGGGAATCTTGTTAAAATGGATTCGATCAGGTTTTGGGTGGGCCCTGAGATTTTGCCTTTTTTTTTTTTTTTTTTTTTTTTTTTTTTTTACCCTAAGATTTTAAGTAATCTCTACACTCAACGCAGGACTCAAACTCACAAACCCGAGATCAAGAGTCATATGCTCTACTGACTGAGCCACCCAGGCACCCCTGAGATTTCTAGTATCCTCCTAGGATCCAAGACAAGCAAATACTCTAGTCCTTGAGTCACTCACATGCCAAGTGCAAAAGATCAAGGCAGTGGTTTGCAATTAGAATTACCTGGGGGGAACTTTAGAAAAAACTGATGCTCAGCCACACCCCACATTAATTAGAGTTTCTGGGGACAGGATCCACATAGCATCTGATCTAGATGTCTTACATTCAAAGATGAACTTCTGAACTAGTTTCATGTTCTAGGAGATGGGCTTTGGAGTAGGTCAAACCTAAGATGCCTGGTATTTATTGGCAGAATTAACCCCGAACAAGCTATTAATCTCTCCAGGTCTCCTTTCCTGAATACTATCTACAATGGAGTTATTATGAAGTCTGAGTGTGTGTGCGTGTGTATCTAGAACAGTGCCTGTAACTTACTAAAGGCTCAAAACTGGAGCCATTAAGATCCATATGTTTTATAAACATGGACTAAACTCATGACTGGCTCTAACTCAATTCTTTGATTTCACTAGTGGACTTTCATTATTAATAAACATTTGACCCTTGAACAACGCAGGGTTAGAGGTGCCAACACGCACCCCCCCCCCCCAGGCGCAAAAATCTGAGAACTTTTGACTCTCCAAAAGGTTAATTGCCAATAGTCTGCTGTTGACCAGAAGCCTTAACGATAACATAAACAGTTGGTAAACATACATTTTATATATGTAGTATATACTGTATTCTTACAATAAAGCTAGAAAAAATGTTAAGAAAATCGTAAGGAAAATACATTTACAGCAGTGTACTTATCAAAAAATCTGTATAAGTGGACTCTCATAGTTCAAACTTGTTATTGTTCAAAGGTCAACTATTTAATTTATGGGACGTCCCTTTCTATGGACAAGGACATAAAGATTCCCAACAGGGATTGGACAAAACTCTTCCCTTGTTTAAAGAAAAATTGCATCTCAAGATTATTGTTCAACTTTTTTCATCTAACTTTTCTGACAACTTTTTGAAAAATCTAATGGATTCTTCTGCATGACTGCTCAATTATCCTATCTAAGGCAGAAACCAATAAGATGGTGAAGTCCTATGTTCACTCCTCCCTTAAATCACTAATACAGACTTCTTGATCTGGGTAGCATATCCAGAGAAGGTAATTTTCCTGTACTGGTTTCAGAAATCGATGCATACAGGGGTGCCTAGGTGGCTCAGTTGGTTGAGGGACAGACTTTGGCTCAGGTCATGATCTTGCGGTCTGTGAGTTTGAGCCCCGCGTCCAGCTCTGTGCTGACAGCTCAGAGTCTGAAGCCTGCTTCGGATTCTGTGTCTGTTTCTGCCCCTCCCCTGCTCATGCTCTGTGTCTCTCTCTCTCTCAATAATAAATGTTAAAAAAAAAAATTTTTTTAAAAAGAAAGAAATCGAAGTATACATTTCCTTTTATCAGTGAATGAAGACTGGCTGGAAGGGGAGTGCAAAGGGAAGATTGGCATTTTCCCCAAAGCTTTTGTTGAAGAACACGCAACTACGGACATGGAAAGCTCTCCTAGAGGAGTCTAGGATGTTCTATAACCTACAAAGTTGGAGAAAAGGAACTACAGTTTGCAAAGTTTAGCATGCCTCTGTAGAACACTGAACTGAGACATTACTGTTTGGAAGTGTTAACTAGTCTACTTTTCCCACTGAAAATTTAACCTATTAGACAATGATGTGAGAACTTACCATGATGATAACCCAGGGGTGGGGGGTGGGCTGGGGTAGAGTGGGTAGAAACGTCTGGAAGGGTATGAGGTGTATGTGTGTGTGTGGGGGGGGGGGGCTTCTAGGGTGTTCGTAATGTTTCTTGCTTGGAGTGCGGACTACCCAGATGTGTTCACTTTGTAAAAATTCACTGAATTGTACACTTGCTGTTGGTGCACTTCTGTATGTGATACCTCAATAAAAAAACTTGCAAACACAAGACTCAGAGCGCAGGCCCAAGGCCTACATACAACTACCCCTATTCCTATACCACTGTAGTCACGGACTCCTAGAGCCCGAGGTAAGTTTACAGGTAATTTAGATGGTACACATTTTCTTTTTTTTTCTTTTTACACATTTTCTTTATTACAAGTCTCACTGCTTCCCAAGGAATACAATTTTCAATTCCACAGAGAATTACAATACTAGAGTTATATCCCTTCATGCCTTCTCAGAGAGGGACACTTATTAAGAGTTCACTACTGAATATGTGCCACTAACATTTAAGCGATATAAAGAAGCCAGATTCAGGAAGCCAGCTGGTTAGGACTATCCTGTTAGTTAACATTTTGTATGTACTGTACTAATTTATATGATAAAATTCTATGTATGGTTTTATTTTGGTTATCATTTAACCAAAAGGCTTGATTTTTCAGGGTTAAGTTAGATGAATGATTCCACAAATACATAGAACTCCTCTCTCTCCAGGAGACCTGGAGTTCTCCACAAGAATTCTCCTTCTTTGTACAGCATGTGTGGCTTTGTAAACAGTGTTACTGTGGCTTTATTAATAGTAAAAACAGGGATAAAAATGGAGGGTTGTTAACTTCTTTGCATAAGCCAATCTTTATCAGAGAAAAGAACTGTGACCATCAGTTTCTTTCTACCCGCCCCTTTCCATAATAATGCACTTTGGTTTGGAATGCTGCTAAAAGCAAAAATAACCCTGAAACATATTCAATCTTTGGCCATCTCCGCTCTGCCCTAGGTGACTTGTGCGTAGTTTAAATACTTATTTTTTAAGTAGGATATTTTTAGGTTAGAAAAGAAACCATGTACACACAGATCTGGTTGGAGAGAACATGGTTTAATTAAAGGCAAAGCTGATTTCAGCAGCTGCAGGTCTTGCACAGACAGACCAAAACAAAAAACAAAAAAACAAAACAAAAAAACAAAAACAGAAGAGAAGGTTTACTACACAAAACCAGTTTCTGATGAAGATTCTCCTCTCCCTCCTCATTACTCCACGTTGAGGATGATTAGGCGAGAAACCCCGCCCCAAGAATCAGAAAACATTCCAAACACCAAATTCTCATGCAGAAACGGGGCTGCAGATGGGACCCGGGCAGGACTGGGAGTGAGAGAGTGAACCTGGCTAGCTCGTCTGGGGTGTGAGACTCAGGGACAGCTCGAACACTGGAATGTTACAGCTGCCTGAATGCAGAGCTCAAACACACAGAGTGGGTCAAGGTAGTGGGCAAGGAGGGACTGGGAGAGAGGTGGACCCAGGGAAGGAGCTGGGGAGAAGCACAAAGGGTTTCATATTGCCATTGGGTGGGGGGCTTCACCCTTTCAGACCTTTCCAAAAACAACAAAAAACAAAAACAAAAATCCCCAAACACCACGTCAAACTTAAGGAGCAATACTGTGAGCCTACGGGGCTCCAACCACTCTCTGAAGAGCAACGAGCATTCACCTCACCCCTTTCATCACTGGGGTTGCCCAGAATCTAGCGACACCCGGGGCTCCTGGATGTGCTTTGCTCTGCAGCCGTTTTCCAGTTCGTGAGTCCCACGCTGACTCCATACACTCACACACACTCCCCTTCCCCCCAGGAGAGCAGATGGGCAGATGGGTGCACGCGCGCGCACGCACGCGCACACATACGCACGCACACGCGCACACACACACACACACACACACACACAGGAGACACCTCCCAGAAACAGACCCTACCACTAGCACAGCAATTGGACATTTAGATTGTTTCCATAATTTCCCCTTAAAATATTACTCTTCCAGGAACTAACAGAAATGCTGTCCTTCTGTTTCTACACAAGAAAATGTTCAGTCCTCTTTTCTTCTAATAAATACCAAATAAAAGTTTATTTTCCTTTCTTTCGCCTTTTCCAGAATGGACTTTGTTGTGTTTTCTTCTGTGCATGGTGCACATGTGTCCATGTTGCCTTGAATTTCACTCTGACAGTGGAGGTCGGGGGACGCAGCTGGGCCGGGGCCTGGCCTGCGGTGCACGCACGCAGACGCCGCTGCTTCCTTCCTCCTTGGACTGTCTTTTGGGCCCCAACTGCTGGACCCCATGCTGTTGCTTCTCGGCGAGATGTCATACACATTAGGAACAGAAACAATTACTAGCATACAGCACAGGGCAGAAAAGGGATGGAGGTAGGGACAGGAGGAGGTGGGTGGTAAGCAGGATGGGGTCACAAAAACCAATCGAACAAAAAATAACCACACTGAAAGCTTCTACCTATTAAAATGTGTCAGGCCACGAATGGACCAGCCTGCCTTCCGTGAGACTGCTCACTATGCTACGGTAAAATGTACAGGAATCAAAAACATTAATTTAAAATCTTCCAGCAGTCATCTGCCAGTCCAGCCCAGCACCACCACCCATACTGCATCCTCGATCGGGGCTCGAGCACCTACAGAGTGAAGGGCATTTCCTGCCGGAGTCTCCAGGCCAGAGGAGGGCCGCCAGAACCTTCTGAGTGAAAGTTGAGGCCTTGGACTCTCCCTCGTGGAGCACTGCCACTGGCCGAAGAGGTCCGTTTCCCTCATCCTGTCACCACCAACCTCTCGCAGGAGCAGCGAGCGGGGCTTTTCCTTGCTACACACTGACTAGAAGAAGCACGTTGTGTATGGAAGAATTCAGTGTGACATTATACTACCGAGAGTAATAACAATAATAAAAGATGTTCAGGAATAATCTCAACTACATTCTCAGTCAGCAAAGCAATCATTAATGGATTCCTATTTTATTCCCCAGAGAGGAAAACAGGACCGAGAAGTTCCCGCCGGCTTCTCCCACCTGCCTCCCCTTCTCAGCTTTCACTTCCCTTGTGGCTGGGGGCATGCACGACGGGGAAGGTGAGAGGCGGTGACATCAGGTAACTGAGTGAAGACAAACAGCAGTTCCTCTCTCCCTCCGGAAGGCCCTGGGGGGACAGAGAGTTCCTGATGGTTTTTTCTTTTTGTTGCACTGCGGACATTTCGTGCACACTCAGCGCGCTGGTGGAATGCTTACACCCTCTCGACAGCAAGAGACAGAAGAGAGGGCTGCCACCTGCAGGGGACTGTACGGGCCAGTCCTGCAAACCCAACATGCCATGGTTTATGGAGCCTTCGTTCCCAGGGTTGCCACTCTGGCCTCAGTGTGGAGGGTTCATGGCGCCTTGTCCCCGCTGCTGTTTCTGTTTCTGCTGCATTAACAGCTGCTCCAGAGCGGAAGGTCCAGGATGCATCATGGAACTGGACCAGATAGACTGAAAAACAGCCCAGAGCTTGTCAGCAGAGGTCAAATGCCTGGATATCTGAAAGGGATTTGTTTTTCAATCCTCGCCAAATATAAAGGCATATAAGTCCCAAGATCCCCGCCCCCTAAAAAGATCCAGCCATTAGAAGAAGTTGTTCTAAGACTGTCTTTAAGATCAGTCAGTTCCTGTTATTTTTATAACCAGATGATTTTAAACCAGAAAAGGTGAAAGTAGTTTTCACTAAAACTCAGTGCCACGTGAGACCACAGAATATTTACTATAAAGATTTTAGGCAAACAAAACATTTCCAAAATTAGACACTCTTCTTTTACTTGTTCACAAAAGGCTTCAATCAAGCATTCCAAAATGAATCACAATTTTGACCTTAGAATGCAACTAAAACCTTTGTTTCTGTCCCCGCCCCTGTCCCCAGGATAACTGCTTTATCAGCAGAGAATGCACAAATTAAAAACAACTTCCTATTCAAGAATCTTCTAAGGCAGATCATGTTTCTAGGACTTAGCTAGATATGTGCTATAGATCAATCAGTTCTAAGGGCCTTAGGAATGAGCCTAGCTATTTACATGAACAAAAGCAGAAACAGCTCTGGTGGCTCTTGTTTTCCTAAAACTCACTCACCTTTAGGCTTTCCATGAGGACAGCAGAGGAATCCTCCATGGAGGGGCCGTGGCCTGTCCAGGTGCCACTTGGAGTGCTGGCCTGATGCCAACTGCTCTCAGAGGCTGATGTTGCTGAGAGATAATCAATGCCGAACCCACCCATGGCTGAGAGATGCAAAGAGATAAGAATTCAAGATGTTCTATCATTGCCAAACACCAAACACCAGAGAAGGGCAGAGTAAGTGACTTCACTTTCATTAGGCAAGAAGTCTGGACCTCACCTGGCTTATCAGTTTTCCACCGATCTGCAGTTCTCCTATCCCTGTTATCTGGAGTCCCGATAGGTCCAAAGTTGGAGAATGGAACAGAATTATGGTTATGTGTTGGAGGGGAGCTCGGCAGGCTGCTTGGGTTAGAGGAATGGGGAGACTGGCTGGCTGGTGTTGAATGATCTAGTAAATACCAACAATAAAACAACATAAGACATTAAATAGATGTTCCACAAACATACCAAGAACCTGAGTTTTCTGTAGATCTGATCACTTAAATTCTACTAAAAATAACCACAGGGCTTTGGGACAAAGGTAAAAATAAGGGCCCCCAAAGGGACTCTGCCAGATGCACTAATCCGTCTTAAGGCATACTCCTTGCTTTAGAAAAACAAAAAAAGCAAAACCAAGCAGACAATTTTGTGCATGCACTATTTTGGCATGTCTGTTTCAGATAAATTATCTACTGGTCTTCTCTAATTGCCTAACCTTAAGAATTACTATTAAATCAAACTCCAAGTATAAACTTGGGATTAAAAAACCCCTCTATTTTAAAAAGTTCAACTTTTCCTACAAAGAATGAGTATCTACAAACCAAACTAAAAAACAGCTGGAAACCTTAAGCTAAAACCCATATTTTTCTCCCTTACAACTCTGCTCGTTATGGATGTAAGAAAAAGCTTTTTTTAGTGGCATTTATTTCATGAACTGGCTCATCAGACTTTTTTCCTATTTTCGTTCAGAAATTACTTAAAAAACAGAACAGCTAATATATTTATAATGTAAAATCATACTGATTCACTATCAGTTTGAGGGTATTAGAAATGCAAGGTCTGTAATTTAAAGACTAGCCAATACCTGAACTGGCAGGAAGTGATGGAGACCATGGGGTCCCTTCAAAGAGGGAGTACAGTGATGTCTCCTGGGGGGCCAGCGAAGGATTAAGTTCTGTTTTGGAGCTGGTTGTCAGGTTTTTCCCATATACCTCATTGAACATACTGTTATTTGGGTATCTTTCCTGAAAGACAATGACAACCAAATTATAAACTCACTGCAAGGAAAGAGATTTCAGCAAATGCAATGTTCATGTTCATGAATGACTGATACACTTTAAGCTTTTCTTTTTTTAAAAAGTTTACTTGTTTATTTTGAGAGAGGGAGAAAGTGTGCATGTGCACCTGTGTGCACGCGTGCATGCGCAGACACAAGTGGGGGAGGGGCAGAGAGAGAGGGAAGGAGAACCCCAAGCAGGCTCCGTGCTGTCGGCCTGCAGCCTGAAGTGGGACTCAAACTCAGGTACCATGAGATCATGACCTGAGCCACAATCGAGTCAGACGCTTAACTGACTGAGCCACCCAGGTGCCCCACTTTAAGCTTTTCTTAGTAAGACAAACTTTTGAAGACTTTTGTTTCTTTTGGTTTCCCTGTTAAATTCATTTTCCCTCACCCTTTATTTTCTCTATCTATGTAAACAACCCAGATTAAAAAGTACAAATAATTCACTTGGCTGAACAACAGAGCCCTAAGGATTTCCATATTAATGAGAAGTTAAAGGGTTCAAATTTATAACAAACAAGTATCTGATATACCCAAATCAGAGAGAGACAGAGGATAAAAAATCTGGAAGGCAGCAATATATGGGAGAGAAAGGGAAGAGAAAAATAGGGGTACTGAAATAGAACGGGAAAGGAAGTTCCAGCCTACAATAAAAGCACAATGCAGGATTCTTCACTGTTGACCCACCTGATTGAGAGAGAATCCGGTGAGGGACAAGAAAGAGGATGAGTGTGACATGAGCTCCGAGGGCTTCTCCAACAAGGATTTCTTCAACAGTGCCAGAAAGAAAAAAAGTAGTTACATTATGGCCTCCATTTCCTTAGTATCAATCTTAAGTTCCTACACAGAGTAGAGGACCACCAGTTAAGCATACTTGTACTTACCTGTCATGTACAATGTCGGGCTCAGAAGATGTGAATTACATATTCCTACCATGACACCAGCTACATGCCAGTTGCCACAGGTAAGTCAGAACCCTCCCGGATCAATACCTCTAATCTAGCACAGAGATCCTGGCAGGGACCAGGGACGCTGGAAAATGGCAGTTCTGAGTGTTTACTAGCAGGAACTTTCCCAAATCCCCTTGTTAAGAGGTGCATTTAAAATACTCTCAAAACAAGACGCTGAACTGATCTGGCAGTCTTTTTCCCCCAATTTTTAAAACCCTCACATTAATGACTTAAAGGCTTTCAAATCTATTTGACAACTGGTTTTGTCAACATGGTTCCTAAACAGCTATTTGTGGTATATGTTAAAATAGTTGCTGAAGTTGAGCTTACGGGTACTGGCTCTAACAAAACTACCAGGAGAAAAAAAAAAAGCTGAATCTCTGTCCTTGAACGGTAGGTCAGCAAAGCATTTATTAAATGTCTGCCACATGCAAGGCACTGTCACACACATTGTATCATTAACAACATTAAATATAGAAAGTATTATATATATGTTTTGTAAACATGGGGAAAACAACTCTAAAACACTACCCTCCACGTCCACTTGCACCACCACCAGTTTCGTTGTGAATGGGGGGGGGGGGGGGGGGGGGGGAGCATGGCGGGAACCAGGGAGCCGTTAATGAGTTGTCCGAGAGGCACCCCCCCTGGCCTTCAAGCCGCACGAGCAGAGAAGCAGCAAGAAAGGCAAACACACGGAGCCAACAGCTTAGCAGTTAGGTTTCCCACAAACCCCTAGGTGCCATCACTGCGCTCTCCTTCAGTTTCTAGGGGATCTCTTATTTCTCTCACTTGGGGGAAGAGTGGCGCTCTCTCTGCCCACTCACGAAATTCAAGCGCCAGGGATGGCAGCTTCTATCACGAGAGACGTGAAGCTTTTATTTCTCCTAATCCTAAAGTCAATGCATTTTAACCTTATGAACGTTTTCTGGCCTCATGTTTATGGGAAAGAAATAGCAAAAAAGTAGAACTCTGAATTGTTTTTGTGTTTTGCTAAGATGGAGTAGACAAAGGGAAAAACTTTCTAGCATACATCTTCCCAATTTTTTTACATGCTCCCCCACCTTCGCAGAATGCAACGTAAACATCAATGAGCATATACAAGGCCATCCTTTGAAATGCTAGAGGATTGTTTTAAAAAGATACCACTAATCAAAAAAAAAAACAAAAACAAAAACAAAAAAGATACCACTAATCAATACATAAGGCTTTATTTTATGTCATCCTAGTTATTTCTCTCTGTATTTACTCATTTATGGCACGCCGTTTCTAAATAGAATCGTCTTCATTTTTACTCATTCTGTTTATGAATCTCACTCTGAATTGAAGTCAGGGCTCTTAGTTAACCAAACAGAAAAGAGCTACATACTCTTCAATAATGTCACTAAAAAATCTAGAACATTTATATGAAGAAAAATCTCACTGCTCCTAAGCAAGATTAAACGATCCTTGAAACTGCTGGGTTTAGATGGAAGTACCACCTGCAAAGTAAGTTAATTTGCCAGCATCACATCCTATGACCAGCCCTGAATAACACTTACAACAAAGCTAGGACTCGGAGATTTAGAACCACGGAGTCAGAAAGGTTTTGCCATATTCTACTACCGTTTGAAGGTTAGCTTTGGCAGTGAGAAAATAAATTGTACAATTCTGTAAAGAAAGAAAGCTCAAAGCTCCAGAAAAAAAGAAACCATCTATTCCAAGGACTACAAAATCTCAGGAAAGAAGCTGGGGTTAGAGCAAGAATTACGTCAAATACATACAAAGAGGCTCCGTCCAGGAAGAGAGGCGAGAGGGCCCAGCAGAGCTGGGTAAAGATCAGGAGGGTTAGAAAAAATCAGCTCTTCCTCTTCCTCCAAGGCAGCCAGACTCTTTAACAGGTCCGGAGGAAGCAGAGGGGAGCCCTTGGGGTCCTAGTGACAGAAAGGATCACAGTGAGATATAGTAAGGGATGACGAAAGCACAAAGGAGTAGCAGCACAGTTAGGGGGACAGAGGTAAGTACAGTCAAGCAGAAGAATCCCAGGGAGACGGTACTACGCAAAGAAAAAGCTCTGAAACAAGCAAGGTGACACAGGACAGTGGTAGTGAAAGAGCAAGACGGTAGAAAGGAGCAAAAACCACTGACAAACAAGGAGCAGCACATCAAAGGTTAACGCGGCCAGTGAGGAAAACAATGCGTAGCAGGGTGATCAGCGTGATCTTGGGCTAACAGAGAAACAGCTCTTTTTAAAAGTTACACATGCACACCCATTTCTCGTGAATAAAGAGAGAAAGGAAGGAGAGCTCCACTATCGAAAATAACTGGCTGACTTCGTTCCTCTCAGAAAGCAATTTGTTTAAATACGCAGTAAACCTATTTTTAAACTCAGATGATTCAGCCCAACTGAGAGGAGCTTTGTTTCACAATTCCCCAATATGCCGCGTGCAAGATTTCTGCACATGATTTCTCTGCCAGACCACCACAGTCCGCATCGGTGACAGAGCCCCTCGCTCCTCCGAATCCAACAGACTGTGCCAGTGTGTGGAGGAGACCAGGAGCCACACCAGGTGCCGGGCAGCGTGCTGCAGCGCTAACGAATCGGAGAGTGGCCTTTACAAGCATCTGCTTTAGAAATTCAAAAGATACGCAGCCCCACACCTATGTCCGCTGTGTCTGGTGATGGGAAAGGACACACACCTCAAATGGCATCCTGGGCACAGGATCCTGCTCTGGACGGAAGACTCCTGGTGACCGTTTGCCTCTGCGGTCCACACTTGCTTGCTGGGCCATGACAGCTCTGTTATCAGCCATGCTGTAGGAAGAATCCCAGTAGAACTCTGGGACCTTGACTTCTGAGGGATTATGGTTATATGGCTCCATGGGAAAAGGCTTCATTTTTTTCTCTAGAGGCTGCTGCTGCATTACAGGAGGTTGCAATGAAGGCTCAAACAGTTTTATGGGGTCTTGGGGCTGAAGGTAGTAGGGCTGTTTCACAGGCATGATTTTCCCTAATGGGCCTTGAACCTGAGGGGGATTCCACAGCTGTTTGGAGGCATCTGCCTGTTGATACTAAAAAAGAGATGCTTGTCATCAAGATGAGGATAAAATGCAATGTTACATTCAATACTCAGGAAATCACAAAATGAACTTGAGAAACTTAACTGACAAAACTCAGTTTCCTTTACCCTTTACGTTTTTCAATACGCAGAGCTTTCTTGGATGATGGGCACTGAACTCACCTTCTCTTTCAATTCAATTATTTATGAGGTTTAATGAACAAATGAAAGCGTGTGTGCTATGTGTGTGTGTTCCCCCTTCCCAGCCCAAGTACTGCGGGGTTGATGATATTTAAGAATGGTGTCATAGCTTTCTTAACACCTCGTCAAGATTATGATTCTATTTCCCTCCTGTAGTTTATTTTCAAATAGGAGAATTATTTATACAAAGTTCTTTTCTACAAAGTTGACAAGCAGCAGCAGCAGCAGCAGCAGCAGCAGCAGCAGCAGCAGCAGCAAAGAACAGTAGTTAAGATCTATTATCCTTTACAAAGGATAAAGGGAAACATCTGAACTTCCCTAAACAGCAGAGAGAGTGTATTCTTCTCCATAATCCTTCCATAGCAGAAGCATCTGGAAAGCTTAAGCAGTAAGCTTTGGTAATTTTGGTATTTCTAATTAACCAAAGTAAGTTTGGTATTTCTAATTAACCAAACACTGGACCATTCCAGTCTCCCCTCCTCCTGATCTTGGCTGGACGGTACGCACAACTGTGACTCACCTGCTGGAACCCAGAGTGGTGAGGAGGGCTTTTCCCCAAAGCCGGCACGGCTTTTGTGGGGGATTGCTGCTGAGCTAGAGCTTGAACCTGCAACTGGCTTGTGGACTGTGCTGTCGGCTGAGCTGGTAAAGATGTAAGGGGTTGCTGGGAAGGTGGCTGTGGCTGTTGAGGTCCCTGGTTCATTGGCCCTGGTCCAGAGGGCCGTTGCTGGCTGTAAGGAATGTGGGACTGTTTCCCAGCTTGCACCTGGTTTCCTGCTGGAGAGTGAGCTGTAGGCTGAAGAAAGGTTCCTGGGACAGAAACACCAGCTGGGAAGGTGTAACCTGAGCCCATAGAAAATGCCACAGGAGGGGGAATAACATATGTTGGGGGCGGGAACCCTTCAAAATAGAAGAACATAGCAGCTTTAGTTCTAAAGACACTTAGCAAAAGAAAGGCAAAAATACGTCATTTGGGGGTAAGGTGGGGTAGGGTAGAAGAAGAGGTCTTCTAATAAATTATAAACGGCAGGAATCAGACATCAAGTAAGACTGACCAAGCATCAATCTTTAACTTGATTTCAAGAATTAAATACAGAGTATTGGCTGCTACTTCTATCCACTGAATCAAGTGGAGCATTCTAAAGGTGGTTTCTTAAATGCTATGTTTAGTGATAGGAATTCCTTCATGATAACAAACATGCATTTGTATATACACTACAGAGAAATGGTTCAAAAAGAACTTAGTAAGCATCAGAGAAAAGAGAACTTCCTTCTACCTTTTAACATTATGGTTTAGTAACGTAACTCTGACAGAATATAAATTATTCAATGAGGGAGCAGAAACTCCTATACAGATGAGATTAAGTAGAAAATGTGTATTTACCTGGCCGGCTAGGAAGAGGAGGGAAGGCTCCAGGGTGATGAATGGGGATGAACTGGGAGTTACTTGCTTGACTTGGGGTTTGAGTTACAGGTGTTTTCCTGGCTTCAGACACTGGAGTCTTTCTTAGTTCTGTCTGGGATTTCACCTATGACCAACAAAAGCAAAACCATCTATAATAATCTGAAACTCAAATGTATCACAAAGAAGCACCTCTAGGAAAGAATTTAAAACCCCATTATGTCAAAAAAAAAAAAAAAAAAAAAAAAGAAAAAAAAAAGCATATGAAGGTATTTAATACCTAAATAAAAAGTGGGGGAAAAAAATCAAAACAAATTATTTGTCAATTAAAGATAGAAGGGTTTCGTTTAATTGGTGTGATGATTTTGCTTACACAAAATCATGAACATACTAAATACAGAAAGGACCTGAGAGCTCATTTGTTTGACAAATGAGACATCTGATACCAACAGGTTAAAAAACTTGCCTATAATCTTAAGCCACCTATTATGGGCTCCAGGGCCCTTTATACTCCAATTCATTAGACAACAAACGGATAATGAATTAATAATGATGAGTAACTCACAGGAGAGACACTTTGGCCCTCAGTTTAATTTCATCTGGGCAGCCTCAAGCATACCAGTCAGGCATCCACCGTCCACCCCCAATGCTACCACCCCTTTAGAATAAGGATACTGTCAGCAGTAAGAACAGGGCCCAACATCCTACACAATGAGCTACAGAGAGTAAGATGTCACATGCATTGCTCAAATTGAGTAAAATGAAGGAAAACAGGTACATTTACAGAGAACTTAGGATGAGGTACAGAGAGGTGATACACTGACTCCTGTCAAGCTTTCTTTCGTCTGGAGGCAGATTTAAGAGGGATGAGAGACCAGAAAGGAAATGCTCAGACTGGCCCTTGCTGGGAGGCAGCTGCAGAGAACGGAGGCAGAGCAGGCAGGACATACTAGACTCACCCCTCAAACACTGGTCCTCCAGCTTTCTACAGTTCATCTGGCTTATTCTCGGTCTTTCCCCAGCACCTCCCTCTCCCCATGCCTTTTCTCAATTTCTGCCCTGTTTTTCTCTGTTTCTCTATTAATCTTAAAATGCAACTATTATGTGCTTATTTCTCTCCTTCTCAAAAAAACTCTGTAGATGAAACAGGCTGAAGGCACTGTTTATATCTGCAAGCAGCCTTCAATAATGTAATGTTCCTCGTGCCTACTGCAAACAAATACATTTGCCAAAATATGCTAACAAATCACATGGCTATTTAGGTATTTGTTCAGATGTGAACAGTATCAATGAAACCAGCACAGAACAAAGATCATTTTTGTTTATATGAAATCATCTCTATCTCCTCTTTGGAAAGGTTTAAGAAAAAGTCACAAATAACTGAGTACTGTTTACCTTTTCCCAGCAAGAGACTTAAACTCTTGCTTTACAAACTCCCATGAGCCAGGATAACACTGAAGTGATACAATGCCACCGGCTGGGACAGGTATCAATGTCAAGAAAAAGTCTCATCTTTTCCCAAGAATATATTTTATCTTTTTTAGTGAATCTGAAAAAAAACCCTATAAGCCTTAATATACTCTTGGTCCTACTTACTGGCTCTGTACAAGACCCTAGATTTCCCAATAGAACCCTAACAAATGGCAGTTACACCTTCTAAAGCAAACAGAATTCTTTGCGGAACTGACAGCTCTGGTCATTTCAAACTACCTAACTGAAAGGATTGACAGAAATGTCAAGACAGGTTGAGATTTTTTCACTCACATTACAATTTCTACAGGTTGATGGAGTAGCCACCTACCACAGCTCTTTACATGACCTTACTGTGCCGCATTCAAGCTTCCAGAAGAGCCAACTCTCAAGCTTTAGGAACAAAATGAAAAATCTTGCCTTTTGTGTGAGCCTTCCTCTACCTGCATTATAGTTCAAATACAGCTTACCTGCACTGCCACATTCTGCTTTCCTGTTTCCTGTAACTTTTCTAAGGTGCATTTCTTGGTTTCTGTTTTCCTCTTGTTGTTGTCCTTCTTTCCATCATTCTTAGTTACAGTTATTCCTTTGCTATAGTCCCTTCTCACCTCTTTGGGAGGAAAACTTCTTCCTTGGTCTCTGTTCACTTCGCGCGGCTTAATGTTCTCTTTGAAGGTGACCATTGGTTTCTCTCCTGTGTCACAGTTGTTGCTTAGATTACGGCCCGTGGACAGCACTGATTTCAGTCCTGGGTTCCCATCCGCAGCCAGTGACTCTATCATGGATGTTTCTTGCAGAATGAGGTTCTCTTTGGCTTCACTGGGGTCTTCCAGTATTAACTCAGGAATTTCTGTGATAAACAACAATTTCCCTACCTCATTTTCACACTGAATCAGCCTAAAAAAGTAAAAATAAATCCACATATGAAAACCATAAACTTAAAAAACAATAACAATGGGACTGTGCATGGACCCAACAGTCAAGTAAGTACATTCCCAGCCCTAAAGACTTAGAGACAGCAAGATATTACAGTGTAATATTTTTATATAGCATAAAAAGCAGTTACAGAAAAACTCCAATCCTCATTATCCCTTAGCATCACCACACATTCCCACGCCCCTTTAATGCTTTCTAGTAATGACAGCTATATTTACTGAGCATGTCTTAAGTACAAGGCCCTAGACCAGACCCTTGAAGTAGTGATCTGTAATTCCTGTTTTATAGGTGTGAAAACTAGAGCTCAGAGGGATTAAATTCATTCAAGCATGCAACCAGTTAAGTGCTTACAGTAGTAGGACAGGAGCCTGCATATAAAAATTAATCTGAAATAGTTACTGACTTTGGAAAGGTTAGAATCACCTGGGGAGATCCTAAAGACACACACCTCGGGAAGTGGCAAAACTAGAAACCTATCTGACTCTAGTCTATCCTGACTGAAATGGACCGCCACGACCCTGTCAACACAAATCACCATCCCTGTGAACATACAATTTTGTTAGATTTACACAGATATTTACAAATGAGAGCAGAAGTTCATGATTAACAAGGGAGACAATGCTTATTTCTCTACACTAGGCAGTGTAATGGGGAGCACAGAGATTAAATAGAATATACTTATGATCACCAGGGTCATAATCTGATGATGTGTTACCAGCATCCTGACTTACGAGTTTATAATCAAGAGCATCATACCAGAGCCTAAAACACATGTGGGGTGTGTAAGTGTATCTGATAAGAAATACCTTGGCTGATTATCAGCAATCCATTTGCCTATAGAGATCAAGCGCTGCTGTCGTATTTGTCGTTGCTGACCTTCTTTGTCTCCTGTAATACCCTGGTGGCCTTTGGAGAAATCCAAGTTCCTAAAATCGAGATAAGCACAAATTACACAAAATTAAACTTCTAAAGGTATTTCCCAGGCAACCACGTTTACCTAATTTAAATGCAATGGTTTCAGATTTTTCCACACAGGCTAGCTACTAAATTCAATCGACTGCATTTTGAATGTATGTTGCTGAAGATTTTAAATACAGTGAAGCAAAACAAAAAAGACAATATGCATTTGCATAATTTTACTCAGATTTTACTTTCTAATTGAGCTAAAATAAGTCACAACTTTTATTTAAAAAGATACTTCTACTGTAAGAACAAAAGTTTTCATCAACACTTACCTTGCATTCTATATAATTTGCTTGAAATGACCACTGTAATGCTAATCTCCGAGTATGCCTCTTCTAATAAACAGTATTAATCTATCTACATTAGGTGGCCCTAAATCACAAAAATGTATTTATATCAAAAAATATATACAGCAAAAAGCTCATTGACATTAGAAAGGTAAATCAACCTGAAAAAAATAAGGATTTTCAGATTTTTCCTCATTAAACTCAGTATTATTTTTAAGTATCTAAGAATTGCCAGGCTGCAGGATAGATGCTGAAGACACAAAGATAAATGAGATAGAGAAACAGTATCTCCCTAAGGAAGAAATAATTATAAATCAATCTGATAAGTACTGTAAGAAAAACTACGCAAATAAGCATAGTTAACAGGAAGGCTAGTTCCTTCTGCTAAGCTCTGAAAAGACTTCACAGATTAAGTTATTACCTGAGCTGGACCTTGGCAGGTGTGTTAAGTGTTTACAGGCTAGTAAGAGAAGGGCAGAAGAGGAAATGGGGCTGCTCTAGGCATGGCATGAACAATTTCTCAGAGGAATAAAAACAAAGTTACTCAAGAAAAGGACCTAGCCAACGTATACTACGTTAAGGATTAGGGGGCAGGTGGCAGAAAATACCACTGAGAAACTAAGCACTTGGACATGAAGCTAAAAAAGATATTGGAACAATTGGGGATGAGCGAACTGAAGTCTTTGCGTTATTAATGGGACTTCAACAGGTCTGTATTTTTAAAAATATAATCGTGAAAGCAGGGCAGAAATGAGCTACAGGAGAGGGAATCTAAGTAGGGAGGTTGATTAGGAAGCTTTTTATACTGCAGGTTAATGGTGATAAAAGCCTGAACTATATAGGGAAATAAATGGGAGGAGGTGGGTCTAAAAGGCATTTTAGACACAAAATTACAAAGACTTGGTGAGAAAGATTAATGGAAATAAGGGTATTTTTTTAGAGTTCATGTAGGTGGATAATGGCACACAGATAAATATAGAAGGATTATTTTTTTGCTGACCTAATAGGAAAATACAAGCTCATTTTGGGTCATGTTAAAGTTTGAAATGCACAGGGAGATCAGATTGTTAAACTATGAGTCAGAAAAAAAGTCAGACACTGAAACTTTTGGGCTTAGTTACTATCCAAGAGATGAATGCTTCAGACGAAAGGATGGATTTGATCACCAGGGAGAATATAGAAAATGGGAAGGAAAGGGCAGGGAAGAACCCTGGAGGATAATATTCTGAGTGATGTGGTACAAGGGACTGAACTAAGAAAAACAGCTAAGAAAAAAGGAGGCTTCATATAGGAGTGGGATTAATAAACTCAATGCTAGAGAAAATTACACAGGATGAAAATTATAAAGAAGTCAATGGAGTTTGGTAACCAGAAACACACTGACAGTTTAAGTTGAATGAGGCTGAGAAATGACTGGGAGTGAAGTGGGGTCAATAAAGTTCTCACACTATGCTTTTAAGAAGTTTGATGATGGGGGTGCCTGAGTGGCTCAGTTGGTTAAGTGACCGAGTCTTGATTTCGGCTCAGGTCATGATCTCATGGTTTGTGGGTTTGAGCCCTGTGTTGGACTGTGCACTGACAGTGCAGGGCCTACTTGGAATTCTCCCTCTCTCCTTATCTTTCTGTCTTGCCCCTGCTCGTGCTCTCTCTCAAGAATAAAAAATAAACATTAAAAAAAAAAAGTTTGATGACGAAGAGAAAGATAGAGCAACATCATAGGAAGAAAGGGTTGTCAATTTTCCTTTTTAAAAAGAACAGGGTACACCTGAATGTTAGCAGGCCAAAAGGAAGTAACCAGCTGTTAAATAAATAAAAAGATACTGAACTACAACGCAGAGAGAGGGTAACAGGTGGGGAGGCAGGAAGAGATAGGATCAAGGACACAGACCAAAGAGTTCAACGTGAAAAGGAGTAAGAAGTTCTTCCTCTAAGAAGAGACAAAAATGACTAGAAAAACAAATTGCTTTGTCATTATTAATGATATGAAAAATGTCAAGCAATATCCTTTGGTTTGCATTTGGTTCCCATTTTTGAGATTTCCCCTCTAATTTCAACAAAGTATAAAAAAATCCAGTGAATAAACACCACTTGGGAGAAGCAATTTTCTTCTTTTCCTTTCCTTCCCCCCAAGTCTGTAAAAGCACTCAGTATTGGCATTACAGAGCAATTAAAGGCATGACATACACAAATCTACTTCATATTAAAAACACTTTCGCTTTTAGTTGTTAAGAAAATAAGACAAAGCTGGGATAGATCAAAGGTTCTTCTACACCCAAGCCTGATTCCTAATTTTAATACTATAACCACTGATAATAAAATAAAGCTCCTTCAGCTGCCACCCACCTGAAAGAAGGTCTCAAAGCCAAGAATCCTTGTAACTCAAACTCCTCTGGAAGTGGTGTAGCTACAGAGGGGTAGAAATCAAGATTTGTAAAACATTTTAATTTAAAAACAGGTTACGTCTGCGCACTAGACATTGTCCCCTAATACTTATCTACTACTCAGTGCCGAGGGGGATGGATACAATCGACTATTTTTTCCCTGGCAGCCTTAAAAATTCATAGCCCCACATTGGTAATCCCACTGTTTGGATTATCTCCTTGTTACTCAAAGTATTGAAAAACAACACCGACATCATCCAGGAGCTTGCAAGAAATGCAGAATCTTAGGCATTGTCCCAAACCTACTGAATCATAACTGCATTTTAACAAGACCCCAGGTGATTCATTTGCAAATTGCCTGAGAAGCACTGATTTGATGGAAGTAAAATCATCCGAAAGGAGTTAACTACAGATTGTTCAGTGCAGAATTATTTACAATGTGGAAAATTGTACAGCAAATGGACACTGATTAAATACATTATGGCATATCCACAGGATGGAATATTATGCGGCCAGTAAAAAAAAAAATCACACTTCAAATGTTTAAATGGCAAAGGGAAATGCTAACAATATAACATTAACTTTAAAAAGCAGGCACAAAGCTGTATCTGATATCAGTCACAGGCAGGTATGTATATGTACACTTAAGAAAAAGGTCCCAAGAAAATACACTATAATATGAACAATACAACGTATCTTTATAAGAGAGAACCATGAGTGACTTATGTACTTAATGTTTGTATGTCCCAGATGTTCTATAATAAGCAGGTATTACTTTAACAGAGTAACGCTGTTCAAATTAATTCTCTTAAAAAAAAAAAAAAATAGTAAAAATGAGGAGGGAGGGAAGAAGCCGGAAAGAATTTAAAGGTATTGTTCTCTCTGGACTCCTATTCAAACAGGAGCATATGCTGCTGAAAGAACTGGAAGAACATTACCTCTACTTCTATCCACTTATTCATGATAACTGCAGCATTGAAAGTCCCTTCTGAGTTACTGAACTTAAAGTCAAACGAAAACAAAACCATGTTTTTCTCTCGCCTTAAGCCTACTATCAGTGATGGGGAACGATGTTAACAACATCAAGTTAAGTTAGCCCTTACCATTAGTACTTGAAAGATCCTCTTCATGGGGATGGAAACTATTTAGAAGAGAAATTAGCCAGGGCCAAATGCTGTAAATTAAAAAGACAATTCAGACTTTGTCTAAAATGGAGATACTAGAACACTAACAAGCCAGGACAATGTTATCTATAGGGCCTAAACTTTATGTACTTTCCCCTCTCGCTTCAGCATTTTCAATGCTGTATGATTTCCTAAAACCTATTTTCAAAGATGTCTGTCTAGGTAAAAGATACACCAGAAGGGTCATATTTGCACAATAGACACCTACTACTGCAGGCCATTTCCCAGACTCCTAATTTAACAATTAGTGAAAATCGTTTGTCAGTTTTAAACACTGATAATTGGTACTTACTGGGAACACACTGACCAGAGAAACAACATATTATGTTTTGATAGAGCTGTCACACACATTATCAGTTGTGCAATCCACTGCTAGCTCTTAATCTGTGACAGGATTGGGGTACACCATAGTCAAATCACATCCTTTGTTCAAAGTAATGACTACACCTTTTTCTTTATCATGTGAGAAGTCCACACATTGTTAAAATACCAAGGTAAACTGAAAGTTTTCATTTGTTACCATAAAATCAAAATCTCCTAAGAACCATCAGAATTCTTCTGAGTAGAGATTAGAGAGAAAACGGTGAGAGCCAAAATAACTCCCAATCCTCTATGCTCAAAACAAGCAAATGTAACTCAAACGCAGTGTTACTGTAAGGCAGTACCAAACAGCTTATGTATAGGAAATAATGGAAAAAGTAAAAAATCACTTCTCTTCAACTTCTCAACAGAAAATTGGAGCATACTGTAATGGGTAAGAAACAAACTGGTTTTTACTTCAATTTCATTTTGAAATGTGAAAAATGCTTTTTCCCCATGATTGCAGCCAGGAAAGGGGGGGGGGGGGACACACAGGGAGTCAGAAATCCTTAAGATTTTGCCTCACACAAGAAATTCAAACAAATAAATGAAAAACATACAAAGAGGTCTTCAGTTCAATTTCCAGAGAGTGGGTGGAAAACACAAAGTCTTCCATTGTTCAGATGTGTTTTAGAGGCGGTTTCTACATATCCATGAATATCAAATAAACAAAGCACACAAACTAACATGAAATTCTAAGACACTTACTACTGTCTTTCATCTACCACTGCCTCCTGAAAGACCCTGGGTCTGAGTCTCAGCCAGTCCATGGAGACCTTGACTGCAGGAAGGGGATAGGCATTGTAGGACTCCTCCTGAGACTTGTTCTGGAGAGGACACTTGCACAGGATGCCAAGAAAAGACACTTAAAGAAAAAAAATGTATTCAGAAAACATAAGATATTTGAAACAATGTACCAGTCCAAATTAAACTAGCATTGTAAGACTTCTGCTGTAGCCCCCTTAATGCTTGAATACTTCACAGTTTTGTTTTGTTTTGTTTTTAACATTTATTTTTGAGAGAGAGAGAGACAGAGCAGGAGCAGGGGAGGGGCAGAGAGGGAGACACAGAATTGGAAGCAGGCTCCAGGCTCTGAGCCATGAGCACAGAGCCTGACATGGGGCTCGAACCCACAAACCGTGAGATCATGACCTGAGCTGAAGTTGGTGGTTTAACCGACTGAACCACCCAGGGGCCCCATCACAGCTTTTTACTAAAAAGGCTTTTATCCCCCAGGTTAAAAACTGTTACAGGGGTGTCTGGCTGGCTCAGTCGGGGGAGTGTACAGCTTTTGATCTCAGGGTTGTGAGTTCGAGCCCCATGTTAGGTGTAGAGATTACTTAAAAATGAAATCTTTAAAAAAATGTTACAGGTATATTTGATGAGGGGAGGGTATCAGAAGATAAAAGGACAGAACTTAGGGTTTAGGCCTATATAGGAGGCATTTTTGTTGTCGCTAACACTCTGACGATGAAAATGCCTACGATTATGCTTTCCAAAGAAGACAGCACAGAAAATTAAATTATTTGAATTAAAATTAAAAATTTAATACTCACTAAAGAGGGCCAGCAACTGTGTCCAACACAGCTGCTCATCTTGGCTATAACTATGCTGCTCTGTTTCATTGCTAAAGTCACGAAGGTGATGAAGTTGAAACAGGTTGATGACAGTGACGTGAACTAACTGCTGAGAGTTGAAAGCTTTTTGGAACAGCAGCCTCTGTAAAGTAAGACAGAAATACCGCAGATTATCGAGAATAGGAGCCACCTTCAACACAAGAACTAAACTGGCAGTCTGCATTTAGAACCAGATGGGTAACAGAGTCACACATGAGTCAATGACTTCATTCACTCATTCATTCATTCATTTAAATTCAGTTAGTTAACATACAGTGTAGTTACTGGTTTCAGGAGTAGAACCTAGTGATTGATTCATTACTTACATATAACACCCAGTGCTCATATCCCAGCAAATGCCCTCCTTAATGCCCACCACCCATTTAGCCCATCCCCCCACCCACCTCCCCTCCAGCAACCCTCAGTTTGTTCTCTGTATTTGTCTCTTATGGTGTGCCTCCCTGTTTTTATCTTATTTTTCCTTCTATTCCTCTAGGTTCATCTGTTGTGTTTCTTACATTCCACATAGGAGTGAAATCATGTGATATTTGTCTTTCTCTAATTTATTTCGCCTAGCGTAATATACTCTAGTTCCATCCATGTTGTTGCGAACAGCAAGATTTCACTCTTTTTGATCACTGAGTAATATTCCATTGTGTGCGTGTACACACACACACACACACACACACACACACACATACACACACATCTTCTTTATCCATTCATCAGTCAATGGACATTTGGGTTCTTTCCATAATTTGGCTATTATTGATAACTCTGCTGTAAATATTGGGTGCATGTGCCCCTTTGAATCAGCTCTTAATTGTAGGATTTTAATCAAGTCCGATGTGGTCTGATCTCTCTCATGCTGACTCTTTGCCTTGAAAGGAATTCTTGAAAGGAATGAGCCCCAACACCACAGAGTTCTTTCAGCTGTTTTTCACGATACTTTTTTTTTTTTTCCCCCGAGAAACCGTGTATTTTTTAATATGATGCAAAAAAAAGTTTTGGGCATCAGTCAGTAAAAGTATACATCTTAGTCCATTAGAAGTGGTTTTATATAAGATGCACATATAGTAAAATATTAAATTAGAATCAATGACTAGAAAGTAGATGTACCCAGTAAAAAAGAAAAATTTCAAACCAGAAGACTAAACAATGTTTTTGAACTTTTGGTACACAAAGTATGACTTCCAAAATTTGTCATAAAATTTACTCTTTCAAAGGCTTGACACATTTAAAGACACTTATTTATAAATGAGGTACAGAGCAACAATATTGGAACACAGGGTAAATGATATACTAAAACAATTAATAATGTGGTACAGGCCCTTCTACAAATTATAACACTGACATGTTTCCCTATTAGAAAAGTACATGTATGATCTTCATCATCAAATTCCTTTACCTTAGTAACTAGTGTTTATAGCAACCTGCTAAACCAGGTTATTACAAGAAGAATTCACAACATGCTCTCAGCCAGTGGCCTCACCCTTCTACCTTAATATCTGCAGTAATTTTAGATTACTCCCATAGAAAATATTTTTCAAACACAAGTTCCTGACAAAGCTGACAGCTACAAGGGATGATATCCTGGCTTCACCCTACACTTTAGCTACAGCCAACCTCCCTCCCTCTCACTTGTCACTAGCCTTATAGTGGGAAACAGACAATCTTACTTACGATTCTACAAGCAGTGACAAGAGATCCTACCATCTCAGAAATTTAGAACTGCCTTTGTCCAGCAACTTCTGAGTTTTTATTCTATTTACATAAAGAACCTGAAACATCCAGAGTAAGTTTTAGGATCCTATTAGCAAGATCTCTCCCATTATCACGGCAGGAAAATACCATTCAATTCCACTTCAGCTACTCTCTCAGCTTCCTTGCCACCTACCATGCCAGTATATACATGGAGAATGCTCATTCCTTTTTCAAAGGCATCAAGCATTTTTCCTTTCTTTAAAATGTCCCCAAATCCTATCTCTTCTTCTGAATTCTCCCATAAAACTTCTCCTTCAGTCTCTATATCTAACCTTTTAGATAAACTGACCATTTATATAAACATATAATATTGGCAAAAGAATGAGAATATTAATTTGTATTTTTCAAAAAGCATTTTTTCTTACGAGTAAAACAGAACAACGTATCTATTAATCCACTGGCATTTTATTTTAGGCAGCAATGTCCTATAGAAGACAATCACAGCCCTTTAAAGGATTTTCTAGTGTATGCACAGAAGAATTAATGCATGTGAGTCCATCCTAAGTACCAGCAAATGAGAATGTAAAATTTCACAAAGGCACAGACTGTGTCTTGCTCTCCCCTCCACCTCTAAAAGCCTAGAGAAGTATATAGTTCACAGTAGGTACTCAGTAAGTACTTGGTGAAGGAATAATTCACATCTTTAGAAGTAAAAGTGTAATTATGTAGTTATATTTTCATAAAATTTAGATTGTATTGTAGGAAGCAGAGGGCCTCACCAGGAACAAAATCAGATTGGAACGGACACACTGTTACTCAAAGGCACCTTCAACAGCAGTTGTGGAGTTTACTGAACTCAGTACCATGAAAAAAACAGCATGTATTTAACATATATAAAAAGGCTTACATCTCATTTCCTAAATCACAGGCCTTAAATCTTTTAATACACCTCAATTTGGTAAACATTTCTGCTTAGTAGCTAAAGATTACTAGTTAGATATGCTGAAGTTTACATGTAGATGACACTAATTATCTACATATGCTTTAGAAACACTTTTGAATATTTACTCAACTGTGCTAGAATTTCACTCCAACAATGTTCTTCTGGTATTTCAGTAATGAGTAAAGTTAAAAATAGATCTGCCTCATACTATGTTTAACTTTAGAGTGTTGGAATGATACTTCAAAGCATCTTTTAGGAATTGTCCACATAACCCCCCAAACTTTATATATGGAAATATATATTTCAATATTAATGTTTGAACTTGAATCAAATGCAAAACTGACTAGACTCTAGACCAGAGTAACTTCCATATAGAGAGGACCTAATTAAGGTAGGTTCCCCCCAATCCCTATTTCACAGAAACAGAGCCAGGAGCAATCTCAACAGGTCGTTGGATCCAATCCCCTGCTAGTTTACAGAACTGTACCTAAACCATCCAAGGAAGACAACTGTCAACCTGACTTTTAAGCTCTCAAAAGAGAGAATCCTTAGCAACCCCCTATAGATATCTTTTTAGGATTAATGATTTTAGTTCTGACCTCAGAAAAGACAAAGAAAGTGATTTTAAAATAATCCTTCATATATATCTGACCACTTATAATGAAACTATTCAGACTTGTTTGTTCTGTACAGGCAGAATAGCTTAGTTAGGGCATAAAAATTAGTTGTTCCTTGCTTGTACTTGATTCTGTAAATCATGGGCTAAAAGTTGAAATAGGCCCCTAAAAGAAGCAGAAAGCAGCAGGAGACTCTAAAAGATTATTCAAAAACAAACTATTTCTATTATAGTTATTTAGTACAATCTCTTGTACATAAAAAGTGTTAACTGCAAAATGATTATCTGTAAAACTACTTCACATTGACTACACTTGGCTAATTTATGTCTCTTAACTAAGTTTTACAATCTCTGGAACATGTTACTTTTATACTACTTACAAAACTGTAAGGCAGTTATAGACAACATCCCAAGTGCTTAGATACCCAGAAGCAACCAAGAAATATAAAATGTTCTTTAAGACGGTCTTGTTCACTGTTGATCCTAGTGACTAAAACAGTGACTGACATTAACAGGCAGTCAAATATTTGTTGAATACATGAATTAAAGACAGAATTAATACTGCTAATTCAATATTCTAATAAAAGATCATTTTCATATATATAAATATAACAAAGGTTAATTTATTTCCTTACACAAATTAATAAAAGAATGAAATTCTCATTCCTTTCCTTCAAACTACCACAAATCCTGATGGATCAAAGCACAATGAGAATAATGAGCCCGGGTTGCAAAATGGAAATATTATAAAGTAGGTACCAGAATTATATCTAAGAATAGAAAAACCATCAAAAGTAGTACTTTCAAAACTGAGAAAGAAAGGTGCTTGATCTGAGAAGAAGGAGGAGTTGGTTTTTTCTCCCCACTTTGGTAACTTTTTGCCAAACAGTAGCTACTTAGTGAAAACACCACTGCTATATTTCTTTATAGATGGTATTTCTGTTTAAATTGAGGGGATGCTGTATGCAAAAACTCCATATGCTTCAAATTTACTTTTAACCAAGAGTTCACAGCTAAGTAATGACATAAAAACTAGGAGTCAACTTCACCAATATCTTATGCTTCCTGATTTAGACAAGACAAAAAAATTCTCTATTTTTGAAATCTAACCTTAAACTGTTCTTCCAATTTCTCTCGAAGTGGGCTCAACTTTTCCAAGCTCTTACTCAGGTACACATGACCGTGGAATTTAATAAAGGCCTTGATGAAGTCAGAAACACTCCATTTGGTTTTCACCTCATCCCGGCTGAAATGGAAGAAAAATTTCCATGAATCTTAAGCAGCAAAATGGCTAACACCTCTTAAAAGAGGTTTCAGTCTGCAAAAACACATTATTTGAGCACCTGATACACAAGGAGAAGATTCTGCATGTAACTTTTTATCTGCAACACACTCAGAGGAGTTGTGAGAATTCAGCAGCCTGTACTCCTCTACTGGGAACAAATCAGAGGCTGACTGCTTGAAATTCAGCAATGACTACATGCAAAACTATTAAAACATTATCTACATGTTGAGAAATTAGGCAAATGGAAGAGAAGCACAGGTAACTATCAGTTCTTGTACGCTATCAGGTTGACAGGTGAAGACTACCAGGTTACACAAAGTCCTCTTGGAAAAGTCAGCCCTACCTTTCCAGTGCTTTAGAAAGTGCTTTTTGTAGATTAGTGGAGGCAGCTGGGAACGGGAACTTCACAGCGATGCTTCTGCAGTAGTAGAAAATTGTGGTCAGATGGTCTCCTTTGGAAGAAGCTAAGATAGCCAACTGATTGTAAGGCTGACCTAGAGGAGAAAGTTAAGATGCTAAAGTAACCCAAGATGCACAGTCTTGCTATCAGAATACAGGTGATCAGTTTTCAAACCTTTAAATTAATAATGGGGAGTATTTTATAAAGTAAATCTCATGAGTAACTCATTACAAATGGGCATAATTCAAAACAGCACACTCCCACAACAGAACATAGCATGTACAGGTTAAAAAGCACGTCATTGGGGTAGAGAGCACTAGAAGCATAGGTAAGACTTCACGTGGGCCTAGGAGACTCCATCACAACTACCACGTCTGCCACCGTTGTGGGAAAGCAGCCAGAGACAAAATGAACAGTGTGCCCAACTGCCACCCCTGCTCGAAAGGAGCTCCTTTCAGAATCTAAAAGTATTTCAATTTGGCTTAACAAGAATGATGTATTTCACCAAACAAGAATCACTGCTAATGTTGATTCTGAGGCCATCAAAAGACATAAGCACTATCTCTTAGATAAATAAAAATTTTTCTAGTAAGGAAATGGTGGTATTAAGAGATAATTAAGGAAGCCAGAGTTATTGAAACAATTTTAGATCACATTAGGGGATATTCTTTTTATACTGGTTTACTGACAACAACAGTTTTATTTAAAAAATTCACTTCTGCTTATATAGAATATACAATGAAAAAATATGACCAAAACTCCAAGTCAATCAATACCAAATCTCCAAAACTCCAAAATCTTTTGCTTTCAAAAACTTGAAGATGAGCCTTATTTTCCATACTGCTATAGAGAATCAAGTATCCTAGTCAACCACGACTTGCTGTGAGAGGCCCACTCACCATTAGAGGGGACAAGCTGAGCTGCATGCCTATAGTAGGACTCTGCCTGGCTGGTCTGGTTTCTGTATCGAGCTGAGAAGAGGAAATAGAAACTTTAGTTTAAAAACAAACAATGAATAAAAAAACTAGTAGGGTACTATTTCAAAACAACTACAGATTTCAATTCTAAAGATAATAAACACATTAAAATTAATTTAAGATAATTAAAGACAGAAAATACTTTAAAACAAATTAACTATAGGATTATGTGTGAAGTGTCCATCTGGCCTTCCCTATTTGGGACATTCAGCATGGAACCAATTGTAAAGCTTACCTAGCCCCCATTTTCAGGTCCTCCAGTGTCATGCATCACCAGCTCCCCCTATGGACTATGCTGGTGACCTGGAGCCGGCCCACCAAGAAGGGGTGAGTTATATGGCACTTAAAAACAAAACAAAACAAAAAACACTATACAATATGATCTGAAAATTATGTATTTCTTCAATATCTTATAAAGTGACTTTGAAAAATGTCTCATACCTACTGCGATATTAAGTATGTGTGTGCATAGGATACACTGAAAGCAAAAACAACCTAAATGCACTATTCACGGAGTCTCCATGCAGAACTTGGTGCTTACTTTGACATGACCCCACATGGAGTCAATGATTTATATGACATCTAGATATCTAAAATCTTCGAACTCAAAGGAATGTTCTCCATTCCTTGTTATTTGAGGACAGTTGAAACATAATCCTATAGTTAATTTATTTTACAACCCTTTTAGGTCACCTTAAAGGGACGAACAAGAATAAGTTACATAACACTCTCAGACAAACTACATTAAATAGAAAAACAAATTTAACTGCAAAAAGGAAACAATTAAAAATGAGGTTTTAATATACTGACGATAGGAAGGAAAGAAGACAATCTACCTTCAGAAGGAGTAACTTATAAACCCTGCAATTCCAAGAGTACAGACTTTTAATTTAAAAGACATTATGGCACCACTTTGAAAACTTTAGCTTTGATTACATTTTTGCTATTCATTTGCCTACATCTGCATGAAGTCCAAATAAAATTTACATCTTCATATGAAAGTTACTACCTTGAAAATCCTTTGCCAATCCCAAAATACTGAGAAAATGTAAATTCTTTAATATACAATTTATAATTTCCTCTTATGGCAAACGAAATTGTGTGTACATACTCAGTTTGAGGGAAAAGAGCTTCTTTCTATGACTACTCCAAAGAAAAGGATGAATATATTAGCAATTCCTTCACACCAAAGACTCACCAATGTCTCCAAGGTGGACGAGGCAGTGCTGGCAGATATAGGAACAGGAGCTAGACTGTGGCTTCACTATGGCGCTGGTATGCGTCTGTTTATTGCTGATAATTCCCAATTGGGAAGACTTCACACGGCATGGTAAATCTACATTAAACACTGTACACAGTTCTTGTAATAACTAAAAGGAAAACATGAGCAAGATTTAGTGATAAGTCAGAACTGGTAAGTCAGCAGTGCTCTAACAGTAAAGTTTGTATACTTTAATATGTATACCTAATATCATATACTACTGAGACCGGAGCAAAGACTCTAAGAAAACAGGATAGGATAACAAGTAACATTTATTATAAATCATATCTTTTAAATTCTTAAGTATTAGAGCAATCTAAGATGTGCATCTAAAAGGAACAGAAACATTATTTAAAAAGACTTTTTTACCTGAATAGGGTATTCAGTCCCATTCAGCAAGCAACTCCAAGAAATTATCTATCTACTATTTCTCTTAGAAAGACACAAAAACCATTAAAGACTGAGTGGTTACAAATAGGACTTAAATGCAAGCCAACATATTTGTTCGATTTTAGGAGTTCCCTGAGATTTATTTTAAGTCCTATGTCAGTTCTTATCTTTGCATACACAATGGATCTGATACAGACCTGCAAGGGACTTTTGACATTTATGGAGACTACCCACTTCTTCCTCCTTTATCTCCTCTAGTCTTACTATTAGAGGTACCTACCTCCTCCTCGTCAGAACTAACTCCTCTGTCTGAGCATGCTTATTTCATTCCTGTCTGCCGCCTGCCTACCATCCCCTCACTCTTATATCTACTGTCAACTTCTCATGCTTCTTTGCTATGGCCTGCAAATATCAAGTGTCGCCCACAGAAAATATAATAATCCAAAACCAAAACACTCCCCTCCTTGATCCTAGATTCCTCCTCCAGTAACCTTTTAATGTCTCTTCCTCTTCTTAACCAAACTGCTTCAAAGGAATCCACACGTGTCCTATTTGCTTTCTCAATTCCTATTCACTTCTTAATCCATTATGATCTGCCTTCCACACAAACCCCTCTTCCCATCCTATCATCCACCACCACTCTACTGAAACTGTTGTCCATATGAGACCCAGTTATCTAATAAGCAAATACAATGGACACTTTTCAGTCATCATCCTATTGGACCTCTTTGCTGCATTTAAAACAGCTAACCTTAAGGCTGATCACTGAGCTTTGCTTTTTTGTTGTTGTTGTTGTCTTACCAATCATTCCTTTTCAGCCTCCTTTATTCAAAAGCATTTCTCCCCCCACCTTGTTCTCCAAGGGTTTCATTATTGGCCCCACACAGTTCTTTCCGTTCTATTCCACCCATTCAAATATTTACTTAAATATATTCATTCAAATATTTGGTTACTATATCAGACACCATGGTAAGCAACAGGGATAACAGAGATGAATAAGAAAATCTATGTTCTTAAAGAGCTCACAGTCAAATGAGCAAGACAGATAAATAACATGAGGGTGGGGAGGGGAAGGGGAAGGGAGCAAGGAAAACATGATAGCTAGCATAAGCCAAGAGAATAATCTATATCTGTAGCAAACTGCATTCCCTAGCTTACTCGATACATTTGTCTCACTTATCCTGGAGATAAACTAGCAGCAATATAGTATATATAGTGATGAAGCTCTATTTTTTCAGATGAGGATATGAAAGCAACAGAAATATCAAGTGATTTGACTAACGTTACAAAATTAGAAATACATTGATTCTATCACCACACTTTTTAACGTGCAGAATTCACAATATAAAATAAGACACCCTGAGGACGCAACTCATGATTTAAAATGTCCTACTTTTTTCTAAGATAAAAACCACTTCCATAACTGAATACAAATTCTGTGTACCCTTGTGTACCCTTTACTACTAAGCACAGGAATTATCTATTTCAGCTTTACTTATACCTGTACATTTGTAATGGGCAAGAATTTGCTGAGATAAAATTAGGTAAGCAAGTAAATGCTCAGAATGGCTAGAGTCAGCAAATAGAAAAGGCAAGAAATACAGGAAAGGAACAAAAAATGGGGGGAGAGGGAGACACCAAAAACAGACGAATGTAGAAGACAGCAAGAAGAAACATGGTGGATGGTAGAGAACGGAGTTTGGTAGGTACTGAAAGAACAGACTGGAACACAAGGCAAGGCTAAACATCTATCAAGAAGAAAAAAGAATGCACAAAAAAGTAAATCAAACGTGGCTGGAGCATCATATAGAATGTCTTGTAATAAAATTTTGCCTGAACCCAGGAGTTGTAGGTGAAGATATCAGAAAAGTTCCTGCTGATTCAAAGATTCTGGGTAAGAGAGCTCTGGTTGATTTAGATGCAGAAACAAGGTGGCACTAAAGAAGAAAAACAGATGTTTCATAAGTTGAACAAAACTATATTTGGCAATTATTCTGTGAAAACTCAGTATTACGTTATTCCACTGCTCCTTGGCTCTTCTATGCTAAAAATGGAGAACTAACTATGAAGGTATAGAACATCACCCCTTAAAAAAACTACAGAAACTTAATAATACTTTTTTTTGGCTCCCAGTTTCTTAGAGTAACAACTACTTGTTCAGTTCTTCGATGTTTTAAAAAAACCTACAGTAGAATGTTGTTACATCTTTACTTTGGGAATTCGGTTCTGGCTTGAATTTGGTACCATGCTTTAAATGGCTCACAAAATGACAGCTAAGAAGTAAAAACATCTTCACAGAAATATAAATGAGGATAATCATGTATTAATCTCTTCTCAATCCACTCCAATCAGATTTCTATTCCCACTTTACCGAAGTCACATTTCATTAAATCCAAGATACCATAAATTGTATGATGAACTATTATTTATTGTAACATTGAGAGAAAAAAATACTGCCAATTAAATAGTGCCTTATCATCTCTTGTGAACTTCTAATCAAGAGACGTTAAAATATGAAAAACATTTTTAAATTATTTTTTAAAGTTTATTTATTTATTTTGAGACAGAGTACGCACATGCACAGGAGGGGCAGACAGAGAAAAAAAATCCCAAGCTGACAGCACAGAGACATGGGGCTTGATTTCATGAATGGTGACATCATGACCTGAGCTGAAATCAAGAGTTGGAAGATAACTGACTGAGCCACCCCAGGGGCCCCCAAAATATTTTAGAAATGAAGAAATACAGTATTTGTTAATGACACCAGTGACTTCTATGCTGTCAAATCTAATCGGTCACTTTTCAATCATCTTATTTGACTTCTTAGCACCACTCAACAGGGATGACCACTCCTTCTTCTTACTGAAATGTTTTCTCCTGGCTTCCAAGTCACCGCTCTGATTTTCTACTACTGCAATGGTGGCTCCTCTTGTGCTGACCTGTTCTCACCTAGCTCTATGGTTTTAAATACCAAACACTAATGTCTGACTAAGGCAGGGTTCTTCATTGTAATCATAAAATTTACTCTGGCCCTGACCTTTTTACTGGGCTCCAAGCTTATTTATCCAATTACCTATTTGACATTTGCACTCAGATGTCAATTAGGCTATCTAATTTAACATGGACAGAGATGTTTTCTCTTCAGTATTCTCCATCTCGGTAAATGGTACAACTAGTCAACTAGCTGCTCAATCTGATAACTGAAGTCATCTTTGACTCCTCCCCTATCTTGATTCCACATATCCAGTCCAATCCATGATCAAGTCTATTGGTTAATCTTCAAAAATCCATCACTTTTTTTCTATTACCACAGTAGCATCCTAATTAGCTTCCATTCCTAACCCCCATACAACATTCTCCATACAACAGCCAGGATGATCTTTTTTTTTTTTTTTTTTTTTACTTTTTTAAATGTTTATTTATTTTTGACAGAAAGAGAGAGAGAAAGAGAGAGAGAAAGAGAGAGAGAAAGAGCGAGAGAGAGCGAGCCTGAGCGGGGAAGGGGTAGACAGAGAGGGAGACACAGAATCTGAAGCAGGCTCCAGGCTCTGAGCTGTCAGCACAGAGCCCGAACAGGGCTCGAACTCACTAGCCGCAAGATCATGACCTAAGCTAGACTCAGACACTCAACCAACTGAGTCACCCAGGAGCCCCCTGCCAGGATAATCTTTTAAAAATGCGAACTTTATCATGTTACGTCCCTGCCTCCTCTCCAACGGCTCGCAACTACACTTAAAGATTAAAATTCAAAACTCATCTTGGCCTAGAAGATTGTACGATGACGTGGATTTGGTCTACACCCTCAGTCTCATAGCTTAATCAGTACTATGTGTAATCAAGAAAGATGTATAAAACATTATTGTTAGCAACACCATTAACTGTTTCAATTATCAAACGAAGACAACATAAAAATGCAAGTAAAATATCCTATTAATGTTAATATATGAAAAAGTTTATTAACGCTCATTCCACAATTGTTTTAATTGTTCAACCACTGCCTAAGGAATGCTGGTGGAGAAAATCAATGCTTATTATAAAAACTGAAAAAATGTTTTTCAAAATTAGATTAGCCATATATTTTTCATTATAAAATAATTTGAATGATTTTATTTACCTGCCTATAAAATTTTGTTTACAATTACCATACTCCCTCAATAAAAATGATTCTTGTTTTCCTTCCTTGCAGATTTATCACGGTGCAATTAAAACTTTGGAAATGTGTTACATATATGCATCATAAAAAAGGTTAAAAATCATGTTTCTAGGTGATTAACCAATCTGTATAATAACTATAATAAAAATGTATTGTAGCATATGGACTCCTTCCCTCTCTTCCACCATGCCCAGCTGCTCGGGGTCCCTACTGCTCCCCCTACTTCAGCTGTGTTCATTCAAAATTCCACTTTCTACTACATAGGGAGAGAAAGGAATACAGATTTGAATCAGACTAGGGTTTTAAAACTAGATTATATTTCAAAAATCTAAAAGCAACCAGAATGTTATGAAATCTTTCTAAGAAGTTATGGTAGAAATCTGGAATTCAACAAAGCATAGTTGAAAGTAGTGATGGCGGGGTAGGGGATAACACTTTTGTTAATACTCTGAGCTGAGATTCCTCGATTAACATATCCAGTCAAACTGTAATTCAATAACACGATCTTTTCATCATCTTAAAAGATCTTCATAAACATCAACTTATAATAGTTTCATAAATTTGCATTTTACAGATATGTCATAATTTAATCATTATTATAAGATATTGGTGCTAATTTTCAAATATTGAGATTTGAATTATAATATCTATTTGTTCCTTTAAATATAAATATTATTGTCCTTACTAAATATCCACTGATCTGGGTGGCTTAGATGGTTAAGTGTCTGACTCTTGATTTTGGCCAAGGTCATGATCTCACAATTTTGAGTTCAAGCCCTGCGTTGAGCCTGCCTGGGATTTTCTCTCCCCCACCCTCTCAGCCCCTCCCCTGCTCACACTCCCTCCCTGACCTATGGACAAAAACAAAACAAAACAAAACAAAACAAACAAAAAAAGCCATATTCAAAAAAAAAAAAAAAGAACCTGGTAACATTAGGAAACTCTGAATTAAATGAAAGAACAAAAGAAGAAACTTGAGAAAAAGATATCTGCCAAAAATAATGGAAAAAATTAGTATCTTTCAGTATAAATCAGACAAATCACCATGAAAACAATAGGATCCAAATGATGAGTAGGAAAAGTAAACAATGACTTATACAAAATACAAATACCTAATAAAATAGGAATGCAGTTCAATACTAATAACCCAAACATTAAATTTTAAAAGAAAAATTATTTTCCATCTAGTAAGTGTAAGTTACTCATTTAATCATGCATTCACTTTTACTGAAAACACTTAACACTGGCAAGCATGCATCAAGATAGATACTTTTGCAGGGGCGCCTGTGTGGCTCAGCCAGTTAAGTGTCCGACTTCAGCTCAGGTCATGATCTTGCAGCTTGTGAGTTCAAGCCCTGTGTTGGGCTTTGCGCGGACAGCGTGGAGCCTGGAGCCTGCTTCAGATTCTGTCTCTCCCTTTCTCTCTGCCCCTCCCCCACTTGCGCTCTGTCTCTCTCTCTCAAAAATAAATAAAAAAAAAAAAAAAAAAAAAAAGATGGACACTTACATACACTGCTGATGGAAATATAAAAACATAAATGATAATCTCCTGGGAAATAACAATGTATGTTAATAGTTTTATAACTTGATTATCCGATGATTTTATTCATCATCCAGTGAAGAATTGTCATCATCAAATAATCCAATATTAGAGAAAATGCTTATCAAACTGTATGACAATACAAGGGAAAACTTACATGTTTATAAAGTAGATATGATACTGGATATGTACAACTATGTACAAAATTATTAAAGCATCAGAAGAATATATATTAAAGTAGTAATTTATCCTGAACAGAATTAAATCTTTTTCTGTATAATTTCCAAATTTCTTAAAATTAGTATGCATTATTTTTATAATTAGAAAGCAAAAAGGAATATCTATTAATGTATCCATCTCTTCATTTAGACTAGATATTCCCTTAAAAAAAGGAAAAGACTATCTCTTTTCCCTTCATATCCTCAGTATCTGTAGTGTGCCTTAGAACAGTAAGCTTTTAAAAGCCAACTTGTGGAATGAATTAATCTTTAACATCTGCTTTAAGGACTAGTGGCACACTGCAATCCCTCTCTCCAGAAGTACCAACTTCTACTGCTAGAAGTTGGCATCCATTTAAAAATTAATTTTGAAAAGAAGAACCATACTTTAGTTCTTTCAATGATCAACTGTGAAGAATGTTTTAGTCTAAGTAAAACAAATAATCTCTGTAAGATGATGGCTAACTATGTGACAACTTCCAACACAGCCTTTCCTTTTCCTTCATTCCGAGACATGGTAAAACCAAAATGGAGCCAAAATACAGGTAGCAACGGTCAAGCAGCAAGCAAAGAGAGAATGGCCAAAGATTTCTTTTAGTCTAAGATCTTCAAAACTGTGTCTCGCCATTCTGAGAGTTTATACACATTTTATTAATTATGAATGCTACTACAAATGGATGAGATGAAGTTTTCTAAAATATTCTGTTTAAAGAAAATTCATTGTTCGGAAAGAAGATTTATGTATTGTTTAACCCGCCCGGTTTAGAAGTTTTATCAGCATGTAACCAAGCACAGGATAAGTCTCTGAGGATGATAAATCATTAAAATAATAAAGTAATCATTTTATTATTAAAATGGAGGAAAATTTACTTCATTTCTTAGGTAGCTTAACAGCATTTAAAGCTTCAGATAAATTCTACTAAACACATAATACTATGAAAATTCACTTGATATCACAAATTTTGACTATTTCTTACCTGGCACAACACAGCTGTTACTTTCACAATGAACTATACCCATACCCATAAATTCACATTTGCTCTAATACCACTTATAACAGACTACTTTTGCTGTTTCACTAAGATATGGCTCTCATGACCCTTTTTCTACTCACACAATTAGATCTCCAAACTTTAAGCCAAAACATAAACTTTAAAAAAAAATTTTTTTTTAATGTTCACTTATTTTTGAGAGAAAGAGAAACAGAGCATGAACAGACGAGGAGCAGAGAGATAGGGAGACAAAGAATCAGAAGCAGGCTCCAGGCTCCGAGCTGTCAGCACAGAGCCTGACGCGGCGCTCGAGCTCACAAACCACAAGATCATGACCTGAGCCAAAGTAGGACACTTAACCGACTGAGCCACCCAGGAGCCCCATAAACCTTTTTTGATTGAATCTCTTTTGTTTTAAAGGTCTTATGGTCAACAATCTGGGATATTTTTATTCACTTGAGGGATTATAGGTGATCAACTCCTGGATGCCCCCATAATCATAACAAAAAGTACTTATTAAACAAGAGGTGTATAAAGAACATTCATGACTAATTCTAGGAGAACTGGTATACAATGCAGAACTCACCTGAGTATAGAAGCCACTAGCTGCCTCTAGGAACAGAGATAGGTTTGCCTGAACTTCACTCCGATTCGGGTTTGCTCGATTCTTTGCCTGGCCTTGTAGTGTTGTGATCTGATTCTTAAAGGCATGATTCCAGCTGAAAACAAAATGTAATTCTATTTGGTATAGCAGTGACTCACTGGGCAGACACTGGTCCCCCTGAGAACAAGAAAGAACTGTTTGTTATAATTATAACACACTAGACAGTAAACCTGCATTAAAGTTACTCACTTATTTAAATAACTTTATGCTCCTCTTTGAGCAAGACCAGACATGCAATAGAATCCAACTGACCTTAGTAAACACTTACCAAATGTTCGAATAATCAGACTGTGGCTTCAGTTATTAATCTTTTAGAACTACTATAGTTAAAGCCTATTTAGGAATCCCAGTACAAAACAAGAACTACAGTCGCAAGACCAAAGTAAAAGTAAGCTATCAACAAATTGCCATATACACTGTGCCAAGAAATGACTGAGTATATCCTTATTAAGTGACAGGTATAAGGGGAAAATTTCTTTTTCAATATTAAGCCATATCTCTTATTTCCATAAAATCTATTTCCCACAGCACTCTGTTCTAATTCTTTTTAATGCTTTCTTTATTTCTCTTGGGGTTAATGTTTTCTTCACAGCTTGAAATATAAGTTCATTTTTTGATATTTCAATGTTGGCTATTTAAAATAGGAAAAAACACAGTGCTGAAATATGGCATATCAAAATTCTATTATAAAATGTTTTTCTTGAATCAAGCTGTGTAAAGAATCATTTTAGATTCAGTTAGGGTGAAATACAGTCATTCCTTAACTTGGAAACCACAGTGGGGGGTGGGGAAAACAGAACTAGGATGGAGGGAGATTATTACTGGCTTGATTAAAGGAAGCAAACACAGATGAAAGGTCTACAACCTACCTGGAAAGTACCTAATTCTTTATCAATGTCAACTTTTGAGACACTAGAGCACTTGCGTTTTTAATGCTTCATGAGGACAATCGCTCCCTCAGTATTTTTGATGACATTTTATCCTTGCCTCTAATATCATAGATACGGATTCTGAGTGGCTGTGATTAAGCTTTTTTATTACTAGAACTCCTAAAAATATAAAGCATCTAAAAAAGGTGAACAATATAGGAAAAACTAATCTTCACCACAACTTAGGGTACTAGGCATTACTAAATAGAATATTCTTAACTGATTCTTAATATTTCATCAGGCTAATATCCTTGATCCAATTTATAAGGCAAGGCCCTCCACAAAAGGCATTTATTTACTCACTTGGGAATCTGGTCATCTGTCATTTCACCTCTCATAGAAAGAACAAGTGGAATAGCCTAAATATACAAAATCTTTCTTTAGTTTTATTGGGGGGGGGGGGGGAAGGAAATACCTACTTATTTTATAAAAGGAAGAAGTTCCCTTACAATGCAAACACATTTTCCTTTGGGAGAAATTTATAGAATCACATTCACCAAAGAAGATTTATCTAAAGTTTACTGTTGAATTTCTTTTTTAGTCGTGGTTTAAATGCAGGACTGAACACGTACAGAGAATCCAAACACTGTCTCTTAGTACTTGAAATATACATAAATTTGTTTTTATGATATACCCCAAAGACCTGAATAAGACTCAACTTCAAGCATTCTCCTCTTGCTGCCTAAGACTATCTGAAGTAGTAACAATGGTCAAATATTCTGCTCAAAAAAATCACAAGTACTAGAATTTTTTGTTTTCATTGAAAGACCTTACTCTGAGACAGGTTAAGAAGAAACAACCAAATTGTTTTTTATTCTAAAGCCTTGGTGAGACTCTTGATCTTACAGGGACATCCCAAATGATAGTACTTACAGATCCTGTTCTACTTTCTTGTCTAAAGCGTATTCCAAATCAGTAACTAGCATTTTCTGGTACAGGTCCTGCAGAGCCTGCCTGGATGTCCAGACCTCAGCTGGACCCAGCTTAGAATCTGAGTAACAAAACAAACAAACAAACAAACAAACAAACAAACAAACAAAAAAACAGCAGATATATAGAAAAACAGAGTTAAAACCATTATACTACACCAATGACTCCTTCCCTCTCCACTCCCCAAAGCAAAAACCTGCTTCATACCATAGACTGCTGCAGAAGTTTTATACTACTACATTTTAAAACGACTTTCACCTTCAGGCTAATGACTAAATCTGGTTCAAAATGCTTGTGTATTTGTCTTTTAGCTTTGAAATAACACCATGAAAAAGGCTAAAAAACAAAAAAAAACCCCGAATGGTGCACCCTTTGCTTTAGTTTGGATTTCTATGTATTCATATCACAGGAAGCCATATGCCACAAAAGTCCCCCCATTTGAAATGATGAACTGCCAAGATGGTCTGTTTACTCTCATAAGTGTATCTCTGTCCAGAGCAGCTTTTTTCTTTTTATTCCGAATCATTTTCAACTGTCCTTACAGAATCTTCACGTCTGTTCACAATCCAGCAGCTGTTTGCGCATTCTGCTGTTATTCCTACTCTATATAATGTCAACCCGATAAAGCCATAACAGTAAGGGTTATTTTAATGATTGATAAATTGCTTGCCAAGAAACTTTTGTGAGCAATCCATACTTGCCATTTAACATAAATAAGAATTTGCAGCACATGATGATTAAGCTGCTCAAGAGGCCAAATGAGAGATTGGGTGAAAGATGAAATCAGGAAGTCAGGCTATGACAAAATGTAATACTCAGTTGGGGCCGTACTGTCTGCCAGAGTCCTGAAAGACACATTAGCCTTTCCGATTACTAGGCTTATGAGTGCAATAACTGACAGTGATCTGCCCCAATAGAAGAACTTAATAAAAGACTTTTCAATTAGGCTTCTGATTACATTTGATATTTTACTGGGACACAATGGCATAATCTTTACTCTTCTCTAGGTCTGCAAATAAAATCTCCTGAGTTAATCCTCACAAGAGTTTGTGACTAAAAACAAAACAAAACAAAACAAAACAAGATGCAGTATCAGCTTCTTGGTCCCTTATTAGGTTTTAGGGCTAAATAGATTTATAGATTTATTCAGTCTTGTTTCAATTCATCGATGGCAAGGAAAGGATTATAAGGGATCACTAACTCTGTTTTATCAGACTACCATTTAAATTACTTCATATCTTAATGTTTCTAGGCAGCCAAATGTCCCCTATAAAAGCCAAACCCTAAGCCTACTTCCTGAGGGTATTCAATACTTAAGAAAAAGTAAAAGGTATAGTCAGCCTAACATCACTCCATGCACAATTTTGGTCACATAATGGAGATTATGTCTACCATGACAAAAGCATAATATAGTGCCTCAGAGCTGACACCAATATCCGTAGTAAGGAAGATGACGACAGTTATGTTAATAATGGGCAAGAACTGAAGTGCTATACTAAGTATACCCGTAAAAAGTGTTTTTAGAATTTTTCTTTTTATCTTCTTAAGATGACAATGATATTACCACATTCTTAAAACATTAGCATCAACATTAACACTGGCCTGCAATGTTGAGAAAAAGACATCTAAAGAGTCTTAATTTCCTCTTGATTGTAAATTCTGGCCAGAATGCTGGTTGTTAGCAGTTTAACTCTTTGTGGATTTCACTGCAGAACTAAAGTCCTCAAAAATTAGAATGAGATTCATTATCACATTATCTCTTTTTATACTTTAGAACAGCATATGCTGCTATAGAGAGCATGCTGATCACTACATAGTGCCATATATTTCCTAATTTTGGAGTTAAAATCATCTGCTCCTTCTAGGGACTTTCAGTTCTTCTTTTAAAAATACCCTGGCTAGGGGTGCCTGGGTGGCTCAGTCGGTTAAGCGTCCGACTTCGGCTCAGGTCACGATCTCGCGGTCCGTGAGTTCGAGCCCCGCGTCAGGCTCTGGGCTGATGGCTCAGAGCCTGGAGCCTGTTTCCGATTCTGTGTCTCCCTCTCTCTCTGACCCTCCCCCGTTCATGCTCTGTCTCTCTCTGTCTCAAAAATAAATAAACGTTAAAAAAAAAAATTAAAAAAAAAAAAAATACCCTGGCTATTCAAAACAAAAAAAGGGAGAAAAGAAAGGTGGCAAGGCAGTTCACTCAATTTCAAGGACTTTTAGTACAGTTTTCCTACAAATATTTTTTCTCAAGGTTTACTTACTATTCAAGTTTGGAGAATTATCAACAGGAAGACATGAACTTAATACCATAAGGTATTTTTATTTATATGGTATATGAATTCTTTCTTCTATGTCTTAAATTGATGACAAATAGTTCATAAAAATTAAATGGTTATATGCATTAAATTAGGTAATATTCAATACAATGTAGCACAGATTATATAAAATTCTTAACCATCTAAGTAAGAATTCAAAGTTCGGGGGCGCCTGGATGGCTCAGTTGGTCAAGTGTCTTGATTTCAGCTCAGGTCATGATCTCATGGTTCATGGGTTCAAGCCCCACACTGGGGGAGCTGTCAGCACAGAGCCTGCTTAAGATTCTCTCTCTTCTTCTCTCACTGCCCCTTTCCTGCTGGCTCACACGTGCGTGTTCTCTCCTTCTCTCAAAATAAATACATAAACATAAAAAAAAAAAAAAAAAAAAAAGAATTCAAAGTTCAAAAACAGTAATTATTTAAAGCAAATTTTAAGTCATCATCCCTTTTGGCAACTAGGACAGTGCAACAAGTAATATAGGAAAGATGAGACCCTTCCTTTAATTCCGTTAATGGTATATAAAATAAGCTGTGAAAACCAAATGAGCCAGCCAGTACCTGTCATGTCAGCCTTCAGGACTTCTGCCTGCCTAAAAAAAAGGGAAAAAAGAACATCAGTTAGAAACAAACTAGGCCTACTCAACATAAGTAACACTAAAACCTAAAAGTTAGGTGAAATCATATACTACATCAAGATGTATAGCACCTCTATTTGTGACATTGCAAATAGTGTCCCTGCTTTAATATCCAGGGTAGCACTAGGTTTTGGCAAACTGATGCCATAACTTAAAAGTATACAGGGTCACCATGAATTCTATGAGCTCACATTCTTGTGGTTTTCCAAATGTATTTAAGATAATATTAAATGATACTCATTAAACAAAAAATTTTCCCTCAATGCAGCCAGGAAATCCTATGTTTCTCAATTCACTAACCACTGTAACTATCTCAAAATTCCCACTTTCCTCAGACATGGATTTTGCCTCCTTCCTGAGGCCGACCCCCTTTCAGTAAAGGCCAGCAGCCCCATCTCAGGAAAAACAATGCCCAGTTACTAAACATTACTTTCACACAACCCTCTTCTTTCTCTTTCCTGTTAAAACACAAGAGGCGCTGCATCTCTTATTTAAGACCAGTAAATTCCACTTGAGTAGGCTCTTTCTAGACTTTAATAAGAACTTCTGCTCCCTTAATTACCCCCTTCCTCCTTCAATAATTTTGAAACTTCTCTCTATATTGGATCCTTCCTTTTCTTCAGTATTTTAAACACGCCCAAGTCTGTCATAGTTCTAAAATCTTCTGTCCTGCATTCTCCTCCTCTGGCTGTGGCTTCTTTCCTCTCTCAAATTTTTCAAGAGTTGCCTGTAATCAAGAGGTCCAAAACTGAACTCATGACCCATTCCCACCCCCATTCCTGGTTCTCTTTCTAGTGTTTTTTGCCCTACCAAATGTACCACTGCTTTCCAATTGTGAAAGGCAGATACCTCAAAGTCACCTGTGACAACTTTCTCCCAAATCCCTGGTAATCTATCAACTCCAGAGAATTCTACCAACTAAATGTATCTTGAATGTGTGGATTTCTCTTTACTTCCTCTTCATCCACTCACATTCAAGTTATGAACCATCCCTTGCTGGGACTAATGCAAAGCCACCAAACTGTTTTCTCCATTTCACTCTTGCCCTATTTCATTCTGTTCTCCCACTGCTGTCTGGTGGATCTTGTCAAAATGCAAATTCTGACCATACCAACAGTCCCATTCAAAAGCTTTAATGATTTCCCCACTGCTCTTAGAGTAAAAACTAAAATCTTTACTAAAGTGTCCCACAAAGTTCTCTGTACTCCAAAAATTAGAGGCTGCACACTGCTTCTACCATTATTCCCTCTTTTCCTTGATCTCTGTGCTCTAGTTACCATATTTCTGGTTTCTCCAATGTGCTCTGCTCCCTTCATACACGGCACCTTTGTAAAGAAGAGTCCCTTTGCTAGGAATACCTCTTCCCCTTTTGTCTGGTTAATTATTACTCATACTTTGTCTCAGAAACATAACTTTCTCAAGAAATCTTACTTAGATGAAGGATATTCCTATCTTATACTCTCAAAGCACTAATTTTTTTCTACATAGTAGATATCACAGATTTTAAGAATGCTCACTGTCACAACCCCTATGCCTATTAGCACAGCACCTAGCAATCAGTAGGCATTCAATAAAGATCTTTTAAGTGAATAAAGGAAAAAGGATAAATCATGTTCATATATTCTAAAAAGTTATGTATATAAACTAATGAGATTTCCATTTCTAAAAACAAACTTGAACATAAAAGCTAGAGAATACACAGAGGTTCTAAAATTTTTACTGTAAATATTAGGTATTTAATACCAGTTGTGAGTTTTAGTTTCATCAAAACATAATGTGAACCTTTTCATTTTCTTAGCTTTTAAAAAATATTTTTCTAAATTAAGTTTTCAGACAGAATCATAACTGGGTGTTATACAGGTAACCACAAGCCATATAGGAACTATCAGTATAAATGAATAATAAAAATAAATAGCTAAACTTCATCCTCAACTGTAACATCACATCAAATCCCGTTATTCATATTACCTAGCTCCACTGTTTACTTTGGGTGTTAAACTTTTGCAACTAAAAAAACAAACTACGTTCACAAGGCTTGTTGGCTTATACCATTAAAACCTAAGATTATAAAATGTAATAAAAAATACCAAATATCCTGCAAACAATGTTATATACAAACCTAATGTCAACCACAAATCAAAAACCAGTAATAGATATGCAAGTAACAAAGAGAAAGGAATCTGAGTATATCACTAAAGAAAGCCAGCAAATCACGAAAGAGAACAAGAGAAGAAACAATCAGAGAACAACTACAAAACCACCGCAAAACAACCAACAAAATGGCAATAAATACTTACATAACAATAATTACTTTGAATGTAAACAAACTAAATGCTCCCATAAAAAGTCACAGGGTAACAGGGTGGATAAAAAAAAGCAAGGCCCATCTATATGCTGCCTTTAAGAGACTAATTTCAGACCGAAAGACACCTGCAGATTGAAAGCACAGGGATGGAGAAACGTCATGCAAATGGCTGTCAAAAGAATGCCAGAGTAGCAATACTTAAAGCAGACAAAACAGACTTTAAAACAAAGACTGTAACAGGGAATGACACTATATAATAATAAAGGAGACAATCTAACAAGGTAACACAATTGTAAATATTTATGCACCCAACATGTAAGCACTCAAATACATAAAACAGTTAATACAATAATAGTAGGGGGCTTTAACACTTAACATCAGTGGACAGATCATCCAACCAAAAAATCAGCAAGGAAATAGTGGCTTTGAATGATACAGTGGACCAGATGGATTTAACAGATATATTCAGAATATTCCAGCCTAATATAGCAGAATACACATTTTTTTCACGGGCACATGGAACATTCTCCAGAGTAGATCACGTATTAGGCCACATAACAAATCTTAAGAAATTCAAAAAGATCAAAGTCATACCATGCATCTTTTCTGATCATAACACTATGAAACTAGAAATCAACCACAAGAAAAAATCTGGAAAGAGCACAAATACATGGAAATTAAAAAACATGCTACTAAACAATAAATGGGTCAACCAAGAAAACAAAGAAATTAAAAATTTTCATGGAAACAAATGAAAATGAAAATACAATGATCCAAAATCTTTGGGATGCAGCAAAAGCAGTCCTAAGAGGGAAATTTATAGCAATACAGGCCTACCTCAAGAAACAAGAAAAGTCTCAAATAAGCAATCTAACTGTAAACCGAAAGGAACCAGAAAAAGTACAACAAAACCCAAAAGCATGAGAAGGAAGGAAATACTAAAGAGTAGATCAGAAATGATATGTAGAAACTAAAATAAACAACCTAGCCTTAAAGCTAAAGGAAGTAGAAAAAGAACAACAAAACCAGAAGGAAAGAAATAATAAAGAGTAGAACAGAAATGATATAAACTAAAAAACAGAACAGACCAATGAAACCAGGAGATGGTTCTTTGAAAAGATCAACAAAATTGATACACCTCTAGCTAGACTCATTAAGAAAAGAAAGAAAGAAAGAAAGAAAGAAAGAAAGAAAGAAAGAAAGAAAGAACCCAAATAAGCAAAATCACTAGTGAAAGAAGAGAATTAACCAATACCACAGAAATACAATTATATGCCAACAATATTGGACAACTGAGAAGAAACAGATATAATTCCCGGAAACATATAACCTACCAAAACTGAAGCAGGAAGAAATAGAAAATTTGAACAGACTGAGATTACCAGCAAAGAAACTGAATCAGTAATCAAAAAACTCCCAAAAAACAAAAGTCCAGGACCATAAGACTTCACAGGGGAATTCTACCAAACATTTAAAGAAGATCTAACACCTATTCTTCTCAAACCATTCCAAAAAGTACAAGAAGGAAAACTTCCAAAATCCACTCATTCTCTTCATTCCTGATACCAAAACCAGATAGACACCATATAAAAAAAAAAAAAAAAAAAAAAAAAAAAAAAAAAAAGAGAGAGAGAGAGAGAGAGAGAGAGAGGAGGGAGAGAGAACTACAGGCCAGTATCTCTGATGAATATGATGCAAGAATCCTCAACAAAATACTAGCAAACCAACAACACATTAAAAAAATACATACAACAACACATTAAAAAAATCATTCATCATGATCAAGTAGGATTTATTCCCAGGATGCAAGGGTGGTTTGATATTTGCAAATCAATCTGATACATCACATCAATAAGAGAAAGGATACATACCATATGATCATCTCAACAGATAAAGAAAATGCATCTGACAAAGTAAAATATCCATTCATGATAAAAACCCTCAACAAAAAAAAAACAGGTTTTGAGGGAACATACCTCAACAAAGGCCGTAATAAAGGCCGAACATCATACTTAATGGGGAAAAAAATGAGAGCGTTTCCCCTAAGGTCAGGAACAAGACAAGGATGTCCACTCTCACCACTTCTATTCAACATAGTACTGGAAGACCTAGCCACAGCAATCAGACAATAAAAAGAAATAAAAGGCATCCAAATCGGTAAGGAAGAAGTAAAACTTGCACTATTACAGATGACATGATACTGTGTATAGAAACCTTAAAGGCTCCGCCAAAAACTACTAGAACTGATAAATGAATTCAGTAAAGTCACAGGATACAAAGTCACTAATACAGAAATCTGTTTTATTTCTGTACACTAATAATGAAGCAGCAGAAAGAGAAATTAAGAAAACAATCCATTTACAACTGCACCGAAAGCAACAAAATACCTATAAATAAACTTAACCACAGAGGTAAAAAACCTATACTCTGAAAACTATAAAACATTAATGAAAGAAATTGAAGATGACACAAAGAAATGGAAAGACACATGCTCATGGGTTGGAAGAACAAATATGTTAAAACATCTAAACTACCCAAAGCAATCTACAGATTTAATGCGGTCCCCACCAAAATACCAACAGTATTTTTCACAGAACTAGAACAATCCTAAAATGTATATGGAGCCACAAAAGACCCCAAGTAGCCAAAGCAATCTTGAAAAAGAAAAGTAAAATTCCAGATTTCAAGATATACTACAGAAAGTTGCAGTAATCAAAAAAGTATGGCACTGACACATAAACAGACACAGATCAATGGAGTAGAATAGAAAACCCAGAAATAAACCCACAATTATATGGTCAATTAATCGTCAACAAAGGAGGAAAAACTATACAATGGGGAAAAAAAATGGTGTTGGGAAACACCAGCTCCAAAAAAATGGAGCTGGATCACTTTCTTACACCATACACAAAATAAGGTCAAAATTAGACTAAAGACCTAAATGTGAGACCTGAAACCATAAAAATCCTAGAAGACAGCACAAGTAGTCATTTCTCCAACCTCGCCCATAGCAACATTTTCTAGATATAGCTCCTAAGGAAAGGGATATAAAAGCAAAAATAAACTATTGGGACACATCAAAACAAAAAGCTTCTGCACAGCGGAGGAAACAATACAAAAAAAAAAAACAAAAAAAAAACCCCTAAACTAAAAGACAAACTACCGATTGGGAGGAGATATTTCCAAATGTCATGTCTGATAAAGGGTTAGTATCCAAAATATAAAAAGAACATAAACAACTCAACACCAGAAACACAAATCATCCAATTTAAAAATGGACAGAAGGCATGAACAGACATTTCTCCAAAGAAGACATAGAGATGGACAAAAGACACATGAAAAGATGTCAACACTGGTGCATCTAGGTGGCTCAGTTGGTTAAGCGTCCGACTCTTGATTTTGGCTCAGGTCATGATCTCATGGTTCATGATTTCAAGTTCTGCACTGGGCTCTGTGCTGACAGTGCACAGCCTGCTTGGGATTCTCTCTTTCCCTTTCTCTGTTCCTCCCCAACTTGTATGCTCTCTCTCTCTTTCTCTGTCTCTCCCAAAATAAATAAACTCAAAAACAAAACAAAAAAAGATGTTCAACATTGATGCAAACCAAAACTACAATGAGGTTATTACCTCACACCTTTCAGAATGGCTAAGAGGGCACTTGTTGGGATGAGCACTGGGTGTTGTATGGAAGCCAATTTGACAAGAAATTACATTAAATAAATAAATAAATTTCTTAAAAAAAAAAAAAAAAGAATGGCTAAAATGAAAAACACAAACTGGTGCACCTGGGTGGCTCAGTCAGTTAAGCATCCGACTCTTGGTTTCAGCTCAGGTCAAGAACTTGAAGTTTCGGGAGTTTGGGCCCTGTGTTGGGGTCTGTGCTGGCAGCATGGAGCTTGCTTGGGATTCTCTCTCTCCCCCTCCCTCACTCGTGTCTGTTTCTCTCAAAATAAATAAACTTTAAAAAAAAAACCACAAGAGGGGTGCCTGGGTGGCTCAGTCGGTTGAGCATCTGACTTTGGCTCAGGTCATGATCTCATGGTTCGTGAGTTTGAGCCCCGTGTCGGGCTCTGTGCTGACAGCTCAGAGCCTGGAGCCTGCTTCAGATTCTGCATACCTCCCCCACTCTCCGCCCCACCCGCTTGTGCTCTGTCTCTGTCTTTCAAAAATGAATAAACATAAAAAAAAAAAAAAATTAAAAAAACCCCACAAGAAATAACAAGTGTTGGTGAGGATGTGGAGAAAAAGGAATCCTCCTGCACTGTTGGTGGGAATACAAACTGGTGCAGCCCCTGTGGAAAACAGTTTGTTGGTTCCTCCAAAAGTTAAAAAAAGAACTACCCTATGATCCAGTAATCACATTATTGGGTATTTACCCCCAAAATACAAAAACACAAATTCAAAGGGATACAATGCACCCCTCTGTTTACTGCAGCATTATTTACAATAGCCAAATTATGGAAGAAGTCCAAATGTCCACTGATAGATGAATGGAGAAAGAAAATGTGGTATAATATAATGTATAATGGAATAGTATTCAGCCATAAAAAGAATGAAATCATGCCAATTGCAAAAACATGGATGGAGCTAGAGAGTATAATGCTAAGAAAAGTAAGAAAGACAAATACCATATGAGTTCACTTATATGTAGAATTTAAAAAACAAAAACAAATGAGCAAAGAAAAAAGAGACAGACAAACCAAGAAACAGACTGGTAACTATAGAAAACAAACAGATAGTTACCAGAGGGAAGGTGGGTGGGGGGGAAGGGTAAAATAGGTGATTAAGAGAACACTTATCATGTTGAGCACTGAATAACGTATAGAATTACTGAATCACTATATGGTACACCTGAAACTAATATAACAATCTATAGATTGTTAACTATAGAATTAAAAACTTAAAAAAGAAGAATGCCATATATCCTATTCTACCCATGTCAAAAGAACACACTCTTCCAAAACAAACAAACACACACACACACACAAACAAAAAATACAACATCCTACCGGAGCACTAATTTATGAAACTTATACCGAGAAAGCCAGTGCTAATTATATGCATCTTTACTAGACTCAACAGTGTTTTCATTCTGTCCCTGCAAAGTTACAAATACATTTTACTATGCTTCCAGACATTAGCTAAAAAGTTTACACTCAAGTATACACAAGATATCTTATACTTAGAATCATGTGTCTAAAGGTTATTTTCTCATTCCAAGCAAGATCTGCTTGTAAGTATCATTTCAGTATGCTACCATCTGCCTAATGAGGACACCAACTTTCTTTCAAAGATTTTATTGAGCATATTACAGGAACTATTTACAAACAGCCTGTTTCTCTTAGAGGCTGTAAAATAAGATAATTAAGTCTAATAATGTCTAACGTAAAATCTAGCCATTCTGGTAGCAGGCTTCCACGGATAAACAAAGATCAAAATTTTACTTTATATTTTTATATACTACAATCTGTCCAAGAGAAACTGTAAAACTAAAAATTCAAGCACTAACAAAAGTGCAAAAACGTGATAAAAATTGTCTGACAAAAATGTTAAAGCATCTTGAAATCCCAGGAGTTTTGGTTCCTCAGGATGACAAGAGTAAAGAGGTGCTCATTCTGTGCACAGTTCTCTATTAGTTCTGAAAGAGATACATTAATGACTAAAATAATCTTGCTAAATTGAATGGATGAAAAGATAGCTAAATGGAAAATCTAATAACCTGAAGATGTCGAGTATTACTCCTCTTCTATAACCAAGGAAACTGAAGTTCTGAAATGTGAAACAATTTGCCCATAGTCACAAAGCAATTAGGTAGAATTAAGTACAAACTTAGTTCTGACTCTGAAGTCCAGTAATTTCTACTTCTTTCAAGTTAGAATTTAAAAATTCTGTGACATAAAAAGCTAACACAGACTCTGTCAACTAAACACTAACATGTAAGTCACCTAGACTAAATTAAAAGATTTGTTAAAATAGAAAATAAAATTCTACCTGAGATTTTTAATAAAAAAGACCGCAAGAAGTAAAATTTATATTCCAGTACAGCAGTCAGACTATGGGTGAAATTCCTTCCTTTACTCTGAATCTCTTTTTGTAAATAAACTTTACTGGGACACAGTCATGCCCATTCATTTATGTACTGTCTATGGCTGCTTTCTGCTACAAGGGCAGAGCTGTGTAGTTGAGACAATGACCACATGGCCCACCAAGTCTCAAATATTTATTACCTGGCCCCTTTACAGTAAACTTTGCATCTCCTGCTCTGGGGAGTACCTGATCAAAAAATAAGAAGTAAAATATCTATTAAGTTCCCAAGCCAAATAGTTTTTCCCTATGAGGAATCATCAATAGTTTCCTTAAAGATCTATTTTTATTAATGTTGTAATCTTGCCACAAAGAGAACTACATTAAAAAATACAGTCTCATGTAACAAACAGTAAAGTTACTATGTGGAGGCCATGCTATATTTTTGATGGTCTTAATCTGCAAACTGTTTAAAACCCTGTTAGGTTTATATACTATTATCTACTAACTCTTCTTTTTTCCTGTGTACCAAAAGTACCCATTTAGACAGGAGAGAGGGTTAAACTGAGAATTATTATCTCACAAGAGGAATCCCTATCCTCTCCTTACACAATTTTATTTTTTTCATATAGTATATAAGAAACCAAATCAATAGATGTGATCTTATACCAACTGCTTTCATAAAGACTGGTAACATAATTGGCCATTTGATTATTTTACTTCACTAGGGAAAGCTACTACACCTCAACTGACCTACTGGTTTTGCTAAAGACTAACAATGTTAAACATTAATATAGTTTATGGCCAATGCTTATACAAAGTGAGAGAGTGTTTAAATGTTTTCTCTTAGTAGAAGGCTCTGGCAACATGAGTTGCTTTTTATTCTTACTTTAAGCAGAAAGAATTAATGAAAACAATGAACCAAAAATTCAAACATTAAAAATCATCATTCCTTCAATAATAAAATAACACCACTAAATACTTACAAAATACAAAGCTTTCAAAATACTGAACACATTGTGTCCGTTCTACTAAGAGAAAGTAAGCACTTCTACCAAGCAATAAGAAAAAGTCATTAAAAGGCTGAATAAAATCTGAAACATTCAATGATAAACAAATGCACTGAAAGCTAACAACCTGAAACAATATTCCTGGAGACTACATGATCATCAAGATCTATAAATACATTCAATGTATTCCAATGCACTAGGTACTGAAATAGCCAACGCTATATATAGCACTTATTATTGTCAGACAATGTTCTAAGGGCTTTATGTAAATTATTTAATCCGTATTATGTACTATTACTGCCCCCACTTTATAGATGAAGAAGCCCACAGAAATAGAGGTTAAGTAACACGTCCAAGGTTAAGTCAGCATTTGAACTCAATCAGTTTGGTTCCACAGGATAACTCCTAACCATTACATCATAGTTCCTCCTATACAAGATTTCACGGAAAAAAAAAAAAAAAAAAGTAATATTTAATAGAAATAGCCCACAAAACTGGGGCTTTCAATACTTAAACATCTTACAATGTTTTTTATAATGTTGTTAGAGAAGAAAACTCTAAAAGTAATGGCCATCTTCTTTAACAAACACTTTGATTATACATAGTACTTACAATAACAATGCAAGGTAACATATATAATAAGATAATCTTTCTTAAGAACCGATATTAAAATTTGTGATTGAAAATATAAGATATCTCCAAATCAGGGGCAGACACAATGGAAGAGTCCTTCGACCTGAACTTCCAACCCCGTTTCTCTTATGAGCAGAACACAGGAAAATAAGCCAACGTCTTCTAAAACTCATCTTCAAATAAGCCAACATCTTCAAACTCAGTTGCTAAGGAAAAGTGAATCAGCTTCTTTTGTTTTGGGAGGGAAGGCTAAAATATTTTTTTTTTGAAATTTAAACAAAAGCCATGGTAGGTTTTATTTCAAGTTAATATATTTGCTTATCTTCATAGAGTACTAAGGAGTATTAGGAATAATAACAATTCATCAATTGTTCAGTAAGGAACAAAAACACTAATTTGCTTTCTCTCTGTGGCACTTTACAGTTTGTCATGAATTTTCAAGCCTCCTGACATTATTCCAATGCTCTACATTACAACATTTATCCTAAAATTCTATTATTTGAAACTGTATCTAGTTTGATTAAGGGCCAGTCCTCTCTGGAAATATCAAAGGATAAGAAGTTCTTCCAGGCAGAGAAAATTACACAGTAAAGATAGCTAAGTCAGTGAAGGTGGGAGACTGGAACATGGAACATAAAATACACAGTAAGAAAATACAGGAGATGACTGGTGAACCAAAGCAGACAGCAGACTGTGAGACTTTACATGACACGTTAAGGAGCTCAGACCTCTGTCTTTTAAACAATAGGACACCAGTGCCAAGTTTTAAGCAGGAGCACACCACTGTCAGAACTTCATTTTTAAAAGATTACACAACATTCATGAAGATGGATTTTAAAAGGGCAAGTCTGGAAGGGAGGAAGTGACCATACAGATGGAACAGAAAAACCTAGACTCAAGAAATACCTGTTAATAAAGTCAGTAGAAGGAAAGACAAAGCTGAGAAAACAGTCCAAATCATTCCCAGATTGTCAGCTTGGACAGCTGGATATATGAGAAAGTAAGGGGTATAAGCAGGAACTTAGAGATTAAGTGTCAAGCACAGAGGAGCCATTAAGACTAGGGATATACTGCGGGAGTGACCAGCACACTGATGATAGTTAAACCTATAAGAAAAATGTAATTGCCCAGAATGGCAGAAGGGAGAATCTAGCTCTCAATCTTCATTTTTTAATTTGAGTATAGTTGACACACAAGGTTACATTAGTTTCAGGTTGTACAACGCAGTGATTCAACAACTCTATTTGTTACGCTATACTCAGCACAACTGATCTATCACTATACAATGCTATTACAAAACCACTGACCGTATTCCCTATGCTATACCTTTTATTCCTGTGACTTACTCTTTCCCTAACTGGAAGCCTATATCTCCTTCTCCCCTTCACCCATTTATTTTGCCTGGCCCCCCACCCCCTTTTTTTCTGGCAACCAGTTTTTTTTCTGTATTGATAGGTCTGATTCTGCTTTTCGTTCATTTATGTGCTTGTTTTGTTTTTGTGGATTCCACATGTAAGTGAAATCATATGGATCCTCAAAAAATTAAAAATAGAAATACCATATAATCCAATAATGCCTACTGGGTATTTACACAAAGAAAATTAAAACACTAAACTGAAGGGGCGGGCGCCTGTGTGGCTCAGTCAGTTAAGCGGCCGACTTCGGCTCAGGTCATGATCTCACGGTCCGTGAGTTCGAGCCCCGCGTCGGGCTCTGTGCTGACAGCTCAGAGCCTGGAGCCTGCTTCAGATTCTGTGTCTCCATCTCTCTCTGACCCTCCCCTGTTCATGCTATCTCTCCCTGTCTCAAAAATAAATAAATGTTAAAAAAAAATTTTTTTAAATAAAATAAAATAAAAAAATAAAACACTAAACTGAAAAGATGTATGTATCCTTATGTTTACTGAATCATTATTTACAATAGCCAAGATAAAGGAAGCAACCCAAGTGTCTATCAATAGATGAATGGATAAAGAAGATGTAGCATGTATACACAATGGAGTATCATACAGCCACAAAAAAAGGATGAGATCTTGCCATCTGAGACAACATGGATAGACCTAGAGGTTATTATGCTAAGTGAAGTCAGAGAGAGAATGAGCTACACTCATTTTCAAGGGGCAGATTTACTGTAAGGACTAGAGAGTGGGTTGGATTTGGTGAAATAAAGGTCAATAACAGCCCTGTCAGAGAAGAGACTATGTCAAATTGCAGGGGGCTGAGGAAAAAATAAGAAGTAGTAGTTTAGGTCAGTTCTTAAAATGCTAAGCTGTGAAGAAAAAGGGAAGAGAGCCATGGTAAAGACAAGTTTCTTTTTTATAATAGTAGGGCCTTAAACATGTTTAAAATGAAAAAACGAAGCTAGGAGAATGGAATAGGTTGAAGACTTAAGAAAATGAGAACAAAACTGATAGAGGATAATTCTGGAAGAGATGGAAGGAAATGGTAATGTGAATAGTAAGACAGGAGGCCAGACTGGCTTTGAAAAGGAGGCAGGATGAAACTGGAGGAAGGTAAGGTTAGATAGAAATGTGCCAGAAGAATAAGGGAGTAGTGTGGGATGAGGCGATGTCAAGAGAATTCACAGCTACACACACTGCATCACTTTCAGAGATAAAGTAGGAGATGAGATCAGTGTCTGAAAGTAAGTGGGAGATAAACTAAGGAGAATGGTGAATCTTTAGGATAATTACAAAATGAATAGGAAAGGGAGGCTTACCAAAGGCAAAGAAAAGAGTTGAGAAAAAGTGATGAGAGATATATGGATTAGACACAATGAAAAAAATTAATATGAAAACATATACAACTAGTAAACGCAAATTAAAACAGGTAAATATTTTTACTCTAAATAGTCAAAATGACAATAGCCTTAATGATAGCAGGTACTACTTCTAAGCAACTCAGTATAAAGTGGAAGATATGAGGACATATACAGATGATTTCAATACACTATGGTTGAGTACAGGGATAAAGATATATGCCTACAGTTCAACTACAGAAAGAGCCAGTGGGAGTGAGGAAGAAGATAAGTGTTCAGGGCTGTATCTCTAACACCTAAAATAATGCCTGTTATACAGTAGCTGTTCACTAAAATTTTGTTAAATTAACGAATGGTAAAATGTGCGTCATACAGGAAACAATTTTATGCAATGAAAAATGATACAGAATAAAAAGGACTTAGATCTGGAGCTTCTTTCCAAGAAACTTCAATTTCATCATCTGTAAAACAGGGAAACAAACTCCCTTTCAGAAATGAGAAGTAAATAAGACAACCAGTAAGTTACATAAAAGAACCTAAGTGAAAACTCTAAAGGGAGGACTGCACTCTGATTATAACACCAATACTTCGGGGCGCCTGGGTGGCTCAGTCAGTTAAGCGTCCAACTTCGGCTCAGGTCATGATCTCGCGGTCCGTGAGTTCGAGCCCCGCGTCGGGCTCTGGGCTGACCGCTCAGAGCCTGGAGCCTGTTTCAGATTCTGTGTCTCCCTCTCTCTCTGACCCTCCCCCGTTCATGCTCTGTCTCTCTCTGTCTCAAAAATAAATAAACGTTAAAAAAAAAATTTTTTTTTAAAAATAACACCAATACTTCAATGACCAAGTTAGTTTTGCTAATCTGGTTTCTGACATAGGATCCTTTCTGAAGCAGCACACAGGGTTGAAGAAGACAACATTCCAAGATGGGCGTCAAAAATCCTATGTTATCTACTACCATACAATGCTAAATGACAAAAGAAAGAGAAACTTTACATGTCATGAGGACCATATTCTTAGTATGTACAGAAAATGAAACCAGAGGTAGATACATCAAAGCTGCAAAATAATTTGTCATTTTCTTTTTTGCTTCTCTCCAAACATTAGTTTTGACCATATAACTTAAACAAATACATTTTAAATACTGGACCTAATAACACATCAAGCAACCTACAAAATACAGTAATATCATGGTAATTGATTATAGACTCTAAACTCATCCGTTAAGAATTAACAGCCTAATCATAGTACTTTGATCATTTAATATTTGCTAGGTCCTGTTTACATGCTTTCATATATTATTAAATCTTTAATTCACAAAACAAATCTATCAGGTTAAGTAGTAAGATTATCCTCATTTTGCTAATGAGGAAACAAGGACACAGAGTGGTTAAATAACTTGCTGAAAGTGACATAAACAGGAAGTGGCAGAGCTTAGCTTCCACCGCTAGTCTGGTTCCAGCAGGTCTTCTGGAATGGATTGGCTATAGGTGTCACCGTCAGGGTATCAACTTTTAGAGGCAACTATCACTTCTCGTTTAAAAGTCCCATCTCTGAGATCAGATACCTTCACACATTCTGTCACTATAACTGTCATTACAAGCTGCAGTGACAGTTTCTAATTCACCATGTGGTTAGAGAGGTCTTCCCTAGCATGCAATCATTTACCTATTTCTATACACATTGGGAGGCTGGACTGCAGACACAGAGAACTAAAAAGAGCTGATGATCCCCGCACTCAAATGAACTGCTATACATGCAACTCAAAACACAGGAAGTTTCATACTAAAGGAGAATCTAGAAAACGGATCACATGTACCTACACTTATCATAAATATTCAAAGACCTCATACATAAACATAAAAATGTCTTATATTTACGTTAGTAAATGTTTTAAAAGTTTCCTTCAACTACAATATATAAGTGCTCATGACAAAGTAAACATATGCCAAAGTTCTCGTGAAGCCACATAAGTTAAAAAAAAAAAATTAGCACTCCCCACTCCCATCCTGGCCAATATCAAATGCTTCACAAAGTCTCTAACTCTTCTATTAGTGCTCACAGAATATGCATACTTTAACATACATCTCTAAAAGGAATACAAACATGAAGAAATCCCTTGTAATTTTTATCCTACCTAATATTACTTGATTTCAGATGCTCCTCTGATTTCAAGTTTCCGGTCCTCATCTGGGACTTAAATGAAACGTTTTCTCCCACAATGACTATCTGCAAGAACATCCAATTTCTTAAGGTAGAATGGTTTAAGACATTCTAGACAGAGGAGAGGAGGAAAATATGAGTTAACCCACAATAACAGAGAACTCCTTTGAAAAAAAATTATTTTCTCTTTATTTGAAATGATTTAATGTAAAGGCAAATGAAAAATACCAAAGCTTTTATCTTTCTATATTAAGTTTCTTAGAATACACATTTTAAAATTGTTTTGTATATTTCTAACATTTTAGTTTTAGATCTAAATGTTATTTAATTTCCCTCTCTCTCTGAAACCTGAGTGATCTCTATTAGGACAAACAAATACCAGTTACCCAGCAGGGTTTTTGTAGTTCCAAGGTGAGAGTGCCCTGTAGAACACAAGAGCAGATGGTTGGTCCAAACCAGACTGCTTACCAAAGGAAAAACATGTAAAGCAATTAAACCACAATTACAGGTGGTATGAACGTTTAGATTCTAAGATCAGCTAAAAATGGCAGGTTTTTAGATCTTTATTAACTCACTGAACAAAGATTTAGTCATGTTCATGTACTAGATATAGTGTGAATAACTGGGTATACAATGATGAACAAAACAGATATGGTCCCTGCCATGGATTTAAAATTTAATGTGGAGACAGACCCACAAGGAAGGAGGAGGCAATAAAGGGTAGTGGTTAATAGCATGGGTGTGTAACATTGTCTGCATTTAACTGCAGGCTGGGAGTAAGTCAACCCACAGGAAAAACAGCAAAATTCCTTAAGGACGTCAATTTAACTCAAAGATTTGAACAAAGCAATTTAAGTAAATATTACTGGCTATTGATAATTGCTTACATTTACAATTATTGTGTGGCAGATTCTGTGCTCAATGTTCCATAGGCAAGATCTCAAAGAATGGGAGTATAATGGAATAGTCAGGTGTCTTGTATTCACAACTGTGTTCAAAGCAAGCTCTGCCACCAACTAGCTGTGTAACCCTAGGAAATTCACTTCTCTATGCCCCAGTTTTGTTAGAAGTAAGGAGATAATAAATGTACCTACCTTACTGAGATGTTTTGAGGATTAAATGAGATAACAGAAATAAAGCAGTTAGGCCTGCTATTTCATAAGCCCTCAAAAAATATTAGCTATTATGGTCATTATTATTATCATTATAGTTATTATTAGCCCTGCCAACAATCCTAAAATAGAAGTGCCGTTATTCTCATTCTATAAATTAGGAATTTGAAGCTAAGAACTCACAAACTAATCAATTCTAGAATAGAAGACAAAGTTACTAATAATATTTTAACAATAAAACACCAGTCTTAAAGAGAAATTTCAAACATGCAGGAAGTCTATGTGGACCTTGTCTCCTTACTTCCAAAGCATGTATTTAATTTCTGATGACTTTAGTGGTACTTTAGTGGAAAACCCTGAGAAAATACCCCATGCTAAAACCCAAGCTCCTTAGCATATCATGTGAGGTCCCAGAGTTCTCCATTTTATACTTTATGACCTAATAAAACTAAAATTACTTTTAGTTCATAGCTATTGTGCTCCTCAGTATCTTTATTCATGCTCTTTCACTCAACCTGGAATGCCCTCCTTCTTCCCTCCTTGTCTGCTTAACCCCTTTTTTTTTTTTTTTAATTTTTTAAAATGTTTTTATTTATTTTTCAGAGAGAGAGAACGAGAGAGAGAGAACGAGCAGGGGAGGGACACACACACACACACACTCCAAAGCAGGCTCTAGGGTCTGAGTTGTCAGCACAGCCCCACACAGGCTTGAACTCGTGAACCACAATATCATGACCTGAGCCAAAGTCGGATGCTTAACCGACTGAGCCACCCAGTTGTCCCCACTCCTCTCATTTAAGACTCAGCAACTTCTATAGGAGGGCTTTGGCTTGGCCATGCACCCCCAGTACATCTTAATGCCCACTTCTATCTCAGCATTCGTAGCACTGTGACGAAGTATTTCTTCAACTACAGACTGTTCTGTGCAACTCTGTATATCCGGTGCCTAACAATGCCTGCCAAACTAAAGTGTATCAAATAAATTTATGTTAATTTGGGCTAAAATAGTCTCTCGAAAAGGCCAAGACTCTAAAAATTCAAAGTTTCTCAAAACTAACAGTAGTCTCAAAAGTCTCCCAGGAAAGGAGTTTGAAAGATTTTTTTATCTGATAACCAGGAATAACATACTTCCAAGTTCAGAAAAATCTACCATTTTATATAGTCAATTAGAGAAGTTCATGGTCATTTACTTGGCTGTCTGAAATTCAGATTGTTTTCCACACACTGGGATCTATAAAGTACATACAATACACTAATATTTCTACAGAAATACAAAATCTGAAACCTCAACAGAACATGGATAAATCCAACAACCCAAATGAGTTAAATTTAGATTAAGCCGTTAACAACTGGAAGACTATTTCCCCTCATCTCAACTTTTACATTAGATGAAGTATGCCAAAACAATGGTTTTCAACTCTACTGGACAATGCGTTTGGAGGGATAAAAAAAAAAATGCATTCTATGTAACAACTCTGTACCTTCTGGAAATAAAATATAAGATAATATTAAACTATTTATATAATACATTAGAAATGAAAACTAAATGCCTTTTAAGTAAAAAAAAAAAAAAGGAAAAAACAATTTTTAATAAAATTAGCACCTGAATATGTAAATGAGCAGGTAAGACTATCTTTGAAGTTATTACGAAGTAAATGCTTGCACATACTTTTGATGGTAAGAGAAGGTTAAGAGAATTCCAAACAAAGGCAGAACAATGAAAGCCAAAATATGATTAGACACTAGAATTAAAACAAGTATCAATGTAATAATAGAGTAGATTTGCTGGAAATGGCAATAAGAGAAAAAAATGACATGGGGCAACATAACAAGACAAAATACAAAGAGGTGATTTGAAGAAAACAAGTATGTAACTATACCCTTTGACAGGTGACATGGAACAAAAACTAGATTTGAAAAAAAGAGCAAACAGCCTTTATATAATGTAAAACACCATATAAATTAAGGTTAAACAAAAATAAAGTACTACTTCCCAATGTGGAGTAGGGAAATAATATGTGAAATGGACAATGGACAAGTTAACTCAAATAGCTAGCAAAAAGATATGGTCTGATTTAATTAAATAAAAGAATCTATAAATTATTTTTTTTCACTTTTTATGTTTTTTATTTTTATTTATTTTTCAATATATGAAATTTATTGTCAAATTGGTTTCCATACAACAGCCAGTGCTCATCCCAAAAGGTGCCCTCCTCACTACCCATCACCCACCCTCCTCTCCCTCCCACCCCCCATCAGCCCTGTTTGTTCTCAGTTTTTAAGAGTCTCTTATGCTTTGGCTCTCTCACACTCTAACCTATTTTTTTTTTTTTAAAGAATCTATAAATGATTATAGTACATATAGTATTCTCTACTTCTTGGTGGTCTCTGAAATTAAAAATATAAGATATACAAAAATCAAATCTGATTTTTCTACCAAAAAGCCATTATTTACTTCATATCTCCAGACATCAGTTTCACCTAGTCAGGTTCCTTCTTTATTATTTTCCTATCTGACTGAAGAAAGGGGTGGTATATTAAAATCAAATAATTTAACAAATAATAATTTAATAAATTAACAGGCCACAGAGCGCCTATGGATGATTGTTATGTTAATATTAATTAATGGCTCCCAATGAATCACACACCACTTGGCAACTGCACCTTATTAATTCCCTTCACACACTGATCCTGGACTGGCCATGTGACTTACTTTGGCCCATTGTATTTTACCAAATATGATACAAACAGGCTTGATAAACACCTGTGTGTTTAAGCCTGCCCTTTTGCTAACACCACCACTATGTTATGAAGTTAAGGATGACAGACCACTTGGAAAAAAGAAACCCAGTTTTCCTACCTATCACAGCCATCTCAGTTGAGGGTCCAGACATATGAGTGAGGTTGTCTTGGACCATTCAGGTCAGGCTGAGCCACAGCTGACTGAGTCATCCAACTTCATCTAGATGGTCTGAGACATGGGAAACCTTTAGAGACTTTGAGCAAAGAGGTGAAATGATCTAATCTAGATTTTAACAGGTTCCACCTGGCTGCTATATTGAGAATTAACTGATTTGAAGTAGTTGGCAGTAGTGAAGATGGTTGTGATCAGACTCTGACCAGCAACAGCATTTGCTGAATGAAAAACACAAGAGAAAGAATTAAAAGAAATAATTCATGGTTTTCAGCCTAAGTAGCTTGAATTATGGATCTGCCATTTGCTAACAAGAGGAAGATGATACAAGTAGGTATAGGAGGAAAGAAGAGTCCATTTTGGGACAACAGTGCCTCCCACATGGTATTATATAGATAAGCTCTTGCTATTGTTTTTGATAACAATGGTAACTCTGAGATGATTATTATACATCCAAGACAATGAACTGGTAGGTAGGTAGAGTCTGGGGTTTAAAGAAAAGGTTTGGACTACAGATATTCATTTGGGAGTCACCAGCATATAGGCATACTTCCATTTTATTGTGTTTTGCTTCACTGTACTTCACAGGTACTGTGTTTTTTACAAATAGAAGGTTTGTGACAACCCAGCATCAACCAAGTCTACTGACACCATTTTTCCAACAGCATTTGCTCCCTTTGTGTCTCTGTGTCACATTTTGGTAATTCTCACAATATTTCAAAACTTTTTCAATATTATTATACTTGTTATGATGATCTGTGATTAGTGATCTTAGATGTTATTATTGTAATTGTTTTGGGGCACCACAAACCATACCCATATAAGACAATGAACTTAATAAATGTTGTGTTCTGATGGCTTCATCAACTGGCCATTCCCCCATTTCTCTCTCTCTCTTTTGGCTTTCCTATTCTCTGAGACACAATACTGAAACTAGGCCAATTAATAACCCTACAATGTCATCTAAGTGTTCAAATGAAAAGGAAGAGTTGCACATCTCTCACTTTAAATCAAAAGCTAAAAATGATTAAGCTGAATGAGGATGGCATGCTGAAAGCCAAGACAGGCCAAAAGCTTGTATACACACACACACACACACACACACACACACACACACACACACACACAGTTCTTGAAGGAAATTACAAGTGCTACTCCATTTGTAACACACAAATGATAAAGCAGAAGAGCCTTATTGTTGACGTGAGAAAGTCTGAGTGGTCTAAATATATCAAACCAGCCACAACCTTCCCTTAGGCCAAAGCCTAATCCAGAGCGAGGCCCTAACTCTCTTCAATTCTGTGCAGGCTGAGAGGTGAGGAAGCTGCAGAAGCAAAGTTGAAAACTCAGCAGAGTTTGGTTCATGAGGTTTAAGGAAAGAAGCCATCTCCATAACATAAAAGTGCAAGGTGAAGCAGCAGGTGCTGATACAGAAGCTGCAGCAAGTTATCCAGAAGATCTAGCTAAGATAATTCATGAAGATGACTACACTAAGGAAGACTTTCTATGTAGACAAAAGAGCCTTATATTGGAAAAAGATGCCATCTAGGACTTTCATAGCTAGAGAGGAGAAGTCAATGCCAGATTTCAAAACTTCAGAAGACAGGCTGACTCTCTTGTTAGGGGCTAATACAGCTGGTGCCTTGAAGTTGAAACCAATGCTCATTGACCATTCCAAAAATCCTAGGGCCCTTAAGAACTATGCCAAATCTACTCTGCCTGTGTGCTCTATAAATGGAACAACAAAGCCTGGATGACAGCATATCTGTTTATAACATGATTTACTGAATATTGAATTAAGTTTATTCATTTTTTTTTGAGAGAATGAATGAATGAATGAATGAATGAATGAATGAATATTTCAAGCGGGCTCCACAATGTCAGCACAGTGCCCAACACGGGGCTTGGTCTCACGAACCATGAGATCATGACGTAAGCCAAAAGTAAGGGTCAGACATTTAACCGACTGAGCCACCCCGGCATCCCTACTGAATATTTTAAACCCACTGTTGAGACCTATTGCTCAGAAAGAAAGAAGCCGCTCAGAAAGAAAGATTCCTTTCAAAATATTACTGCTCACTGGCAACACACCTGGTCACTGAAGAACTCTGGTGGAGATGGACAACAAGATTAATGTTACTTTCATGCCTACTAACACAACATCTGTTCTGTAGCCCATGGATCAAAAAGTAATTTGGATTTAGGACTTTTTACTTGAAAAATGTATTTCATAAAACTATAGCTACCATTGATGGACTCCTCTGACGATCTGGGCAAAGTCAACTGAAAACCTTTTGGAAAAGATTCCCCATCCTAGATGCCATTAAGAGTATTCAAGAGTCACATGAGGAGGTCAAAATATCAACGTTAATAGGAGTCTGGAAGAAGCTGATTACAACCCTCATAGATGACTTTGAGGGGTTCAAGACTTTAGTTGAATAAATAACTGCAGATGTGGTGGAAAGAGCTAGAACACGAGATTTAAAAGTGGAGCCTGAAAATGGGACTGAATTGCTGCAAATCTCATGACAAAACTTGAATGGATGAGGAGCTGATTCTTATGGATGAGTGAAGAAAGTGATTTCTTGAGATGGAATCTACTCCTGGTGAAGATGCTGGGGAAACTGTTGAAATGACAACAAGGGATTTAGAATATTATACAAACATAGTTGCTAAAGCAGCAGCAAGGTTTGAAAGGACAGACTCCAATTTTGAAAGAAGTTCTACTGTGGGTAAAATGCCATCAAACAGCATCACATGATACAGAGAAATCATTTGTGAAAGGAAGGCTTAATCAACGTGGCAAATTTCATTGTCTTATTTTAAAAAACTGCCAACCCCAACCTTCAGCAACCACCACCGTGTCAGCCAGCAGCCGCCAATATCAAGGCAAGATACTCTACAAGATATTCTACCAGCAAAAAAATTACAACTCACTTGAAGTTCAGATGATGGTTAGCATTTTTTAGCAATATTTTTCAACTAAAGTGTGTACATTGGTTTTTTAGACAAAATGCTATTGTACACTTAATAAACTATAGTATAGTGTATATATAACTTTTATATGCCTGGGAAACCAAAAAAATTCATTTGACTTACTTTACTGCAATATTCAATCTACTGTGGTGGTCTGGAACTGAACCTACAATATCTCCAAGGTATGATATTGTATGAGAAGGGAACAGAACAGTAAATAGACTGAGAACTAATAGCCAGAGAGTTAGGAGGAAAATTTGTTTAAGATTTTATTTCTAAGTAATCTCTATACCCCATGTGGAGCTCAAACTTACAACCCTAACATCAAGAGGTGCATGCTCTACTGAGTCAGCCAGGTGCCCCAGGAGGAAAATTTGTTGAACATGGTGTCCTAGAAGCCAAATGAAGAAAGAGCTTCAAGAAGGGGCACAGAATCAATAAGTGTTGTTGATGCATCAAGTACAACGAGGCCTGAGAGCTGACTATTGGACTTAGCAATGTGGAAGCCACTGAGGGTCTTGTTAAGAATGATTTTGGTGCAGAAGTAGAGGCATAAGCCTATGGTTTGACTTCAATAGAAAATAGGAAAGGAACTGAGACTAAAACTGAGTTTAGACATCTTTATAAAGGGAAGACAGGCAGAACTGGAGGGAGACATGAGGGTCAAAAGAGTTCTGAAGATGGGATACATAACCGGTTTTTAATGGGACAGAATGGGATAAACAACATGGGAAGGACTCAAGGGAGAAAATAAAAGGATGAAAACAGTTTCATAAATGTCATAGGGGTCTGTTTAAATACTGCACATGTTTAAAAGGGAAAAAAAAGTCCTTGAATAAAAAAAGAATAAAACATAAAGTGAATATATAAAGAAGGAAAGTCAACTAATAATTATTGAGGACCTACAAATTGGCAAGTAAATCACATAAACCATTCCCACTTTTTCATAGCAACCTAAAATAACTACTATTTTTCCAATGTATAAATAAGGCTCAGAGTTAGGAAACTTGCCCAAGATCACAAAGATAAGTATGTGCTATGACTAGGATTCAAATCCAGGTATATCAGAATTCCAGAGCCTAAACTTCTTCTATTCGTTATTCCATGATTCATGACAGATTTCAATTTTCAACAATTCACAAATTCAAAGCTAAATTGTGAATACTTTATTGTTTATGATTTATTCTGAGTTTCCCTTTTTAACAACATAATTCCCATCCATATCTTTTTTCCCTTAAACCTAAAAGACTTATCCAGGAAATGTTCCCGGTTTTATCCTCTAGTATAGTTTCTATTCCAGGAGGTCTCTCTAGATGTTCTGTCCACTCTCTCTTTTTCATCATAGAAAAATAAAAACCTCAATTTTTAGAGAATTCTGATCAGTAAGACAACTTCCAGATAACACAGGTTTACTATATTTTCTTGCATGAATTATACACGAGAAATGAATGCACACAGACTTCAGTGGCAACCGGAGAATGCTCCTGGGAGTGAGCCTAAGTCATCACTGCTAACAATATTCCTTATGCTTAGGGCCAAAGTTACTCATAGAACAAGTTTCTGAATATATGATTGAAAAAGAAGGGGAGGGGACAACTTCATGGACAAATCTTTGGTCCATACAATTTAGATAATATCAAACATAAAGTAAGATCAGGGCGCCTGGGTGGCTCAGTCGGTTAAGCGGCCGACTTCGGCTCAGGTCATGATCTCGCGGTCCGTGAGTTCGAGCCCCACGTCGGGCTCTGTGCTGACAGCTCAGAGCCTGGAGCCTGTTTCAGATTCTGTGTCTCCCTCTCTCTCTGACCCTCCCCCATTCATGCTCTGTCTCTCTCTGTCTCAAAAATAAATAAACATTAAAAAAAAAATTAAAAAAAAAAAAACATAAAGTAAGATCAAACAAATTTTATTATACTCTCCTATCCTGCTCTTCTAAAATATAAAAATCAAGGATATGTCCTGGCCTCTCTATTATTCCTACATTACTCAAAATCTAGTTCTTAAGTTCTTTGCTAAACAAGTTGCTAAATGTACAGTAACATTTACAACTTGATAATATATATATATATATATTTTTTTTTTTTTTTTTAACGTTTATTTATTTTTGAGACAGAGAGAGACAGAGCATGAACGGGGGAGGGTCAGAGAGAGAGAGAGGGAGACACAGAATCTGAAACAGCCTCCGGGCTCTGAGCTGTCAGCACAGAGCCTGACGCGGGGCTTCAATTCACGGACCGTGAGATCATGACCTGAGCCGAAGTCGGCCGCCCAACCGACTGAGCCACCCAGGCGCCCCTACAACTTGATAATATATTAACAAAATCAGTTCACTGGACAACAGACCCCAAGAAATTAAGAGTTTATATCAAATCTGGCTCATATAAATTATATAAAAAATATTTGAAGAAATGACAGAATATTTTTCAAATTTGATTGAAGTTATAAACCCACAGATCTAAGAAGCTCAACAAACCTTAAGCATTTAAACACAAAAGAAGACCATACAAAAGCACTGTAATCAAATGGCTGAAATTCAATGATAAAGAGAAAATTTTCAGAGCAGGCAGAGAAAAAAATACATCATTTAAGGAGGAATAAGGATAAGAATAATGCCCAAATTCTTATCAGAAAAAAATGTAAGCCAGAAGATAATAGAATAACATCTTCAAAATATTGGGGAGGGGGGGTGGAGAAGGCCTGTCAAACCTGTAACTATCTATCTAGCACAAATATCCTTTGAAACTAAAGGTGAAATGATGTCATTTTCACAAACACAAAAGCCGAGGAAACTTGATGTCGGCAAATCAATTCTGTAAGGAATATTAAAAAGGAAGTTCTTGAAGCTGGAAAAAAAAGACAAAGGTAATACACAGAAAACTGGAACTACACAAAGAGATGAGGAATGCCAGAAAAGAAAAAAATTTAAGTAAATACAAAATAAATTTTTTCTCCTTGTTTTTAAATTTCCTTAAAGGTTGACTAACCTTTAAACAAAAATAACATGTGGTCTAGGGTTTAAAACAAATAAAGGGGAAAAAAAGGAGGGGGATGGCACTTAGCTGGTTCAGAACATGCAACTCTTGATCTTGGGGTCATGAGTTTGAGTCCCACATCGGGTGTAGAGATTACTAAAAAAGTAAACTTCACAACAAAATAAAACACAGAAAGTGTTTGACATTAACAGTATAAACAAAAGGAAAGGAAAATGAAATTATACTGCTTAAAATTTTACATTAAATATAAAGTAGTACAATATAAAAAAGCATAACGTAAATCCCAATGCAACACAAAAGGGGGAGGATACCTAATAAACCAACAAAAGAGATAAAATAGAAACAGAAATAAAGAAAAATAGATAAATCTACAATTATTTGGAGCTTTCAAAACTTCTCTCAGTAACTGATAGAACAAATAGGCAGAAAACTAGTAAAATGAAACCAATACTATCAACTAAACAGATCTAATTGGCATTTATGAAACATTCTACCCAACAGAAGAATACATGTTCTTTCAAGTGCACATGGAACATTCACCAAGATGGACCATATGCGAACCCCAAAATAAGTCTTCAAAAATTAGAATCACATAACTGTAAGTCAATATAGAAAGAGAGCTGGAAAAATCCTCAAGTTTGGAAATTAAATAATACATTTAAAAAAAAATTTTTAATGTTTATTTACTTTTGAGAGACACAGAGACAGAGTACCAGTCGGGGGAGAGCAGAGAGACACACACAGAATTAGAAGCAGGCTCCAGACTCCGAGCTGTTAGCACAGAGCCCTATGCGGGGCTCAAACTCATGAACCGTGAGATCATGACCTGAGCCGAAGTTGGACGCTCAACCGACTGAGCCACCCAGGCACCCCAATATTACGTTTCTTAATAATCATGGGGCAAAGAAGAAATCACAAAGGAAATTGGAAAATATTTAAAACTGAACGAAAATGGAAACACATGATGTATAGGATGGAATGAAGGCAGTGCTCAGAAAGCTTTTTATGGCTTTAGATGCTTACATTAAAATAAAAAAAAGGTCTAAAAGCATTAATCTAAGGTCTATCTTAAACTGTAAAAGAGTATATTCAACCAAAATTAAGTAGAAGAAAATAATGAAAAGTAAAAACAAAAACAGAAAACAAGTAAAAGCTAACTTTAAAAAGATCAATATAATTCTCCCCAAACTTATCTACAGTTACAAACAATTCCAGTCAAAACCCTAGCAGGCCGTTTTGGTAGAAACTGACAGACTGGCTTTAAAATTTATCTGGAAATGAAGAATCTAGAATAACCCAAACAATGTATTCAAAAAGAATAAAGTTGGGAGAACTTACACCACCCAATTTCAAAATTTACTTTAGAGCTGTGATAATATAAACAGTATAGTAATGGTATAAGAAGAGATACATAAATCAATGGAACAGAGTACAGAAACAAACTCATGTACTCATGTATGTAGGTACATGCATATGAATGTATCTGTGTGGATAGCCAAACGATTTTTAACAAAAGTGTCAAGGCAATGAAATGGGGGGAAAATGATGTTTTCAATGATAGTGCTGGAATAACTGGGTAAAAATTTAAAAACTGGAAAAAATTAACCTTAAAAAATACATCACAAGATACACAAAAATAACTCAAAATCATAGACCTAAGTCTATAAATTTCTAGGAGAAAATCTTCACTGCCCCAGAGCAAAAAAAGAGTTCAATAAAGGCAAGATTCAATAAACAAAAAGTAAACTGATAAATTAAATTCATTAAAATTTAAAATTTCTGTTCCTCAAAATCATTAAGTGAAAAGGCAAGCCAGACTCAGGTGTGTGAGTGTGTGTGTGTGTGTGTGTGTGTGTGTCTGTATGTGTGTACAAAGGATTTACATTCAAGAAATATAAAGAGAACTCAATAATAAAGCAATCCAATTTTTAAAATGGGCTAATGATCTAGACGCTATACAAGGAGATACATAAATGGCCCGTAAGCACAGGAAAAGCAGCTCAACATCTTCAGTCATCTGGGAAATGTGTATCTACAATAAAGTACCAATTCGTACTCAGTGGAATAAAAACCAAAGGACTACCAAAACCAAGTGTTGTAGTTGAGGATGTGGAAGAACTCGAACTCGTCTACAGTGCTAGTGGACGTATAAAACGTTAACTGCATTGGGAAAAAGTTTGGTAATTTCTTGGAAAGTTACATGTGTCCTCACTATATGACACAATGATTCCACTCCTAGGTATTTACCAAAAGAAATGAAAAATGTCCACAAAAAGACTTTCACAAAATGTTTCTAGAAGCTTTAGTCACAGTAGCAAAAAAACCAAAAAACCCAAAGGTTCATCAAAAGGTGAAGGGATAAAAAACTGTAGTATAACCACACAATGGAATATTACTCAGCAGCAACCAGAACACAACTAGTGATGCATGCAACAAAGTGGACTGATTTAAAAAATATTATGTCAAGCAAAAGATTTCAGACACAAATAGTACATACTGTATTATTCCACTTATTAAGTCCTAGAACAAGCAAAATTAATTTATAGTGATACAAATCAGAACAAGGATTGCCTGAGGCACAGAGGGACAAAAAGGGTAAGGACAGACTGCAAAGGAGTCTGAGAGAATTTTGGGGGGATTTGGAAATGTTCTATATCTTGATTAGAGCAGTGGTTAGAGGATATATGCTCATAAAACTTCATTAACTGTACACTTAAAATGAGTGCATTTTATTTCGATTACCTCCAGTAATGTGATTTAAAACAGCATACACCTTATGATCATAATCTGATTAAAATACATTACCTACACATTACATAAAATGCCCACTCTATATTCATAAAAATGACTAAATAGCGTGAACAGTATTGGTGGCAATTTAATATTACAAACTTTCTCACAAGTTAACAGTAAGCGCCCCAATTAAGAGCTTTTTCTAAGTCCTCATACTTCCTTGAATAGTACTCAATACTATAGTGCATCTGCATTTTTTCAAACTTCAGCCTACATCAGAATCTCTGAATGCTTTTGAAAATAATACCTAAACTTAAGCCCCACAGTTTCTGATTCAGCAGGTCTGAGATGGGACACAGAATTTGTATTTCTAATAAGTTCCCTGGTGATGCTGATGCTGTTGGTCTGAGGACGACACTTTGAGAACTACTGCATTAGAACAACCCCTTGTCATTTCTTGCTTCTTTTTTCTGCTTCCACCTATATAGAGTGGCAAAGTCATTAAGAATGAAACACCTAATCATCAGGGAAATGCAAATCAAAAGCATGAGATATCACCTCACACTGTCAGAATGGCTAAAATCAAAAACACAAGAAACAGTAAGTATTGATGAGTATGTGGAGAAAAAGGAACTCTCATGCACTGTTGGTGGGAATGTAAACTGGTGCAGCTGCTAGAAGACAGTATGGATGTTCCTCAAAAAATTAAAAATAGAATTACCATAAAATATTTACCCAAAAAATATTTAAACACTAAATCAAAAAGATATATACACCCCTATGTTTACTGAAGCTTTATTTACAATAGGCAAATTATGGAAACAGCCCAAGTAGCCATGATAGATGAATGGAGAAGGAAGATGTAACATATATATTACGTATACATACAAACTATATGATGGAATACTCAGCCATAAAAAAGAATGAAACATGGATGGATCTAGAGAATATACTGCTAAATGAAATACGTCAGAGAAAAACAAGTATCAAGTGATTCCATTCTTATGTGGAATTTAAGAAAAACAAAAGGTGGTGTGATCTTACAGTTCATGGGTTGAAGTCCAGCATCAGGCTCTGCACTGATAGTGCAGAACCTGCTTGGGATTCTCTTTCCATCTCTCTCTGCCCCTACACTGTTTGCAGGCGCTTGCTCTCTCTCTCTCAAAATAAATAACAAGAAGGAGGAGGAGGAGGAGAAACAAAACAAATGAAAAAATGAGACAAACCAAAGGAAAAAAAAGGGAGGCGCCTGGGTGGCTCAGTTGATTAACAGTCCAACTCTTGATCTCAACTCAGGTCTTTTTTTTTTCTAAGGTTTATTTATTTATTTTGAGAAAGAGAGGGAGGGGGAGGGAGAGAAAGAGGTGGGGGAGGGAGAGAAAGAGGTGGGGGAGGGACAGAAAAAGGGAGAGAGAATCCCAAGCAAGCTCCAAGCCATTGGCACAGAGCCCAACGCAGGGCTCAAACCCACAAACCATGATGAGATCATGACCAGAGCTGAGATCAAGAGCCAGATGCTTAACCAACTGAGACACCCAGGCGCCCCTCACAGGTCAGGTCTTCATCTCATGGTCATTCAAGACCTGCGTTGGGCTCTGCCCTGGGTGTGAACCCTACTTAAAAGAGAGAGAGAGAAGGAGAGAGACCAAAAAACAGACTCTTATCTATAGAGAACAAATTGATGGTTACCAGAGGGGAGGTGGGTGGAAGGATGGGGAAGAAAAAAAAAAAAAAAAAAATGGAACTTGACCCTGTTACTAACCATCTGGGACCTCTTCCCTAAGGATCTCACCCTGATACCCATACAGCTCTATCATTCCTTCCCAGCTTGTGGATTCAAGTGTCACCTTATTGAAGACAACTACAAAATCAATTATTTCCAACTCAGCTCATGGTATGTCTACATTCCAATTGCCTATTTGGCATCTCTGTATGGATATTCATTAAATACTCCCTCCCTTCAACACCCATACTTCTATTACCTATTTCCATGAAAAGTGCTACCATTTCGCCACAACCAACTTCAATATCATCAATGACCTTCCCTCTCCCCCTTCATATGTAATCAGTTACTAATGCCCCATTGGTTACAACCATGTATTCTCTCCTAAGTATTTCTCAGTATCCTGATTCAAACTTTCATTATCTCCTACATGAATTTTGGCAGTTTCCTCAAATGGTTTCCATGACTTTACTTGCATAGAGTTCCCAAATATATGATACTAAACAATTTCAAACACATCAATTTCCAGACTGAAAACACTAAATCAATTTCCATTTAACCACAAAGCTCAAACTAAGTACACCGCCAGTCAGTATGCCCCTATTTAGATTCTGACCTTGTCTCTTACCCCTTCGTGAACTATGCTCCCGATGCTTCTGACTCTTCTTGTGTTTGTTTATTTATTTTAGTAATAAACACTGTATTTTCTCTACCTGGAATATCCTTCTTCAGTTCCTAACAAAAGTCTTCCTATTTTCGGGAGATGATATACCCTTCATAAAACGTTCTAAGACATTTTTGTGAAGTCAACCCTCTGATTTGTACCTCTTAATCATGCATACTACATCCTACCTTGTTATTTCTTCAATTAATCTCTGAAAGTGTTACTCATACTATAACCCCAAAACTGCCTGGAAGAGTGCTTTATTATCTAGTCTTCCCTGAATAAATATGTTGAATGAATGTAGTTAACTAAGATATTATTTGTGTACTTTTATTTTTTTTAATTAATATTATTTTTGAGAGAGCTCAAGTGGGGCAGAGTGCTTAAGTTGCATTGAGAGGGGGACAGAGGATCGGGAGCAGGCTTCACGCTGACAGCAGAGAGCTCAGTGCAGGGCTTGAACTCACGAACCACAAGATCATGGCCTGAGCAGAGGCTGGATGTCCAACCGAATGAGCCACCCAGGTGCCCCTATTTGTGTATTTTTAAAGTACATACTAAGTAAAAACCTCAAGGTTACAAACATGATTTCACACATGAAATTTTTTAACAGTAAAAATCCTTTGATGGAAGCTCCTTATGGTCTATACTACTACTGGCCAATAGAAGGAAATATAATGTGAGTCACATATTTACCATATGTAACCTATTTCTTTTTACTTAAAAAAATAAGTAAAAAGAAAAAGAAGAAAATAATGTATTTTGTTTAACCTAACATACCCAAAACATTAGCATTTCAACATGTAGTCAATATAAAAATTATTAAAGATTTCAAATTCTTTTCATGCTAAGTTGTCAAAATGTTGTCGATATTTTACAATTAAAGCATCTGTCAACTAAGTAGCTAATTCTTTATCAGAAATATTTGATCAGTATTTAAATTCATAAAATTTATTGTTGAAAGGTAGATTTACATACTCAAATTGTTCTGACAACTCAATCAAGTATAAATTCTTAAAACTTAAATTAATTAAATAAACTTAATTACAATATAGTTCCTCAGTCACACCAGCCACATTTCAAATGCTCAATAACCATAGGTGGCCAGTAGTTACTATAGTGGGCCATGCAGGTACAAACCACTCATGAAAGGATCAATTATTTTAGCAATATGAAAGAGAAATTACAAAAGACTTTTAACTCCTGAAACTATTAAGATTTTAGCTAGGAAAAAAATCCTCCAGATGGACCACTTTGCTTACTCATAGAAGCAGCTGTAGAACAGAATTCGTACTATTAATTTCTTAATATTTCAGACCTACTTAGACACTGTTCTAGGACCTGGGATATAGCAATGAAGTACATAAGGTTCCTGCTATCAAGGAATTTATGGATTAGGGATTGTGGGAGGAGACAAAAAGCAAACCCGTGTATCATCTAGCGGCATTACATCCTGAAACTGACTGGGGATCAGTCTAAGGAAGACTCCCTGGGAAAAGCTAGATCCATTCCTAGGAGTGTGAGGCCCCTTTTCCACATTGTTCCATTTGCCCTCCCTTGCCCAGCCCAAGTTGAGAAATTCAACAAGAACCAGAGAATAAGGCCCAGACCAGGCAGAACAGCTAGCCTTTTTAGTATCCTACTCAGCACCTGAGGCACTTTAAATTGCATTGAGTAGAATTAAGTAATACAAGCCCCTTCTAATTCTGCTGCTTGACCTTTTGGTCTCTCTGGGCTTCAATTTCCTATATGAAACTATAGAGTTTCTAACTATAGTTAGAGTTAATTATGCGTATTTTGCAAAGTTTGCTTTATCAGTGAACATATAATACATGTGAATGAATGGATGCTATGAACTCAGATAAAGCATTATATGAAAAGGAAAACCATATCAGGGGTATTTTAAAAAAGAGCTTATTAAACATTTCATTTTTCCTGACTGACTCTCAAAACAATAAACATGCAACACCACCGGGATAGACGTGGGCTGTCTAATTCAGTAGCCACTAACTACATGAACATTTGACATGTGGTTACTGTGACTCATTTAAATAAAATTAATTTAAACAGCTACATTTTCCTAGTAGCTACCATTCTGGACAGCACAGGCATTTATCAATACATTATTGATTAACCTACTGGAGTGAAAGAGGAAAACCTCAAAACCTGCCTACCTTCCTCCATGTCACCATTCAAAAGGCAAAGGTATATCTGACAGCAATTTCTGATAAGCAGGTGAGAGAATGAAATGGAAATGAAAATCCCAGTATGAGTGGTCCAGCATGTCAGGCATGGGTAAGGGACAGAAGTTATGGAGACAAAGTCCTGCACAGGAGTGTCTTCACAGGCTGAATTTAAGGTTGTATACTCCAGGCTATACAACAACTGTGGCCTCTCCAAAATGCCCATATCCTAATCCCCACAACCTGTGAATATGTTCCCTTACATTATTGTACAAGGGATTTATGTAAGTCAGAGGTGATTAAGGGTTTTGAGAAGAGATTATTCTGGATTAACTGGTTACGTCCAGTATAATCACAAGGATTCTTACAAGTAAAAGAAGCAGCAGGAGGGTCAGAAGTGATGCGATGAAGGAAGCAAAGGGTACAGTGATAGGATTACTGGTTTTGAAGATGGAAGGGGGCCATGAGCCAAAGAATGTGAGCAGCCTCAAAACCTAGAAAAGGCAAGGAAATGGATTTTCCTCTATAACCTCCAGAAGGAAAGACACCTAGATTTTAGCCTAGTGGAGCCCATTTCAAACTTCTGATCTCTAGAACTGTAAGATAATAATTTGTGTTGTTTTAAATCACCAAGTTCGTGGTAACGTGTCACAGCAGCTGTTGAACCTACGTCTCTAACTCTTTCATGCTTAAATGAGCCAGGTTGTTTCTCTTGCTCACATAACTGATATATTCCCCTAAGTCTCCCATCTTTAAACCTATATAATCTATTAGCATTTCTTAAAAAGACAATGACAAAGTTTTTGCTTCTTTTCATTGTCTAAGTATGCTTAGTTTTGTTTATATCACAATGGAGAATGATACTAATGATTCAGACTTGAGCATCTCTTGAAAACAAATATCAGCCATTCTGAGAAATTAATACATTTCAAAATGTTTGCAGTATGAGCTCACACACTACTGGTCAACATTTACTGATTGTCAGTATTGCTCTAAGTTGTACCAAGATAATCGAGAAAGGCCTCCCTTCCAAGGCTAACATGGAACAAAACAGTGAACAGACACAAAGTGATGTAACCAATGAAAGAGTACCGAGAATAAAGAGAAACATCTGCTCATTCACCTGACAAAATCTAAGATGATTCAAAGAAAGACTTTCTGGAAGAAGGAACTTTTCAAAGACAATGTGAAGTCACATGAAAAAAGTTAAGCCTGTGAGATAAGTAGAGGAAGGTTGTCCCTTTTCTAGAGTTAAAAACACAGTCTTACTCTTTCAGTCTCAGCTGACTACGTGTTTAAGCAGGAAAATGGTAAATTCAAAGATGTCAGGCCACATATGTAAGCTTTAGTAATTTGTTACTTTTAAAAAGTCACACTGAATTTTCCTTTTGAAGCAACTTATTATTTAAGATTTGAATTTCATATATGTAAAATCATGTTCCTTAGTGTCAGAAGCTGACACCTGAACACTTCTGTGTAATAAATCAACCAAGACAATAAGGAAAAGGAAATCCCAATCTTCTGTACTTACGTTACAACACTGGCAAGTCATTGGGGTGCCTGGGTGGCTCAGCTGGTTGAGCGTCCGACTTTGGCTCAGGTCATGATCTCACGGTTCGTGAGTTTGAGCCCCATGTTGGGCTCTGTGCTGACAGCTTGGAGCTTGGAGCCTGCTTTGGATTCTGTGCCTCCTTCTCTCTGCCCCCACCCTGCTCACACTCTCTCTCAAAAAAGTGAATAAACGTTAAAAAACAAAAACACTGGAAAGTCATTCTGCACTTGTCCTATTAGCCCAGGTGGGTCAGGAGTGTTTTTACCCACAGTCTCTGGTTCTCAATATTCCCAAAGGCCCTGGGAAATACACTGCATTTAAGTAAACAGTGAAGGCAGAGACTGTAAGAAGAACAGCTATGAGAAAACAGCAGGCCAACTAGTCAGTAAGAGTTCAAAGCAGTCTAAATTCATCTATTACAAATATAAAAGGTCTCCCCGTTCTGCTTCCCTTCTGGCAGAACTACCCTGCCCTCTCCCTTATTACTCTACAAAAAAGAAATGCACTAGGAAGGTTGAGATTGAGAAGTCTGTTCATATTGTATATACTACATATACAATATACTTGTGCATATTAAATGTTTTATACAAATGCAGTAAAACCTTGGATTACGAGTAGCGTGTTCTGTGTTTTGCAAGACGAGCAACCATTTCTAATAAATTTTAACTTGATAAACGATAAACGAGCTATGTCTTGCAATACAAGTAGTACGTGATGCCAAATGTCACATGATCACAATGAGCCAATGGTTCCTCTCTCTCTCTCTCTCTCTTGTTCGCTCACTGTGGGATTGTGGGTGATCGTCTCTCATGTTCAGATGCTTAGTCTCAGGCTGTGGTGTTTGGCAGAAATCAGTGATTTCTCAGAACGTTGGAAGATGCCCACCACTGGCACGAGCGTATTTTTTGTCACTTTGAAGCGCCTCTGGACAGTCCTTTGCTTTTCCAGACAAGAATAAGCTTAGGAATGCTTTGCTTCTTCCCAGGTCAGGCTGCCTGCAGATAGAGACCCTTTCCTCTGCTGCCTTATTGCCAGTTACATTCAATACAGTAAATGACAAGAGTTTATTAATACTGTACTGTAGTCAACATCCATGAGCGTATACAATGCCCCCCCCGCAGAAAAAGGGGGGTAACCCCCCCGTTGAAAAGAAGGGGGGTAAGAAGATATTACGAGGGAAGGAGCAAATCATCAAGAAGTATGAATGAGGTATACGAGTGGCCAAAATTACAAGATTTTATAAGAAGTCTACGTCTGCATCTCGTCTGCAGAAGAGAAGAAGCAAAAGGCAGAGGAATCCCTCACTTCAAATGAGATTGGGGAGATGTGTAAAATATGGGAAACAGTGCAAAATTTTGTAGAAAAGCACCACCTGAATAAGGCTGTAGCAGTGTGAGTGATGAATCTGTTTAACAACAATGCAATGTCACATTTCTGCAAAATCCTCAAAAGGAGGCAAAAGTTTCACTGGATAGGTTCCTTGTTAAAGTTGCATGAAAAGAAAAAGATTACACTGAGCCAACAAATAGTAGCAATTCCGTTAGTGATAGTGAAAGTCATTACACAATGACCCTCCTCTCTCTTGTCTCCCTCACACCAGCCATGAAGGTTTTCAAAGGTTAAGTCCAGGTTAATTTATTTTTCTTTATATTTTGTATTTTCTTTATTATCTTGTATTATATTACAGTATTGTAATGATTTTTTATATGAATATTTTTGGGCTGTGGAACAAATCATCTCAGTTTCTATTATTTCTTATGAGGAAATTAGCTTTGATATAAAAGTGCTCTGGATTACAAGCATGTTTCCAGAATAAATTATGCTTGCAAACCAAGGTTTTACCGTATATTACCTAATAATAAATATATAAATAAAAATAAAATAAAAACAAAATCCTACAATCCTAAGCAAGTAACAACATAAAACTATAGAGGTATAGTCCATACAATGCATGGTTAAAGCACTGATTCCGGAGCCTGACTCCTGGCTCAGCTACTTTATACATGACCTTGGGCTAACTATTCTGCTTCTCTGCTCTTCTATAAAATGAAGTCAGTAGTATACCTCTCACAGGGTACTGTGAGGGTCCAGTTAATACACAATGTTTAGAATAGTGTCTGGCACAAAATAAAATTGTTGGCTTAGTCTTATTAATCATGTCAAATGCACAAACCAGCGGCCTTTCTCCGTAAGTTACCACACACCTCATGGCTACTCTACGCAAGCTTCCATGTCAGAACTGAAAAAAGCGAAAAAGTTATGTTAGCACTGCCAAGTTACAGGTGACTGAAAGCTCATCGAGGACCCATGTGGCAGAGGGTCGAGAGCATAAATATTAAGAAGCCATTCAAACAATAAACAGACCAAATGATTCCTAAAAACATTCTTAACAAAATAATAACATACCAAAACAATTTAAAATAAAGGATATTAACTCAAGACTCCCTATCAAAGTTTCACAAAGATTTATATTAAAGGGTATACTTGTATGGCCACAAAAATCAGAACATCTCCCAAATACAACACAAAACCAAGTAAATCCTCACACAAAAGAAAGCAATTCCCTGTTAGCATTAAAAATGAGAGAAAATTACTCGTGGTTTTGAGTGCTGTCATCACTTGTAGCTTCATACCAGTTGCCACAAATAGTGGAAAGACTATCATTTCACATGTGAAGAAACAGTGGAGGTAACGACTAGAAGAGCAGAAAACTTGAAAGGTATTTTATTAGTTTGGTATCACACCGTCTCCCTTTCAAGCACACTTTACAGGGCTCGGCCCGGCTGCAATTCCTAGCTTCTAAACTGTTCTCTCATTTTCATCTTACCTCACTTGGGAAAGTGGGGATGTAAACTAATTAACATAAAAGAAAGAAATTACGTCCACATCTGGGTCTAAACCCAAAGAAAAGTAACTCCCCTCTTATCAAAAAAAGCACCTATTTTTTTTTTAAGTTTTTATTTATTTTTGACAGAGAGACTCAGCATGAGTGGGGAAGGGGCAGAGAGAGGAAGACACAGAATCTGAAGCAGGCTCCAGGATCTGAGCTGTCAGCAGAGCCCGATGCAGGGCTCGAACTCACAGACCGCAAGATCATGACCTAAGCCGAAATCGGACACTTAACCAACAGAGCCACCCTGGCACCCCTCACAGTGCTACTTTTAAAAGGAAAGTAACGCATCAATAAAGTAAATCCCATGAGATAACCATTTTCCATATAAAGAACCCAGTGTAACCCAATATTTCTAAATTTATTTTGCCTTGGAAATATTGAGAATCCTAATACCTATGAAGTTCCCAGAGAATTCATGTACAGTGGAATACACTCTGGAAACAATAGAGGATTGGACAGATTTGCCCTTGTGTAATACAAATAAATACATCAAAGAGTCTGTTTAAAAAAAAAAAAAAGTGAGATGCATGAGACCTTCAGTACTGGTGAGGATGTACTATGTATTACGAGTTCCCTTTTGTTGCTGTAACAGATTACCACAAATGTGGTGGATTTAAAATGACACAAAACATCTTACAGGTCTGAAAGTCAGAAGCCTAAGTGGGTCCAAGTAAGCTAAAAACCAAGGTGTCAATCAAGCACAGCTGTGTTGCTTTCTGGAGGCTCTATGATTCTGCCTTTACCTGGTTCTCAAGCTGCCTGTATTCCTTGGCTTGTGACCCCTTCCATTCCAGCAGAATGCTATCTCTATTTTCTATCACCTTCTTCCATACTTAAAAGATCCTTGTGATTACATTGGTCCTACCAAATAAACCATGATAATCTCTTCATTTTAAACTTAGCTGATTAGCAACTTAATTCCCCCTTGCCAAGTAACAGAATATATTTACAGGTTCCGGGGATAAGGATGTAGACATATTGTAGGGAGTTAGGGGTGCTATTCTGCCCACTATACCTAATAAAGTATTTTTAAATGGGCACACCCTGTCACTCAGGATGGCATAAGTGTACACAAGGATATGGGTGTACAAGGATGTTCACTGTAGCACTTTTTAAAATAATAAAATATTGGAAATAACACAAATCTTCAGTTAGGAAATCAGTTTAGAAAACTATGGTATTTCCATACAAAACAGTATGCTGATGTTTCCAATGATGCTGTAAATATATAATTATAAACATGTCTTTAATAAAATGTTAAGTGAAAAAAAGCCAGATTACAAACCCAGATGATATAGCCCAATCTCAGTTATTAAAGAATATGCATGTGTACAAATATACAAGTATGTGAATATGTTACTATCCACATAAAAAAATAACTGGAAAGTGACACAACCCTGGATGGTAGAGAAACCATAAATTTCTGTGTGCCTGGAACAGTCCAGATTTATGCCTATTGTCCCAGATTTGATTTGCACTCTCTTGCATGATCATTATGATCACTCTTACAATTTTCTGGGGTTTGTTATGTTCTATTTCAAACAAGTATGTATTGCTTTTCTGGATGCCAAAAGTGGCAAAAATCACATCTATATTAGCACTTGAAATTTTAAAAAATTAAAGTAACTTAAGAAATATGCTTTTTAATATATGAATTTGCAACTCAATAGTTGTGAGCCATCTAAATTACATACAACATTTGACAGCATTAATGGCAAACACAGATACCAAAAGGGAAACTTTTCATTTTTAAGAGCACTGCCCAAGTATGTGCAGTGGACAAAGAGGAAGCAGACTAGGCCAACTGCAACTCTGCCACTAATTAGGTAACATAAGTCCTGTTTTCCTTCTCTACAATATGCCAATTGAATTATACAAAGTTACTGTACACAAAGGCTTAAGAAGATAATTATATAAAAGTATTTTGAGAAGTATAAAGCACTAATAAAATGTAAGACAGTACCCTTGAGGAATAAAGTAGCCCACTTCAGAGTAAAAGATCACTCAACCCACTCTATAGCCATTTAAGGCACAAAGAGCCTAAATGGCTCTTTACTATGTTGTTTTATATACACATCTTCTCATGTAATTCTCCCAAGAATTCTACCATTGTCATTTTATAGAAATGAAAATACAAAATGGAAAACTAAAACTAGAGAGGTTCAAGGTTACATTGCCATGCACAGCAGAGCTGGCATCTGAACTCAGGACAATCTAAACACAAATTGGGCCAGTCTTAATCCAAAGGCCTTGCTCATTCAACTTCCTACACCACCCCGCTTTCTTAGGAAACCAAAAGACCCTTGAGTAGGAGTTACAAACAACCTAAGCAATAAATTTTTTAAATTAATCTATTCACATTTTATTTTCCTTTCCTATTATAAACCAGAATTTATGACCAGTATGCCTTAACATTTGAGTTATGCTTCCTTCTTAAAATGTTCTGACCCTTTTCCATTAAAAAACAAATCAAAGCAGAGGTGCCTGGGTGGCTCAGTCACTTGAGCGTCTGACTCTTGGTATTGGCTAAGGTCATGAGATTGAGCCCCCGCATCTCTCTCCCTCTCTCTCAAAATAAATAATTAATATTAAACAAAAAAACAAAAGTATTTCAGGCAAATAGTATTATTTTAATTATTTAAAATAAGCAGAGTTTGAGAAAAACGTATTTTACAGAAGTTAGATATTAAAATACAAAAATTTTGCTTTAAAATATCTCACACAAACTAGGGGTGCCTGGGTGGCACAGGTGATTAAGCGTCCACTCTTGATCTCGCCTCAGGTCATGATCTCACAGTTTCCTGAGTTTGAGCCCTACATCAGGCTCTGTGCTGAGAGCACAGAACCTGCTTGGGATTCTCTCTCTCCTCTCTCTCTCTCTCTCTGTCCCTCTCCCACTTGTGCTTTCTCGTGCTCTCAAAATAAATAAACATTAAAAAATAAAATAAATAAAATATCTTACACAAACTATAAGTATGCACATGCACAAAATTTTGTAGATGCCCTTTTTATATTCAAATTCAGTGGTTCTCTGAACACGATGCTTTTTATTTTTTCCCACCAGCAATAAAAAAATTGTCAAGTAAGGGGTACCTGGGTGTCTGAGTCTCAGTTGAGTGTCCGACTTCGGCTCAAGTCACAATCTCATGATTCATGAGTTTAAGCCCCATGATGGGCTTGCTGCTGTCGGCACAGTCTGCTTCAGATCTTCTGTCTCCCTCTCTCTCTCTTCCCCTCTCCCCTCTCAAAAATAAACATTAAAAATATTTTTTCAAGGAAGCAAACCTTTTTTTTTTTAATTAAATATTTTTGAGAGAGTGAGTGTGAGCAGGGAAGGGGCAAAGAGAGAGGGAGACCCAGAACCCAAAGTAGGCTCCAGGCTCCAAGCTATCAGCACAGAGCCCGATGCAGAGCCCCACGCAGAGCCCCACGTGAGGCTCAAACTCACTAACTGCGAGATCATGACCTGAGAGCCAAAGCCGGATGCTTAACTGACTTGACCCACCCAGTTGCCCCAAGTAAGCAAACACTTTAACTCATTTCTTCTTTGAATATCATCTTCCAATTGCATTTTACTTTGATTATCTTTCTACCTATATCTCATCAATGCACAGTATCTCACCTAATAAAAAACTAGGCAATAATTCATGACCTTTCTAAGAGACAGTACTAATAAAACACATTCTAATTCGCTCTATCCCAACTAACAGCACTGAAATACTAGGCTTCTGGGAAAAGAAGGGAATGAAAAAGCATTCAACTTATGTGTTCAGTAAACCCATGGAGTTTTAGGAAATAAACTGAGGATATTAACACATTAAATATAGCAGCTTTTTACATATAATAGATTTTAGAATCCTGCTTCTCACTTAAGACACTACAGAAAGAAAAATGCCAGCCTAAACCGTGAGAATAAAATGTTAATCATCAAAAAATGGTCTCTAATGTTTTCTTTCCCCCCCAACAGTCTTTCTTCCCTCACCTCCACCTCTATTCCATGTCTAGATTCAAGACGTGAAGATTCTAGAAAGCAAGTCCTAGCAACCCAGTTATTTTCAGAATTACATATATTCACTAAAACTCTCATCTCCTACAAAACTCCAAAAAACTAATTTTTGCGAATAACTCCAAATAACTAATTTTTAACTAATTATTCCCATAAGATTAATGACCAAATTTGTTGAAAAAAGAACCTTAGACTCCCAAACAAAAAAGCTGAATGAGACAGGGTTAATAAAAATCTCTTTAACTTCTACACCATACCCTGAGTGGCAGTCTAATCTGATCACGATGTGTACATCAACCAAACTCTCAAACATTCCTAATACCAAACTTTTTAGAGTTCCTCAAACATACTGCTCCCAGGCATTTATTTACTCATTTTGTTCCTCTGCCCGCTATATCCTTCCCTTCTCTCTTCACCTCATTAATCCTACTCATCCTTTAAGACTGAGCTCAGAGATTCAACTCTGGAAGCTTTCTCTTAACTCCCCAGGCAATAAAAGTTCCTCAGTGTACTCTAGCACCCTTGAAAACATCTAACATAGAATTTACCACACTATATTGAAGTATCTGTGTAACACCCATCTCCTCCAGGAAACAATTATCCTAAGGAACAAAAACCAGTTCATTCGTTCTTCATTCTCAGAGCCTAGCACTGGCATTTGTAAGTATTCCATAAATGTTTGGCAAAAACAAGAAAGCATGAAAACCTTATTGAACACCCATTATGGTACACTGTGTACTTAAAAATGTTGAGACATGGGGCTCCTGGGTGGGTCAGTCAGTTAAGCATCCGACTTCAGCTCAGGTCATGATCTCACATGTCGTGGGTTTGAGCCCCATGTCAGGCTCTGTGCTGACAACTCAGAGCCTGAAGCCTGCTTCAGATTCTGTGTCTTCCTCTCTCTTTCTGCCTCTTTCCCATTCACACTCTCTTTCTCTCAAAAATAAATATTGAAAAAAAAAATTTTTTTTAATGCTGAGACATGGTCTCTGTCATAGTCTAGCTGCAAAGATAATTCATTTCTATTAAAAAAGAGATAATTAGAAATTTAAGAAATTATACATACCAAATGACTAAGAGACAGGAAATACTACAAAGTTCAAGAATGCAGAAATCACCAGAACACAGAAGTCTTCAGAGAAGATGAAGCTTAAATTAAGATAGTACAGGACGGTACTTTCTACCGGGAAAATGGCCTAGGAAAAGAGATTAAAGCAGGAATAGATAAACCATCTTTAGAAGCCAATGAGTAGATTACTCTGGCTAGCATAGTTGGTTCTTAGGAAAACATAACAAGATATCATTTGGCAGAGGTAGATGAGGGCCATTTTATGGAAGACCCAGAATGCCAGACTAAGGAGCTTAAGTAAGGAAAAGCAACATACAAATGCTTTGCAGGAATACTAATATAAAAGCAGTGCAATAGATTAGGGGGGACAGGCGAGGAATGTGAAAGAGAACCAGAATCTGCCAAACATGTATAAACTTTCATTATTTTAACACTGACAGCAATTTTATGAGATCAGTATTCCATTTTAATGAGAAAGAAATCAAGACTCAGAGATGTGAGTGGACAATGTTTAAAAACCCAGTCAGTGCTTTCTTTTCGCTACCTGTGAGAATTGCAGGCAAGGTATCAGTTGGAAGACTATTTCAACAGTACGTGCATAAAGTCGACAGTGCCAGACATAAAAAGAAGAGACAGCAGGAAGACAACATTTCCCAGAGCAGTTTATGTGTGGAACACTGGAGAACTGAAACATGACTGCAAGATTTTAAACCTGATGGGAGGATGCAAAGTGGCAGCACTAATGCCGAAAATGAGGAAACACGCAGAACATGGTGAGAAGAGAAGGGTAAGGGTTACGAGTTTACCTTTAAGAGAGTGGAGTTCGCTATGACAGAAAGACTTCTAAAATGAGGAATGTCCAGAAGGCAGAGATGCAAAATTATCAGATTAAGTTTTCAGGCATTGTTATCCACAGCTAAAGCTTACATAGTGTTTCCTATGCGCCTGAACCATACCAAGTACTTTGCCAGTTAACTCACTTGATCTTTATAACTTTATGAGATAAATACTATTACTATCACCATTTTTCAGATCTGGAACCCGAGGCACAGAAAGCTTAAGGATCTTGTCCAAGGTAATGCAGTCTGTAAGTGGTAGAGCTGTTGATCTGAATCCAAACAGTTCTGCCCCACAGACCATGCTCCAAACTACTATACTCAACTGTACTTTGTTATTATTGTATTATTGTATTATTTTATGCTTATGCTTATTTCATTAAATAGCTTATAAACTCTCTGAATGGTAGACATGATATCTTATACCAGTGTGCCTCCCTAGGATCTAACACAATTATTTATACTAAACAGATTTTAAATAATGATGATGTGGTAACAGGAGTGGATGTGGTATCTGCAGAAAAGAAATGTTGAAAGAAGAGAAAAAAAGAGGAATAGGGCTATGCCATTTCTTTTTGCCACTGATTGGGCAAGGCTGACCAGGAAAACAAAATAAAATAAAAGGCAAGATATTCAGAATCATAGAATCCCAGTGCTAATAACAGACTTCCAAGAACTTTCCATAGGGCCCCTGTGTATATATCATAGCATCTATGAACTATGTGATAGTTGTGGGCCTGGTAAAATTACTTGACAACAGATTCTCTTTTTATCTCCCAGGACCTGGGGTATCTACCTTGGCCAAAAACTGGATGTTTACTTGTGGGAGGGATGGATGGATGTGTACGAGAGGGACACAGAGAGACAGAGAAAAACGGCAACAAAATTGTCAGTATTAAGTGAGAAAGAAAGGGAGCCTGGGTGGCTCAGTCGGTTAAGCATCTGACTTTGGCTCAGGTCACGATCTCATGATTCATGAGATCAAGCCTCATGCCAGGCTCTGCATTGACCCTGCAGAGCCTGCTTGAGATTTTCTATCCATCTCTCTCTGCCCCTCCTTTACTCATGCTCACCCTCTCTCTCTCAAAATAAATAAATAAATAAACTATTAAAAATTATTTGGAGTAAAGAAACTATGAGATGTTCCTCCTGCCTGAAATGTCAATTTTCCTAATATCAACTTTTAAAAGTCTCATCCATCTTTCAAAACCTAGATCAAATCTCATCTCCAAGATAGCTTCCTGACCCCACCTCCACCTCTGCTGGAATAAAGTTCTCCCCTATACTTAATTGCACAGTACCTCTTTCTCCATCCTAGCACTTTGCAGTTTATCTGCTATTATAGTTACTTAAATGCCTTTTTCCAGTATCTTTGAGTTCCCACAGGCAAAGCTCCTATAATTGTGCTCTGCCAATAAAATAAAAGACTTTAAAAATACATTTAAAGTAAGTACAAGTGTTTTTATTTTGAGAGAGAGAAAGAATGAGTCGGAGAGGGGCAGAGAGAGGGAGGGAGGAGAAGGGCAGAGAGAAACCAAGCAGGCTCTGCACTGTCAGCATGAGCCCAATGCAGGGCCAGAACCCACAAACCATGAGAGCAAGACGTGAGCAAAGTCGGATGCTTAACCAACTGAGCCACCCAGGCACCCAATATGTACAAGTTTTTAAAAGTATGGTTTAAACATGGTAACTGGCCTATTACACCTAAAAGAAAAAAGTTCAGGGAAGCCTAAGAAGTAATCTATGGCTTGAAGAAGGAGAAAACAAGAAAATGAATTGATGCTGTGCATATTTGATATATCCCTCCTATGTGTATTTTCTAAATCAGTGGTTCTCAGCTGGGAGAGAATATGCACTCAGAGGGAACATCTGACAACGTGTGGGAACATTTCCGGTTGTCACAAATGGGGGCGAATGATACTGGGATCCAGTGGGCAAAGGCCAAGTATGCTATGAAACATCCTATGATGCAGAGGACTAATCCCCACAACAAAGAATTGTCTGACCCAAAATGTCTGTGAAGTGCCATGGTTAGGAAACCTGTTCCAAATGAAGCAAAGAAGAAAACTAAAAATTGTTACTAGTCTACTAGTAGTCTAGTCTACTTGAGACTCCTAAAATTTTCTTTAACAATTTCTTAAACATCTACTCTTCCCACTGACTACAAAATGGGTCTAAGGGACAGTGAAAACAACCCTCCTAAGGAGCTCCACTTACATGTTAACAAGAGAGGAGTTGGTTACAAGTTCTCACTTACCATGGGACATGTTTGCCAAAGCTCCATCCCTGCATATCCCTGTAACTGCTGATTAGCCCCCCTTAGTTACAATCTCCTAGGCCATCGATAAATCTATCCACAACAATTCAACAACTAAAATGCAGCTTGATTACAAAACTTAAATGACAACGTATGACCATCTGCCAAAATACCCACATACAGATATATGACTAATCAACTATCCAAAACACATATGCTTAATAATCTATTCTCTGAACAAGATCAATCAGGAAAACAAACCCACCTGAATTTTCAGGTGCTCATTCACATCACTCATCTCTAATCCATGCTAGCCAGGGTTAGACACGTAGTTGGAGGCTGTAAACAATATTTCTCCACTGTAAAACAAACTAGCCCTTTTAAAGTCTGAACCACCCTCCACCCCAAAACTGCCTCAAGAGAAACTTGCTACACTAGTGAACAGCATCTTAAAAGACAAACAAAATAAAAACTCAGCAATTGCTTCGTCTTCCATGAAGGTAGAACATAGCAGCTGTTAGAAAGCAATGAAACATAGTCTAGGACAGGAAGTATACATTTTGAATCCAACTGAAACCGCAAGGGAAGCAGAAATTAACTGTCAAAACAATTTAGCCACTCAACATTCAAGCAGGTAAAATGCCATTAACACCATTGTAATAAAAAAGACAGTTATAAGCCTCAAGAGAGAGCAATTTTTTTCCAACAATTTTACCATGTTTGGTAAATCAGCCATGTTTTTGGCTGGTAAATTTGGCTGATTTTCTGGGACCAGAGCTATTTTATTTTAAATCACATGCAGGGAAAACATGAATGGGTCTGGGGCAGGGGAAGACTTGTTGACCATGTGAATTAGGATCAGCATGTGCTATAGGATTTCTTGAAGCTTCCAGAGACAGTGAATACCCAGCCCAGAATTACCAGAATCTTCCAGAACCTACTTTGTACACATATTCCTCCCAAATTGCTCCCACTAACTTCCCTGCTCTTCTCCCCAGGCTAGGATAAGGCTCTGCTTGCTCCTGTATCTCCACCTTTTTTATTTCCCTATGTCCCAAGATTTACCGTGATACATTTTATCTTAACATATTGGATTATTTTAATTAGTACTTAAAATTTTTTAACTTATTTTATTTATTCATTTTGAGAGAGAGGCGGAGAGAAAATCCCAAGCAGGCTCCACACTGTCAGCCCAGAGCCCAATGTGGGGCTTGAACTCCCAAAACATGAGATCATGACCTGAGCTGAAATCAGGAGTCGAAGGTCAATCAACTGAGCCACGCAGGTGCCCCTGAATTTTAATGAGTACTTAAATGACAACACTTTTTCTGTTATCTCAGAAAACCACCTTGTGTCTGTTACATTATTTCTACCTCTGGCAACAAAGTTTCTGGCAAAGTGTGCCAGGGGAATGCAGCCTCTTTGCTAATAGAAGGACCATGCAAAAAAAAAAAAAATTCTAACAAAGTAGACAATTTGTAGATGTTTCTTGTAAAGTGGTCTAATACCAGGGATCAACTTTAAGTGGATCTCCCTGGCAAACCTACAGCATAGAAAGAAAAAAAAAAAAAAAAAAAAAGACAAAAATAGGCAAGGAAGAGAAGGAAGGAAAGGAAGAGGCGGAGGGAGTACAGTGACAGAAGCAGATGTTGTTCAGTATCACCTATGCCACCTTTTATAATAGGATTTGACCTGTTTGGCTGGTATTCCCTCTGGCTATGATTATTCTACTTTCTTGACTTCCCAAACAACTTTGATGATGTCTTCCCTGTCTGGTACTTCAATACTTTCCCTATCTCTGCATTTCCAATTTTGATATGTTAATTTCCGTATTTCTATCCTTTAAAATACTATTCTTTTAAAGCATGATCTACATCACCTACTATCTCATCCATGGATTATCTTTACCCTTCTTCCACCCTTATTAGATGGACAATATTCAAAATTCCATTTTCTTTCACTCAACAGAGGTGTCAAAGTCTTTAAGATCTTTCTATTTTGCCATAAATCAAGAGAAAAGACTGAATTTTTCTTCGAGAAATAAATTTCCAATCATATTCTTTGTAGAACCTTATTTTAAGACCGGTTCTTATTTTTATAAAATGCAGAAAAGTACTCTTAATTTATTCACTTAGGAATCTTGTCAATCTGCTATTTAAAAAAAAAAAAAATGACACTGCTTTAAAAAAAAAAATTTCTCTTCCAACAACAAAAAAAATTTCCTCACAACATCACCTTCTTTCCCAAACAGAAGTTAGGTTTTCTTTCCTATCATCTCTGCTCTATTTCTGCAACTCAAGACTAATTCAGTCCCCTTGATTTTGAACTCTCTATCTTCGTCTTACTGATGCTTCTTAACCTCATATCCTCCTATCTCACTCTTCTGAAACTGCCATCTTACTCCCTGGTTTGCCACCAACAATGCACCATTTCAATGCCAGACACCCCAGCTCATTTACTCCAACAAATGAATCTAGCTGATACAAAGCTAATTTTCATCTCCATGAGGAAAGATCTATAGCTATGCAGTTTAAAAATTGCCCAGTCATGGTCTTATACCACTGAGAAAGGTAGGCAACAAAATTCTCCCTAAAGTCAAGGGTCACAAAGAATAACTGTCATACCCCCAACCACACTTGTTCAGCAGTATCTAACATCCTCCCCAAGTTGTCTAAAAACCAAAAGGTTTGGTTTCCAGCAAAGAAAAGAAAGTGAACATGATGTTTCCCTGAAGACAGTCTCTAACCGCCTCACAGCAGACTTTAAATGGAATGATTATCCGAAGAAGAAGAAAAGAGAGGGAAATTTGGGCTGGTCCAAGTCTTTATTACCCTATCCCCTCTAAGTCCCAGACAACTGTTAGCCCTAAGATTTGCTTTATTTACTTAGAACAGACGTGCAAGACTGAGAAAACACTGGTGCCTGTTCAGTTTTGCTTATTCAACTTTAGCGGTAAAATATAAGTTATTCAAACAGTGTTCCTTCTTATTCTTTTCTCCCTTCTTCAAGGAACTAAACTCATCTCAAGTTGTCTACCACGGATTTCACAACCTAAAGATAAGTCTTCCCTACCATGATAATTTACAAAATATAAAACACATTAACAGAGAAGCCTCTCAACACCATCTGATCTTCCCATTAAAATTATCACCTCTCTCCCAGTCTGCTTTTACCTTTCTACTCTACCGCCTTATTTCTGGTCCTAACTGCCCATTATTACACTACACAGATTCATCTTCCTAATCCTATCTATGAGCATGTGAATGCTCTTCTAAACAAATCATCTCAGATTCTCCATGATCCATCCATTTTAACTATTAACTACAGATCACAATTCAAGACCCTCTCAAATATAGGCACCTTATTAAATAGGCTCTCCTTGATCACCCTGTCTGTATAAAAGAAGATATCCGTATCTTGCTTTTTCCTTCTAGTTCTTGTCACCACCTGACATAGTTATCTGTTCATGTTTACTGATTGCCTAATTCTACCAGAATATACCTTCCTATGTTTACTCTTTCATTCACCGTTGTATCCTCAGTGCCTAGAGGAGTGACTGGCATACAGTAAGCTCTCAATACATATTTGTGGTAAGAATGGATAAACCCAGACATGTCACACAGTATGGCTGATACAGAGTCAGAAGACCTACATGTGAGTTACAGAGCCTCCACATTCCAGCTATATGGTCCTCAACAATTTGACTTCATTATGCTATCTATACTTTCTTCATTTGTGAAAGGAAGGGATCAAACTTAATCTATAAAAAAGTCCATTAAAAGTTTTTCCAGCTACATCACCCTATATTCTTGTTTAGTCTGAATACCTTCCCCAGCTCCCAACCTCCCTTATCTGAGTATTCTGCTCAGTTTCCTTCCGTTTGGATTCTGTTCTCAGTCCACACCTGTCAGAATACTGCTTATACTTAAGGTCCATTTCCATTTTCTCCTTGAAATCTAACAAACTGTAAACTCTGTAAGAAGAGGGTGGAGTTCTTTTCTCAGCAGTTGGTACAATACCTCCCATATAGGTGATCAACAAAATGACTGATGAATCATGAGTGTATGAATGAGCAAATGAACAAAGGAAGGTTTTCCTGGTTCCCCCCAATTGCTTAAATAATCTCGTGCCTTTGAACTCTTAATGACACTGGCATCTTTTATGATACTTGCCTTATTTTACTCCATGCTATTATTAATAATAACTGCAAATTCCTTAAAATTAAGTACTGTCCTGATGGTTTCCACATCCGTCTACAACATCTACCATAGATCTTTCTCACAGTTATATTTATTAAGTTTATCTGACATGTTAATACAAGGATAATAGTGGAGAAAAAGGACTGTAATATTACAGATATCGTTCCAACTACCCAAAGTCAGTCATTGGGCACACTTGTGCGCACCCTGTCTCTGTTAAACTCAGGCATTCAACCACAATTCAAAGATCTCATCATTCTCTCCTTTCCACACTCTGCTTAAAGAAACTATTACCACTTTCATAAGTACAACAGCCACCTTCCTGTATCACTACCTACCTTCTCTTGTAATATGTGTTTAGGAAGCCAATCACACAACAATATTTTCACTAAACAGCTAAAGCGACTTTTCTGCTCATTTCAGACTTCTATCCCAACCAAGTCCCTCTTCTACAAGGTATGAAACCATTTTTTTAAACATCTTCCCATTAGCCTGCCTTTCTTAGTTCTGCTCCCAAAGGACAAAAAGGATCCGTTTTAAGGTCTTCCTTCCCCTTTTCTAAGAAGTAGCAACTCTCCAATTAATTTCAGACTCTAACCACCTTGTTTTTCTCTGTCATCAAAATTTTGATCCTCTTTTACCTCTATGTCCAAGCTCCTATTCTGCTTCCAAGGAACCTTCCTGGCTGCTGGTGTCTTTCCATTCAATATGCTCTCACTAGCGTGTACTTGGTTGCAATGTATCTATCTTCCCCTTCCTATAATGTTTATCAGTCGCTCCCTTCACACCACCCCAGACACCCATCACATACTCTCACACACTCTGTACCCATGCGTCAGTCTACCTCCGACATACAAGTTCCTTACAACACTCTTAATGAACGTACACAACTCTCAGTATGGTATCATCTGACTACACTAATTCTAACTCAGTTTCTTCTGGGGAACCCAACCCCGTCCATAGTACCTCCCTCTTTCCTCACTTCCTCATCCATTCCCCCTCTTTATGCTCCCACCCCCACCCCGCCAACTAACTACAGATGACATTATTCTTCAGTACTTCCAACCCGAGTATAAAGAACCAACTCGGGTTTCCAGAGGTCTCTCTCCCTCTCCGCACTCCCTCCACCACCACCCCAGGTGTGCGGACTTCCACCTCGTCCTCTCCCCAAGCAACGCTCCAGCCAATCCCACACCACACAACGTTACCCCCGCCACCAGGATCAGACTCCACACCCACCTCCACTCGGGGTCGCCGCTGCCCCCCCCCGCCCCCGCCTCGCCTGCGAGCCCGCGACCCCGAGGGCGCGCGCGCACACACATTCTCACGCTTTCCTAACCTCCTTCCCGGCACCGGGACGAGCTGGCTACGCTGGAACTCAGCCCGGCCCGCGGGGGCTAGGCACTCGTGAGTGTGCCCGCCCCGCCCCCTCCCGCGGATCCCCGAGGATCCCCTCGCAACCCCCGCCTCCCCGCCGGGGAAGGAGAGGACACAGCAACTCCCCCGCCGCGCCGACACACCACCTCTGTGTCTGTTGCTCCCTGCCCGAACCTTCAACCCGCTCCCCCCACGTACGGGGCCGACCTCTGCACTCACCGGAGATACTGCGCGCTCTGCAGGCTCATCCTCCGCCGCCGCGTCTTCCCGCGAAGCCTCTGTGGGTCTCTCAGGCTCCTCGAAGCGGCCCCGCGGCACCGCGGGTGCTGGCGGCCGCCGCCATCTTCCTCTCCTCCGGCTCCTCCTCGCTCCGCGGGCGGGGGGGGGGGGGGGGAGTTGAGTGAGGCGAGGGGGAGGGAGCGGGGAAAGCTGCTCTCGCTGCTGCTCCGGCCCGTGGGGCGCAGGGACACTCCGACCCGGGAGGGGGGAAGGGGAGGGAGAAGGGAAGGGGGCGGGGAAAGAGGAAGAAGCAGAGGAAGGAAGTGGGGGGTGTCCTTCTCGCGAGATTTCAGTGGCGCCCGTCCCTCCGGGTGACTTCTCCCTCCCTGTAGCGCTCCTTCTCGGGATCCGCTAGCGGTGAGGTCCCTGTGCGGCTGCTGAGCGGCCGGCTGGAGGCGCTTGGCGGCTTCCGGCCAACCCACTCCTCTCCCGCGCGAGGGGGCAACCCCGGCCTCACCAGGAACATCGAACCCAAATCAACCAGGAGTTACACTCAAAGTCTTCCCCCGTCTTTCCACTCCACCCGATTTCTCTTTTCCTTTTTCCACTCCTCCACTCTTTCCTACCGGAAACGCTACCCTTTCCTCCTACAGTTCCGCCCGCCAGTCCCTCAACTCTAGTCTTCCCTCGCGCCCCGGAGTGTGACGCTAAGAACCCCCTCCCCCTGTCTGCGGCCCCTCCCCCCGCACCCCAGGAGGCTGTTGGAGGGGATGGGGTGGAGCCCAGGGAGGAAGAGAAAGGAAACCAATCGGATTGGATAAGCAGCTGCCATGGCAACTGGAGGCTGTGGTTGTATTGTCATAGTAACCAATGTGTGCGGACTGGGTGACCCTCCCTTGGCGAATGGATTCCCGGGAAAGTGCCCAGGGTTCCCCCTTGGCTTCCCTTCCGTCTAAAGGCCTCCCCCAGGTTGGGAATCCGGGTGATCTACTGGGCGGTGAGGTTCATTTCCTCTTCCCTTTCCCCTTCCCGCAGCAATGAGGGGGGCCCCAAGGCATTCACCGTGGGCTTTTCCACCCGCCTGCGGGCTGGAACCACCTCCAGTTTCCTCTCAGTGCCGGGCGTGGAGAGGGCCGGGCCTGCGAGAAAGACGCCGGGCCTGAAGGCTTGCGAGCTGCGGACTGGAACGAGGAGGGCGAGGCGGCGGCGCAAAGCTTCGGGCGGGCGAGGGGTTTCCCCAGGACTGCCTCCGGCTCAGAGAGGCGGGATCCCGCCAGGACGGGGTCCCTAAGGGAGGAGAACGGCACACGACGACCCAGATTCCTCTCCTGCCGGGCAGGGACCTCCTTAGACTTTTCCTGGTGGGTCGACCCCTTACGGAAATCCCCCAAAGCTCACCCGATACACCCTCGGCAACCGAGCCACCTCCTGCCGCGGGGAAGCCAGAGTAAAAGTAGGAACATCCTAGAAGACTAATAAATGGTTTTCTAGCGTTTAGAGCCAGGGACGTGGTGAGACGCCCTCCCTCTCGGAGGCATCCCCCCAGTGGGGGTCCCACTTGATTAGCGAAGACCTTCCTGTGAGGTCCTCCCTCTGCAGACTTCTCTGATGGGTCCGCTCTGTTTTAGAACTTGTCACTGTATCTTTTGGGTCGGAGAGGGAAACATTGGGTAAAAATATCGAGAACTTAGATACTGGCGCGGTGAAATAGTACAATGAAGAACCTAGATACTGGCGCGAAGTTCCGAGGAAAGGCATTGAGGAAGAGGATTTTCATTCTTAAAACAAATTTTTCTGAAAGTCTATTATGTGTATATTATGTTAGGTTTGGGGTTAAAAACCTGAAATAAGGAAATGGGGTCAATAATAACATGGAGTGTGAGAAGCAACTGGAGAAATGGTAATTCTAACGGCTTGAAGGACTTATTTGACATTTTACAAATCATTTCGATTCGTATTGTGGAGTCTTCTACGGAGCTGTTTCAAAGTACTTTGGACAGTGCAACTGTATAACCTCCCCCCCCCCCCCAACCAGGACTGTAGCCCTTACTGGCGAGTTTAAATCAGGATTTTAATGGGCTGTTTTAGTTTAGCTCGGTTTGAGTAACTGATTCCTGCTGCCTTCCATGCTAGGTGAGGAGGAACTTTCAAGATCCTTCCCTGAGACCACACCCTATTAAAAGACTAGACCAATGTTTTTTTGGAACATCATGTATGCGTTTAGAGAAAATGAAAGTACAGGCCACGCTGAAACAAATCGGAAGAATAGATTATCTTTAACGAAATAGAAACTAACCTATGCCCCTCCTGCCGTCAGCGCCTACTGTGCTGCCGTGTGAGGCATGGTGATTGCAGCTGTACAATGCCCCCTGTGATGCCTCACTGCACCAACGCGCCACCCACTCATGGAAAAGAGAGCCACCTAGTGAAATACTGTTCTCATCTCTGGTGTAGGTACTTCCTTTCCATCAACTCTAGAGCCCAAGGATGGAGATTACTACCACATATTACCTAAAATACCCTACATGTCTTTCCTGAAATGCGCTGCTAATCATCACAGTTAACACCTTTTAAGTCTGTGGCTCATAATATCCAGTAAACAGTGTTCGAGCATGTGTCATGACACTTCTGATAAGCAATCTAGGAGATTATTACTATCTTCTCATTTTGGAAATAAGAAAACTGGGATCAGTAAGATGAATCCTTTTGTTGTGTTTTCTACAAACATTTACTGAGCATCTATTACTTTTCAGGTTCTGTCCAGGTTACTGTGGATATCATGGTAAAAGAGGCATTGTCCCTATCTTGGAGAAACCCACCTTCTGGTAGAGATACCAGAGAATGGAGAAGTGATAAGAATGCAAGATGATGGGTGCAGTAATTAAGGTCAGAACAAAGTACCCCAGGTACACAGATGAGGGTCAGAAATACAATCTTTGTATTTTATATCAGCTTTCCTAAGAATTTTGTAAGATTCTTCAATAGCTTTACAATGCCCCTACAAACTAGGTAGAATTGTAGCGTTTACGTCTTGTAGGTTGTAAGACACCAATGCCCATCTTGAAAATAACTTTTGAAAATCCATAAAACTCAGAAAAATTATGGCCCAGATATTATACATTGCTTAATGTACATTTTCCAATCTCGTCTCTTTCTACTGCTCTCCATCAAAAGATATGTAGAATATAAGCTTCTGTAATAATAGCTTTTATTCATTTCTTTCCCCTGCAGATATAGATTACATCTAAACCAAAAGAAATTAAAGAGAAACTCTTAATCCTACCTGATTTAAGTTTTTCGTTTGTACCCAAGTGATTTTTTCAGAAAGATCAAAAGCTAGCAGACCTGAGTGTGCATTTCAGCTCTTCCCTCTCAGTCTCTAACCTTCGGTTTCTTCCTTGACCAAAATGGAAATAGGCTTCCTGTGAACTTTAATGATGATATATGTGACTGAGTATAACTGACATATAACATGGGCACTTGATAAATGTTAATTTTCTTTTTGCTCTCATATTCCTTTATATCAAGTTAAAAGGAATAATTTAGAACTACTGCAGCATAAAGTCATTTTTTTAAATGGTAGCTTCTCTAGTCTTTGTGATACTCATAGGTCTGACCACACACCCAAATCTTTTCTCATTCAGTGCCAAAAGATAGATTTCTTTACCCATGATTCTGATCACTAAGAGAATACAGTATCAGGACATTGTGAGTCAGATTCTACAGGGTTGAAACTTTTAAATAGCCTTTTGTTGCTAAAAATAGCTTGATATGACTGCATTTTGGCCCAAGTAAACAGTGTCCAGTTTTCAACCACACAGCAAGTACTTCCTGAGAAGCTACTCTTAACATTCCTGCCACATTTACCCAGAGCTTCAGTAACCTGATAATTAATACACAGCAAGCCTCCTCCCTTTTTTATAATAGACAATCTCACCTGATCCATGAAACCATAACAAGCACTAATTTATTTTCATCTTTAGCCTACATATTCTGCATGTTTCCAAATCATGTGCATAATTAGGTACTTAATAAATGTGTTTCTATTTTGATGAGTAGAATGACTTAACTACAGCAGTCAAGTACACAATGTATGTAAAGCAGGTCCATGCTGTCTTCAGTACCACACCTCAGACCATGGAACTAAGTGATTCAATCAAAAGAGTGATTCATTCTCTTCCAATAGTGAGTCAGATACAAAATGACATTTCAACTCAGGTCTCCTGTTGCTCAAGATTTCATAGACCAAAGGTTAGCAGCCTTTCTCAAACAGTTTGCCAAGTATTTATTTATTCATTCACTCCTTCCAGGGAGTCACGGAGCCTGAAAAACAATCAGGAAGACTTGCAGTCCAAGACCCTAGAGAAAAAACTTGTGGTTTTGGAGGCACTGAGGTACCAGAGAATGGTAGTCAGAGTGCATTCTCCTTCTCCATTCTCCTAATACTGACTTAGGGGAAACTTATTAATCTTCAAGAATTTCTCCCAATTCCCAATTAGAAAATACCTCTGGGAAAGAACCACACCTTAAAATCTTATCTGCTAATTTAATGGACACCAACCATCTGGAGAAGACAAGAAGAAATTCTCCTAGGGAAAATTGAAGAGTATTAAAAAAGAAAACTGAAGTTAGCCTCTTTAGTCTCTTATACTCTATATTGTCCAAAAGCTATAGTGTTCATGGATGTCTTTACTACTACAAGCACAGTACTTCAGAAGCCATCCTGGTATCCCTAGTTTGACATCAATGTGTTTCATGTCAAAATCTGTTATGTTACCCGGAAGCTGCCATTTTTTTCCTAAAACACTCAACTAAAAGAAAAAAAAAAATCTCTTACTATTTTAGAGTCTGTACCTCCTTAATTTCTGTAGGGCAGACTACTGTTTTTGAGAACAGAGAATGTGATACAGATATTCTTTGCCATAAATCTGCTCTTCAAAACCATGGGAAACCACATGTGGCCACACATGTGCATGTACACATGCACACCTTCTTTTCCCTGTCTTTATTATTTTACCACCTCTATTTGCAATCCGAGTTAAGATATGATATAGATGGAAAGTAAAGAAACTCAGGCTGTCATTTCAAGTCATGCTAAGGATACATGCCCAAGGATTGTTCTGCTTTGCTTAATTACTCTAGGGTCTTTGCCATCTCAGAAAAATTCTACATGTCAGAATCTAGATAGTTTGCCCCATATTAATAAAAATTCCTACTCTCATTGGATTGCTAGATGTAAGAGCACATTCCAGAACAAATTGAATAGTAAATTAATATATTTTTATATTCTACACATTTGCCATATTAAGCCTTAAATTTTTTTTTTATCTTCTGGTTTAAGTTCTCCATTCGTTTTCCATTACCCTTACAATAAAGTCCTCCATCATTAGGATGACCTACGTGGTCTGGCCCTTGCCTGCCTCTTCTCTGACACTTCCTGGTGTCACCACTCTAGCCACACTGACCTTCTCTCAGGTCTCTCAGTGGGCAGCAGTCTTTTCTACTCAGAGACTTTACACAAGCTGTTCCCTTCTTTTCTCTTGGACCACTCTTCTTCCTTCTCATGCTTTAAGCCTAAACCTGAACGTCTTTGGAAAAACCATCTCTACCCACCCAATCACAATGGATTAGCTACATCTCTTACATAGTCCCTCAGCACCCTTCCCTTCCTTCTTCATGGCATTTTTCAGGATCGTAATTCTTTTTGTTCAATGTCTGTTCCCTCCAGTTGACTCTGTAAGTTCTGTGAGGGCAGACACCACGACTGTTTTGCTCACTCCCCTAACAGGATGCCTGATACAAAGGTGCTCAATAAATTGTTGTTAAATCAATTAATCTTGGGGGAAAAAATAGAAATTTAGACCATGACTTTCATATAAATGCTTAAAATTCCTGACCACCTAACTACAGAACATAGAAGCAATCCCTAAGCAATAAAAAAAAAAAGAACTTCCCTGGGCCTTCAACCCACCTGGGGCACTGAAATCTGCTATATTTAACAAAATGAAAGTTTTAATTAAATGAAATTTACTTAGGCAATGAATAAAGAACACATTTACAATTATCTCGCAGCTCATCAATTATCTTGATGTAACTCATCAATTATCTTGCAGCAAAGTCGCATACTTCAGTGTAGAGAAAGAAGTCTTCAATATCCAAATCATTTTTATTTAACTTTTATGCTCTCAGATTTGGGAATAGGGAAAGCAGTCAACCTTTTATTGTGTGACAAAATAAAAACACTCCTAGGGGAGGCTGGCAAGACAAAAAAGAGGATATCAGCTAATTGGTAAATAGGATAGAAAAATTAGATTTAAAAATTCAGAAAGAAAAGTGATTCAGAGAATAGAATGGAAAACTCAGTGATCTTTGTATCTCTCACCAGACAGAGAGAGACAGAGCATGAGCAGGGAAGGGGCAGAGAGCGAGGGAGACACAGAATCTGAAGCAGGCTCCAGACTGGGAGCTATCAGCGCAGAGCCCGTTGTGGGCCTTGAACTCACTGACCACGAGATCATGACCTGAGCTGAGGTCGGATGCTCAACTGACTGAGCCACCCAGGTGCCCCATTATTGTTTTGTTTTGTTTTGTTTTCTTGTGTGTTGGGATAAGGCTAAATAAATTGAATAAGTTTGCTAAGGAAGGGGCCACGTGCAGTTTCACTGTAAGTGATATATTGAAATTGTTTCTGGTGGCAGACTGTCCAAGTTCAGTTAGATATTGTCTGTACCATACCTAGCAGTACAAGGCGCTTCGTAGGCACTCAACAGGCGGTGCTGCTGTTATTACGCATATGGGGTGAATCAGAGCTTCACTCACTCAACTTCACACTCTAATTAATGTAGGTTAAACTTATTTTTAAAAAACAAACACGAAATGTAGATTTGCTTTTGTAGAGAGAGAGGTACTAGCAAAATCATATGACCAGCTGTATTATATGACCAAGTATAAATTGCCAAGAGGGAAAACAGCTTTCATCTCCTTACAGAGGATGTCTCAGTTCATTAGCAGTTTTTTGTTGGAATGAGATGAGATCCAAGGTCCCTCAAAGCTGAAGAGGGTAAGGAGGCTCCTAGGGAGCAAAACCAGCTGCTTTTGCTTTCCCTGCCCTCTTAGAAACTAACATCCCTGCAATGGCTCTCAGGCTCACTCTCTCAACCAATGGCTGTAAGCTTTCTGTTTATACTGCTCCCACCAAGTGATCCAGTCCTTTGTCCAAAAGGACATGCATGGTTTTAGCTCTTTAACAATGTCCCTGTGGTGGAACCAAGCCTATAGTACATGCCAAATGTTGGAATGCCAGTATTTCCAAAATGTAGGCAGCAGTGGCCTAGATGTTACAGGAGGTTATTAGCTGTAGAAAGAAGTTGAAATTAATTTTCTATAAGTATTCGTGGGACAGCCTGATTTTAGCATTAAAGCACAGTAGGAGTCTTAGGTTGAGTTATAAGTTTAGGGTCTATGAGGAACATTCAACCGATGATCAATTCTTAATCTTTCACTGTTATTTCAAGATAAATCTGAACTAGGGGCCCTTGAGTGGTTCAGTTGGTTGAGCGTCCAACTCTTGATTTTGGCTTAGGCCATAATCTCATGGTTCATGAGTTCGAGTCCCATGTCAGACCCTGCGCTGACAGCATGGGGCCTGCTTCTGATTCTCTCTCTACCCCTCCCCCACTCACATTTGGTCTCTCTCAAATAAACTTAAAAAAATATTTTTAAAAAAAGACAAATCTGAACTAAATTTACTTCTGAGAACCTTAATCTGGATATATCCTGATACTAAGGAGAAAACTTGTGGAGTTGTGGATCCTCTAGAATTTTAGTATTTAGTTATTTATTCATTTAATCTTCAAAAATATATAGAGAATTTTCTATGTTGGGTCATGGGCTCATCACTGGGGTAGAGATGGTGAACAGTACAGTCTTGCTCTCAGATTTTAAAGTTTAGAGCACAACTAAGTAAAGGGGTAGTTACATTACAGAGTAATAATCTGTGGTAGAGGTCTTTGGAATCATTCCACCTTGAGATCAGGTGCAGGCATGAAATCAGATAACCCACTTAAATGTCCCAGTCCACTACAAAGTCCTTGAGAATGAGATTTTGCAGAGTTAACTTTTTCAAATTCTATTACTTAGCAGGAAAAGGAATATATACAGTTCAACTATCCAGAAAAGTGATGGAAAACTATAGCCAAAAGTATTTTAGACTACAATATACCTGAGAGATACAAAAACACATATATGAAGTATGACTACAAAACAGAATTTGCATAGAAAATAGTCAGAAATACAATAAAATATTAATAGCAGTTATTTCTGTGAGGCAAACTATTTATGGGTGGCTTTCATTTCTCACATGTGCCAGTATCTCCCATCAACCAAAGAGTAATAAAGTAGATTAGATGGTTGTTGTTGCTATTATTGTCAGGAGTTTCATTTTTTGTCATTGTTTTTTAAAGAATGCCTGAGCTATCCACAACATTACAGGAGTTTAAAAGGAACATTAGAAATTGAAAAAAAGACAGATGAAAGATAAATGTAGTAGGTTCTCACATCCTGGTGATTGAAACAAAGATCTTATTATAAGCAATTCCTAAGGCATTTCCTAAGGCTTACCCCAATGCACTATCAGGTACTGATACTTTCATACAAACAAAAACTGATGGGGGTGGTCATGTTTGAAATGCATCATGACTGACCCTCTTTGGTAATTTTGAGTCCAGTGGGAACCATAACAGCCTGAGAAAGATGGAATGCCCTAGATGGGATTTACAAAAGAAACATTTTAAGTAAAAAATATCCAAAATTAAACCTTGGCTTAACCTTTCTGCCTTTTTACCTTTATATTACTCTTCTCTTCCATCAACTTTAGGTCACACCTCTGACCCCTCTAGTTATGTATAACCTGCATTTCCACATTTCTCTGGAATGTGACCAGTCAGGAACCTCAGCACTGTGCTTTTCTTTTTTTTTTTTTTTTTTTTTTTTCTTTTCTATTTATGGGTGAGAAAGCAAAAGAGGCAAAAGAAGATCATCAAGTCTGGAGGAAGAGGAAGAATTGATGGATGAGCAAAGAAGTACACCCCCTGGTGGTAGTAATAGTTCTTAGATACCCACCTATTAGAATCTACTTTCCATGAGAGACATTAAGAAGAGATTAGATCCCCAATCTGATTAAAAACAAGAAAGGTGACCTCTAAAATATACTTCCAGGGGTACCTGGGTGGCACATTTGGTAAAACGTCCAACTCTTGATTTCAGCTCAGGTCATGATCTCATGGTTCGTGAAATTGAGCCCTATCTTGAGCTCCGTGCTGATAGGGCAGAGTCTGCTTGAGATTCATTCATTTTCTCTCTCTCAAAATAAATAAATAAACTTAAAATATATATAGACTTCCAAACTCAATAATCTCTTCCTTCTGCATGGGACATCTCTGGTCTTGCTGCCTATAATCTGTGACAGTTAGAGATGATTCCATATAATGATACAGATGAAGGAGGCTGGTATATACCAAAAGAAATTGTGTATTGCCATTTTAAATTGATATTCTCTAAAACAAAAGGTATCATCTGAATTTAGTCTGTCACTACAACGTGGAAATGTCACCCTACAACAAACAAACAGGGACACCTGGATGGCTCAGTCGGTTAAGCATCCTACCTTGGCCCAGGTCATGATCTCATGGTTAGTGGGTTTGAGCCCCATGTCGGGCTCAGTGCTGACAGCTCAGAGCCTGGAGGCTGCTTCGGATTCTGTGTCTCCCTTTCTCTCTGCCCCTACCCTGCTGGCTCACTGGCTCGCTTGCTCGCTCTCTCTCTCTCCCTCTCTCCCTCCCTCTCTCTTTCAAAAATAAACATTAATCAAATTTAATACTTTTTTTAATTTTAAAACAAAAAATACAAAACATTACAATCCAGGCAGTTGCTAAATTGCTATCTACTCCACAGAAAGTCCTTTTTTACCTCTCAGGTAACTGAAATCACAAAGAACCAAATCTAAAAATCTCTTGTTTTTATTTTTTTCAAACGTTATGTTCCACTGGGCAATATAAATCCTATTTTCTTTACTGCAACTATTTTTACCTTGAATCTAGTGACATTTCAATTTAAAAAAAAATTTACCACCTAATCCCATCTTTAATTCATTTTATTGCTATGGCTCTAGTGATACCTAATAAATAACTGTAAAAATTCCTTAAATTAAAATAGAATGACAAGACTCAGCCACTTATTGGATGTGAGGGAAGGAGAGGAAGAAATCAAGGAGACTCCCAGGTTTCTGCTTGGGAAACTAAATGAAAATAGAAAACATAAATCAGTTGGAGAGATGTATGGCTATGAAGATAAAAATTTGTTTTAGACATATTGAACTGCAGTTGTCTGGGGTTGAGAAGGTCTTGTGGATCTGGAGCATCTGAGAGAAATCTGAGCCAAAGTTGTAGATTTTGAGTCATTAGCATGAAGATGGTAAGAAGAGATACTTGAGGGATTTCAGAAAGCTTGCCTATGAAATGAGAGAGCTAGGAGAGGCTTTGTCTTATAAAGAGGGGAGAGACTTCAGCAAGAAAGGATCCAGAACAGAAAATAATAGATAAGAGATGCTAAGTAGACAGGAGCATGGCTTCTGAGGAAACAGAAGATAGATTCAGCACACAAGGGCAGAAAGGGGAAATCTCTTTTCTAGTAAAATAATAAGGAGATTGTAATTGTGGGGTTTTCCTCTCCATACTCTCACTCCTATTTCTTTTATCTCATGTCCTTATGGATTTTAAAACTTAAGGTTACAAGATCTCATAGACTAAAGAATCCAGGACAAAGACTGATGATATAAGGCTAAACCTTTCAGCACTGGAATATATAAACAATTCCTCTAATTGCATGCAGAAAATCAGAGATGAGAGCAAAACACAAGGAGACATTGTATTCTGCCTCCCACCTGAAACCAGAAGCCCTGAGGAGATTTATAGATATTCTAAATAGGTTTCTGGCATTTGAGAATAGAACAAAAACCTCAATCCCCATTACTACGCAAAGCCAAAGAAGGTAGCAAGACCACAGAGTTCCTCGCATCCACGCTGGCACAGGAAAATAGTTAAAACAGTATTGTGAGCTCATGCTTTGAATTTCTACATCTTCAAGAACTGCAATCATAAAAACATTTTTTTTTAATTAAAAGACATCTCTGGGTTCATTAGCAAGATTATTATCTCTGGACATCAGGATTGAATGAGCAACACAACTGAGTTAATGAGGATAGAGCTGTGGCCCTGATATTCCGGGTCTGAAAGCAGGTAGATGTAGGCTAGGAGTCTGAATCCTCAGAGTAATGGAGAGCAATGGCACCCCATACAGAATATGGCCCCTTTAGTCACACTCACTGTGAAACTGGGATTTGGGAAAAGCTATGACTTGTACCCTGAGCTGGAGTTTAAAAAACAAAATGAACAAATGAACGAACCAAACATTACTTGTGTCTGGTAGTGGAAGGAAGGAGAGAAATTTCAAGATTTGTGCCAGACTGCTTTCCAGTCCTCTTTGCCAATATCCCTGATGAGGAACAGGAGCCCTGAGACACATACTTCTGGACTGGGGGCTGGGACAGGGTCTTAGGATCTACATGGGGGTTACATGGTGTAGGTAGAAAGATAAAGCTACCACTTAAGATGAGCTGCAAATTACAATTTGCACACAAGGCAAATTAACACTAAAAACATAGCCAACCCCTTAACTTAATTTTTGCTTTAATTCATCTGTTAGTTTCTAGTAAAGATACATTAAAAATTCCCAATACACTTGTTGATCTACTTATTTTTTTCCTGCAATTTTGTTACTTTTTAAAAATTTCATAGTTATAGGGTTAACTGGATGGAACTTCTTGGTGATTTTTTTCATTTTTTAATATAATGTAATTTTTATCAGTATGTAATGTCTCTATTAATAACCTACTTGCTTTAAACTATTTTGTCTGATACTGATATTCTATTCCAACTTTCTTTTGGTTAGCATTTGCTTATTATAACTTTTCCTTTTCTTTATATTCAAACTTGCTGTTATTTTATTATTGGCAGATCTTTTATAAACAGCATACACCCAGGTTTTTGTTTTTTAATCTTGACTGTCTCCTTATAAATTGGGAAGTTCAATTAATGTAAGTATGATCTAGTTGAAATTCTCTGGGTCATTGCTGGCATGTACTTTTGATTTTCTGTTTATAGTGCTTTCTCCTGTTTTGTTTGTTTTTGGGGTTTGTTTGTTTGTGGTTTTTTGTTTTGTTTTGGTTTTTTTTTGGTTGGTTGGTTTGTTTGCCTTTCCTGCCTTTCTTAAATTGAAAACCTCTTTTTATTCCTTTTCTTTTACTTCCACTGATTTGGAAACTACAGATTATATTTTGTCTGTGCTACAAGCGGCTACTTTTAAATTTATAAATGAATACCTAACCATTACTTTTCCTATTTATAATTTTTAATTTTTTAAGTTATTTATTTTGAGAGAGAGACAGAGACAGAGAGACCACAGGTGGAGGAGGGGCAGAGAGACAGAGAGACAGAATCCCAAGCAGGCTCCACACTTTCAGAGCAGAGCCTGATGTGGGGTTCGAACTTACAAACTGTGAGATCATGACCTGAGCTGAGATCAAGAGTCAGATGGATGCTTAATCAACTGAGTTACCCGGGCACCCCAATTTCTAATTTTTTAAATACAACTGTCCTATTGTTCCAGTAAGACTGTGTTTTAGCTATCAAACATATTGGGCAGTTTTTGGTATCTAAAATTTTAGTTCCATATTTATTACAACATAACATAAAACAGGTACTATACAATCAATATATAATTAATCAGTCTAATTTCTCAGTTTTTGCATTTAACATATTTTTTAACACCACACTTTCATTGTTAATTCACTTTTCTTTTTGCTGAAATACATGCTTTATTAATTCATTCCATAAAAATTTGTGGTTGATAAACCCAACTTTAAAAGAAAAATTCTCTATTTCATCATTCTTAAATTATAGCTTAGCTAGGTATAGAAATCTGTGTTGCCAGTTATTTCCCCCTTAATGCTTTGGAGATATTAAACATTGGCCTCTGGTATTTGTTGTTATTGATGAGAATTCTGGCATCTAATTGTCATCCTTTTATGAGTAATCTATGTTTTCTTGATGGTGGTTTTTGAAATTTTCTCTTTGTTGTCAGTGTTAGGCATCTTCACTACAGCACATCTATGTATGAATTTATTTTTATTGTTCTGTACCTAATATACGCTTTCATTTCAAGAACTTCAGAAAATTCTCGGTATTAGCTCTCCAAATATTACTTCCACCATGTCTTTTATTCTCAGACACTGCTAATTAGTTGCATCCTTCATGTGTTCTAGGTATTGCTGTGTAACAAATCATCCCAAAACATAGTAGCATGAAACATGAACCATTTTATTATACTTACAGATTCTGTATGATGGGATTTCAGGGATAGCTTGACTCAGCTTCATGATGTTCAGAGTGTCAGATGAAAAGACTTGAACAGCTGGTAGTCACTTGAATGACTGGTTCTTTTTCACTCCTATGTCTAGGCTAGAGTGACAAAGGCTGGCCTCTACTGGAACTGGAGATTGGAGTACTTACACATGACTTCTCTATGTGGCTTGGGTTTTCTCACATCATAGTAGCCATCTTTCATCAGTATGAAAAATGAAAATATGTATATGTTTGTAAACACATAGAATATCATGGAAGGATATTTCAGAAATTAGTAATAAGAGAGGTGCCTGAGTGGCTCAGTCGGTTGGGTGTCCAACTTCAGCTGATCCTGCAGTCTGTGAGTTCAAACCCCACGTTGGGTCCTGTGCTGACAGCACAGAGCCTGGAGCCTGCTTTGGATTCTGTGTCTCCATCTCTCTCTCTTCCTCCCCCACTCACACTTTGTCTCTGTTTAAGATAAAAATAAACGTTAAGAAAATATTTTTAATTAAAAAAAATAAATTAGTGGGGCGCCTGGGTGGCTCAGTTTGTTGAGCTTCTGACTTCGGCTCAGGTCATGATCTCACGGTCTGTGATTTCAAGTCCCGCGTCACGCTCTGTGCTGACCGCTCAGAGCCTGGAGCCTGCTTTGGATTCTGTGTCTCCTTCTCTCTCTCTCTGCCCCTCCCCTGCTCATGCTCTGTCTCTCTCTGTCTCAAAAATAAATAAAAACATTATAAAAATTTTTTATAAAAAAAATAAAAGAAAGAAATTAGTAATAATTGCCTTGGGGAAGAAAATGGAATCACAGAGGGAAAGAAAAAGGACAGAAATACATTTTAATGATATATTCTTTTGTGCCCTTTGCATGTTATGTGAGTGCATTATCTAATAAAAAATAAAAATTAAAAACAAAAAAATCCCCAGCCGTGCAGATAGCCATTTATTTATTCTTTAAACGTAAATAGACACTGCCCTACACTTGATGTTACATTTGAAACACTGCACCAGCAATTCGAGGACTACTGAAAAGAAATATACCACACAGTCAAGTATGGCTCCTTCAAATAGAACATCGTACTACAGACTGAGTCCCCTTCATGTAAAGACACTAAGTGACTCTCAAGTGGTACAATCTACAGATCATTAAAAATCCATCTTACCCAAAACATTTCCTCTTGTTAACCTGCTTCAGTTCTGAAAACCCCAATCTTGAACTTTCTTTGTTAGGGTAAAGGCATATTTTCAGCAAGCCCCTATTATGCTGCAAATACATAACCTGGCTAACCTGGTAGCAAGATGGGGTTATTCATAGGTTCTCTCTAGTAGAAAGTTAACTGAGAAATGAGGTTGGTTTTGGTGGGAGGGAGTTAAAAGCCTCTGATGCATGCAACCCTGCAAAGGATTACACCCTCGAGATTTGCCAAATGAGAATTCCTGCATAGTTAAGAGGATAATGAAGGTACTGAGCATTTAGGAGAAATGGAGAGAAGTATGCATCTTACAAACCTCACCTAGTTTTTATGAAGCAGTGTCTGAGTGTATAGTAGAGTGAAGCCCTACACTGAAATTACAGGAAAGTCAAAAGTCACAATAATTGACTATAGGTTGACAATAGACTTATGTCCCTCAGTAGTTTTTTTAAGTCATTAGAGTAACATAACCTGTTATAGGGGCTCCTGGCTGGTTCAGTCAGTTGAGCATCTGGCTCTTGGTTTTTGCTGGGGTCACAATCTCACAGTTTGTGGGTTTGAGCCCTGCTTCAGGCTCTGTGCTGACAGCATGGAGCCTGCTTGGGATTTTCTCTCTCCCTCTCTCTCTCTGCCCGCCCCTGCTCATTCCCTCTCTCAAAATAAATAAATAAAACTTTTTAAAAAATTCTTAATTAAAAAATAAATAAAAAAGAGTAATATAACCTATTATAAAATGGTTTCATACACATCATCTATCCTAATATTAATCAATGTATGTTCTGGATAATACTAGCCTCTTTGGATGTTAATAGATATTGCTAACATAATGTATTTCATGATCAAATACATTTGAGCAACAGTAGTTTAAGAAGGATTTTTTTTTTCTTGGCGAGACTTCTTAGAGCTTATAACATGCAAGTGTATATTTCCCCAAACGAAAAAAAAAAATGCAATGTGCACAAAATTATCTTCCCTCAGAACCCTTTTTTAAATCATAGCGCTTCTTATGGACTAATGTTATATAGGACACTTGGGAATAACTGATCCTTTCTACTCTTCTCCTGAGTAGAAATTTCTACTGATGGTCACCTTTGTCTTGTCTTATCTTACCCTCCCCCGAATCATTCCATATCCTCCATTATGATGTTCATACTTGGAAAATGTTGATGACATCAAAAGTAATGATGAACTTCATGCAAGGTCTTCCATACCGCTTGTTACCATATGCCTAGGCATGAGTACCAGCAGGAGGCTCTGCATTTTCTGAAATAACTACAATCTGCAGCAAGACTCAGATCAGTGGCAGATAGGAGCAGACCTGAATGTAGTATCTCCTTGTCAGTGAGGCCTGTCCTTCAGGTGTCATGATGCTCTCTGTAATCTGGTCTTGCCTTCTTTTAGGCCTCAAAAACTGGGTCTAGGGCTTGGCCTTAGCCCTCCTTGAAGCAATAATAGTGACTTTTCTACCCTTACAACTAAATTCCAAATCCTTTAAAGCTAAAATTAAGTTTCCTTTGAGCTAGAAAGTCCAGGCCATAGAATGCTGCCCATCTCTGGCCAATGTATTCTCCAAAGGCAGGAGATAGCCATAGATGGTTGCACCACTGATTATGTTCCTCAAGAGAGTCTAGTAAAATATAGATGTATTAGTAAAACCGAACTAAGGCTTACTCCAGCCTTAATGTCCATCTGAATACTTCATTTCTTCCAAAAGAATCACAAATCCATCTTTAGAGAGCTTTGCAAAATCATTTATCTTCACTGAAGTCTTGAAGATGTAGCAAAGCAGTGAATCACACCATATACCTAGAATTTAGTTAACATCCTCCTTATTTATTTCCCCAAAGCCCCACGCCACAGAGCAGCTGCTGTCTAAATACCCCTTCTTTGCTTTTCAGTCACTCCCTCATCCCTCACTACCCTACTTTCTCTGTCCCTTTCCACTTACAGCTTCTCCACTGTGGGTAATCTCCTATCTTTTTAAAAATTAATGTAAATCACTTTAGCTTCTCCAGTTCTCTTATCACCCTTTCTTCCCATTACCTTCCCCAACTTACCTCATCAACTCAACAAGGAAGCTGGGGAGAACAGAAATGGAGAAAATATAGTCTGTTGTTATATGTTACACTTTTCCTTTGTTTTATACATATGTAACATGTAACATATTGTATATCGTGTATATAATATGTTATATAATATGTCCAGTAAATCTTCAATATAACAATCCTTGCCTGTTAGTCTGTCCTGTAAAATTGCTAGATTAATGAGCCAATCAGGTATTTGTTTCTGAAATCCAATAACTAGTTTAACTAGTTCTCTTTTTTTTTTTTTATGTTTATTTATTTTTGAGAGAGAGAGACAGAGAGACAGAGCATGAGCAGGGGAGGGGCAGAGAGAGAGGGAGACACAGAATCCGAAGCAGGCTCCAGGCTCTAAGCTGTCAGCACAGAGCCCGACATGGGGCTCAAACTCATGAAGCACGAGATCATGGCCTGAGCTGAGGTTGGACGTTTAACCAACTGAGCCACCCAGGCCCCCACCCCCCCAATAACTAGTTCTCTTAAAAGTTCATACCCTTTAGTCAGTTCTACACATAGCCAATGGTGATCTAAGTTCTCCAAAGGTTGTATAACTGGGCTGTGTGAGATGAAAACAAATGGGCAAAATATCCAGGTACTGGTCATTCGCATGAATAAAGCTGCCTATCTATCACCCTCTGATCAGACAGTCTGAGCTCACGTGGGAAGACCCTTTTATGTCTACTTGTGCTAAGCGAGATAAGGAAACCATTGAATAGGAACTAGGTCAGCTGCCTCCCACTGCTTATCACCAGTCATCAAAACAAATTTCTTAGCTTAGAAGTTTCATGTCTTTTAAATGGATTCCCTGTTCTCGTTTCTTCTCTACAAATCAGGACTTTGCTAAGCACCCCGCCTTCAGACAAGTTTATACATCATTGGGTGTATAGGCTTGTCTGATATTTCTCAACTTATTATTTTTTGGCTTGCATGTCTAATCATTTACTGGACAAATGCTTCATACGTAAACTGCAAAAACACACATTCAGGCTGAATTTAAGATTTTAGAATCAGAAGTAAGAACTTCAGAGAAACTAGACTTGAAAAAGAATAGAAAATGTCAGCATATACTCCCCAGTCTCCCTGCTGCTTGATGTTGGTCAGAGTGAAATCAGGATTCAGTGGTGAAGACCACATCCTGTTACCATGGAAATTATTGTACTGTCACAAATTTAGTACTATGACTTCATGGTGAAGAGGAACAGATGGTCTGGAAAAGAATGGAGGCCTAGGGTTAGCAAAATTGTTTGGTGAATAAGCCATCGTACATCCTTTCTGGAAGTGGGTAAGAACATAAATAATAAGAAAAAACGACTTTATCGGAGCCTTACAAAAGCCACTGAGGAAGGAGTTTAGCCAGGGTAAAACTACAAAGCTCTTTTCCAATGAGAGAAAAACAAGCATTTTACTGTAGGGTGAAGCACAGGGGGGAATACAATACAGCTTACAATAAGTCCATGTTCCACAGCTGCCCCTTCACTCCTTACCAGCCTCTCACTTAACCACCATTGAAGTAATATCTAGAGCCCTTAGGGCCAGCAATCAGGCCCGCACTTGCCACGCTTTCACACTGTCCCATTTTTAGGTATTTCTGACTCTAAGGTTTGATTCCTGCATCCTGGGTCACATGCTTCCAAACAGCCTGAAGAACGCAGGCCAGTAGGGGTGGGCAGTAGGGTTACAGCCTGGCATGGGGGTGGAGGTAGCTAGCTCATCTTGTCTGAGTGGTCGCAGTCCAGACTGAGTTCTTGTCCAGCCAAGCTGGCACTCTGGAAACCAGTCCCACAGATTGGGCAATGAAACCAAGGTATTGCCAGCAACTCAAAAATTGACCCAAAGCACTGATGTTTAGAACTGTCTGCCTAGCAACTTTCCATCGTGATAACTGTTCATTTAAAGGGCAGTGAAGTTTCCCAAGCTTATACATGCCACTAAAATCAGTCATCCTTAGAAACACACTTTATTTGGAGTAGAGGCAATGAGAAATCCCAGCATCATCATCCTCTGGGGATGATTATCAAGTAAATTAACTAAAAGAAGCTAACATTAGCTAACAACTAGTGTGTGCTAACCTAAATGCTTAAAGACATTTTTTTGTTTGTTTTTTAAATAACTTTAGATTTTATTCACAGGAGAGTTGCAAATACAGTACAGAGAGCTCATGGGTATCCTTCATCCAGCTTCCCCTATGTTAACACGTTATGTAACCACAGTACAAGATTGACACTGTGAAGTTAATGTTGGTACAATACTGTCAACTAAACTACAGACTTCATTCCGGTTTCACCAGTTTTTCCATTAATGACCTTTTTTTGGTTCTGAGATCCAGTCCATGTTAACATTTAGTCATCGTATCTAAGTCCCCTTCAATCTGTGATAGTTTGCTGGGCTTTTTTTCATGGTCTTGACAATGTTGAAGACTATTGGTCAGGTATTTTGTAGAGCCTCCCCAAATTGAGGTTTCCCTGATGTTTTCTCATTACTAGACTGAACTTATGGATTTTTGGAAATGACATCACAGAGGAGAAGTGTCCTTTTCATCACATCATGTCAGGGGTACATGATATCAATATGACTTATTACTGATGATGTTAACTTTGGCCATTTGGTTAACATGGTGTATGCCAGGTTTCTAGTAGAGAAATTACTTTTTCCCTTTCCATACTCTGTTTGTTAGAACAAATCAATATGTCCAATACATATTCAAGAAGGCAAGGAGGCTCTACCTCCTAGAAAGGTGATTATCAAAGAATTTGTGGTCATATAAACATTTCATCCATCCCAATAACTAATAAATATTTTTGGTATAATAGTTTGAGGCTATGTAAATATTCTGTTTCTAATTTTAGGGGATCTTGACTGCAGCAATTATTACCATGGTACGTCAATGGTTATTTTAAATGTCCCTGAGGGTGCCTGGGTGGCTCAGTTGGTTAAGCCTCTGACTCTTGGTTTCAGCTCAGGTCATGATCTCACAGTCTCATGAGTTTGAGCCCCATATCAGGGTCTGTGCTGACAGTGTGGAGCCTGCTTGGGATTCTCTCTCTCTCCCTTTCTCTGCCCTTCCTCCACTCATGCTGTCTCTGTCTCTCTCAAAATAAATAAATAAACTTAAAAAAAAGTTTTTTTTAAATCCCTGATTCCTACTATATGTATTATTTGAAGTCCTTCTGTAAGAAAGATTTGCTTCCCTCACACACACGCTGCCACTACTAATGTATTTGTTTTCTTATTTATACCGGTATAGACTCATGGATACTTATTTTATTCTTTGAATTATAATCCAAAACTGTGACTCTTTATGTTGTTTTTTGGATTGTTCCAATTTTGGCTTTGGGGGCAGTTTTGGGTTGGCTCCCCTGTCTTCTTGATATGCCTTATACAGGAAAGAGCTAACATAGGTCAGAGGCTGCTATGTTCACTGCCTGCAAGGTTGTCCTTGGCTGGCATCTGGAAACCTGGCTTGTGAAAAAGTTCCCTGTACTGGTATGAAAAGCTCTATACCCTGCTGAACTTGTTCTACCCATTTAAGCCACTGAATACCTGCGTCCTTCTGAGAGACTGGGGTTGTCATAGTTGCCAGGCAGAGAATGCCAACACTACCAGCCCCCAAGTAAAACCCTCAACTCTGACTCTCCAATGGGCTTCCCTAGGAGAAACATTTAAGTACATGCCACTGCATTTTCACTACCAGAAAAGGGAGCACACCTAGTTTGCCCCCTCCTGGACTGGGAGGGAAAGCCTGTGGATAGATTTCTCCAGATTCTGCTTAATGCATCTTTCCCCCCTTAATGATCTGCTGTGTAAGCTTACTGTGTCATTGGAATGGATTTTAGCCATTAGTGCAACTGAATCCTGTGAGTCCTGCTACCAGAGCACTGCATTTGAGTGGCCTTGGATACCTCTAAACATGTCCTATCCCCCTTCCCTCCTTCCTTCCTCCTTCCTTCCTCCCTCCCTCTCTCCCTTCCTCCCCCCCCCCCTCATTTTCTCTATTTATTTATCAGCACTTCCTTACTTTGTAGCACTACAAGAAGCTCCAGACTTGTATTTTCCTTGTCCTAGTCCTAGTCCTAGAAGCAGTCATTTCTTCAAGGAGCCTTTTTTTTTTTTTCTTTTTAGGAGAATGATATTTAGAAAGCAAGGTTTGTGGATCATTGCTAATATGCTATCATTGCTTCTAAGCCCTTTGGGCAGATAGACAAGGATGTGTATATGTGTGTTTACTAACTCATACACACACGCACACACACACACACACACACACACAATTTTTTTGAGGGGGAGGAGGGGCAGAGAGAAAGGGAGAGAGAGAATCGTAAGCAGGATCCATGCTCAGTGAGGAGCCTGATTCAGGGCTCGATCTCGCGACCATGATATCATGACCTGAGTGGAAATCAAGAGTCGGAAGCTTAACTGACTGAGCCACCCAGCTCCCCCAACCAAATGCATTTAAGATACATCTACGTTGTGTGAATCCATAGTTTGCATTTTTTAATTGCTGAGTAGTATTTTACTGTATGGATGTATTACAGTTTGTTAATCTGTTCACCTCTTGAGGACATCTCATCTGCTTCCAGTTTCGGGTGATTATGAATATAGCTTCTATAAATAGTCATTTACAGGTTTCTGTATATACAAGTTTTCAATTCGCTTTTGTAATTACCTAGGATTCAGATTGCTGGGCCATATGATAAATGTATGTTCAGCTTTGTTGAGAACTGCCAAACTAGCTGCACCATTTTGCATTTCCACAACCAGTGACTCAGAGTGGTTGTTGTACCACATCTTGACCAGCACTGGGGGTTATCAATTTTAAAAAAAATGTACTTTTCTTTTTGCCATTGTAAAGGAGATATCTATTGTGGTTTTCATTTACATTTCCCTAATGACTAATGACAGAACATATTTTTATATGCTTATTCTCCATTTGTATATTTTCTTAGAAAAGTATCTTTTGTCTTTTTTTTTTTTAATTGGGTTATTTGTGTTCTTGTTGAGAAATATAGCAATTCTTTATATTCTGGCTATAAGTCCTGTATTGTACATGTGATTTACAAATGTTTTTTCCAACTCTAGTTTGTCATTCTAACCATTTTTTTTTTCAAAATCAAAGTTTTTACTTTCTGTAAGTCCAATTTATCAGTGTTTTCCTTTTATGGGTTGTGCTTTTGGTGTCATATCTAAAAACTAGTTACCAAACCCAAGATGATACAAATTTCAATATTTTCTTCTAAAAGCTTGATAGTTCCTACATTTTACATCCAGGTATATGATCCACTTTGAGTTGATTTTTGGATAAGGTGTGAAATATGTGTTAAGGTTATTTTTTTCCTTTCTGCATATGTACATTGAAATGTTTTAGCACCATTTGTTGGAAAGATTATACTTTCTCTATTGAATTGACTTTGCACTTTGTCAAAATCAGGTGACTATATTTTGGTGAATCTTTTTCAGGGTTTTTCTGCTTCATTGATCTATGTGTCTCTCCTACTGTCCATACTATAGCTTTATAGTAAATCTTAAAATTGCATTGTATGACTCTCCTCTCTGTGTCTCTATATACTTATATATAAACATATTTATATATTCATACATATATCTATTTTTATATTTATATATAATTATATAAACTATATTTGCTTCATATGTAAAGTGTATTTATATGTAGCATGCAAATATGAAATATAAATATATATATTTATATATAAAATATATAAGTAAATATATTTTTATATATTATGTATCATGTATATTAATTCCCTGGTCTAGCTCTAACATCTATATCCTGAGTTTACTTGTGATGATTGCTTTGTCTATTCATGCTGCCAGCTTAGATGTTTTAAATGAGTTATCTCAAAGTTTTCAAATGCATCTATGACTTCAAAGAGGATTTTTTAAATGTTGCATCTACATTTTATGATAATCTAATATGAGATTATTCTGGATCTTGTCATACAGTCTTAGTCTTCATGTTTGTTTCTAGCTGAGTTTGTACCAATGAATATCTAAAGTAACAGCATATAGTATTTAATTAGTGGAAAAGCATGTCAGACTGTTATTAATTTGCATGTCTTAAAGCCAAAATGACAATAATTTTCCTGCATATGGTGCTGTACTCATGTTAAGTTTACCTGTTATGTAGACAAAACTAAGCTTTTGCACTGATAATAATAATTGGAAAGATATTTTCATAGAAAAATGCTTTGGCTTAAGTTATTTAATAACTTGAAATTTTGGCTGATGAAAATGATATAGTGCCAGCTAATTAGTAGTGGCTGAGCTAGTATGTAAATTTCTTATTTGCATCAAGTGAAAGCTAAATTATGTCATGCTAGCTCTCTTTTCACACAAAAGAAGTCTCTAGTAGTTTAAATAAAGGAGTAGAATTAAATAATCTGCACCATAAGAGTTTCATACTGCAAGTGGATGTATTGCTTCAGTGTTGTCTCTGTCAGCCCAGTTTTAACAGAGTATTAGCATAACTGTTGGTAGTATAAACTTAAAAAAGAATTTTGTATTAACTAGTATTTTTCCCAGAATTACATTTTGGGGTACGCTGTTGAATCATGGACAATTTAATATTGGATTTGGAGTTAAAAACAAATTCATTGTTTAAAATGAAAAGTAGGGTATCTAGGTGGCTCAGTCAGTTAAGCCTATGACTCTTGATTCCGGCTCAGGTCATGGTCTCACAGTTTCGTGAATTTGAGACCCCAAGACAGGCTCCGTGCTCATGGTGTGGAGCCTGCTTAGGATTCTCTCTCTCTCTCTTTCTCTCCCCCTCCCCTACTTGCATTCTCTCTCAAAATAAATAAATAAACTTAAAAAATATATATGTGATTAAAATAAACAAAAATAAATAAATAAAATGAAAAGCAGTAACAATAACAACAGCCCGAATTTTAGCCAATTAAAAATCAAATTAAGTCCACAAGTGACAGAAAGCCCTCTCCCCCTTATTTGGACCTGGCAACTTCAACCTGAGTCCTTTGAAGAGAGGCAGCCCTCCCATGTATCTCATAAGGAGGTGACTTGGTGATCAACAATGGGACCAGGGCACGCGGCAAAGGAAGCGGGACCTGAAATCTATCTAGAGAAAGAAACAACTTTTCTAACTTACACGAAGGTGTCAAATGGGGGTAATGGTGCCCTAGTTGAAGAATCCTTTACCAAGTTTGTTGTATTAGTCAGGATACATACAGCTGCAAGTCACAGAGCATGTGATAAAGACTGCCTCAAGTAATGAACACATTTATCTGGAGATAGATGGTTCCAGGGTCGGGAAGTGGCTTGATGATGCATTAAAGATTTTTCCTTTTTTTTTAATCTTTCCAAACTGACATTCTTGAGTGTTGAAGGTTGATCCTTGCATAGTCATCTCCTGGTAACAGAATTGCTGCTACAGCTCCAAGATCACATCTTCATGGAATAGTACTGGACCCCCATCTCTGTTTTCATCAGAAATAGAAATTACTTGCAGAAGTGGGGCTCCTGGGTGGCTCAGTTGGTTGAGTGTCTGACTCCAGCTCAGGTCACGATCTCACGGTTCATGAGTTCGAGCCCCGTGTTGGGCTCTGTGCTGACAGCTCAGAGCCTGGAGCCTGCTTCGGATTCTGTGTCTCCCTCTCTCTCTGCCCCTCTCCCACTCCTTCTCTGTCTCTGTTTCTGTCTCTCTTGAAAATAAAAATAAATAAACATTTAAAAAATTGTTTAAAAAGAAAAGAAAAAAAAAACAAAAAAAGATTCACAGAAATAAATCCATCCTTCCACCCCAGCCAACTTCCCCTCATGTATCATTTTCCAGAACTGGGTCACGGAGCTACACTGGCTTCAAAGAGAGGTGGGAATGACTGCCTAAAAAGGAAGAAAATTGGCAACCAACAGTGTCTACCACACCCATAAAAGAAAAGGCTCTTTTTTTACTTTGTTTCAAAGGCAACCTCCTAGGGAGGTTGCTCCTAGGGAGCAAAAAGCATCTCCACCACCCTTTTCTTGGACTCTGGAATTTTTCTTGAATCACTTTGTAATGTTTATACTATCACATTCATTCATTCATTCATTCAGACTAATTGGAAAGAAGATAAATCTGAGTTAGTTTGAAATGAAAAAAATAATAGAACAATCTTAGGAACTTGTATGTCTATCACTTTTTTTTAAATTTTTTTTTAACGTTTATTTATTTTTGAGACAGAGAGAGACAGAGCATGAACGGGGGAGGGTCACAGAGAGAGGGAGACACAGAATCTGAAACAGGCTCCAGGCTCTGAGCTGTCAGCACAGAGCCCGACGCGGGGCTCGAACCCACGGACCGTGAGATCGTGACCTGAGCCGAAGTCGGACGCTTAACCAACCGAGCCACCCAGGCGCCCCTGTCTATCACTTTAAACTGCACATTATCAGTAAAAACTGGGCTAGCCAGAGAAATCCAAGAACAAATCCTTCGGAAGAAGCTTTAAGAAATGAACACGCATCACCGGGGATAAATATGTTCTTTGTACGCAAACGGACCAAGCTTCTTAAACATGTTTTTTTCTGCATTCCCCTTGCAACACTGTTTGGTGTGTGTATTTTTTTGTATGCAGGGTGGAGGAGTGGTTAATTAAGGGAGCAACCAGGGGCACCTGAGTGGCTCAGTGGGTTAAGTGTCAGACTCGGGCTCAGGTTGTGATCTTCCAGTGGCAAGTGCACTGGAGCCCTGCCCTGGGCTTCCCTGGCAGCTCAGAACCTGCTTCAGGTTCTGTCTCCCTCTCACTCTGCCCCTTCCCCGCTTGCTCACACACACACACACACACACACACACACACACACACACACACACTCTCTCTCTCTCTCTCTCTCTCTCTCCCTCAAAAATAAATAAAACATTTAAAACAGGAGAGCAACTAAAGGAAACTTAAGTACATTAACATGATACCAACTTTTCAAATTAGTTTAGTTTAGTTTTCAGTTTGGTTTCCTAACAATTCAATTATCAGGAATCTTGGTATTTAGGGAAATCCTATTTGTTACTCTTTCCCTAAAACAAGAACACATCAATAATCAAATAACTACTCCCTAATTATCTCTTGTGTAAATATGGATTTACATATCTGAAGTTTGGCTAATATATCGCATACTTTTCTGCCTTGGTTCCCCTTAGTTGTATTATTTTTAAAAGTATTCACATCTCTCATAACAAAAATTTCCAGGTAAACTCTTGTTTTTATGCTCCCTGAGCAAGACACTTCCCTCTCCCCACCCCCCACACACCTCAAACGAATATACCAAACCTCACTTTATGTTTTATCCAAATTTGCCTTTTTTTTTTCTTACAGAGCTTTTAGGAAAAGGTGTGAGCAGGATTCATTCTTCCCTCTCTGAATTCCATTCCCAAGGTTGATAAATTAAAGCTGAACCAGGTCATTCTTATGTGAAAAGTACTTTCTTTCGGTGTCCTGGATTTGCTGAAGATCACGATGGCGACAGAAGGGAGAACATGTCACAATCGGCCACCAAGGCAGTTTCTTATCCATTGATTTGTGAAAGCTACTCCTTTTCAGTAGCATACTTCATTTTTTTTTAGTGTTTGTTTATTTTTGAGAGAGAGAGAGAGAGAGAGAGAGAGAGGATGTGGGGGAGGGACTGACAGAGAAGGAGACAGAAAATCTGAAGCAGGCTCCGAGCTGTCAGCACAAAGCCCAAAGTGGGGCTTGAACCCACGAATCGTGAGATCATGACCTGAGCCAAAATCAAGAGTCTGGAGCTGAAATGACTGAGCCACCCAGGCGTCCCAACATACTTCACTTGAATCCATATTATGGCCTGCATTTTTCCAGAGGCTGAGTAAGCAAAAGACCCATCATTTCTAATTATACAGTTTGATTACTTCAAAGAACATTTTGGGTGCCATTTAGATGAGGAAATGATCCCTTTACTATTTGTTAACATTTCCTCTACTGTGATGAAATTGTTGAGATCATGTTGGAGACCACCTCAATGCATGGAGAGTCTTGAGTTGGGGACCTAAAATGGCCCATGCTTTCCTTTGGTCAGGAAGTCTTCCTCGAAAAAGATGTCCCCTGGGATTAAGAGATCCTAGAAGTAGGAGAAACTTGGAAGATCAGCTGAGCCAGAACACTTTCAAAGCCTCGCAACGAAAGAGGAAAAGGAGGCTCCAAGCAGAGGTGGGCTGGTGTGGGAGGAAGCAGGGCGCAGGTGCTGGTGATCAGAGGCACTGAGTGCTGCCTTACCTACCCCATATATCACCAGGATTCCAACTCGTGGGGCTCTGGCTGGCAGTCACTTCTGGATAGGTTGTTGTGTTCAGCCTCTAGCTGGAAATGTCACTGGGCTTCAAAGTGGGCTGGCATAGCCTTCTGTCTTTGTCTAGGCTAGTTATCGTGTTTGAGAGTCAAAACACCCACACCTACTTGATTGTCCTGCAATTGAGAAAGGAAGGTGTGTACCCCCATCCACAGTCTCCTTTCAAAAGGGCAGCTTGGGGCCTTGCAGTAGGAGTGGACCCTGGACTCCGACAGCCCTGGTTCCAATCCTGGCTCTGCCACGTGTAGTGGCTGAATGAATGATCTAGGGAAAATTATTTGACTCCTCTGACCCTTTTCTCATTTGGAAAATTGTAATAACAATCCTTGCCAACACGCAGGCTTTTAATAAAAAGTCAGAACACATGACTTTTAAGCTCACCTGACAATTTCCTTTCCTCCCTTCACTTAAAAATACAATTCTTTCAATAGTATGGAGAGTGAGAAGGGCTCCCATTCAGAGGGACAGCAGGAGAAAAATTTGTAGCCTATGCAGGCCAATGGATGTGTGCACAAGGGCAGTTCAAGAAGACAACATTAATCACAAGCAACTATAAAGGTGACTCATATAATGCACCCTCCCCACCTTTACAAAATGAAATCTCAGACCTTCCAGAGCTTGGGACCTCTCAGCGCATCTTTCCGGCTTCACTTCAAATATCTACATGGCCATCTGTCAGCATCAAAACTGAGAGTGAATTGGAGGGGAGGAGCCAAGATGGCGGAACAGCATGGACGCCTTTAGTGTGCCTCGCGACCATGAAATACAGCCAGACCAACACTAAACCATCCTGCACACCTAGAAAACTGAGGATTAACACAACAACCTGCACAACCTGAACCACAGAATTCAGCAGGTACGCGGCGCAGAGCAGTGAACTGGGGGAGGGAAAAGCCGAGCAGGGCAGGGAGCTGCTTTTGTGTGTGGAGAGGACGGAGACGGGCGGGGGCGGGGAATACGGGAAAAGCACCCCGGCCAAAAGCAGCTGGAGAGAAAGTGGCAAAGGGGAAACAGCCACAGGGAGTGAACTAAAAAGGGAGAAAAGAGAAAGGAGAGGGTTTACATTCCATTAAGACAGTAAACAGGGGGAGCGCAGAGTCTGAAACTCCGCAGCTCCATACCTGGCGGTGCTCTGGTGAGAAGAACGAATCCCCAGCAGCAGAGTGGAGTCCGGGGTTCTTCCGGCCACAAGGGGAGAGGCGGTTCCCCTGCTGGCAGGACACCTGGCTGTGTGGGTCCCCCAAAGGCAAGGCCCCAGTGGACCTGGGAGAACAACCACATTCGCTGGTGCTGGAACAACATCGTTAAGGGTGAAGCCTGGTGCCAGATGTGTGTTGTGATTTGCCATAATCCCTGAAACGCTGCTGCTATACTATCTCACAAACTTTTTCTGGGGCGGGCTGGCACCCGGTCACAGTCTCTGGCCATTGACAGCAGCATGGTCCCACAAACATTCCTGGGTGCGGCTGGCACCCAGCCATTGCTTGGTGAGAACCTCCTGCGGAAGGGCAGAACAGGTCAAAGCTGCAGTCCCTCAGAAGTAAGGGGACGGGAAAAACAGCCACATCTGAGACAAGACTGGGGAGGGTGGTGCTGCCTGGCACTTGATCACGGACTGTGTAGGAGCTGGGGGTGGATGGAAGCCGAAGACAAAGACGGGTGAGCGATTGCTGATCAGGGAGAACAGAATTCTCATACTAGAGACTGGCTAGCGGGGCGACGCCATTTTCATCACTACTGCGCATGCGGATACGCACCTACAAGCGCCATCTAGTGGAAAACGGAGTCATTACACTAAGCCCCACCCAACTGGGCCAACCTCACTCATCAAGAACACAAGTCTCACCACCTGCTTAGTTTATGGGCTCGAAAGCTCTTCATAGTTTGACTTCTAGGGGAAAATGAAGTAATTTCAATCGTATTTCAGTCTGTTCAATGGTCCATCTATTCAATTTTCTTTCTTTCTTTCTTTCTCTTTTTCTTTTTTTCTCTTTTTTGTTTCCTTTTCTTGAATACAGAAAGAGAAAAATTCATTTTTATTTTCCATTTTTATTGAAAATATTTTTATTTTTTCTACTATATTTTTTACTTTTGTGTAAATTTTTTCAAATTCTATTTTACTTCCAGCATTTCATTTTAGTCTACTTCAGTGTATTCATTTTTTCAAATTTTCAAACAATTTCCTTTTTTTTTCCTTTCTCCTTTTCTCTCTAATCTATCAAGCCCCTTTCAACGCCCAGACCAAAACACACCTAGGATCTAGCATCATTTATTCAATTTTGTGTGTGTGTGGTTTTTTTTTCAAATTTTTTTTTACCTCATTAACTCCGTTTCTCCCTTCAAAAGACAAAACAAAGGAATTCACCCCAAAAGAAAGAGCAGGAAGAACCGACAGCCAGGGACTTAACCAACACAGATACAAGCAAGATGTCTGAACCAGAATTTAGAATCATGATAATAAGAATACTAGCTGGAGTCGAAAATAGATTAGAATCCCTTTCTGCGAAGATAAAAGAAGTAAAAGCTAGTCAATATGAAATAAAAATTGCTATAACTGAGCTGCAATCTTGAATGGAGGCTACGGTGGCATGGATGGATGATGCAGAACAGAGAATCAGTGATACAGATGACAAACTTATGGACAGTAATGAAACAGAAAAAAAGGAGGAAATTAAGGCAAAAGAACACGATTTAAGAATTACAGAAATCAGTGACTTATTAAAAAGGAACAACATCAGAATCATAGGGGTCCCAGATGAGGAAGGGAGAGAAATAGAGGTAGAAGGGTTATTTGAGCAAATCATAGCAGAAAACTTTCCTAACCTGGGGAAAGACACAGACATCAAAATTCAGGAAGCACAGAGGACTCCCATTAGATTCAACAAAAATTGACCATCAACAAGGCATATCATACTCAAATTCACAAAATACTCAGGCAAGGAGAGAATCATAAAAGCAGCAAGGGAAAAAAAGTCCTTAACCTACAAGGGAAGACAGATCATGTTTGCAGCAGACCTATCTACAGAAACTTGGCAGGCCAGAAAGGAGTGGCAGGATATGTTCAATGTGCTGAATCAGAAATATATGCAGCCAAGAATTCTTTATCCAGCCAGGCTGTCATTCAAGATAAAAGGAGAGATAAAAAGTTTCCCAGACAAAAATTAAAGGAGTTTGTGACCACTAAACCAGCCCTGCAAGAAATTAAAAAAAAAAAAAAAAGTTTTTTTTAATGTTTATTTATTATTGAGAGACAGAGAGAGAGCATGAGCAGGGGAGGGGCAGAGAGAGAGGGAGACACAGAATCCAAAGCAGGTTCCAGGCTCCGAGCTGTCAGCACAGAGCCGGACGTGGGGCTCGAACTCACAAACCGCGAGATCATGACCTGAGCCAAAGTTGGACGCTTAAGCAGCCCTGTAAGAAATTTTAAGGGGGCTCTCTGAGGGGAGAAAAGAAAAAAAACAAATAAATAAAGACCAAAAGCAACAAAGACGAGAAAGGACAAGAGAACACCACCAGAAACCCCAACTCTACAAACAACATAGTGGCAATAAATTCATATCTTTCAGTACTCACTCTAAACGTCAATGGACTAACTGCTCCAATCAAAAGACATAGGGTAACAGAATGGATAAGAAAACAAGATCCATCTATATGCTGTTTACAAGAGACCCACTTTAGACCTAAAGACACCTTCAGATTGAAAATAAGGGGATGGAGAACCATCTATGATCTTAATGGTCAACAAAAGAAAGCCAGAGTAGCCATACTTATATAAGACAATCTAGACTTTAAATAAAGACTGTATCAAGAGATGAAGAAGGGCATTATATCATAATCAAGGGGTCTATCCACCAAGAAGACCTAACAATTGTAAACATTTATGAGCCAAATGTGAAGGCACCCAAATATATAAATCAATTAGTCACAAACATAAAGAAACTCATTGATAGTAATACCATAATAGTAGGGAACTTCAATGGACAGATCATCTAATCAAAAAATCCACAAGGAAACAATGGCTTTGAATGACATACTGGACCAGATGGACTTAACAGATATATTCAGAACATTTCATCCTAATACACATTCTTCTCCAGTGCACATGAAACGCTCTCCAGAATAGACCACATACTGGGACACAAATCAGCCCTCAACAAGTACAAAAAGATCAAGATCATACCGTGCATATTTTCAGACCACAATGCTATGAAACTCGAAATCAACCCCAAGAAAAAATGTGGAAAGGTAACAAATACTTGGAGATTAAGAACATCCTAGTTAAGAATGAATGGGCAAAAAAAAAAAAAAAAAAAAAAAGAATGGGCTAACCAAGAAGTTAAAGAGGAAATTAAAAAGTTCATGGAAGCCAATGAAAATGATAACACCACAACCCAAAACCTCTGGGATGCAGGAAAGGTGGTCATAAGAGGAAAGATATAGCAATCCAGGCCTTCCTAAAGAAGGAAGAAAGAGCTCAGATGCACAACCTAAAAATCCTCAAGGAGAGAGCAGGCAAAAACCTCTTTGATCTTGGCCACAGCAACTTCTTATTCAACCCGTCTCCAGAGGTAAGGGAAACAAAAGCACAAATGAACTATTGGGACCTCATCAAAATAACATCTTCTGCACAGCAAAGGAAACAATCAGCCAAACTAAAAGGCAACCGATGGAATGGGAGAAGATATTTGCAAATACATATCAGATAAAGGGTTAGTATCCAAAATCTATAAAGAACTTATTAAACTCAACACCCAAAACACAAACAATCCAGTGAAGAAATGGGCAAAAGCCATGAATAGACACTTCTCCAGAGAAGACATCCAGATGGCCAACTGACACATAACAAAATGTTCAACATCACTCTTCATCAGGGAAATACAAACCAAAACCACAATGAGATACCACCTCACACCTGTCAGAAGGCTAACATGAACAACTCAGGCAATGACAGATGTTGGCCAGGATGTGGAGAGAGAGGATCTCTTTTGCATTGTTGGTGGGAATGCAAGCTGGTGCAGCCACTCTGGAAAACAGTATGGAGGTACCTCAAAAAATTAAAAATAGAACTACCCTACGACCCAGCAATTGCACTACTAGGTATTTATCCAAGGGATACAGGTGTGCTGTTTCGAAGGGACACATGCACTCCAATGTTTATAGCAGCACTATCCACAATAGCCAAATATGGAAAGAGCCCAAATGTCCATCGATGGATGAATGGATAAAGAAGATGTGGTATATATATATATATATATATATATATATATATATATATATACCACAGATGTGGTATATATATATATATATATATATATATATATATATATACACAATAGAGTATTACTTGGCAATCAAAAAGAATGAAATCTTGGCATTTGCAACTACGTGGATGAAACTAGAGGGTATTATGCTAAGCAAAATTAGTCAGAAAAAGACAAATATCATATGATTTTACTCATGAGGACTTTAAGACACAGAAGAACAAATGAATGTAAGGGAAGGGAAGCAAAAATAGTATAAAAACAGGGAGAGGACAAAACAAAAGAGACTTTTAAATATCAAAAAGAAACAGAGTTACTGGAGGGGTTGTGGGAGGGGGGATGGGCTAAATGAGTAAAGGGCATTAAGGAATCTATTCCTGAAATCATTGTTGCACTATATGCTAACTAATTTGGATGCAAATTTAAAAAAAAATTAAAAAAAAAAAACTGAGGGTGAGTTGGATGTGTTCATTAACTTGGTTGTGGTAATCATTTTACAATGTATACAAATATCAAATCATGCTGTACACCTTAAATATACAGTTTTATTTGTTAATTATATCTCAATAAAGCTGAGGGGGGGAGACAGAGTGTATTTTTTATGGACTTCCAATGTTCTTTTTTTTAAATGTTTTTATTTTTGAGAGAGAGAGACAGAGTGGGGGAGGGGCAGAAAGAGAGGGAGACACAGAATCTGAAGCTGGCTCCAGGCTCTGAGCTGTCAGCAAGATCTCGATGTGGGGCTTGAACTCACAGACTGTGAGATCATGACCTGAGCCGAAGTCTGTCGTCCAACCGACTGAGCCACCCAGGTGTCCCCAGACTTGCAATGTTCTATAGTGTCCTCTGTGCTTTTCTCTCTAGAGTGCATCTACTGAAATTTAAGAAATTTCCACACACACATATCGGAGTAGCTCTCACTTCCCATACTCTCCTCTCCTTCCCTGAGTCCCCTTTATTTTTCAATGTATATTTATTTTTGAGAAAGAGAAAGACTGCATGGAGGAGGAAGAGGGGCAGAGAGAGAGGGAGAGAATCCCAAGCAGGCTCTGCACTATCAGACCAAAGCCCGACATAGGGCTCCATCCCACGAACAGTGAGATCATGACCTGGGCTGAGATCAAGAGTCAGATGCTTGACAGACTGAGCCACCTAGGTACCCCCTTTGAGTCCCCTTTAGATCCTCCTCTCTGACAGACAATTGCAAGTGAGGTGAGATCCTCCCTTCCTTTCATTTTCTCTTTTCCCAGGGCAGCCGGAGGCCCTGCTAACCCTAAAGAGACTATTGCTTGCATTTACTGAGACAGGGGCTAGTCTAGGGCAAATGCCACTAGACCTGGCCAAAGTGGGGGAAGCTCTATAGTCCCCCTAAGACAGTGTTTCCTCTTCCCCACAATTCCAAAGTCAGGGCCAGACACATCCATGTTTATCAGGTGCTAGTCATCCCAGGGACAGAGAACTATCTTCCTTTCACCAGATAATAAAGTGTCCTCCAGGCAGAAGAAATAAATCACGGAGCCAGCTCATTTTGGTTCCTCTGGATGACAGCTTATTCATCCTTCCCTCTCTCCTGCCATTTCTGAACAGCTATTTGAGAATCACACTGCCCCGGTGGAGATAGCTCTCTCTATCTCCCAAGCAAGACCCCTTGCTTATCTGCACCTTAAAGTAGGATTGACCCATGTGATAGTAAGTGTTACAGCAGAGGTGGACACAAACGTCAGGGGCCCTCTGTGTCCCAGTCACCATAAGTCACGACAGGAGCACTCAAAGGGTGTTCTGTCTTAAATGTTACCTTTAGAACCAAAACTTAGTCTCTCACTTCACCCCAGTGCCTTTTTCCATGATGAGTCATAACAACTCAGCCAGACTTTTAAATGCAAGAATAACTTTACTACAATATGGGAGCATCAAGCCAAGACTATCCACAGAATGCCAGATTTACCCAGTATAGAGACTGAATCCACTCTGCTCCTCAGTCCCACTGCCAGGCTGCACACACTCCACCGCTCAGAAGACTGGCTGAGAAAGAAGAAAGAGGCACCCTCTAATCTCGAGAAAGGCAAGAATTTTTATGACTAGGCTCTATAGCCTTTGTGTTCAGATTTAAAAATAGCGTGTCTATTCTCCTCGATGGCCTGAAATCCTCAAATCCCCCTCATTCTTTTTTTAAAGTTTTTTTAATTAAAACAATTTTTTTAATGTTTATTTATTTTTGAGAGGGAGAGAGACAGAGTGTGAGTGGGGGAGGGGTAGAGGGAGAGGGAGCAGACTCCAGGCTCTGAGCTGTCAGCATGGAGCTCGATGCGGGGCTCAAACTCTCAGACTGTGAGGTCATGACCTGAGCCGAAGTCAGACACCCAACTGACTGAGCCACCAGGTGCCCCCTAAGTTTATTTATTTATTTTGAGAGAGAGAGAGTGTGTGAGTGAGTTGGGGAGGGGCAGAGAGAGAGAGAAAGAGAGAGAGAGAGAGCAAGAGAATTCCAAGCAGGCTCTGTGTTGTTTGCATAGAGCCTGACACAGGGCTTAAACCCATAAACCATGAGATCATGACCTGAGCCCAAATCAGATGTTTAACCAACTGAGCCACCCAGGTGCCCCAAATCTCCCTCATTCTTAAGCTAAACTAATTTCTGTAGCCAGCAGCCTGGAGGTTCTGATCTGGACACTTACTGGTTACGACCTTGAGGAAGGCACTTAAACTTCCTGAACCTTGTTTTCTTTCCTCATATGAAAAATTCAGAAAAGGGCCTGCAAATGCTTAGCTCACAGAATCATTCCAGGATCCAATAGAATAACATATGTGTGTACGCTAAATGGTTCCACACATGTAAGTAATTTTTGGGTCAAGTTCTTAATAATAAAAAATGTATTAATCACAACTGTGCTCATTCCCTTGTAGAACCCTGGGGTCCCCTGTGCATCTTTCTCTTTTCCCAGTCATTACTCATCATTCTGCTTGATGCATCCTTCCCACATTCTCCCTTCCCCTGCTCATGAAACACGCATGCACAAAACCTATAATTCTTTCACCCATTATTCTAACTCCTGTCAATCAGTTTCTTTTTCATTGCGTATTTACATTTCCCAAATAACTTCATTTACATATAATTTTCTCTTGCCCGCGCAAAAAGAGGGTACAGCTAGATACAGCATTTAAGGGGGTGTGTCAGATTTCAACTCAGGAAACAGAAACAATTGTAGGTATTTTAAGCAGAAAGGGATTAAAAACAAGGAATTAAGGGCTTATGAAATTCACTGGAAGAGCTAAACAAAAGGAAGTTAGGGGCCCCCACTGGGGTCTAGATTGTAAGGGCACATCACAACAGCTGTAGTCCAGAGGTCAGCTGCCAAACCACCTCTCCACGCCCACGACTTCAGTGACTAAGATCTGGGGACTACTGGAATACGGGTTCCGGCTTCGGATGTCAACAATGTTGCTTAGCAGCAAGAGCAGTAGCAAGATGGCCTTAGCCTCACTTCTGCCTTCCAAACCTCAGACAAGGGCATTGCCCTGGTAGATTTAATTAGTATCCAGAAATCTAGCTGCAAAGGAGCCTGAGAAATGTCATTTCTGGCTTTCTAGGGCCAAAAAGTTCAGGAGTGTACATATAGGGCTTTGGGCATGGATGCCTACTTCCATCTGACGATAATCTGCTCAAAGGAGTGACTTTACACTTTAGGGAGTACACAACACTGTGATGACCTAAAAGAGAGCCTGTGGAAAGAGGGAAAGCAAAAGTGCACAGATCGTGTAGTTGCAGGCATTACCATCACCTGTTGGGATTTATTTGGGCCAGTCTATTTCTTAAAAACATGTAACTCAGAATAGGAATAAAAAAATCTCAGCCTACCCCCTACAAGAAATTGGAGTTCTAAATATTAACAAGACGTTCCTGGCTTCAATCAGATTGTTGAACTTGATATCTATAATATATATTTTCTTCTTATAGCAATGTTGGGGGCATAATTTTGCCAAGTTTGTCTACTGTGCTCTATAACAATCCTGCCCAGCCAAGTAGTGTGGATAGAGTTGGCCTCCTTCCTGTTTTCCTTCCCTTTCCAAGCCCAGTATGGGTAAATGACCCACGTTTGGCCAATTAGAATACTTCTCTTTTTAATCACAGTAATTGATCAGGGATGGGCACAAGACGAATGCAGGATAATGAGAGTCTTCCTTAAGAGTTTACTGGCATTCCTGGGAAGGATGTGCCCTCTTTCAAGGTGATTATGATCTGTAAGACAATGTCTTGATGGGGTGCCTGGGTGGCTCAATTGGTTAAATGTCCAACTCTTGGTTTGGGCTCAGGTCATGATCTCACAGTTTCGTGAGTTTGAGCCCCACAAATTCTCTCTCTCCCGCACTCTCTACCCCTCACTCAGTCTGTCTCTGTCTCTCTAAACATAATTAAATAAACTTAAAAAAAAACACAATGTAATTTGAGGCTGCCAGCAGCTACCTTGCTTTGATGGGGAGAGCGCCCATCTGAAAATAAAGCAATCACAAAAGAAAGTAGATTGAGAGATGGTAAGAGACAGAAATGGGGTCTTGATGATATTGAACTACTGAATACAGCTTTGCCTAAAGCTAGATCTACCCTTTAGGTTTTTGTTATATCTATGATATATTGTGATGTTTTGGTATCTTTAAACAACAACAAAAACAACAACTCTTCTCTTTCTGGGGAGAGGCTGTCTGTCCCAGAGGTAGTCAATTCTTAGAGATAGGAAAGGGCCCAACAAAGAGTATATGCAAACTACTTTGCAAACTTTGATATGCAAACTACTCCAGAACCAGACCTTCTCTGCCTGGCTCATGAACTCCAGGAGGCAAGATTCTCTGTCTTTATCATCGTAGGGCCAGGCACCAGGCAACTAGGTACCACCCTTGCAGCCCAAAGCCCTCCCAAATTATTCAAATTAGCCTATCCTGAACTGCTTACTCTGCTCTGCTTTGCCTTTTCTATGGAAGTAAATGTCCATGGCCTAAGCTTTCACCTCATTCCTCTCTTCCACCTCCTGACTATCCTGGTGTTTTTCCCTGTGGCCCTTGCATGACAAGTCTCTGTCTCTTGTCTCTAGAACCTGTGAGAATATTAAACTTTGTTTTCCTGGGCCTCTCCTGTGTCTCCTCTTATTTATTTATTAACACTTTTTTTTTTTAACATTTGTTTATTTTTGAGAGAGAGACAGAGACAGAGTGCAAGCAGGGAAAGGGGCAGAGAGAGAGGGAGACACATAATCTGAAGCAGGCTCCAGGCTCTGACCTGTCAGCACAGAGCCCAATGCAGGGCTCGAACTTGCGGACCACAAGATCATGACCTGAGTCAAAGTCGGATGCTCAACAGACTAAGCCACCCAGGCAGCCCCTGTGTCTCCTCTAATACCCTACTTGGCTGACCATCTCATAAACAACTGTAAAGTAATTTCCTACTCACATAGATCAATAAAATCTCTTTGTCTTAAGCTAGTTTAAATAGGGTTTCTGTTATGGATTTCTGAAATAGTCCTGAGAAAAGCAAGCAATTTATAAAATCTAAAAACGTACCAGACCAACCTTGAGCCTCCTCAACCTCACCAACAAAAGGAATACAGGTGGTGAAGATTCAAACTAACAGGTCCAAGTGGTACAAATTTTTCTTATGTCTCTATTCTTCTGAAATCAGTTTAATTAGTGCTGGCAAGTTGTGAGAATAGCTCAGCTGTGCCACTGTTGTTTTCTAGATCTCATAGGTTTGGGGGATCATGGGATTGAAATTCTAGGTTAGATTTGACTTAACCAAATTTTGAGGTAGTGACATCATGGGAAAGCATATTTTGTAGTTTAAGTTGCCTATCTTTTATTTAGCACTCCCTTGAGCCAAATGTTTTCCATTTGGGCGGCATAAAGGAGAGGCAGAGATATTCTCAGATGTCATTTCAGGGAATACTAGACTTTGTAATTATACTTCTAAGTCTGCTACAACTGATTTTTTCTATCTCCCACTTCTGCTCTTGGGAAAACTTTAAAAGTTGTGAGATCCTCAGTCTCAGGATGAAAATAGTGATTTATACTCTCCTCTCCCTGCCATCTGAAAGAAGCCATGGTGAATAAATTAGCAAATATCTGAGCTAGCTGAGGAAATTTATCTTTAATGGTATACAATGCTTATTGGTTATAAAAACCTGTGTACTTTTTCCCTTTTGCCTGTGGCACCAGCAGAATGGCCATGTTTATAATTGACAACCAGACTTTAAATTTGGGAAAATTTGGGGCACCTGGGTGGCTCAGTAGGTTAAGCATCTGACTTCGGCTCTGATCTCGCGCTCCGTGAGTTCAAGCCCCACATCAGGCTCTGTACTGACAGCTTGGAGCCTGGAACCTACTTCAGATTCTGTGTCTCCTCTCTCTGCCCCTCCCCTGTTTGCACTCTGTCTCTGTCTCTCTCTCAAAAATGAATAAACGTTAAAAATTTTTTTTTTTAATTTTGGAAACATTTTTCATTTGTGAAATATGATTTGAATGATTAGAGAAATTATAAGTCTGAGTGAGGTTTTGGGGATTTAGAGCTAGAGGAAGGAGAATTTTGATCTAGGGGCATTTTTCACCTCACAGATGTAAAAATGCTTGTGGAGAAGATGGGGAGGGTAATGACAGCCATTTTAGCTGTATCCCTGAAGACATTTATCTTGAAGAAAAGTGGAGAAAACAAAGGAGAGAGAATTATACAAACGCAGAGGAATGTAGAGCATCCCAAAGAGTCATGGTTCTCTCAGAACAATACTTTTACAGGGAAAATATAAGATATTCACTCTCTGACTTTATGTCAAGAACTAAAGAATTCACATCTAGGAGTGCCTGGGTGGCTCAGTAGGTTGAGCGTCTGACTCTTGATTTTGGCTCAGGTCATGATCTCACAGTTTCATGGGTTCAAGCCCCATGTCGGGCTTTATGCTGGCAGCACGGAGCCTGCTTGGGATTCTCCCTCTCTCCCTGACCTTCCCTTGCTCACACTCTCTCTTTCTCAAAAATAAATAATAAATTAAAAACTTAAAAAAAAAAAGCAGAAGTCACATCTATGTGTGTGCCTTTTTGCTCTTCCTATAAAGGATGACCCCTAATACTACCTTGGAACCATTCATAAACATGGAATGTGATGTAAACGGATGATTAGTCTGGACTAGGTGAATAGGGAGAGAAGGGAGCATGCGTACCCACTTTGCTAAACTTTACATGTGTACATTTCAAATCAGACCCAATACACACTTATGCCTACCCATCAGAGCAGATATTTTCAGCAAGGAGAGTTCTTGATTGGAATGTCTATCTTGACCTATTTGGAAACTGAACTGGCTAGAGCAGATTGCAAGATTTAGGTTGTAGGAGAGTGACTCTGGTTCCTTTTCAGCCTAAAACAATTACCCAGCTGTTGGAAAGTTGAAATATTGGACCAAATTATATTACCTAAGTTAAAATAGGCACTCCTGAGAATAGATCACTATATATATTAAGGTACATGTATTATGCAAGAGTTGACATTCCCATTTCTATATCTTATAAACCAGCCTTGGAATCTTCCCTGAAAATAAATTCATTGTTAGTATGTTTCTGGCGATTTGTTTTTATTGGTTAATATATACACTATTGGCACATTTCCAAAGCTATTACCCTCTGTGATCAGTACTTTCAGAAACCTCCTTGACAAAGCCATCCATAGAAACAACTAAACACTGAAAAACGATAGGTATTTTGTATGGAACAACTATAGAGTATGACCTAAAGATGACAGTATGCTTTTTAAAAAGTCAGTAAGTCACACATGGTGTTATTTGATCCATATTGCACCCCTGTAAAGTACACATGGCATGTTTTATAGTATTTCCAGTTGACAAAATAAAGTCAGCAATAAATGACTCGCCCAAAGCCAAACAATTAACAAATGGCAGAACCAGGATTTGCTCTGCATGTTTTAATTTATTTTTTATTTTTAAATTTTTACTTATTTATTTATTTTTAAGTAGACTCCATGCCCAACCTGGGGCTCGAACTCACTACCCTGAGATCAAGGGTCTCATGCTGTACTGATGGAGCCACCTAGGTACCCCTACCCATGTTTTTGTATTCCAATTCCAGAGGCTTCTTTGGGGATGCAGAAGTTAGATATAAGCATAAGGAAAATGACAAGAGACAATTAGAATCACAACCAATTAGGGGCACCTGGGTGGCTCAGTTGGTTAAGCGACCAACTTCAGCTCAGGTCATGATCTTGCAGTTTGTGAATTTAAGCCTAGCATCAGGCTCTGTGCTGACAGCTCAGAGCCTGGAGCCTACTTCAGATTCAGTGTCTCCCCCTCTCTGTACCCCTCCCCTGCTCATGCTCTGTGTCTCTCTCTCAATAATAAATGTTAAAAAAAATCATAACCAATTAATCTAATCGATAGCATTTAAACTATTACTTAAGACATAACCTACAAAATTGAAAACATTTATTGCATTGTATTGACACACTCCTGTTTCATTGTTACTCTCTGGGCACTGGGCTGGTGAAAAGATTTTTTTATCTTAATTCATCAGTAAATATTTACTGACCACTATTATGTGTGGAGATTCTGAGTTGGATATGTTTTCTTTCTTTTTACTAAAATTAAACTGTAGGGGCACCTGGGTAGCTCGGTTGATTAAGCATCTGACTCTTGGTTTGGGTTCAGGTTCTGATCTTACAGTTCATGAGTTCAAGGCCCACATTGGGCTCCATGCTGACACTGCAGAGCCTGCCTGGGATTCTCTCTCCCTCTCTCTGTGCCCCTCCCCTGCTCATGCTCTCTCTCTCTTCCAAAAATAAATAAATGAACTTAAAAAAAAAAGCATGAAATTAAAAAAAATAAAATTAATAAAATCAACTTGTAGCATTGAGTGTCTAGTCATTCCACCAGGCTAACACAGAATTTTGTTGTCTACTTTTTCTTTTCTCCTGGATAAAGAAGGGAAAACCTAAAGACGTGGTAGAGCACTTCTCAATCTGTTCTTCAAATCTCTGCTAAGAAGTCCCACTCTCTCATTTATTAAATAGGTATCACTTACTGATCATCTACTATATGCTACATAGTCTACATCCATTACCAGGAATCCTCAAATCTTGGTGGCTTGGTATCGTTATTCTCATTTTTAGGAATGTGGTTAGTATAGGGTAGCAGTGAAACACGATGAGATAGTAGCATTGGATCAAGAGCAGGGCCTTCAATCAAAAACTACTAGAGTTGGAATCTGGCTGCATACATACTCGTTGTCTGAACTTGGAAGAGTTGTTTCATTTCTCTGTTCTCCCTTATGCTCATCTTTAAAATGGGGTAAATTACATGAACTTATTAGACTTATATGAACTCACAATCAGAGTTACTTTGAGTGTCAAATGAATTAACATCTGCAACCAGCTTATGGTGCCTGGGCTTCTTAGTGATACTCAAGGGATATTAGCTACTATTAATTTGGTGTGCCCCAGGGCTGAAGCTGATGGACTCCTTTCTCATTTAGATATCTGTTACTCCCTAGATGACCTCATTTAATCCTATGGTTTTAAATATTAAGCTATACCGATGACTCCAGAATTTGTATCTCCTGCCAAGCTGATACTTTTCCAGTGTAAGTTAGCTCATGTCACTTCCCCACTCAAAACCCTCCAGTGACTTCCTATCTCTGAAAAAATCAAAGCCCTAACCATAGCTATGAGGCCCTATCTATATGTCTGTTCTATTTTTCTGATCTGTCTCCTACCACTTTTCACTTTCTTTCTTTTCTTAAGCAATACAGGCATGCTTGCTGAACAATCCCAACCATTCCTGCTCCTTCAGGGTCTTTGTATTTGCTATTCTGCTGGGTATATTCTTCCCCAAATGACATATTCCTTCACTTGCTTCACATCCCTGCTCAAATACCATCTTAATAGAGATGCCATCCCTGACCACCTCATAGAAAGGAGGATTTTCCTTTCCTTTTCTTCTTACCCTGCTTTATTCTTCATTGTATCTATTGCCATTATATTTATTCATTTTTTTTTTAATGGTGTGTTTTCCCCTCTAGAATGTGAGCTCTATTAAAGTAGGGACTTTGTTTTGTTCACAGTCCCTAAAACAAGTGCCTGGCACAGGGCAGACACTCCATAAATATTTATAGCTTAACTATAATTATGCTAATTGCCCAGCTAGTGTCAGAGTTTCATACCCAAGTCAGCTTCCCTTCAATATCTCTTGTTCTTTCTACTCCACTAATCTGCATCCCATGCCAGGAAAGATACTAGCCCCATTATAAATGTACATCAACTTGTAGGACTTTTGTATCTGAACTAGAAATTTTGTGCACATTAGGGTTGATTTGCAATTCAGCATAATTTAGCAAATATTTACTGCACAAATATTTATGTGATCTTGGATAAGAAACAACGATCAACCAGTAATATAGGGTAGCAATTTATTCAAGAAATCTAGAAGCCTAGGAAAGGTAAATATTTGTACTTGTGGAACTCTAAATTCAGAATTATTATGGACACCTAAAATTAATACAATGTAGTATGTCAATTATACCTCAACTTTTTAAAAGGCCATTAAAAAATAAGAATTATTAGGTCTATCTATTGTATCACAATGGAACACTTAGTTATCCCCCAAAGTTTCTTTCCCCACTTTCTCAGTCTCAGCCCACTCCTTTGCTTACCCCAAACTTCTAGACATTTTCTTAGATTTCTCTTTTCCTCATCCCACACATCCAATCCATATGCAAGGACCATAAACTATCAACAAAACTTGTTGTTGTGAGACCATCTGCTTCTCACCAACTTCACCTTTATAAATCCTAGTCCAAGGACAACTCTACTTAGCCGAGGCCACCAGCAGAATTTCCTAAATGCTGGCCTTGCCATCCTACTTTTCAACTGCCAGCCAGAGTGATCGTATAAAAATGTAAATTACTCATCACTCCTCTGCTTAAAGTTTCAGTGGTTTCCTTTTCTCATTCCTAAGTTATTCCACTTAGAAAAGCATCCCAACCCTATCCTAGCCCCGAAGTCCCATTCGATTCTGTCCTGATCAACAGTCCAATCTTGTCTCCTAGCATTTTCCCCTTATTCATGAACTCTAGTCACACTGGCCTTCTTTCACATCTATGAGCACAAAAAGACCTTTCTTTGTCCCAAAATATATGTACTAACAGGTACTTGTCCTTTAGGCTGCAGTTTAAATTTCACCTGCCCAGGGAGGCCTTTCCTGACTCCTGGATTTGAAGTGGTCCCCACTCTTCCATTCACCCTTTGTTTTGTCAGAGTGAATGGCATTCACTTATTGTGCATTGCACAATTGGCATTTAATATTTTCCTCCTGGGGTGCCTGGGTGGCTCAGGCAGTTAAGCACACGACTTCGGTTCAGGTCATGATGTTGTTGTTCAGAGTTCGAGCCCTGTGTCAGGCTCTGTGCTGACAGCTCAGAACCTGGAGCCTGTTTCAGATTCCCTCTCTCTCTCTCTCTCTCTCTCTCTCTCTCTGCCCCTCCCCCACTCATGCTGTCTCTCTCTCAAAAACAAATAAACATGAAAAAAAAATTTTCCTCTTCTGTGTGTTGTCTATCTCCCTCCAGTAGGGTTACAGCGCCCCAAACATAGTGAGCACTCAAGAAACACTTGTTGGATGGGTAAATCTTTGTCTCAACTTTGGTGACTTATGTAAGATCACAGTAGTTTTCTAATACAACTTTAGTCACTCTGCCCCATCCATGTTTTCAGCATTGCTTCAACACCCCCCCCCCCAAAAAAAGTCCATCATTCTAGGGGAAGGATTCAGGATTTCAGATTGAGTTCAACAGTTCAAAATCATCAGATAAGGGGAAAAAGAAAGACAGAAATCAGTATTCCTGACATGAACAATTGTCATTTCTCACTTAAAAATTTGAGGAAGAAAAAAAATCCCCAATTCTTAAGATCAAACACTTTTGGAGTTGGAAATGTTAGAGAAAGTAGATGTGGACAGAAAAAAATGTTAGCGTGTGGGAGGAAAAGTCGGAAGGAGGTAAGAGAAAGAATACTCACCATGCTGTGAGTATTCATGGTTCTGGGCGTGGGTACCACGTCTTACCTGCAGAAACACTAGGGAAGAGCGTGATGGAGGGAGGTGGGTGGGGGCGAGGAAAGGGAGGGGCGGGAGACCAGGACCAGAGACCTGGAAAAGGACAACACAAAAAGAAAAGAGAAGGACGGAGCAGAGCAATACAAAAGCAGCTTCGGATCTGGCCGGAGCTGCAAGCGTTAAGGGGAGGCGGGGAGTGACGCGGTTTGCGTCTGGAGCGGCTCCTTGGAGTCCACAGCATCCACCGCCGGAGCCTCGCCTTCCTTTCTCCCTCTGCAGACATATCGAGACACAAAAAAAGAGGCGACCCCTGGACCAGCGCGAGGGACCCACCCGCAAGATGACGGAGACCACCAAGACCCACGTTATCTTGCTTGCCTGCGGCAGCTTCAATCCCATCACCAAAGGGCACATTCAGATGTTCGGTGAGTCCTCCCGCCCACCCCCGGAGGCTGCTTCCGCCTCTCTCCTTCCCCGGCACCTGTATTTTCCAGGGCGACCCAACAGTAAGGCGTGTGCCCCTCGGCGGGATGCGCCGGCTGATTCCTCTGGTGGGAGGTCAGCCCCTCTATTTCGGGCTCCTGGGAAGGGACGTAGACTGCGCTTCCCAGGCGTCACTTGCTCGGGCCAGACCCGGCACGCTGGGGGCCAAAGGGTGGGGGAGGGGAGGGGCCCGAGGTGACTGGGTTTAGACCCGGTGGGAGATCGAGGTTCCAGAACTGGGGTGCGGTGGTGTGGTAGTTTGGTCACTTGGCGGGTGAGGATCGGGGTGGGGGCAGAGATTGGGACGCGGAGAAGGAAGGAGGGGGTTGGAGATAACGTGCTGTTTGTTTAGGATGGATGGAAATCTCGCAGGAGTTAAATGATGTACATGCCTTGGAGACACAAACACACTGACACACAACACACCATTAGCAGGGCTGGGGCTTCAGGGAGATTAATTTAGGGTTTGGCTAATGGTTCAGGGCGGCCCAGGGGCGAATGTTTGAGGGTTGTGGACCGTATATTGCCCGCGCGAGGTGGATGGCTGAGTGAAAGGGGTGGGGGCTCGCCAGCCAGGGCTTGGCTGCCGGGACCCACTGCCTAGGAAGGGGAGGGGGCGGGGCGGCCGCTGCGGGCAGCCCTTTTCGAGGCAGCGGGTGTTGATGGATCCGGGCCCAAGTTGGCTGAGGCTCTGCCCAGGGCGGCGATGGCACCCGGAAGGCTTGCGGCGTGCGAGTGTGTGTATGAGTGTGAGTGTGTGTGCGCGCGCGAGTTGGGGCGGGGGGAGCGCGCATCGTTGCGCGTTTGTTTCTTGGAGGTTTTGGGGCGTGGAGAGAAAGGGAGCGAGCAGGGGCTCCTGGCTGCTGCTTTGGGATTCAGCAGGGGCAAGGGAAATGTGGTCAGTGCCTGTTGGAGATCTCGGGCTACTGGTGGACGCGGCTTCGCTGCTGCTCGGGTAGGACCCAACGGCGCGGGGGCGTGCGCATTTAGACCCTGAGGGAGGGACGCGGAGGTCACTTTAAAAGCAGGCATAGAGTAGAGGTTAGAAGTTGGAGGTGCTTTTTCTCTGGCACTGAAGTAAACGAGAAGAGGAGAGAGAGTGGGCTGGAGATGGATGAGAGACGTGGGGGGGAGGCCCGAGCCAGCCTGCCAGCAAGGCGCTATCCAGAGGCGGCAGTGCTGAAGCGCAGGGCGAGCGGGAGCTGGCTTCGGGCACACGTGTTTACGCGAGTCGGATGATTGCGCGAGCCCTCGTCGGGCTGTTTAATGAAAGTCACATCATATTGGTAAAGAATGGGCGAGGTGGCTTTGATTAAAAATACTCTGCTCTTAAACCTAAAAGGTGCGTTGAACTGGGCCCAATTATTTAAAACCTCATGAAAAGAATATAGAAAGACTATGAGCTGAGGGGAGACCAGGTATGCACATTGATGGGATCCAAGGAGGGAGACTGGGAGATAGCCATCCCTTCCTCACCATCCCTTCAGCTTTTAAAAGTGTTTTATTAGGAGCTAATGCTAACTTACTTGTTAAGTAAAGACTTTTGTTTAAGCATCAGAATAGACCAGAGCATCTCCTCATTCTTCTAAGGGAATACCGGTGCCCTGGGAACACTGTAGTTTCGCTGGTGCTTTTATCCCTGTCCTGCCTTTCTTCTCTGTCCATATTTCCTCTAGCCATTTTATGCCACTGTACTTTGTTCCTCTCTGTTGCCCAGGCGGGTTTGGTTGTGCTTTCCTCTAGAATTCCTTGGCTCTAGAAAACTTTAGTGAGCCAGCCAGTACTCTGCCTTTTTTCCTGGGGTTAAAGTAGTTAATTCCACTTGTTTTGGGTTGTAGGATGGGCAGATTTAACTTGAGAACCTAGTATTCCGTCTTGCAGCTGAAAAGAGTTTGGTAACAGTGATAAAGGCTTTTGTTAAGTCCATGCTGACCTGCCAATTCTCCATGAGTTTAGAGGATAGAATATGTGGAAATAGGCATGGATTACAGCAAAGAGGTTTAGACATAGAATAGGTGAAAGGAGACTTTCTGACAGGGGTAACTATTTGCTTGATATTGGAACTGAGGGATAAGAGAGAGAATATCTGTCAACAAAGCCTTATGAGTGTCCATTAGTTATGCATAATCTGAAGAGCAACATGGAAAGAGGATATGGTATGCTCACTGTGGCTATAAGGAGCTTATAACCTAATGGAGGATTTAGCACATATACATATGAAAGGAAACAAGAACAAGAACACAAAATACATATTAAACTATTCTTTGTGGACTCTCTCATGGGAATCTTTGAGCTCATGAAAAATTTTGTGATTTCTTTCTGTATATATGTGATATCACTTATTCCTAATAACAAAGTTACCAGAAAGGCATCCTGATCTCCATTTTATGGATAAGAAACTGATGTTCAGAGGGGAAGTGACTTTCTTAACTGGCTTAAGTGATAGGGAGAGCGGGTGGCAGAGTTGAGACTTGAACCCCACATTCTTAATTCCTCTTGCAGAGACCTTTGCACTGTACCAAATGCAGGAACAAGTGCTCACTGATCTGACTGCATAATTCCATTAAGTCTATTTCCTTCAAACATATACTAACAGAGATTAGAATTAAATTGGACATCAACTAAATGAGATTCCTAAATATGCATTTTGAGAGCTTCCCACCATCTCTAAAGAAACCAGTTATCCATGAACTATTTTCTCCTTTCAAATAGCTTTTAAAATCTTCTCCACACATTACAGAAATAATTAATGCAATAAAATTGTCAAACTTTCTTTAAGGTGTCTGAAATCTGTAATAGAATTTTTTTTTTTAAGATTTGAACAGGACTTTAAAATTAGACATCTTTATTAGAGCTCCCATGTTTTGAAATCTAATTGTTTACCAAGAAAAAAGAGAAAGATTATAAACAAAAAGAGATGTGATGTTCAGAACTGAAAGCTCACTCTTAATTTCTGTAAAGTAGTACTTTTACAGTTCTCAATATTTGTAAAATATTTTAGAATGAGCTTTTCCTTTTATTTTGATGAATGGGAAGTTGTATTCCTAATTGTGGCTACAGAAACATAGAGAAAAATTTAATATTTGTGATAGAAATAGTTGACACCTATATACTTAATTGTAAGTAAAATGTTTCCAGGGATAAGTAAATTTTTGGAAAAATCAATTCATAAACTAACAATGTTTTACTTCATGAGTCTGCCTTATTACGTAAGAAACTAACATGACACTGGAAGGTTTTTTTGTGTTTTTTAACTTTTAAAAAATGTTTATTTATTTATTTTGAGAGAGAGAGAGAGAGCATGAGACAGGGAATGGCCGAGAGAGAGAGGGAGAGAGAGAATCCCAATTAGGATCCATGCTGTCAAGCACAGAGCCTGATGTGTGGTTTGAACTCAGGAATCATGAGATCATGACCTGAGCCAAAAATCAATAGTCAGATGCTTAACCGACTTAGCCACCCAGGTGCCTCTTAACTTTTTTTTTTTTTTAATGTTGATTTATTTATTTTGAGAGAGAGGGAGCTCAAACAGGGGAGGGACAGAGAAACAGAGGGGGAGAGAGAGAATCCCAAGCAGGCTCCATGCTCTCAGTGCAGAGCCTAATGTGGGGCTTGATCTCACAAAGCATGAGATCATGACCTGAGCTGAAATCAAGTCAGACACTCAACGTGGAACCCCTAGAAGGTGTTTTTTTTTAAAACACCTAAGATCTTAATTATTAATTATGTAGTGATTATATTTCAGTATAATTTCTTTGCATTTATATTGCTGTGTTTGTCAATATATTCATGCCTGGGAAATCAGATAATAAGTTTAAATAGAAAAATAAGAAAGGACTGATCAGAAAAGTTTTGCCATAAAAAATAAAGGAATTGAAACAATTAGAGCAGAAGTGAATTCTGGTTTTTGATGATTGAAAAATAACTAGATTTTCCAGTTTTTCTACTTCAAAATATTTTTACTTTGAACAAGTGGGTCTTTTGAAAAGAAACATGATCCAATTCTGTTCCTTTTCAAGGGTAGTGAAGAGGGCTTTTTAATTATTGTAGAATTGGAAAAGCAGCCCCTATTGCTATAACTAGAAATCATAAGAAAAATGAATTTGCGTTGCTACTGATATAGATAACTGTCAGAAATCAAGAAACTGTTTAATATGCTCAAAATGGCTATAAAAAAAAGACCATTAAGCACAAAGTGGTGCTTTTTACTTTTGGCACCATTATCTTATTTGATTCTACTCCGCAAGTTAAACTGGATAATATTATCATCTCCCTTTTACAAATGAAAAAGCAGAGGTACAGGTGTAAGTCATTTGGTCGAGGTTATAAGCAAAAGTCAAGATAAAACTAGTTTTCTGATATCTAGATTCTCTCTCTCATTCAAGATGCCTCTTTATTCCTTTAGTTGCAACAGCACCTATGAAAAGAAAGTCACCTAAATTTAGTTATTAACAAAGGGTTATGGGAACTTTGTGAATATTTTCCTTGGTAGTACAGGCAGCCAACAGAATATATTCAACAAAGATATCTGTTCCCAATATCTTATACTATAACAAGGAAAGGCTATTTCTTTTCTTAGTACCCTGTATTTTCCATGTAATTCTATCACTGGAACATTTTTTCCACCACTCTCTTACCTCCTCCTTCCTCCCCACTCTCCTGTTACCACAACTAACACCTACTTATTCTTCAGATTTTACCTTCAGTGGTACCTCCTCAGGGAACCTCCACTGGCTTCTAAATTAAGTATGGTTACCCTGACGTTTGATCCCACATCACTTTATACTTTCCATGACATAACTCCCATCTCATTATGTTTAATGACTATTTTCCATGCGAGACCTTAAGCAATATTAGAACACAAACCATGCAGTTTCATTATGGATTGATTTCCTTGTGCCTAGCATGGAGTAGGCTCTCCATAATAGTATAATTAATAAGAGTTACAAATAGCAAGTCTTTGCTCCATCATAGTTGTTGAGTAAATACAAAATAAATGAGTGTATAAAATCTTGTTCAGATAGAGGAATCAACCATGCACAAAGGCTGGGGTGGTAAGACAGAAAGCCATGACGTATTAGAACAAAGGAAAGTTTAGGATGGCTCAAGGAGAAGGGGAGTAAGAGGTAATACTGGAAAGACAGATGGAAGTCTAATTGATTATGAAAGCTTATTAAGTCATGTTAAGGAATTACGATTTTATCCCAGGGAATGAAAGAATATCACATGGGTTTTAAAGTAAAGGAATGTCATAATTGTATCTTTGAGGTCATGATTGAATTAAATTTTGAATAGATTAGTGTAAGGGTAAGAATGGAAATGTAGTGACCAGCTAGGCACCTATTTCAACAATACAGAGTTCAAGTAAGAGATGGTCACTTCACTCTGGTTAGTGGTACCTGGGATGGAAAGTAAGTTTATTTGAAAACATTTGATGGGTAAAAGGGATACTTATTTGGTGACTTGATGGGTGGTGGTGGCAAAGTAGACCAGGGTAACTCTCAGGTTTCTGTCCAAAGTACGTGAATAAAGAACACTGGAAGAGGAGTTCATTTAGGGTTTATGGGGAAAGCGAAGATTCATACTGACTCTAAAATTTTGGAAATGTGCATTCTAATCCAGCACTGATGCAAAAGAAGGAAATACTGAAATTCAAAATGTCTTTTAGCTGGGACATCTGAATCTTCAAATAAAAGCTCCCAGTGGGTTCTAGTTGGGTTATTCAAAGTTCCTCATGTGAGAAAGATATTGAAATTCGTTAACATTATGGAAATAAAAAGATAAAAAAGGGTGTGTTGACTTTTTTAAAAGTATGAAATTGGAGAAAATCACGGTCCTAAAGTTGATTCTTTTTTAATTTTGAGGTTGTAAAGTTGGGAATAGTCGATGCAGTTCAAAAGACCATTCTAGAACTTGCCCACCACTGTGATGAAGGCTGTGATAGTATATTCAAGTAGATTTGGGCATTCTAACTCATTGATGAGATAAAAGTCCACAATGGAAACTCATGGATCAATCATGGTTGTTTCACTGGCAGGAGCTGTGTCTGTTCATGACATGAGAATAAGGACTGAAAAAGAAAATTTAGACATTTTTGTTCACAAGAAGAGGTGGTTTGATTTACTTTATCCAGCTGAATTCATTAACTGAGCCTCATGTGGACACAAGCTAACTATGAAAGGCAAATATCCCATCTAGAATTCACCCCAAACCAAGGAATAAGATAAAACCAAGATGGTTGATGTTCTAACAATTTTGAAATGAAGTAATATTCATTTTCAGCTTTTCTTCCCTTTTTGTTTTACTTAGTTTTATTCTATATGTCTAAGCCTTTTATTCTAAGAAATGCTTAGAACTATGAGAATTGGAGGTTCTATGCCTTTTAGGAAAAAGTACGAATTATTACTTGATACGAACATCCTTTAAAATGTTACGAATGTCAAGAGAAACATTTCTATACACATTTCTAATGTTAGACCAAGCCAAATGAACAACGTAGAAATGTGGAGGCAAACTAAGAAACATACCTGCTAAGCTTCAAGTTTGGACTCCTCTATTTCAGAGATATCTTCAGACATGAGAGGAAAATGCAAAACTAGATGGGTTATCTGCATTTCTGTTATTTTTCTACTGATAGGCAATAGTTGTGAGAGTAGTATATGGATGACTGGGAAAGAGAATGAAAACCCAGTTTTAAAAGTGTTTCCTTAAGGAGTACCTGGCTGACTCAATCAGTGGAGCATGTAGATCTTGATCTCAGGGTTGTAAATTTGAGCTCCACATTGGGTGTAGAGATTACTCAAAAATAAAATCAGTCTGTTAAGCGTCCGACTTAAGCTCAGGTCATGATCTCGCAGTCTGTGGGTTTGAGCCCCGCATAGGGTTCTGTGCTGACAGCTCAGAGCCTAGAGCCTGCTTCAGATTCTGTGTCTTCCTCTCTCTCTGCCCCTCCCCTGCTCGTGCTCTGTCTCTCTCTCTCAAGAATAAATAAACATTAAAAATTAAAAAAAAAAAACTTTTTAAAAAGAGTTTCTTTAAAAAATATTCAAGTGCAAATTTTATAATACCATTGTCCTTTCAGCCACAGATACAGTGTTCTGAATACAGTGATTGTTTAATCAATATTTAATGATACTATAAAATATACACTTTCTGGTAGAGTTCTTGTTCATTTTCTACAAGTTTTCAAATCATCTTGAATTGCTCAAAAAGATCCTAAGGAGGGGGTGCCTGGGTGGCTCACTTTAGCTCAGGTCATTATCTCACAGTTCTTAAGTTTGAGCCCCGTGTTGCTGATAGCTCGGAGCCTAGAGCCTGCTTCAGATTTTGTGTCTCCCTCTCTCTCTCTGCCCCTCCCCAGCTCATACTCTGTCTCTGTCTCTCTCTCAAAAATAAATAAACATTAAAAAAAAAAAAAAAGATCCTAAGGACCCAAAGGAATACATTAAATAATTTTTCAACACCACCTTTTTAAAACAGTATTCAACTCACAAAATTTTGGTTAAGCAAGGCATTTAAAATAATCCTAACAACTTGATATAATAGCCTAAGAATTGGGATATAGGAATTTATTTTATAGAGAATTATATAACTTTATTTATGAATATGTTCCATATAAACGCAGCATTAGTTTACAAGGAAGAAAGTTTTCCATTGCCAGAGGTTTTCAAATCATAAGCATTCAATTGCATGAAACAAATTTACTGTTTTTGGATACAGTTTGGCAGATAGCCTCAGAATTATCTTAGCCCAAAAAGATGTTATATGGTATGACCAAGGCCATCCTCCTAACATTGGCATCCTCTCTCCATCTCTTGTACTGTACAATATATGATTATGAACTTTGCAACAAAGTCAAGTGTTTTAACTACTACTAGCATCATCATCTTCCACATTATCATTTTAATAATGGAGCTACCTTCTTTGAGCTTCTTTAAATTCTACTACCATTAGGGGCGCCTGGGTGACTCTGTTGGTTGAGCAGCCGACTTCGGCTCAGGTCATGATCTCGCGGTCTGTGAGTTCGAGCCCCACGTCGGGCTCTGTGCTGACAGTTCAGAGCCTGGAGCCTGTTTCAGATTCTGTGTCTCCCTCTCTCTCATCCTCCCCCGTTCATGCTCTCTCTCTGTCTCAAAAACAAATAAACATTTAAAAAATAAATAAATAAATTCTACTACCATTAAACTGTTTTCCATTAAAGTTATCGCACAGTTCTCTTTAGTTCAGAACAAATGAGACATTCATGAACATTCTTGTAATTCTGGAGATAAAGGGGTAAGAGGAAGAAGTAGAAAAGAGCAAGACAAAGAGGCTAACCCATGGAAGTGGTGGCAGCTTAAATAGCACTCTTTTTTTCTACTTTCTTCTGCATCAGGTTACCTCCACAGCGGTAGCCATGCTGCTACATGTTGACCTCATTTCATATTTACCAAACAGTAGGAGGGTGAGCGAAGCATAACCCCCAGATAAGACTAAATGCATATGGTTTTGCTCTTGTTCCAGTTGCTTAGGTCAAAAACCTTGGACTTTCTTGATCTATCTCTCTGCACACCACATCCATGTCTACAAATGATTTTGGATCTCTCTGTCTTCAAAATACAAGTAGGGCCAACCACTTTTCCACATCCACAACCCTGGTATAAGCCACTGGTCTCCTTCACCTGCATTATTTCAATAGCTTTTTAACTGATCTCCCTGCTTTCACCCTTGGCCCCAATACTCAATCCTCAACAAAAATAGCCAAAGCAATCCTTTCAAAATGTAAACCAGATCTAAGTCAGATCATGTTGCTCCTTTGCTCAAAATTCTCCCATGGCTCTCTTTCTCATTCAAGGTCAATGTCATTAAAATGATCTACAAGGTCTCCATAATTTGCCACCTTTCCTCCTCACTGCCCCCCCTCTGCCATAACACAGCTCTTTCCACCTAGTTCTTATCCAACCATAATGACCTCCTTGCTTCGACCTTATAGTCTTTGTACTGAATGTATTCCCTGCCTGTAATATGCTTCCCCCACATATCCCTATGTCTAATTCACATTCCTTCTCAAAGTTTTTTTTTTTTTAATTTTTTTAATGTTTATTTATTTTTGAGAGAGATAGAGACAGAATGCAAGTCGGTTAGGGGCAGAGAGAGAGGGAGACAGAATCCGAAGCAGGCTCCAGGCTCTGAGCCATCAGCACAGAGCCCCATGTGGGGCTCGAACCCACAGAGCTGCGAGATCATGACCTGAGCTGAAGTCAGGCACTCAACCAACTGAGCCAGCCAGGTGCCCCTCAAAGTTTTTGCCCAAATGTAACTTTCTCATTGTCTGCTTGGCAGATCCTATTCCTCTGATCATATAATTTAAAATTATATTTTAAATTATAAAAAGTATAAATTATAAAAATTTAAATTATAAATTTAATAATATTTACATTTAAATTATAAAAAGTTAAATTATAATTTAAAATAATTGCAGCTCACACCCTCCCAGTCCCCCTTATTCTCTCTTTTTCCCTTACCTCTTATCACCATTTAACAAATCATGTTATTTCCTTTCTTGTCACATTTATTATTTAATGTCCCCAGCTAGAATGTGAGCTTTTCGTGGGCAGGGATCTTGGTTTACTCTGCTTACTAATGTGTCTCAGGCTCCTAGAAGAGTCCCTGACACATTGTAGATGCTCAATAAAAGTCTGTCAAAGGAGTGAATGAATGAAGTGTTATAATTACCTACCACCCTCACCTCAAGCCTGTATTCTTTTTGTGGCAGGAAGGGCAAAGAGCCTTGAGAGGAGTCAGTGGCGGTTGATTCAACAAAGGTTTATTGAGTTATGAAGGTGCCTCAGGCACCATGCTAGGCCTCAAGGACGTGACAGTTAAAGGCACTCTTCCCCATGCCCCTGGGAGGAGACAAGCTAAACATAGCACTTCAAGTCATAAGTGCCATAAAAGAGGTAGAGTGGGAACATAGAGGGAGAAGACATGGTGTGAAGGCCATCAGAGCAGGTATTAGTGAGAGTGAACTTGAAAGTAGGAGCTGCCCAGCGGACAGAATGTAGGATGGCATTCTGGGCTGAGACCGGGGTATGTGTAAAAGGCCTGTAACAGCATGACACATTGAGGGATCTCCAAGGAGCTTGCTAGATAACTGGGTGTCGGTGGGGACAAGGAAGGGCAGGAGATGAGATAGCCAGAAAACAGGGTTGAGTGAAGAGGGGAGGGGGCAGTTTCAAAGAATTCAGGCTTTACCCACCACTGTCAGTGAGTCCCTGAAGGTTGATGGGCAAGGGCATACATTTCAGATGTGAGGCCTTGCATCCCAAATGTCAGTGTCCCTGTCACTGTGATTTTATCTAAATATCTTTAAGTTATTTCTGTATTACTCTTTGAAAGAAGGAAGTCTTTTCCTTAAAAAAAAAAAAAAAAAGATTTTATTTGTTTATTATTTTCCTAAATGGAACCATTGTCTATCACACAAGCCATATCTACTAAAAGAATACATTAAGTGAAAAATAATACTACGGTACAGCCCACCCAAACAACCAACCTCTTCCCTGATTGGAAGTTGTCCTCACCTATGTTCTAAACGTATGCCTTCTGTACATCAATAGGATGGCCCCTCATTGTTCAAATACTCTCAGATTTGGTGAACTTGATTCACCCTAGTTTGATTATCCATAATTTGGTAGAATTTTAGATCACATGTTTTCTCTCTTTTCCATAGGCTTAATTGTCAGGAGAGTAAAGACCATAGAGATCCTTTTGATGCTTGTTTTTAGCTCTCATCCTTTTAGGAGGTCTTGAAGAAGTATATTTATGCTCTTGCTATAAAACTATGAGTTTCCATGACTTTGAAATTTAGTGTTCTATCATTTTAAATCCTCAAGTAAGTGACATTCCAGTGGGGGGCTGGGCTCGGAATGCTTTACTCTTCAACATTTCCCAACCCTTCATCTTGGTACCAACAGAGAGGCAGAATACTCATTCCATGCAGCAGTGAGATTAAAATACATCAATAACTATTCATATTTCTTTTGAAATATTTATGTGCTGATAAATATTTAGCAGTGTGTGGTTTGTCACATGAACTACGAGATCTGTAGGCAAATGTTTTTTGTTGTTGTTAAGTTAGAGACTGCTACCCATTATAAATTAAGGAAGACAACAAAATATTATACATATAAATTTAAGCCATAATTGCTTCACTTACCAGGAACCAATCTGGCTAAGCACAGTTTAAATTTACTTGTGATGCCCTGGGAATCAAAGTTTATAGATAATATGTGATTTTTCCATGCTGTGAATAGTGTTGATAAAGAAGGGATAAATGTCTTAGTTTTTCCTATTGCTTCATTATTTCTCTATATATGGATATTAATAAACTGAATTGGTATTGATTAGGGAATATACTTAGTCTCCTTTAGCCTTTGTTTTCTCATGTGTAAATAGAGTGATTGATATAACCCAGGGTCAGCAAACTATAGCTTGCTGGCCAAATGTGGCTTCCAAGCCAAGAATGGTTTTTATATTTTTAACTGGTTGGGGAAAAAAAAGGAAAAGGAGAATATTTTGTGACACATGAGAATTTTATGAAATACAAATTTTAGTATTTATAAATAAAATGTTATTGGCATACAGCCATACTCAGCAGTGGATGTGAGCAATTGTGGTAGAAACCTTATGAACTATAATGCCTACCCTGTTTACTATCTGGCCATTTACAGACGTTTGCCTATCCCTGATATAACCTACCTCTGGGGGTTGGAATGGGGAGTGAATCTAAAGGTTTCCAAAAATATAAAGTGTGTTGAAGTCCATTACCCAGAGGAACTCTTTAATGAACAATTTTCAGTCTAAACTAAATCACCAAAAAGACTTGTTTAAGCAGTAAATGCAGTTTCAATTTCATAATTGTAATTTTTCCAGCTGACTGAGTAAATGATCGTGTTCACAATGGGGATGATTTTCTGGTTTTCGGTTTACATTGGACATTGATTAGCCCCTCTGGCTGCTGTCGGGCATTTATCTGCCATTGAACATTAGATGTATTTTCCCAGAACATCCTTTTCCTGATTCACAGCTACCTCCTTCTTTAAATCTAATATCTTACATACTTTGTATTTGAGGATTTTAAAAGATTAGCACAACAGTTGCATCAGGCTTTTGCAGCCTGCTCTTGGAGTTACATCTCGTTTTTCTGCAGCATCTCACCTCTCTGTGAACTCTGATAGCACTTGGTTTGTACCTCTCTTATAGCACTTAGCACCTTGTGTTGTGGGGTGTAGCTATTTCTGTCCATGTTACATATTCTCTATCTGATTTAGGCCCTTGCCAGGGTCATATGGCGTTCTGTATCTCCTGAGGTGCCTAGCACAGTGCTCTGGGCACATGGAAGTTTCTGTAAATATTTACCAAATAATTGAATGATTGAACTTTTTTAGGAGTATTTAGAATCCTAAACTGTTAGGAATATTTAGAATTCTCAAAGGTAAACTAGGTGATTAGAAATCAGACAAGAATTGGGGAATCGGCAAATACAGGAAAACAGAAATCAAGTATGACAGAGTCAGGCAATAGGACAAATCACAGAACACTCTTCAGAGACTTCAAAATTGAGATGACTGCTGTCCCAAGATGAGAAGTCTCATGTGTCCCAGAGTGGAATCCTATCCCAGAGTATAGCCTTTCCAGATATCTACAGAGGGAACCTACAAGTCATTTTTGGGAGCAATTAAGTAAATAACTTAGCAGGAGTGAAAACGTGGGGTCAAGGATGAAGGTGAATCCTACCACTGTCCCCTGGATTGCTTCAGTTAGATGCCTGGTACATCTAGGGGTGGCTTCTCAGGGAGGTGGAGTAGGTTGGAGGATGGCGGAGGAGTTGTTTTATTTTTGTTTATTGACAGTTTGAAAAAGGTTTTATGCACAAGTCACCTGGCAAAGGAAACTCTGTACATTGTTTACTTCCAATAGGCAAAAGGAACAGAAAACCTGGTTTGTTGATTGCAAGTCTCCATCTTCGGAAATTGCAGAATCCCCATTTGAAGGAGATTTCAAAATCATGCAAGATATTCTGTACTGAAATCCCCTTTAAAACATTTCTGCCAATGTCTGTCCAAACTCCGTGTCAGATCTTCCTGGCCAGAGAAGGCAGTGTTGTCCAAAGCAGTCAAACGGCACTTGGCACGGTTTTACTTTCTTTCAAGATTGCTCCTTCTATTAGGCTGACATTGGCCTTCCTGAGACTTTCCTGTGTTGGAAGTTCTTTTCCTCGTTTTTTCCTCTTGAGATCCACAGAAGAGGTTTAATCTGTCTTCTTCTACTTGTGAGACATTGGAATGGCTGAAGACAGCTACTCTCCTCCCCAGGCCTCTCTTTAGGCCTAAAAAAAACTCAGGTTCTTTCAGCAAGGCATCCATTACTGTTTCTAGTCTTTATAACACTCTGGCTCATCTTCTTTGAACATATCTTCGTTGTCTATATTCCTCGTTAAATGTTATGTCCCGTTCATGATGCTGCATTCTTTTTTTTTTTTTTGATGTTTTTATTTATTTTTGAGATAGAGAGAGACAGAGCATGAGCAGGGGAGGGGCAGAGAGGGGGGAGACACAGAATCTGAAGCAGGCTCCAGGCTCTGAGCTGTCAGCACAGAGCCCAACGCGGGGCTCGAACTCACGGACTGTGAGAACATGACCTGAGCTGAAGTCGGACGCTTAACCGACTGAGCCACCCAGGCACCCCTCATGATGCTGCATTCTAATGTGGCCTGGTGTGTGTGTGATGTCTTATCTATTATTGGACTTAACTTACTGGATGTTCCCTTTATTTATGGGGTTCTGTGGATCTCTTTCTAATTAAATCAGGTAAGACAAGCTATTGCTACCCGCATGCTATAATGTCCTGATAGTCTGAGTGATCAATCAATTTGGTGGACTAAGCTGTTGAACTAGTCCAATTTATTTAAAGATCTAGCTGGTTAAAACAACAAAAAACCTGACTGGTATATTGTCAAGATGTGGTATCCTCTGGAACCTTGCAGGTCTGCACACATGCCTAGCTATGTGAGATGTCAGCCATACACTGGGAATGACATGCTGCCTTTAGAATAAGAAACTTTAGGGGCGCCTGGGTGGCTCAGTCGGTTAAGCATACGACTTCAGCTCAGGTCAGGATCTCACAGTTGGTGGGTTCAAACCCTGAAGCGGGCTCTGTACTGGGAGCTCAGAGACTGGAGCCTACTTTGGATTCTGCATCTCTCTCTCTCTCTCTCTGTCCCTCCTCCGCTCAAGCTCTCTGTCTCTCTCTCAAAATAAATAAATAATTGTTTAAAAAAAAAAAGAAACTTTTCAGGTTTCCAGACAGGGATGAGACTAGAAGTTTCTGAATTCTTGAATTATCAAGTCTCTTGATATTTCATTGCAGGGTATGTTATTTTTTTAATGGGTTCTGTTGAGAGCTCCAAATAAGCTCTCATCCATGTTTTTAAGTCTTGCTTTGGGGACTGAACTCGGAACTTTCTTCCTATCTTGTCTAACTCTTCCTGTCATGGTTATGCTATTGGCACTACCCTATTCCCAAGGTTCCCATAAGAGTGGCAGAAATGCTCTTGTTCCCAGCAATGGTGACTGTCCCAATAGAGGTGGGCAGTATCACATTTAAATTGGGCAGGTGGTGGGGCGCCTGGGTAGCCCAGTCGGTTAAGCGGCTGACTTCGGCTCAGGTCATGATCTCGCGTTCCTTGAGTTTGAGCCCCGCGTCAGGCTCTGTGCTGACAGCTCAGAGCCTGGACCCTGTTTCAGATTCTGTGTCTCCCTCTCTCTGACCCTCGCCTGTTCATGCTCTGTCTCTCTCTGTCTCAAAAATAAATAAACGTTAAAAAAAAATTTTTTTTTAAATAAATCGGGCAGGTGGAATTTAAAAACAAATAACAAAAAAAAGTCATTTTTCTTATGGAAATTTCCAAACATGCAAAAGTCAACAATGAAGCAACGATACGCGGAACCCCAAAGTACCTGTCACCCAACTTCAATAATGATCAATTCTTTGCCCATCTTGAGTCATTGATACTCAGACACAATTCCCACGTTTGCCCTATATTTTTTGAAGTAAATCCCGGACATCCTATTGTTTCAAGGTGAGAGCCTTTCACCTAGTACATAATTGCTTCTCTGTCTATGTGAGACCTCCGTTAACAGACTGGATCTTTCTCCTCCTTGCTTCATGTTTGTTTGCTTGACAGCTCGAGTTGCAGTTGGGAAAGTGGGGGGACAATGTTTAATTTCCATCTTTGAGCAGATATGATAATGCCTTCACCCCAATGCCTTCACCCCAAAGTGGCACTTTATCATTGGAATTGCCTTCACAGCAATCTTTCTCATGTGGGGCCTGGAAGGCTCCCCTCCAGAGTTGAACTCCCACCGGACACAATGGGCCATTCTTCCTTGACCTACAACATTCAGCTCCTTATCCCTTGTCATTCAAAGCCATGAATGTCTTATGTTATGTCTTATGTGTCAGAAGATGTTCTACATCAGCGAGCCCCAAACTGGTGCTCTGAAAACCAGAGCTTCTCATAAATCAGAAGAGGGGTCTAGGAACTGTTTCCAGAAAATGTATACATTCACCCTCCATATGGCACAGGGTAGGGGCATCTGGAGGGCTCAGTCAGTTGAGCGCCTGACTCTTGATTTTGGCTCAGTTCTTGATCCCAGGATCATGGGATTGATCCCTGTGTCACATTCTGCACTGAGCTTGGAGCCTGCTTATTATTCTCTTTCTCTCTCTCTCTCTCTCTCTTTCTCTCTCCCTCTGCCCTTCTCCCTGGCTTGCACTCTCTCTTTATCACTCTAATATATATATATTTTATATATACATGTATGTGCATATATATATATATATATATATATATATATATATATATGGCACAGGCTAAGCATCAAGTTTCTGGGCTTTTACTTGTATTGTTATCAGTTTGGTGAGGTAAGCTCATGCTGATCAGGAGTCCTGCTTAGTGGTTATAGATGTCATTGGTGAACAACAACCAAAAAAAAGTGGGAATTTTTTTCTTCCATTTCTTCACAGGAGGAGGAAAACAATAAAGTAAATTCTGTTTGGTGACAGTTTTGCTCCTGGGATAACATTTGAATTCTGAGCTTCCGTTTGGCCTAACTTTTACCCCTTGTAGGAAATTAAAATAAAATCCTTCTCATTGGTGCCTTAATCCTTCCCTTGTGCTGTTTTAAATCAACTTTTCAAAGTGTATTGTCATGCAGTTTTGTCACTATTTGCATATAAATGTAGTGAATAAAGAACTCCCTGCAGAATCCTTTGGGGAATGTTGTAGCCCAACATCCCAGTTTGCCCGGTAAATCTAGCAGCTGTGAATATTCATAAAAGAGGTTTGAAAGACTTCTCCATTGCGGGCTGCTCTGGTTTTGTTAAGATTGGTTCTTCATGGTTTCATGCGTGGCCTTGGAGCTCTGGCCACGGACAGGGAAGCTGGTAAGGACGTTTTCCGAAGTGGGGGCTGTCATCACCGTGGCCAGTTGGGTATTTTAACGATGTTTTTCTTGCTTTGCCTGCCTGCATGTGCTCCCATCCCCCACTGCAAGCAACCCACAGCCATTTACACACTTGCATTTCTTTTAGATGCAAATTGGTTTATTTCAGTCTATTGTGACCAAAAAAATTTTTTGGTTTGTTTGTTTAAAGAACTGTAGAAACACTTTGTGTTTGAAAAGGCTGGGAAGGTGAAAAGGAGTAAGAAATGAATGGCTTAGGAGAAATTGTTTTATCATCTGACAATGGCTTTGGGGTAAAGTCCGAGCTTTGGAAATTAAAAGGATGAAGAAGAGGAAAGAAAACCCAACTTGTCAATTAGGTGATCTCAGCCTCCTTTCCCCTTCCTTCTCCTTAGGCTTGAAACCTACCCAGAGGGTTCATGCCCAAAGGCCTTTGTGGGAAATGGAACCACAGATATTCTTCCAGCCCCGAGGAAGCAGGGAACGACTGTAGCCTGACCTCCTTAATACCATGGAATTTTTCTGGCCTATGTTGTGACCAACCCTGCTCATCCTCTCTGTTAGGGTCAGGCGTAAGACAGGGTAAAGACAGGAGTCAGAGGCTAAAAAATTTTAGCAGTCAAAGGCTTTATTTGGGAGCTAAGGTCTTGGGCGAGGTTCCGTGACTCAGGGAGAGAGAGAGAGAGAGAGAGGAGTCAGGGAAATCTCGCCCAGGTGTGGTGGGGTGGGGTTTTTAAGCTGCAGTGGTTCCGGGTTTAGGTCCGGGTGGGCCTTTTTCTTGTCAGGTGGTGCTGTCACTTGGTGATTGGTTGACCTCCAATTCGTTCTGGCAGCTACTAGGGGCTTTTCGTTGGGTTGCGCTGGCAAGATGGCCGTCCCCTCTACTGTGGTTCCAAGGACATCCTAACACTCTCCAATAAATAATCACCATAAATGAACATAAGCTAATGTTTATCGAGTACTTACTTTGTGCCAAGCACTTTTTTTTTAAAGGTTTGTGAATGTTTCTTCTTCCTCTTTTTTTAATGTTTATTTTTGAGAGAGAGAATGCAAGCAGAGGAGGGACAGAGAGAGAGGGAGACAATCTGAGGCAGGTCCTTCACTGTCAGTGAAAAGCCCCACGTGGGGCTCGAACCCACTAACTGTGAGATCATGACCTGAGCCCAAGTTGGACGTTTAACCGACTGGCCCACCCAGGCTCCCCATGCCCCAGGAACTGTTTTCATGCTCTTCTGGTCTTACTTCATTTAGTCCTTACAACAATCCTATTAGTATTCCCATTTAGCTAGTGATCTAGCTAACTTGTGTTAGGTAACTTGTGTCAAGTCACACAGCAAATGTGTAGAGGGCAGAAATGTAGACCCAGATGCTGTGATTCTGGTTACTATTTTCGCTCCTGCAAAATGCTGCCTTGATCATTTGCTGAGTGAGAAGGGATGCTGAGCACTGGATTCGGGGCTGTGACAATGCAGAAACAGGCTGGGCCTCCTCTGACACTTGTATCTACCAAGTGGGCCACTGCTAGGGATCCTGCCCAAAGCAGCCAAGTGTGGAAGGGCCAGAGGACTCTGTGGAGCTCCAAGGAGACCTGTGGACAAGTCCAGAGGGACAGAGAAGAGAGCTACAAGAAGGGCTCAGCCCAGAAGCAGGGGAAGATCGGGAGCAAATCAAGAAGGGCCCTGGGTGACAACCGTACACGGAGTGAAATAGCCATAGTCACCTTTCTGCTAACCTTTTTTAAAATGTTTATTTGTTTTTGAGAGAGACAGAGTGAGCAGAGGATGGGCAGAGAGAGGGAGGCAAAGGATCTGAAGCAGGCTCCACGCTGTCAGTGCAGAGCCCAATTTGGGGCTCAAACTCATGAACCATGAGATCATGACCTGAGCCAAAACCAAGAGTTGGATGCTTAAGTGACTGAGCCCCCCCAGGAGCCCCCCCACCCCCTTTCTGCTAACTTTAAGGCACAGGGTCAAAGTGGACAGATGGAACTATAATATTCTCTCCTTTCACATTGTAGCTGGCAAGGGTGTCTACAACAAATTATTCAGTAACCTCCCTCCCCTGACACAGTAAAATGAGTGTATAATAGTCCCTACCCTACTGGGCTATTGTGGGCATTAAATAAAATAAAAGTGGATATATTGTCTTGTGTGACTGCCTGGCTTACACTGTGGGCCCCAGTGCATTGTTTCACCCCTTGCAAAATCACAGATCTGGTCCCTAAGGACTGAGTGATGGAGACTTGACTCAATATTTTACAAAGAGATAGAAGGGGTTACAGTGTAAATCACCAGTTTCTAAAATGTCGCACTCACGTCTACGGAAAGTTGGGTTCTTCCCCTGTGACAGCAGATCTGCCTCTCTTCCTCAAGCAGCTGCCCCCCACCAGCCCAAGTCCTTCCCATAAAATGCCCTCCTTTCCCCCTCACCTACCCCACGCTTAGCTTTCCTGGCTCAGCTCCCTCTCTGTCACGCTCCCCACCTCTCCCAACCCCTCTGCCAGCCTGCCTACCCCACTTAGTAAGCAACAGCCCCTAGATAGACTCTGCCCAGCTGTAGTTCTCCAAGCATGCCCCAGCCCCGTATGCAAAGACTATAGCCCATCCCGTCACATACAGAGTTTTTAGCAAAGGGTCCGGCCCACAGTAAGTGATGGACGAATGTGGGGAATACTTGCAATCGTTTCAGTGTCTGTCCCCTGACATCTTGCCTGGGCCAGCAGCATGCAGCCACCCCGGAGGTCTGCCTGCCAGTATAGTGGGGGATTTGGGAAATGACAGAAAGGCAAAGAGTGTGGGTGATTGACGTCAGTGGATGCTGTGAGCGGGCTGAGACCTCAAGAGAGGCCTGCAGAAGTGTGGGCATTGCCGGTGAACATCCAGAAGTCACTGGGGAGGCAGCCTCCTGTCCAGCACAATTTGCTCTTCTCCTGTTTGTAATCACTGGTGGCTTACCTGTCAGCAAGAATAGAGTGAGTGCCGAAGGCATCCTGCCTGTTCCTGCTGGGCTGAGCGCCTCGTTTAGATGAGAGCCCTTGGTAGATCCTGCAGGGTAAGGATCTGTGCCCCTTGTCTCCCTGCAGAACAGTCTGCTTTTGCTGCTGCTGGAAAGATCTAGGGCCAACAGTCAAGTGACTGCTCATCCTCTGTGAGGGCTGGCAAGAGAACCAGGATCTAGGTCCAGATTTTTGCACCTGTCCTCACCCCATCATCCACAGAAACTAATGATGACTTAAGGTAGACAGAGTCTCCATAGAATGGACCATAATCAGATTTGTAGTTGGAAGAGACTTCAGAGATCATGCAGTCGCTTATTGGATAGTTTTCGTGACAGAGAGCTCATTTCCAGTCTGTTTCATTGCTGGCAGCTTTATTTATTAGAAAGCTCTTCTGTCATGAGCAAAATCTGGGTTCTTATAACTTGGGGCTGTTTGTCCTAGTGTTGTCCTCTGAAACTGTCACCCAGGCTCTGTTTAGCTTTAAGACCACCCCAATTACCTAGCATCTAGAGTGGGACTCTTGCACATCTTTGTTATTCAAATGTATAATTTTACAGGGTCTCCATTCAACAGTTTGAAGCACTGTCCACCCTGCTGCCAGAGGAAGGATTTGTGGGTAACATGTTAATGAGTTATTGCTGGACATCCCTAACGTTAGCTCATCTGCTCTACTCTGCATTGACCTTTATCCCTTTCCCTTCATAGAGCTATCACCCCTGACGTATTTTAGGGGTCTTTAATTGTTTACTTGTTTATTGACATCTCTTCTCTAGGAATAGACACCCCATGAGAACATAACCTTCTCCTGGTCTGTACTTAGCCTGTACCATATGCCCAGTGTTTACAACAGTGCTGGAACAGAGGAAGAACACAATATTTGTGGAATAAAATCAAGAGTAGATTAGGAGAGTGAAAGTCCCAGATCCTGTCAGTACTCATTTGAGCATTCCAGGCGGAGAGAACAGCAAGTGAAAAAGCCCTAATGTGAGTGCTTCTCTCAAATGCCCAAGAGAAAAATAAGGAAACCAATGTGCCTGGAGTGGGGAGAGACAGAGTGGTAGATGAGGCTAGAGAGATAATGGATGGCCTGATTGTATAGGACAGGTTGTTTCTTTATTTTTTTTTTAAGCTTAATTATTTATTTTGAGAGAGCGAGAGAAGCAGAAAGGGACGGAGAGAGAGCGAGAAAGAGAGACTCCCAGGCAGGCTCTGTGCTGTCAGCGCGAGAGCCTGATATGGGGCTCAAACTCACAACCTGTGAGATCACGACCTGAGTCAAAAGCAAGAGTTGGCTGCTTAACAGACTGGGCCATCCAGGTGCCCCCAACTTGTTTCTTTACACACTGACTGGTAGTGGCAAGAGCCCTAATCCTGGACTCAGGGGACTTGCACTCATTGGCTGGGTGACCCTGAAGCTGATATTTAACTGCTCTGGGGCTTATCCTTCTCATGTGTAAAGTGGGATTGACACTCTCTGCCTTGTTCAATTTCAGAGTTGTCCTGAGGATGAAATACAATTATATGGGGCCAAGAATTCTGTAAACTGGAAAGCACTATATAAATAGGAGTTATTACTTTTATGATATTATGATTAAAGATGTGTAATCTTGATATAGCAAAAGTATATTTAGTTCTCCCTCTTGAGTTGAATTAATTTCTGGAGCAGTGAAGGATCATACAATTTCCAGAGATTGCTCTTTATGATTTTGAGCAACATCCTCATGACCAATACTTATTTAAGCGCTCAGTATGTGTAAGCACTTGTCCAATTGCTGGAGATACATCAGAGAACAGAACAGATACAAATCCCAGTTTTAATGGCATTTGCAGTCTAGAAGAGGCAGAAAGACAATAAACAAAATAAATAATTATGTAGTGTGTTAGGTTTATAAGTGCCGCAGAGTGCAACGGAGGAAAAAAAGAGCATGATAGAAAAATAAGGAGGACCTGGGATGGGGGTTGCAATTTTATTTTATTTTTATTTATTATTAAGAATTTTTTAAAATGTTTATTCATTTTTGAGAAAGAGAGAGACACACAGAGCATGAGCAGGGGAGGGGCAGAGAGAGACACAGGAGACACAGAAACCGAAACAGGCTCTAGGCTCTGAGCTGTTAGCACAGAGCCCGATTTAGGGCTCAAAGTCACAAACTATGAGATCATGACCTGAGCCAAAGTTGGACACTTAACTAACTGAGCCATCCAGGTGCCCCATGGGGGTTGCAATTTTAGAGGGTGGTCAGACTTGAAGGAGGTGAAGGATTCAGCCATATGGGTATTGGGGTGAGAGCATTCCCGGCAGAGGGAACAGCAAGTGAAAAAGCCTTAATGTGAGTGCTGCTCTCAAATGCCCAAGAGAAAAATAAGGAAACCAATGTGCCTGGAGTGGGGAGAAAGAGTGGTGGATGAGGCTAGAGAGATAATGGATGGCCTGATTATGTAGGGCCATGAAGGACTTTGTCAGAACTTTGGATTTTACTTCAAAGGAGAAGGGTAGCCATTTGGGGGTCTTGATGATGTTATATCATCTGACTTCCATTGACTTACTCTGACTGCAATGATAAGAATAAACCATCAGGGATGAGAATAGAAACAGGAAAACCAGTGATATAGCTACTACATGTAATCTAGAAAAGAAATGATGGTAGTTTGGATCAGGGAGGTAAAGGTGGGAAGAAGAGATAGGATTCTAGATGTAATTTGTAGGAAGCTCCAATAGGATTTACTATTAGCTCTGTTTTGGTGAGAAAAAAAAGGAATCAAGGATGAGCAGAGGCATTTGGCATGAGCCACTGGAAGAATGGAATCACCATTTTTTGATGCGGGGTGACTGTGGGAAGAGCAGGCTTCAGAGGGAATATCAGGGGCTCAACCTTGGATATGTTACTTCTGAGAAGATGATTAGATATTCAAATGAAGATGTTGAGTAAGCATATACCAGCAGGAACCCAAAATACAAATAAATAAATAACTCAAAAGTCATCAGCACATAGCTTATATTCGAAGCCACTAGACTGGCTGAGAATGCTGAGGGAGTGAGTGTCCACAAGGCAGAGGTCAAAGACCAAGTGTTGTGGCACTGCAGTGTTTAGGGACTAGGGGCTGGGTGGGAGGGGTAGAGGGAAGGGAGCGACATTGACTTTGAAAGACAGCCAATGACGCTGTCTCGAGCATGCTATGAAGGCACACACATGAGTTGTGTCTTTCCGCAATGTCAGCTTTATTCGATCATAAAGCAAGGTTAAAGCAGGTTCAGGATTCCAAACTCAATGACATTTCTACGTATTTAACTTTGCTTCATTCAAGTCACACAAAGCAAAGCACAATACAAAGTCACACAACCAACAAGATACAACAAGGGGCAGGAAGTTAACAAACCAAATGTGAGGTCAGTCCATGAGTGCACAGTTGAGATGAGGCCTTGGTCCAGGTCAGCTCTTGACATGTACAGCTTATTTTGTTCAAGCAGTGGAGAATCCCTTGTTATGTTCAGAGATCAATCAGGCAGAGCCTTCATTGGCAGTTGCCTTTTTTGATGCAATCAGACATGAAAGGGTCAGCGTCTGGAGAGTCTACCATTTGCTGCAAAAGTCCTCCTTTTTAAAGGAGTTTAATCAGCTGTGGGCTTCTGTAGGCTTCCTTTGTTTCTGCTGGTTATCAGTCCTGGGTGCCATCGGCCTGTGCTGGTCTCAGTGATCTCTGGTCTTAGCTACTATGCCCTTGGCTGCTTACATCGCTGCTTGACACAAGGGACTCCATCTTGCTCTCTACAGAGGCATAGGGAAATCAGGACACTGTGAGGTCCTGGAAGCCAAGTGAAGCTGATGCTTCAAGGTGGGGACAAGATCAACCACATTGAACATTGTTGAGAGGTCAACTAAGATGAGCTCTAGGAACTGACTGCTGGTGTCTCAAAGCAGAGGCCATCGAAGGCTTTGACAAGAGCAGATTTGCTGGAGTGGTGGGGGCAGAAGCTGGATGGAGTGAACATAAGAAAGAAAGAGGAGAGTAATTGGAGAGAGCAAATTTAGATGCTCTTTTGAGGAGTGTCACTCTAAAAGGAAGCAGAGAAAGAGCGAATGGCTGGAGGCAGCCATGCATCAAAAGAATTTTGTATTATTTTCATATTATTGTTTTTTGAGATGGGAGAAATAACATCATATCTGTATGCTGATGTGAGTCATCCAATGGATGTGGAAAAATGGATAACATGGGAAGAGAGGAGAGAATCTTGGAAGAAGGTTCTTGATTAAGTAAGAGGGTTGGGTCAAGGCAAAATTGCCTGGTGGCACTGGTAGTTCACTCATAGGAGAAGAGAAATCAGAGAATATGGAGTCACACGCAGAAAGGAGGAGAGATATGGTGGTGGAAGTGTGTGGAGGTTCTCTTCTGTGAGTTCCTCCTTTCTCGGTGAAATAGGGGGAAAGGTCATCAGGTGAGAGTGAGAATGAGGGGGTAGGTACTGGGGTTTGAAGAGAAGAAAAGAATGCAACAGGAGCAGGGACAGAGCATCACTGACATGGTGCAGGTGTTTCTTTAAGGGCTTTGGTGCCGCACTCATGTGAGAGAGCCTCAGTGCTGCTGTGCCACAGAATACTAGTCGTCCCTATCCCTCCTCTAAGATTTCTTGGTCAGGTTTTTATTAACTTTTAAGCATAACTTTTGAAATTAGGACTCACTTGTGGGGACCCTTGGGTGGCTCAGTCGATTAAGCGTCCGACTCTTGGTTTCAGCTCAGGTCATGATCTCACGGTTTGTCGGTATGAGCCCCATATCTGGCAGCACAGAGTCTGCTTGGGATTCTCTCTCTCTCTTTACCCCTTACCCCCCCAACCCCCCATTCCCCAACCCCTGCCAAATGAGTAAATATTTTTAAAAAACAAAACAAAACACCTCACTTGTGCATCACTCAAATGCTTCTAGGTTGTGGGGACTTTCAGAACTGTCATGGTCTTTTCAAAAATTGACTTCATAAAAAAAAAAAAAAAAAAAGGGCGGGGAATGCTATGCTCTGGCCTAAGCTGACCTTCAAAATGTGCCAAATTTATGCAGCGTTCATGGCTTACCTTCTTCCTCACATCATTAGTTAGGGAGTCAATCCAGGCCTGGGAGAGGAATTTTTTATTTCTGTTGTTTCAGATAAATGTGCTAACCTTTACGTTTCTCCCTGCCAAAGTGACTTTGGTTTATCTGGTCAGACATTCCTAGCCTGACTTATTTTATCTTTTTAAAAATTCCAAATGTTCCCTTGAATCACACTAGCTTTTAGACAACCAAGAGTCTTCAATTTTGGTTTTAAGTATAATTTGTCTGACTACCATTAGAATCAAGCATGTAACAAGTATTTGTAAGGCAATTAGGATGGGCCAGCCAGGAAATCATAATGTGCAGTGATAGCTCTTCCATACTTGGCATTAACAACGCGGCGGCGAAGGCAGGATGGGGTGTCTTCTTTGGCTCAGCCGCCTCATAATAAGGAACCTGAGGGCCGAGGGAGTGCTCACAGGATCAGGGTGGGAAGATGACCTTGGCATGTGACATTTCTTCACCATAAACCCTAAAGCATGTTCATTGTGGTCTTTAAGATCTGCATGTCTCCCTTTCAGGGCTGGCTGGTATCAGGGGCGTGTTTGAGTAGCTGTTTTCATAATGATGTACATGCTCACCCTATTCAGTCACCTCTGGTTTAGAAGCAGCACACACAGAGAAAGCAGTGATGTTCCACCGCCTTCTCTCACCACCGCTGCCCACAGGAACTGCCCTGTGTTATTAGATGCCCTCTGTCCCTGGGACAATGGAAGTAATGTTCTAAATAGTGATGAGTTTCATTTTTTAAAAATTTTTTATGATGCTTATTTATTTTTGCACGTGCGCGTGAGAGAGATTGAGAACATGCATGAGTGGAGGAAAGGCAGAGACAGAGGGATTCAGAGGATCTGAAGCAGGCTTTGCACTGACTCCACAGAGCCCAATGCAGGGTTCAAACTCACAAACCAGGAGATCATGACCTGAGCTGAAGTCGGACACTTAAATGACTGAGCCACCCAGGCACCCCACAGTGATGAGTTTCTATGCATGATTCTGTAAAACCTCAGCTCTGCTTGGTTCATGAGTCTTTTTGGATAGTTGAGAATTTACTTCAAGGACAAAAAGAGGAGTAACATTTTCCTTTAATACCTAACTCTGCATCAGGTGCTTTTACCTATTTTGTCCCATTTAATTCTTACAATAGCCCCTGTAGAGTCGGTCTTATCCCCATGTTTACAAGATGTGGTGACCAAGATGGTGAAGAGGTTATGTGATCTGACCGAGGCCATGCAGCTATAAAATCAAAAACCTTGGATTCCAGTTCAGGTCTTTGTGTGTGACAGAAAAAAATAAAGATATCTGTGAAAAAGAAAAATGATTTATAATTCCCATATTTCCATCTAAGGAGCATGGATTCCAAGGGGCATGTCTTTCTACCTAGGGACCACAGATGTGAGGAGGTGCATGTGAGGAGGTGTACAGGAGACCCAACATTGCTCAGGCCCAAGGGGAGCACAGAGATCCGGGAGGAAGGACAGCTGGAGACCTACAGTGCTGGGGGGGAGGGCACGTGGAACGGTAGAGGGATGGCCAGCTGGCAGGCCAGGAGCTTGCTGAGCACAGAGATGCCCAGTGGAAATTGAGGAAGAAACAGAAATGCTGTGCTCTGTGCGAGGTTCCTTCCCTCCTCCATCTCCCAACCCGCCTCTGGCAAAACCCTTTCTTTCCCTTGTGCTTCATGACCTGTGTTTGCTTTGAGGGTAAGGGAATAGCATTGAAGCACTAACTCAGGGCTGGCCGGCACCAACAAAGGCCACCCACAAGGGTCTGGTGAGCATTTTCAAAGTCTATTCTTTTTCAAATATTCGCTTCGTGAATATTTACTGAGTTCTTTCTCTGTGCCAGGCTTTGTTTTAGGGTGCCAATAACACAATGATAAACAAGAAGGAAGTCTCTGCCCTTATGTAGCTTGTATACTAGTTGGGGGAGACCAACAATGAAAAACGAACAAGGAAAGCTGTAAGGAAAAAACACAACAGAGAATTCTTTTTAAAGGGTCAAATAGAAATATTCCTGAAATATTTTTAACACGTGACTGCTTTCTTAAGACAGAGCTGAGAATTGAGAACTAATGGCTTATGACATTTGTTTAACAAAGTTTTATTGATTCATTACCATGTGCAGAGTCCAATTCTAGATTCTGTAGTGAGTTGTACATGGATCTTCAAGGAGCATCTGGTTAATAGCAGAGATATGCTGGGTTTGTTAGTGATGACTAAGCTGCTACAAACTTTCCAATGCAGCTGGTAAGAGTGCATTTAAAAAATATATATTTATTTTTGAGGGGGGGAGGGGCAGAGATAGAGGGGGACAGAGGATCCGAAGCGGGTTCCACACCGACAGCAGAGAACTCATGAACCATGAGATCATGACCCGAGTGGAAGTCAGAGGCTTAACTGACTGAGCCATCCAGGCACCCCAGGAGTGCATTTCTTTAGGATCCTGAAATTGGTCTAGAGTGGGAGGAAGCCTCATAGACACTCCACTCTGTGACCTCACTTTGTTATATCCCTGCTTTCTTAATGTTTAACCTTTGCTTCACTCAAATAAACATGTGTGCTTCCACGTCGCCCAGTTTACCAGCCTGTCTTCCTGCCCACGGCTGGTCTCCATTTTCTGGTACTCCTAACTGAGGTAGAAAAGCATAATGATCGAGTACATGGTTTCTTAGCTCTGTCACTTACAGCCAAGCCACCTGAAACCAGGCTGTCATCTCCTTATCTGTAAACTGTGGATAATATTGTATCTGCTTCATGGAGTTCTCAGGAAGATCAAGTTAATTAATTTAAAAAAAAATTTTTTTTAACGTTTATTTATTTTTGAGACCGAGAGAGACAGAGCATGAATGGGGGAGGGTCAGAAAGAGAGGGAGACACAGAATCTGAAACAGGCTACAGGCCCTGAGCAGTCAGCACAGAGCCCGACGCGGGGCTTGAACTCACGGACCGCGAGATCGTGACCTGAGCCGAAGTCGGACGCTTAACTGACCGAGCCACCCAGGCTCCCCTCAAGTTAATTTATTTATGTATAGTAATTAGAGGAATGCCTGGCACATAGCAGATTTTGAGTTAGAGTTAGCTATTATTATTCTGGTGTTGTCTCAGTGCCCATTATTGGTATTTCAACTGACCTCACTCATCCTCAAGACCACCCTGCACCTCCCAAGCAGAGAGGCCACCAGTGCTAAGCACTTGGCACTTCGGAGTTTCAGAAAAGAGGTCTACTTTTTGTTTCCTTTTTAATGTATATTTATTTGTTTTGAGAGAGAGAGAGAGAGAGAGAGAGGCAGAGAGAGAAGGAAACAGAGGATCCAAAGCAGGCTTTGCACTGACAGCAGAGCCCAATATGGGGCTCGAACCCACAAACCATGAGATCATGACCTGAGCTAAAGTTGGACGCTTAACTGCCTGAGCCACCCAGGCACTCCAAAAAGAGGTGTACTTTTACTTGAGGTATATGAATCACCAGTGCAGTGGTATTTGAGATGGACCTTGGAGGTGGACCTTGGAGATATTTGGGAATGGCAGATAAGGGGAAGGGACGCCATTCTAGTCAGTGAGAGTTCCATAAGCAAAAGAACAGAGGCCTGGCATTTGGGATGGCACTGATGCACGGGGCGATGTGATTTGCCTGAAGACTGAAGGTCAAGGCCAAAAGGTAAGTGTGGAGACATTAGCTGACAAATTGTGGAGGCATATGAATGTTAAGATTATTGGTGGTAGACTTTACCCTACAGGCAAACGGGGAACTATTGTGGATTTTTAGGAAGCTGGATTTATTCTCAGCTATAATGTAGGTGTGTTTACCCCAACATTAAATACCCAAAGCAACTGTAATAATTTGAGGTATTCATTTTTTCCCCACTAGTTTTTTCTAGCTATTAGATGCTCCCCAGGGATTGGTCAAGAAAACCTAAATGAATTCATTATCTACAGTGTATATTCCAAATCAAGAATATTCTATATTTTCTCAGTAAGAAGATGTAAAAAATAGATAGGGGTTTTCCATCATAGATACACAAACTTTTAGGGCTACAGATGACATTTAAGATAACATTTAAGGGGCTCCTGGGTGGCTCAGTCAGTTAAACATCTGACTTTGGCTCAGGTTGTGATCTCGCTGTCTGCACAGAGCCCGCTTCCAATCTTCTGTCTCCCTCTCTCTCTGCCCTTCCCCTGCTTGTGCTTTCTCTTTCTCTCTCTCTCAAAAATAAACATTTAAAAAATAAAATAAAATAACATTTAATTCATATACCTATTTACTCTCGCATATTTAACATTACATACCATAAGAAATAGTATATTCATTTATAAATATTGCCTTTCTTCATGCATATTTCATCAGCTTTGTTCAAACTCATCATAGGCATTTTCAGCATCCCTTTCTTTGTCACTGCTAAGTGAATTTTAGAATTGTCTACTAGTTTTCCAGGACACAATAACTTCATATTTGTCTAAGTGGTTTGATATAAAGCCCTTTTTGCATCTGTGTATAATAAAATTTTATCCTAGACTACACGTATTTGCAGAACATAAGGGTGGTTTTGATTTTTCATTTTTCCTATAGCTAGCTATTCGTAATTTCCATAAAAGAACTAATACTATGTTGCTTTTTTTAATTAGTGAAGGATTTTTAATTTTGTGCAAAAATTTTGACACAAGGTCAAATGAAAAAGGCAGGTTACATAATTATATAAATATTATATGACCTTAGCTATGAAAAAATATCCAAAACAATTATATTTCTTTTAAAAGGTAATTTTTAAAAAGGTTACATACAACATCCAATCCCGGTTATCATAAAGTTATATCCCAGGACTAATTATTAAATGTGTGTTGAGTTTCTTTGCCTTGCTTTTTACTAATTTCATCAACTGTTTTCTATAAGCACCAAAACTTAGCATAGGCTGTGGTTGTTTTTCAATTACCTAGTACAGTCCTCGCAATGGGCATTAGGTATGTGTCTTCTTTCCCTTTGCTTCCCTGACATAATGGCTTGGTGTCCTCCTTCTGTAACCTAGGCACCGGGGACTTACCTCCTCGGGCCCCCATCAACTGGCTTCATTTGCACCCATTTACTTGTCTGGGTCTCTATCTAGATACCAGGTGTCTTGAGGGCAGAGACTGTGTCTTGTTCATGACCTTAGTCCCTGGCACAATGCCTGAATGAATAAATGAGCAAATAAGTGTCACACATCCTCCTGTGATAAAGGACCATTCCAATATCTTAGAAAGCTGGTTCAAATTTCAAATGATGCCATATGCAGACTTTCATGTTTGTTGATTCCAACTATTTACACACTTTAAGACAGTTTCCATCTGTCGTCTAAATGTACGGGTGGCCAAATCTCATACATGAGGTGATGAATGGAGGACAGGCAGTGCCTGGAACTTAAATATAAAGCCTTCTCTGGAAAAAAGAAAAAAAGCCAGGCTCGGCCTGTTTGTTTCCATTGCATGACTTTGGACTCTGTCTTCACAGAATATGTGCAAGTTCAGCAGGTCTATAAACCAGTAATCTGCTTTGAGTTTGTTTTATCTCAACTAGAACTTCTCCTGCCTCCTTCCAAAGTTGCCTTTCATAGGTGTATTTTTAGATGGTTAGATAGTTGGTGGATGGTTTTCCAGGAATTTCTGCCATCTGTGGGTGGTAGGCCATTGCTTCAGCCAACCTCCACCATCCATTGCTCATAGTTTCCACACAGACAAGCACACGTAGGCACGTACCCACCCAGAGATTGGGATTTTCACAATATTCTTCTTGCACCTATTTCACGTTGCTGTGGTCTTGATCACAGTTTTTATACAATGTCTTGCCACAGAACTCCACTCTGTCATACCTTATGACTGACAGGGTCCCAAAAATATCCCATAGCCTTTCATCTTCAATGCCTTTCTTGACATTTCTGTGATTCTCTCAGCCGGGAATATCGGCACTTTCTGCCTCAAGGCAGTGACAGGCACTCACTCTCTGTGTGAGGGTATGATTTGGGAAATTATTACAGGGCCCAGAGCATCAACATTAGGACATGATGGGATTCTGGAATCAGATGCCTGGTTTGAACGTTGATTCTGCTATTGACCAGCTATGTGATACGGAGCAAGACTCTTGTTATTCTCTCTGTGCCTCAATCCTCTCATCTGTTGACTGGGTATATAATAGTTCCTACTCCTGCTCTGGGAGCAGTAATTAGCTAAAATATGTGATGGGCTTAAAACAATACCTCATACAGAATAACTGTTAGTTTTAAGTGTGACTTATTATCATTTTTTATGGAGGTAAAATAGTAGCTCTTATTATTATATATGATATTGGCTCTGGTCAACTGAAAAGGAAATGACTTCCACAACTAGCCTAAATTGGGCTATCCTCTCCCAGCTCCCTCCCCTGCAAAGTAGAGCTTAGTTTTTGGTAGGACTCTTGGACTTGCTCTGCTTGCAGAGGTTGGGAGACCTGCCACTTTTCCATCCAGAACAGGAATCATGTGAATGCCTGTCCTTCTGGTCATTTATATAGTCAATTTCTTTCTCAGTTACCTTTACAACTAATCCTTTTATCCATCCAAGAGATTTCCTTACACTGGGCATCCCATTTAATCTCCCTCTCATCTCCTAATGGCTGGCCCAGGTTCTCCTTATCTCTCTCCTGGACCATTAAAGAAGCTTCCCCACAGTCTTCTCTACCTCTCATCCTAACATCCCCATCCAGTCCTCACAGTTTCCACAGTGGTCTTTCTAAAACAAACCTCATTATGTTTCTTCTCTGCTGAAAGCCTTCAATGGCTCCCTATTACCTGCACAATGATGTAAGAAGACACCATTTGGCTTTCAGAACCTCCTGCAACATGGTTAGAAGCTTACTTCCCCATGCTCTTCCTGCTCACCTACTATTCCAGCCGGACAGAACCAGTACTTGTATTTCTGCTTCCTTCTTTTACTCAAGATATTTCCTTTTCCAAATTACCTTTCCTGCTACTTCTATCTGTTGATTTCATCTTTAAAATCTAAGGTGAGATATTAGTTTTTATTTTTTAATTTTTAAAAATGTTTTAATGTTTATTTAGTTTTGAGAGAGTGAGAGAGAGAGAGACAGAGCATGAGCTGGGGAGGGGCAGAGAGAAAGGGAGACACAGAATCCAAAGCAGGCTCCAGGCTCCAGGCTCCAAGCAGTCAGCGCAGAGCCTGATACAGGGCTCAAACTCACAAACTGTGAGATCATGACCTGAGCTGAAGTCTGATGCTTAACCAACCGAGACATCCAGGCACCCTTGAGATATTAGTTTTTATTTATTTATTTATTTATTTATTTATTTATTTAATTTTTTTAACGTTTATTTATTTTTGAGACAGAGAGAGACAGAGCATGAACGGGGAGGGGCAGAGAGAGAGGGAGACACAGAATCTGAAACGGGCTCCAGGCTCTGAGCTGTCAGCACAGAGTCCGACACGGGGCTCGAACTCACAGATCATGAGATCATGACCTGAGCCGAAGTCGGACACTTAACCGACTGAGCCACCCAGGCACCCCGAGATATTAGTTTTTAAAATGAGACTTTTCCCCCAAGATTTACCATCCCCCAACCCATTACCCCTTCGGTCAGAATTTTTTTTTTTTTTTTTTGAGAGAGAGAGAGAGAGAGAGAGAGAGAGAGAGAGAGAGAAAGAGGGCCCAAGTGAGTAAGGGGCAAAGAGAGACAGAGTTTGAAGCAGGCCTCGAACTCACAAACTGTGAGATCATGACCTGAGCTGAAGTCAGACTCTTAACCGACTGACCCACCCAGGCACCCTCCAGTCAGAATATTTTAGCCTTTCTCATACTACCATAGTAATTTGTGTATATCTCTATGATAATGCTTAGCACAGACTGCCTTGTGACACTTATTTTTAACTTTACTTATTTCAAAACTGTTTTCAGATGGCTAACAAAACAGCATGGTAATATTTGTCAAAATTCATTGACTAGTACACTTAAGATGGGTTTATTTTATTGCATGCAAATTATACCTCAAAAAAATTGATTTTAAAAGAAAAATACAGTAAAAGCAAAGCTGAATAAAAAGAAACAAATGGGAAAATTAGGATGAAGGGAAAATAAAGATGGAAAAATAAAATAGATTTAGGGGTAAAATTAGTATAAACATGCATGCCATAAATTTCCATGAGCTAAAAATTTGCCTCTGATTAAATTTCCCAGCATCCAAAGGAAATAAGGAATTACGACCAGAGAAATAGAGATTTTCCTAGTTCTGAAACTTGAGCAAAATTTTCTTATGGCTTGCTTGCCTCCCTTCCTTCCTTCTTTCTCTCTTTCTTTCTCTCTTTCTTTCTTTCTTTCTTTCTTTCTTTCTTTCTTTCTTTCTTTCTTTCTCTTTATGTTTATTTATTTATTTTGAGAGAGAGAGAGCAGGACAGTGGCAGATAGAGAGGGAGAGAGAGAATCCCAAGCAGGTTCTATGCTGTCAGTGCAGAGTTCCATGCAGGGGTCAAACCTATGAACTGCAAGATCGTGACCTGAGCCGAAGTTGGACACTTAACCGACTAGGCCACCCAGGCGTCCCTGTCATGGTGTCTTATGAAGAGAACACCGTGAGATCTAAAGGACAGCTTTCTCAATAATAACCCTATGTTAAACCTAATAAGGAGTTATATAGGACTGTTTCTTATAATATCTCTTAGTTTATGTTGCTGGAAGAACATCAAAGTGCAATTAAGAAAACAGCCCCATAAGGGACTAAACTAGTGCAATTCAAGTGCATGGCTTTCAGCTTTTGGCTAGATTAGGAAATAAAACTTAAAATAACTGTATAAATGGATGGATTGTTTATCCTTCAAGAAATCCTTTAAATTAGGAGTGCCTGGGTGACTCAGTTAAGCGTCTGACTTCAGCTAAGGTCATGATCTCCTGGTCCGTGAGTTCAAGTCCCACATTGGGCCCTGTGCTGACAGATCAGAGCCTGAAGCCTGCTTCAGATTCTGTGTCTCCCTCTCTCTCTGAACCTCCCTCTCTCCCCCTCTCTCTCTCTCAAAAATAAATAAACATTAAGAAAAATTTTAAAAAGAAAGAAATCCTTTAAATTAATATGAATCCATCATGAATATATCTTTTGTTAATATTTGAGAGAGTTTAAAACTACAGAGTCTGTGGCCAGATCCTAGAATACAGGTGGCTTCTGTTATCAGTCAAGGACAGACCTTTGTTTTGAAACTGTTGTTAGCTGCATACACATTTATGATTGTTATGTCTTTTTGTTGAATTCCCCCTTCTATCATTATGTCATGTCTCTCTTTGTCTCTGATAACATTCCTCAGTCTGAAGTCTACTTTGTGTGAAATTGATATGGTTACCTAGCTTTCTTTTAGTTAGTGTTTGAAGTCTTTCTTTGCCTTTTACTTTTATTTTTTTTATTTTTTGTAATGTTTATTCACTTTTGAGAGACAGAGAGAGACAGAGTGTGAGCAAGGGAGGGGCAGAGAGAGAGGGAGACACAGAATCTAAAGCAGGCTCCAGGCTCTGAGCTGTCAGCACAGAGCCCAATGCAGGGCTCAAATCCATGAACCATGAGATCATGACCTGAGCTGAAGTTGGACACTTAACTGACTGAGCCACCCAGGTGCCCCTAACATTTCTTGTAGAGTAGGCCTGCTAGGAGTGAATTCCCAAAGTTTTTATTTGTCTGAGGAAGTCTTTATTTCTCCCTTTTTTTTTTTTTTAGAGAAAGAGAGAGAGTGTATGTGAGCAGAGGAGAGGGGCAGAGGAAGAGAAAGAATCCCAAGCAGGCTTCATGCTCAGCATGGACCCTGACATGGGGCTTGATCCTACAACCCTGGGATCATGACCTGAGATGAAGTCAAGAGTTGGACGCTCAACCAGCTGAGCCACCCAGGCACCCCTCTCCCTTACTTTTGAGAGCTATTTCTGCTGGGTATAGAACGAAGAGTTGGTTTTTGGTGTTTTGTTTTATTTTGTTTTGTTGTTTTGCTTTTCAAAATAATACTCCATTGTCTTCTTGCTTAAATGGTTTGACAGTAAGTGTGCTGTAACTCTTAGCATTGTTGCTACATAGCTAATGAGATAAAGTGCCTTTTCCTCTGATTGCCTTCAAAATTTTCTCTTTGAGCTTTTGGATCTGTTATAATTTGGTGTGTCTCACTAATTTTGGAAAATTCTTGGCCATTATTTCTTCAAATATGTCTTTTGTCCACTCTCTCTCTTTTTCTCTTTTTTGGATTTCAAATACATATATATTTAACACTGTATTTAATATTGTCTCACATCTCCCAGATTCTCTAGTCTGTTGTGTGTGTGTGTGTGTGTGTGTGTGTGTGTGTGTGTGTGTTCTTCCTCTTTTTCTTTCAGTTTTGGTAATTTCTGTTGACCTATTTTCAGGTTCAGTAATTTACTGATTCTCCCGTCAGCCATGTCAAATCTACTGATGAGCCCACTGATAACATTCTTTATCTCTGTTCCTGTGTTTTTTATTTCTAGTATTTTCATTGGATTCTTTCTTAGAGTTTTCAACTCTAATGAAGTTATCTGATTTTCGATGTTGCTTGCTTTTTCCATGAGAGCCTTTAACACATGAATCACAGTTAGTTATTTTAAATTCCTAATGTAATAGCTCCAACATCTGTATTATTTATGAATCTGGTTCTAATCATTGCTTTTCCTCTTCAGGCTTTTTTTTTCTTCCTTTTTGTATGCTTTGTAATTTTTTGTGGAAAGTCAAATATATTGTATAATACAGTAGCTAATGAGGTGAGTTCATATTTTTTTATGCTTGAAGATGAACATACCTTTCCTTTTGGTAGACCTTTAGTGTAGGGAGTTTATGTTAACCTAGTCAGAAGTTAGGCTGGGTTTGTTGTTGCTGGAGTTACACTTAGTGCACCAAAGCCTTCAAATTCCTCTAATGATAACTTCTGTTTATGGTATGGATTAATTTACAAGAGTTTTTTGTCAATGTCTATTCTCAGCTTGACTTTTAATCTTCGTGCTTGAATTTCTCTTTTTGCACTGCACTGCTACCCAGTGAGAATCTGCCTTTTGTAGCTCTCCCGGCTATATTCCAGTGTTATTTTTACCTGATGCTTATTAGTGCAGAGAAGATGGGTATGTGGAAGGGCTGTTCTCTGATGTTCTGATTAAGCCTCAGCTGTAGGCAGGCACTATCCATCTGGAACTCAAGGCAGTAGCTTTCCCAAGTGTTCTTGCTCTTCCAGATGTAATGCTGCAGCCAGCATGCATTTTCGCCCCCCTGCCACAGGCAGAGTTTTCCCTTTCTTTCCTATTCCCTTGTTCCAACTTAAGTGAGTTTCCACCAATGCCCTGAGACTACTGTTTTGCTGCCCTTCCTGCTCAATATTTTCTTCCTTAGAAAAGACAAGGGAGGTAGAATTTCAGCAATGGTTGTTCCCTGTCAGCCAGCACCACGAGAGGAGCTTTCTCCCTCACCTTCCTTGGAAGACTTTGCTGGGATTCCTGGAGAAAATAATTTATAAGGGAAGCCTTACTTTTTGACAATCAGCTGAACAGAATTGGACTCCTCTTTATGAAAGTTAAAGATCCCAAACAGTTCTGGGGCACCTGGGTGGCTTAGTCCGTTAAGTGTTCAACTTCGGTTCAGGTCACAATCTCATGCTTCGTGAGTTCGAGCCCCGCACCGGGCTCTGTGCTGACAGCTCAGAGCCTGGAGCCTGCTTTAGATTCTGTGTCTCTCTCTCTCTCTGCCCCTCTCCCGCTCACTATCTGTCTCTCTCTCTCAAAAATAAACATTAAAAAAAAATCCCAAACAGTTCTTAAGCCCAAAGAGACTGCCACTCTACCTTAACATGGAAGGGGCTACTCAGGTTCGTGTAGACAGGGCCATGGTATTTATTGGACAAAACCTTCCAAGACTTATCTTTACTCTACCCATGGCATTACCCACCACACAGTCAAATGCATCTTCAAGTTTATAAAAGATTTCATGGGACAGTAAAATTAAAACAACAAATCATCAGGAAATCAACACCAGGAAAATCAACATCAGGTTCTCAGCTTTTCATTTTTCAGACCAAAAAGCACTCATTCTGCCATCACACCATTTCAGTATTAAAGGACATTTAAGATTCCCCCCACCCCACCCCCACAAACTACAAACAATGTAGTCTTGGAATAGTGACCAATCCTTTACTTGGAATGGATTTAGCCCTTTGAAAAACTCAATACGGTGAACTTAAGTTTTCACCTTTAGCATCACAGATCAATGGGTGCTTAGTTATGGATCAGTACAGGCCCTTAGCCTGGTGCTCATGGGTTTGCTGCAGAGCTTGGCTATCTTTTCATGTAGTTCCGTTTTTTTGTATTTTTGTCGTGACCTTCTGGAAAGCAGGATCTTGTCACAATCACCCTTGTTTTTCTAACTTGGCCCTCAAATGTAGCCTACTTAACAGGTGTTCAGCTAATGATGATTAATAGCAATTACTAATACCATGATATATGTATATATACATATATGGTGCTGTATGCGTGTGTGTATACATATGCATATGTATAATAATGTATAATAAACATTAGCCGAGCTGAACTGACATCCTGTCACAATCTCTCCAGCATCCTTAGATTCTCTCCCAGTGCCTCCCTAAACCTCCCTGGAAGGATGCAACATTTACTTTTATTTCTTTTCATCTTAATGGCATTTAGTGAGTGCCCACTTTGAGCAAGGAGGGTTTTTTATTAAGTTTATTTATTTATTTTGAGAGAGAGAGAGAGAGGCAGGGAGAGAGGGAGAGACAGAATCTCAAGCAAGCTGATGGTGTGGGGATCAGATCATGACCTGAGCTGAAACCAAGAGTTGAATGCTCCACTGACTGAGCCACTCAGGCGCTCCAAGGAGGTTTTTTTTTTTTTTTTTTTTAGATGCTTTAGGGGATAAAAGGATAAATAAGACAAGAGTTTTGTCCTTAAGTGGTTTATAATTATTATGTACACAGGTATTTATAATACTAAGCAGAGTGTGATCAATGACCTAATTAAGAGTACAGAGTGCCATGGGAACAGAGAAAATGTTCATGTACCCATGTTCTCATAAATACCCTGAGTGACTACTTTGTTTTGGACTTAAGGTGGCAGGAAGAGAATAAGCATGGGTTTTGCTTTGATGGATGATTGCAAAGAAATAATACTACCAAGGGGTAAAGAAATAACAGATGTGGAAAGAGCATATGGAAAGGAGCTCAGAGAGGGGACAGCCACTCCCTTCTGGGGATGGGGGAATGGCAGGTGGTCAGTCAGACAAGTGATTAATGCTGACTTGGGGAAATCTGGAAAGGTTTCATAGTGAAAGTGGCTCTCGAGTTGTCCTTGAGCCTGGACAGAACTTGGATGTCTGGATACGGAGGAGGGGAGTTGGTTACACAAGAACAGCCTGGGCAGAATCACAGGGGAGGACAAGTCAGGATCAGGAAATATAAAGTCATAATGTAGAGAGCAAGGTGTATGGAGCGGAGGGAGTGGGGACTACAAGATATGACTGGAGAGACTGGCCAGAATCCAAGTGTGGCTGGCACAGAGCAGGTGCTTAATGTATACTTGTCAAATGATTGGATGAGAGAAATGACAGCATCAGACACGGGTTGTTGTTATTTTGTTTGCTTATTTATTGCAGTAGCTAAGGGTGAAGACTTTTAAATAGGGAAGTGGTATGATCACATTACAATGGCAGCTCTGTGGAGGAAACATGAGAGACAAGGCCAGCCATGGGCGGGACCCGAATGAGGAAACTGTGGTGATTGTCCTAAATGGCCTCCCTGCCCCCAGTCCTGGGAGGCCTGCTTCTCTGCCTCTGTGAAAAGCCAGGATTGGAATGCTTCCCTCTTTTGAAACATTTATGGGTCAATGAACCTAGGGCTCAAGTTAAATGCAGGGTGTGCTTAAACATACACTGGGAACATCAACATACATCCTATTCCCAGGGAGGGCACTAAGAATCTCCTGGTTGCATATGTGTTAGGGTTCGCCTGGCTCCCAGGCGATGCTGGGAGGTGACATGTGGCTTGACTGTCAGTCAGCTCTGAAGATTGCACAAGCCTCTAAATGTCCTAGGCTTGATGACTCTCGTTCCTGTCTCCTAGAGGGAAGATGGAAAGCCATCTGATCTTCCTTTCTTAACGCTCCTCATCTATTTTGTATTGACACCAATAAACGATGAAATCACAGGATTCAGATTCAGTAAATCTATTTTCCTTGCATGTGGTACAACACAGTTTGAAAATAAAAAAAAAATTCAAATGCTCTGATGAAAGCAAAACTAATGCAAATTAAGGTCTGGAGAAATCCATCAGCATCTGAGCATTTATTGTGCTTTCTTCTCCCCTTTCAATTAGACTAACACTATTTTCCAAAGCTCAGATGTGAATCACAGCCCCCTCTGGAATGAATGATTATGACTCTAGCCTAATTCAAACAGATGATCCCCACAAGTGTGGGGAAAGAGACCCTTCTCCATAGGGTAGGAGGGGCTCAGACCTTGGCCTCGCGCAGGCAAACTGCCAGGTGAGGCCAAATTGCCCAGGTGAGATTGTCTGAAGCCATGGGAGTGAAAACAGACACATGGAGAGTGTAGTTTTCTTTTTGATGAACCCATCGCTTGTGCTTTTTAAATTTTGTTAATGCTTCTCATTAAACATTTTCAGTGGTACTGTAGCATAGCACCCATCCCTAGATGTGTGACCTTGGGAAGGGTTAAATTCTCTGAACTGCAGTGTCCATCCCTCTAATTTGGGGACCCAGCACCTGGAAGACTGTATGGGGTTATATGAAATTATACATGAAATGTACTTAGCAAAGTGGCACATGGTGAGCTCTTAACAAAAGGCAGTTCTTCCTCCTTATTAATAAAGAGTAAAGTTCAAGTATCTTAAAGGAGAAGGCAGAAGTCTTAGAATAATCATGGATCCTTATTCTGGACATTTGTGCTTTCCCTGGTGATTCTGAAGTTTCACGGCTATTCTGAAGCATTTTGCCCAGTAGTTATTGCAGAAGAGACCAATGGGGGCTGGTCAGCTATGGGACTGTCCTGAGACAGTGAGAACCTGTTACATCTCCATTAGGCTCTCCATTAGGTCCCTGGAGGGAGGAGAGGGGAGAAGAAGCCGGTGGTGCATTAAGCCCGTGTAGAGTGTCCCTTTGCAGTCAGACCCCACACACAGGGCTCCGGGTGTCTGCCTCACATAGAGAGTACTGGCTTTTTGAAAACAGAGAGCCAGTACTTTATCGGGCAATGCTGTCTGAGCTTTTCCTGTCGAGGATTACCAGGAAGTGATCATTTGAAGTGTGCAGTGGCGTGAGCAGAGAAGCTATTCTGAGCTGGAGGGAATAGCCCGGACCCTTCTCATCCAACCCAGGGTCAGGTGCCTCAACAACCGTCCCAGGTGCTGGGGGTGGGGGGTGGTGCCCAGGGGCTCTGCTTAGAATCTGTCACTTCCAGGGATGCGACACTTGGACCTGGACTCTGTGGCCTCCGCAGAGGAGATGTTCCTTCCATATACATCCCAGAAGATGAAAGACATTTGTGCCCTCTGGTTCGCAGGAAGAATCCATGGAGGGTCTCTCCACCCGGACTACCCTGGGGAATTGACCTTCAATCCTTGTTTTTGCCCCAACTCCCAGGCTGAGCTGTTCAGACAGCAGCAGGGCTGGATTCCTTCCTGATCCCCAGAGTATGTTATCCCCATAACAACATCCCTTTAGACCCAGCTGTTCAGCTTGGTCATTTCCCAGAATCACACTTTTGAATTTTGATTTCCAACATCTCCTTGGAAATCATCTGGGCCATTAAATGAAAGGGAGGGGGCATGTTTGTGGTTGTGTTTGCAGAGTCCAAGTATTCCAAGGAAAGGACAAGGACCCAAGCAATTTTGCAGTAGGTTCTGAACTTTAGTATCACGAAAAAGTCTGTTTCATTTTGAGGAACAGGAAGGATCTGGCGTTCTACGTGCTGTTCTGCACAGGTGGGCCCACACAGATGATATTTCATTTTCTGTATCTGAAGGCAGAGGCTGGTTCTCTGCCTCACCTTCCAGCTTCGTTTTGAACCCTGGCTTTTCAGTCCCTCAATCAATGTCTACCCCCTGGCCTTGCTGTTCCCTTCTTTCCTTGACTTTCTTCCCTGGCTTTCTGTAATGTGGAGTTTATTTCTCAACCATCACTGTTTCTGCTTCTGCCTCATCTCTCTTTCTGGCTTGCTAAGCATCTCTCTCTTAATTTTAATTTTTTTCACCAACCAACGCCCAGCAGCCTGTTTCCCTGAGAAGCATGCCTCGGTTACCTGTTCCAAATGTCCTTCGGAACTGCCCCTGATTTCTCAGCAGAAGCAGGCAGAGCATTCATAGCTCACCTTTTGTTTCTCTAATCTTGAAGTTCCTTGCAAAAGAGAAAAGAAATTAGGGAAGCCCACCTCCCCCTTTCCTTCCTCTCCAGCCACCATCAGACTCAGTAGAGCTCAGTAGAGTTTCAGGTCTTTTCAGCTCTTTGGATTTACAGTCTCAGGAAGTTTGCCTCGTGCTCCAGGTGGCTAAAAGCATCAGTCAAAATCTTTCTCTCTGCCCCCCCACCCCCGCCCCACACTCTGCTTTTTTCCTCCCCCTGTGGAAGGCATGGGGGAATCCATCCTATAATATTTTTCCAGTCAGTTTGCTCTTCCTAAGTAAAAACACATGCTAGGTACTGCAAGTGCCACGCACTTGCTCACCGGCTGATCCAGGGGATATTTACCGAGCACCCCTTGCGTGCTACACCCCATGAGGCTCTGGGTCAATGGAGAGCTGCGCCGTGCTCTGCAGGAGCTGTCCAGCCTGCCTGCTGGCCAACGGATGGAAGTTCAGGCAGGGACTGGGCCATTCACGGCCTCAGTATTACTGTGAGCCCCCCGGGGGCACCCCATCGTCCTACTTTTCCTGCCAATACTTGAGGGGCAGGAAGCGGCATATATTTTTCTGGGGATGTGATTTCATTCCCCCAGTATTAACAAGTCTTAACCACTCGTCCTCAACCGTACCTCCTCCCCTTCCTCATTCTTCTCTCTCCTGAGCAGCCGGGCTGGCTGGGCTCCAGCGTGTTCATGGAGGGTTTTCAGTTTTCTCTCTGCAGAAGGTGAAGGGGAAAAGGAAGGAACGGGAGCTCTGCTTCTGCTCCGGGTCAGGAACTATGCCTGCCTGATGACTTACTGCACCGGGAACCCAGGTCTGTCTGAATCCCAAAGTCAGAATCTTGCCACTACAGACTGCGTGCGGGTGCGCATGCGCGCAGGTGGTGGGCGGTGCTAGGAGAGGATAAAGTGAGCTGTATGAATCACCCCAGTTTCTTTTGCTCCCACCTTGAGTCCTGGACCTGAAGAGGTTTGCCATTCTTTTGCTTCTGCTCGGGGTGCAGCCGTGTGTCTCGGACAGATGGGGCATTAAGGACACAGGTCTCTGGTTGTTTCCCCAGAGGGACTCCTATTCTCTTTCCCACGGTTTAGTGGGCTCTAGGGCCACCTTCTAATCCCAGCTCTTCTGTTTGCTAGCTGTGTTATCTTGGGCAAAGTACTTAAACTCTCTGTGCTTCAGTTTCCTTTTCGGAAAAGAAGGTAATAATAATACCATGCTCATTTCTAGTCAAATTCAGAGACAGAAAGTAGGATGGTGTTGCCTGGGGGTGGTGTGGGGTGGGGAAGGATGGAATAGGGAGTTAGTGTTCAATGGGTACAGACTTTCCATTTGGGAAGGTGAGAAAGTTCGAAAGTGGATGGTGGTGATAGGTGCACAACAATGTGAGTGTCCTTAATGCTGCAGACTATACATTTAAAAATGGTTACAACAGTAAGTTTTTTTAATTAAAAAAAAAAAAAAAAGAGGAGGTGCCTGGCTGGCTCAGTTGGTAGAGCATGCAACTCTTGATCTCACGGTCGTGGGTTCAAGCCCCATGTTGGCCACAGAGCTTACATTAAAAAAATAAAACATTTAAAAAATGTAAAAAAGGAAAAAAAGAAAAAAGTATTTTCTGCAAAGGATTTGAGGGAAGCTTGAATAAGATAATGCACATTAAATGCTTAGAACAGAGAGCATAACAAATACTGTAGAAAGGAGAGCACATTTGTGCTCCAGGCTCGCCTTTTCCAGGGAGATCCTTGAAGCCAGGGGCAGAGCTTTGTGGCACACACCTGTCTTTTGGCTCAGGGCTGCATGAGAAGGCGGTGTCACAGCCAGCGTCTGGAGCGGTTCCCTGTGCGTGATCCGGCAGCTGTCAGGATGGGCTGGTGACTGTGCATTTTAATGGAAGAGCTCTCACTGCCCATGTCAAGCAGCAAGGTTATAAATGGAACACTGCTTGCTTAAATTACCCCATTTTGCACAGACTCACTCCATGAGTTGCCGGGCTCTGACGTGAGGCTGAATTTGGTGGTTAAGCTAGAACAAAAGAATTATGAACCCACTGAGGACAACATCCAATTAAATGGCATCAACACAGTATGTCTGAGAAGAGAATGGTGTTTCAGTGTTTTCACTGGCCTTGCCCACAAATATTTATGGAGTGTCAGCAGGGGAGGGAGGAAGGCAAAGCGCTTAGACTTCAGGAAACAGATAGCCAGGTGTCAGGGAACCCAGGAGGGAAAGCAGACACGCACAGTAGAATGTCCCTGTATTGTGCTGGATCTGGGGATGGGAGCTCCTTCACACTTCCTGCATGCAATTCTCCCCAGACACTCCAACTCAGTCCAAAGCAGTAACATTTATTGTCTGGTATACACAGCTCGGTGAATTGAAGACAACCTGGACCGGGGCAGGGAGGGGGCAGTCAGGAGAAAAGACTCCCCTGGCCTTGTGTTCTTGTTTGAGCCCCCGAGGACCCTTCCTTGTTCACTTCAGCCATGATACTCACCCAATTCTGAACCCAGAGGACTCTGCCACCTGCCCAGACAGCTCTCCAATGCCCTTCCAGCTCAGGGCTCTAAGAGTTACTGTCTCTTGTCTCTTTTCCACATCTCTCATCTTAGCATAAGCCCTGGATATTCATCTGTTATTTATTTATTACTTTTTATTTTTGAGAGGAGATAGAGCATGCACATGAGCAGGGGAGGGGCAGAGAGAGAATCCCAGGCAGGCTCCATGCTGCCAGTGCAGAGCCCAATGCGGGGCTGGATCCCACGACCCTGGGATCATGACCTGAGCCAAAATCAAGAGTCAGACACTCAACCAACTGAGCCACCCAGGCACCCCTCATCTGTCTTTTAAATGTCCCCCTGTCAGCTCACACTCAGCGTATCAATGGCATCAGCCTCTATCCCTGTACTCTCATCACACGCTTCCTCTCTCTCACTTCCGGCATCTCTTTTGTTAATATCTGTTCAATTCTACCCCCTTCCCATGTCTCACATGCATCAATATTAATGATGATAATACTTTTTATATGGCTACTATTTTCGACCACTGTGTGCTCCTATCAATCTAGGCACCTCCAAGCCAGCAGAGTACTGAGCCTGCTGCATAGGACTAAGATTAACAAGTGATGATAATGAAGATATCTAATTCTAATATGATGCTTATTATGTGCCAGGCACTGTTCTAAGCACTTCACATGTAGTAATTCATTCATTCTGACAATTATCCTAAGACATAGATTATTCTTTTTCTGTCATTCTATTATTCTTTTTACAGATGAAAAACCGAGGCACAGAGAGGTTAAGCGACTTGCCCAGGTTCCACAGCTTATAGAGGCTCAATGTTGAATGAATGAGTGAGAACACGAATGGGAGAACCAATGTAGGAGGCCAGAAAGGGGCTGAGCTGCATAATGATAATCTGTGTCATGTGTATAGTTAGTAGATTGGAAGCCATTCCTTGGGTTTCTTTCTAAGGAGGTGCTAAATGTTTGTTTTGGCGGTTGTATTTTGACCCAGGGCCTAGTAGTGCATCAGAGAAAATAAGAGTTTTATATACGTGATCAAGATAAATAAGGGGATGAAACATTCTTGATGGAGAGGGAAAGGAAATTGGCTGGTCCAAGGTATGATTTTAGCTGGAGATGTGAGTCGGGGGTGGTTTATCTGCAGTCTGTGCCTGCAGAGTGATACTGGCATCCTGCCTCATCCATCCCTTGCTACACAAACATCGTGACCAGCATCCCCCAGGGAGCCGTATACCTGGGATTTATATAGCACAACGTCCTGGGCATCTACTGGGGCTGCTGGCCACCTGTCATTGTCGTTTATTTAAAAAACCCATTCCTGATACACACAACTCCTCTATCACACTAAAGCCTGGTTACCACAAACTATTAACTGAACATTTCATAATCTAGAAAAATCGTGCTGCCTGGGCCTGTTTGCCATCTTCCCCAATTCTTAACCCTCCCTGAGCTTCCTTTCTGTTTCCATAGGGCTCCATGCTGTACGTCTGTGGTTCTGCCCTAACCACTGAGAAAGAAAAACAATGGAAAGGGTCCTCCTCCCTCTTTCACTGTCCTCTACAACCAAATAAACATCAAGACACCTCCATTTTTTCCTGCTATTCCTGTTTTCCTCCTTTCTCTCAGCTAAAAATAAACACGAGAATAAACTGCCCACTCTGACAGCCTGTTGGAACTATAAGAAATCTTCAAGACCTGCTGGTTCAACCTCTTCATTTTAAATATGAGCAAACAAATCTAGAGAAGGTTGAGGATCCTGTCATGGGGCACGATTTAGACAAAAACCCTTTTCGGGGAACATGAAGGATAGAAAGCATTCTCTCCTTGCCTAAATTCCTCCCTCCAGCTTCGACTTATGGGACACGACTGTACTGTAAATTGATTCTAATACTTTCCTGTGATTTTTCCTTTTATTTCTATTCAGAAAAATGACTTTAAATACTTATCATATTTCAGGATGTCTAGGTGGCTCAGTCGGTTAAGCGTTCGACTCTTGATTTCGGCTCAGGTCATGATCTCACAGTTTGTGAGGTCAAGCCCAGCTCCAGGCTCCACGCTGACTGTGCACTATCAGTGCGGAGCCTTCTTGGGATTCTCTCTCTCCCCCTCTCTCTCTCCCCTTCCTCTGCTCTCTCTCTCTCTCTCTCTCTCTCTCAAAATACATAAATAAACTTAATATTTCATTTCTTCTCTGCTGGTTCTCTTCTCCAGAGTATGCCTTGACAAAGAAAAATGAAAGTATGTGTAGGTTTTTCTCTCTTCCCTTCTAGTGGTTGTATGCAAATGGAGGAATTGCCATAAGATACCCGAGGAAAGGGGAAACCTCAGTGTCTGCTATTTTTGCAACTCCTATCCTGTGTACTCCCATGATGAAAATCACTTTAGGGCAATCATTGAAATACAATGTTATTGGGGTGCCTGGGTGGCTCAGTCGGTTAAGCGGCCGACTTCGGCTCAGGTCACGATCTCGCGGTCTGTGAGTTCGAGCCCTGCGTCGGGCTCTGTGCTGACGGTCAGAGCCTGGAGCCTGTTTCAGATTCTGTGTCTCCCTCTCTCTGACCCTCCCCCGTTCATGCTCTGTCTCTCTCTGTCTCAAAAATAAATAAACGTTAAAAAAAATTTAAAAAAAAAAGAGAAATACAATGTTATTGGTAAACATCTGTTTATATACCCAATTTACCCAACACATGATGAGCTCTTTGAAGGTGCAAAACTATGTCGTAGTCCTTTTTGTGTTCCCACTATATTGCACGATGTCTTGCACATAGTACATGCTCAGTAAATGATTGCAGGATTATGGCTGAATGCAGTTATCAGTCTGGCCACTCATTCAGGACTTATACTCCCTTAATAGAGAATATTACTTAGAGGAAATGACCCTCAAGCTGAGCTTTAATGCAAAGACAGCACATGATAACAGGAGGAAGAAGGCTGTTTTTATGCACATGGAACAGCCAGGCAAAGGCTTGGAACAGGAGACTAAAATTACTAGGTTGTCCATCAGGAAATTAAACAGCCTATCCATTCATTAGAGGAAGAACAAATGACAGGCCTTGTGCATTACCAGACTGTTAATAAGCAAGAACCAGACTTGCTTTTATGGAAAGCCAGACTCTGAATGTCATGTTACCCAGCTCTCAAGCTACCCATTCTTAAAGTCTTGCTATTCAAAATTGTGAAGATTGTATAGAGTACTGGTGCTAGGATAAGGGGTTACAATCCCTCTTTTATAACTGTCTCTGCCCTCCTTTTTTTTTAAGGCCGCTGAGATGGTTTATATTTGCTCAGATGATCTCATGCAGAGATCAGCAGGGCCATGTCACTCATCACCCAAAAGGGGAGGCATTGTTGTATGTGTGTGGAGGGGACCTCATAATAAACTCACTGGCCTCTTCACATTGGAGGCCTTGCCTTTTGGACTTCAATCCATTCCACTTGCCACGTTGAAATTGGTCCACCTGGGTTAAATACATCTTCCTAAGGGAAAGCATGTCTACAGTGAGGGTGGGGTGATGAGGGAGTCTAATACATTTTTGAGTGTCTTTTGGGCACCCCAATCTATGCTTGATGCTTTTACATCTCATTTGTTCTTTATAATAGCCCTGGGAGAGAGGTTTGACCTCTTTTTTATGGGTAATAAAGCTAAGGTTCAGAGAAATAAAATAGTCTTGCTTGAGGTCACATAGCCTAGTGGTGTAGCTAGAATCAAATACAGGTCAAATACAGGCAAACCTGTGATCCTTCCAACATGCTGTTCATTCAACAGCTGTTATAAAAACATCTGAGGCCAACAAATCACCCAATTTTAAAAACGGGCAAAGCATTTGAAGAGATATTTCTCCGAAGAAGGTACGCAAATGTCCAATAAGCACATGAAAAGAAGCTCAACATTATTAGTCATTAGGGAAATGGAAATCAGAAGCACAATAAAATACCATTTCCCACTCACTAGAATAGCTATCATAAAAAAGACCAATAATAACAAGTACTGGTGAAGATATGGAGAAATTGAAACTCTTGTACATTGCCGGTGGGACAGTAAAATGGTACCACCACTTTGTAAAACAGTCTGTCAGTTCTTCCAAAAGTTAAACACAGAGTTACCATATGATACCAACAATACCACTCCTAGGTATATACCCAGAGAATTGAAAACCCAAGTCCTCACCACAACTTGTACATGCATATTTATAGCAGCATTATTTACAACAGACAAAAGGTGGGAATGACCCCAAATGTCCATCAAATGATATATCCATGAATAAATCGTGGTATATCTACATAGTGGAATATTATTCAGTCACAAAAGAAGTGAAGTACTAATACATGCTGTACTATGAATCAACCTTGAAAACATTATTAGAGTGAAAGAAGCCAGTCACAAAAGGCCACCCACTGCAGGATTCCATTCAGACAAACTGTCCAGAACAGGCAAATCCACAAAGATTGGAAGTAGTGGTTGCCAGGGGCCGGTGGGGAGGGGGGATTGGCAAGTGACTGCTAAGAAGTGTGGGATTTCTTTACCAGGTGATAAAAGTGTTCTGGAATTAGACAGTGATGATGAGGGCACCACTCTGTGAATATACCAAAAAGCGCTTCATTATACACTTTAAAAATAATGGTAAATTATCATAAGTATATTAAATCTCAATAAAGCCATTACAAAATATATATCTGAGGCTAGAGAGTTGGTTTAAGCTAATGTCAGGTAAGGGGTATGTGAGTGGCTCAGTCGGTTAAGCGACTCTTGGTTTCAGCTCAGGTCATGATCTCAAGGTTTGTGGCTTCGAGCCCCACCTCTGGGTCTGTGCTGGCATTGCTGAACCTGCTTGGGGTTCTCTCTCTATCCTTCTCTCTCTGCCCTTCCCCCAGTCTTTCTCTGTCTCTCTCTCTCTCTCTCTCAAAATAAATAAATAAACTTGAAAAAAAAAAAACCCCACCCTAACTCATTGGGCACATGCTACCAAGATACAGGATTTAACAATAAAATGACCAATAGAATGCTTGCAGGGAGTGTCTGTATATGATAGGCTTGAAAATGAAGTTCTTGATACCATCCAAAAAGGTGAAAGAATGTCCGTTTTGGTTGTGGTGTGAGACACATCACTCATTACAAATAATATTAATCTATCTCACAGAGATTAAGGTGCTGGGAGTATATGGTCAATAGGAGACATAAACCATCTTTTATAATCCAATAGTAAAATAAAGGCAAGCACAGTGGTGGGACCACTATTACTACTTCTATTTGTTCATTTGTTAAAAAATACTTATCCAGCATCTAGAATGTAGCAGGTACTTTGCCATTTGTGTTAGAATTTATCAGGTCTATTCTTCACAAACACCTCATAAAGTATTAGTCTCCCATTTTACATATGAGAAACTGAGGCTCCGCGAGGTTTAGAACCCTGCACAAAGTTACATAGTTAGTGAGTAGTAGGAACAGTATTTGTGCCAAGATTTGTCTGACTCCAAAGCGAAGGGCCAGCAGATTGGATTGGAGAGTAGAGAACAAGCAGTGGCTGGCCATGTGTGGACAACATCAAGATGGGAAGGATAAGCACGCTGGTAGGGTGAGTTATGTCTGGCCCAGACCCTGGACCCAAATGCTTGGGTTTGAATCTTGCCTCTGCCATCTCATGGGGATGGTGTGCAGATGTAGTAAGTTATGAATGTAAAAGTACTTACAACAGTGTTTGGCGTATAGCAAACATTCAATGTGCAGAGCAATTATTATTATTATTATTATTATTATTATTATTATTACCTCATCTGCACACATGCATGGTCATGGCTCTGAGGTTAGGGACTGTTGCTAAAAGGGTAGAAAAGGCTCTCACAGATTTACAGTCAAAACAATGGTTATTTCTGCAGAGTGGGGTTAGGAGAGGGGGAGTGTAAAGAAAGAGGAAGTGGGGGCACCTGGGTAGCTCAGTTGGTTAAGCATCCAACTCTTGATTTCAGCTCAGGTCATGATTTCACAGTTCCTGAGTTCAGTTAAGCCCCACATCAGGCTCTATGCTGACAGCATGGAGCCTGCTTGGGATTCTCTCTCTCTCCTTGTCTGCTTCTCCCCTTCTCTCTCTCTCTCTCTCTCTCTCTCTCAAAAATAAATAAAAAAATAAACACTTAAAAAACAGAAAGAGGAAGGATATTCTCACCCTCCCTTATTTTTATATTTGAACTTTTTACAATCACGCATTACTTTTTAAAATAAAACACAGCTAATAATAATTCTTTCTCCAATAAAAGAACATTTGTACTTGGGGAAAAAAACAAAACAAAACAAACCTGGGGATATCTGTATTTATTTTAATTCCTGGGAAACCCAGAAATTCAGCCTTCTATATGCAACCCACAGACCAGAGTCTTTGCAGTGAGGGGCATAGTGCCAATTTTGCACATTCATTACCTTGCTCTCTCAGCCTCTTTTCCATTATGGGCAAATTTGCTGTAATTTGATCTTGATAGATGACCTGGCAGGCATTTCTAGGCCTCAGCTCTGCAGGGGACACTTCTCAGATTCCTCTCTGCCAGGTACTCCCTGGATGGGTGATATTTACAGGAGTCTACCAGCAGGACCTTCCTCCAGGAGATTGGAAGGTGACAGGGAGACTTGTTTGTGGAGGTGGAGCCTGAGAATGTCAGTCATGGGTGGGATCTGGGGCTCGGGAGAAGGAGGAAGAGGAAGAGGCAGGCAGTCACATCCTCCCAGATGTGAAAAGACAAGCTATGTCCATCATCTCACCCTAGGGAGCAAAGGTTGGCCCTACATCTCTCATCTTACCCAGCCTCAAATTTTCCAGGTCGACCCTACCAGGCTGTTCTTCCTTGGTTGAGATGCAGCTTTCTCATTTATGAAATGGGCTTCATATTTCCTTTTTTCCAAGGGTTTTAGGAAATCAAGTTAGCTTTGGCCTGAAATGTATCCTATAGGCTTCTGGAAGCAAAGCAGAAATGATACAGAAATATGGACAGGAGACAGTGGAGTGACTCATCACTGGTTTGTCTCTCGACAGGAAAAATAACTAGAGGATTTAAACAGCCCACCAGAAAAGAGCCTTAAACCAGCAAAACTCTAGTGTTTTACACTTAACTTTATATAAGGAAGGGTATGCTTGGGACAGACAATAAGGACACAGGAAGAAAGCTGCTAGAATGTTGGAAGCAAAAACGCTGTCATTATCTTGCAGGTCTCTCTGTAGGAAGAATAACTAGAAAAATTTTAGATCCAGGCTAAAGTTCCCAGAACAAATGCCTTCCAGTGCTTCCTGCCTTTAAACCACACTTGTATCCTACCTCTACTGGATTCTGTCTCACACATTTCTTCTTTGTCCCTCTCCCACTGCTGAGCCAGATCTTGGCAAGGGGACAGGATGGAGACAGCCCCAAGGGACATGTTCCCACCAGCCTTGAACTGACTCCATCTCCATCCCTTACAAATGACTCAGATGCCCTCTGTCCCATTCTCCCATACTTGGAAAAAGATATACCCAAGACCAGTACAACCTCACCCAGAGGAAGGACAGAGTTCAGAGCTCACATGGCTCAAAATATAAAGTGATCCAGGAAATTAAGAAACAAAGACAACTGGCATCTGCTTTCCAGGGCTGTTCTTCTGTTCTCATCCCAGAGCGACCAGACAGTATAAGATGGGATGAGTTGTCATTCCAGCTGACAAACAAATCTGGTGGTTCACAGCCCGCTATGTTTTCTTCTCTAGCCTATCTGTTGGGTTGGAAATGGGAAAATGAGGGGATTTCCATTTCCAGAGACTCCTTTGTCTCCTTATGAGAAGGTTCCTAATGGCAGCACTATATGTGTGTTATAAAGAAGTTCTTGGGGCACCTGGGTAGCTCAGTTGGTTAAGCATCCAACTTTCAGCTCAGCTCAGCTCAGATTCATGATCTTACAGCTCGGGAATTTAAGCCCTGCCTCGGGCTCTGTGCTGACAGCTCAGAGCCTGGAACCTACTTCAGATTCTGTGTCTCCTTTCTCTCTGCCCCTCCCCCATTCATGCGCATGTGCGCGCTCTCTCTCTCTCTCTCTTTCTCTCTCTCTCTCTCTCTCTCTCTCTCTCAAAAATAAATAAACATTGGGGCGCCTGAGTGGCTCAGTCGGTTGAGCATCTGACTTCAGCTCCCGTCATGATCTCATGGTCTGGGGGTTCAAGCCCCGTGTCGGGCTCTGTGCTGACAGCTCAGAGCCTGGAGCCTGTTTCAGATTCTGTGTCTCCCTCTGTCTCTGCCCCTCCCCCGCTCATGCTCTGTCTCTCTTTGCCTCAAAAATAAATAAAAACAGTAAAAAAATTTTTTTTAAAAATAAACATTAAAAATTTTTAAAAAGAAAAAGTTCTTATTAACCAACATAAACTTTTGGTAGCATGGCATTAAGGAGGCTTGAAGGGACCGGGAGATGCCCTATACCCCGCTTCCAAAAGGAAAGGACATTTTTGGAAATGTAATAGAATTATCAAAATTAAAATAATAAAAGGAACTATATGATGAAATAAGTTTTATATGTTCTATAATTGGTATTAAAAGTCACACCTTTTAAAAAGAAAAATCAAGATAGGACATTTTATAAGTATATTTAAACAACTCAACAAATAATGACACTTTAATTGTACCATCTCTGCACAGCTGTTTGCTGCCAGCCTGCTTGCACAAACTTTGTTCTCATGAACGCCTGCATGGTTCTGTATTGTGAGGCACACACATTCCTGCTCCCCTTCAGTCAGGGACTGACTTGCTACTATTATATTCAAGTAATTCAAGCTCTTCCCCTCTATTCCCAATCCTTAAGCATTTTGTTTATGCTATCCCATTAAATCTTGTTTTGATTATGTGATGCTTCCTTTCAGAAAGAAGGGATTGGTCCCTTCAAAAAAGAAGTCAAATGATAAAATGGAAGGATTCAGAAAATTTTATAACAGAAAGTCTTCTGAGACCACTTTATCGAATCCTCTTGTTTTATCATTGAGGGAATTGGGAACCAACAGGTTAAGACATTTGCCCAAGGTTCCACAGAGCAAGTGGCAGAGACACCAGAGGCCACATATCTTGAATCCCCTTTCCTTACATCATCAGGATGTTTCTACTTTTGGATCATTCATGCAGTGTAGCCTGAAGGGATTAGAAGAGGCTTGACAGGGGGCATGTACTAGCTTTAGTGTGTGCCCCAGACCTTTCAATGTGCTGCCATCCAGAAAAGAGGAGCAGAATGTGAGAGGGCAGAAAGAGTCCAGCTGCACACTTTTGGCATGCTGGAAGATTATAGAAATCTTTTAGACTCAGCATGTTTAGGAAACTGAAATTGTCAGGCCAAGGAATAAGGGAGAAAAAGTGATGAGGCAGGTATACCTCACAGTCCTGGTAGCTCCACTCCCCCTTTTGCTCTGCCTTCGTTCCAGGTCTCTGGTCTTAGTCTGGTCACTCAGCTCAAGATGTTGCAAATGTGTTTGCAATGTTTTCACCTTTGCACCTTTGCTTGAGCTCTCCCTCTATCCTCCCCACCTTTATGGCCCAACTCAGGAAATCATGTTCTTTATGAGGGCAGCCCTGAAATACTCTACTGAATTTGATGTCTCTTTTCCCTGAGCCACCCAAACACTTGGCTGTGGCACCTAGGTTCTGCCATAGATTATTTTACTGCACTTTTTCTGCTTCTCACCAACATCCTCCACACTCTGCATGCAGCGCCCTCCCCACCCCGCCCAACCATTCCATGTAATCAATTATAAGCTTTTTGAGAACAAATGTGTCTTGTTAATTTTTATATTATCTATAGCACATGGCACAGCCCCAGACCACTGTGGGTACTGAAATTGAACAGAATATTGGCTATGAATTGTAACAGTAGACCTGATTCTGTTAGTAAAAAGTTGTTTGGGTTTTAGAGGCTCATTTTCTGACAAATACAGTTTAATCTAGAAGAAAACCATCTCCTGGCAGCCCAAAGGAATTTTAGCACCTTTCAAAGGTGAACATTTCTCACTTTCTTGCTAGTTAACTCTGCTTGTTTGTATACTGTGAACACAGAGAGTCACAACCACTTGCCTCAAGCCCACAGTTTCTCCAGTTGGTCTTGTCTCTGGCCTGGTGTTAGTGGGGTCCACAATCTAATGGGAGTCAGGTCTGAGCACAAGTTTGAACAAAAGATTTGAGATCCAGGATAAATGCACATGGTAATGATGCTGCATTTTTGCACTCTGTAATTTAGCAGGTACGTGCTAAACCACACACTTGGCTGGTGGTGTGCTAGCACCCTAGGGCACTTCCTGGCATTGCTGAGTGGAAAGCCTTTGGTGCCAACAAGCTGCTCAGATGCGCCCAATAGGCTGGCTGTTTGCCCCGGAAGTGGTTCTAAGAGTCTGTGGCTCTCTCTAACGGGGAATAGCATAGTATAATGCTTAAGAACAAGAAGTGTTTGGACAAGACTAGATTAAGTCCTGGTTCCACCGCTACTAAAGGAGTGATGTAAGACAAGATACTTAATCTCTTTAAGGCTTATTTAAAAAATATATGTGAAGTGGAGTAAGAGCCCACTTCACGACATTGTTCTGAGGATGATGTGGAATTGCACATTTCTCTGTGGTGTCAGATACATAGTCAATGCTCAGTACCTGACAGCTATTGTGAGTTGACTACTCTCATGTGCTTAGTCCTCTCTGGAATCAGTTCTTCATTAATTCTGGCTTTTAAGCAGCAAGTGCTGCTCTCAAAAGACTAAGTTGAACCCATGCTACCCTCAGTGTAGCTCTGAGATTTCCAGAAGAAGGATTTAAAGGGTAGAGAAAATAATGGTATGACTCTAATTGTCAAAAACCTTTCCTCAATTGTGTAGGACGGGAAGAATGGCAGCAGATCTGCTGTCTCTACATCAGGGGCTCCATGGGTTAGAACAACAGCATAACACATATGGCCTAGAAACATGCTGTGAACAGAGTCTGAGCTGGGTGGGACCTGGCTACAGGGTTAGCCGTTAAAGTCTGTGGAACAGAGCAAGCTTCAGGAGCCTACACTGGGACTACATTTCTGATCTTGGCCACAATAGTATCTATCTTTCCCAGTGAACCCTTGTAATGCGCATTTATTAATTCGTTCACTCAACAAAATCTTATTAAGTGCCTGCTCTCTGCCAACCACTGACCTCATGGAGTTTTCATTCAAATTGGGGAGACAGGTGTCAATCAATTTGCCACAGGAATAACAATATAGTACTAGTTCTGAAACCTTAGTGTGCATCAGAATCTCCCGAAAGATTTGTTAAAACACTTAGTTTCTGATTCAAGAGGTCTCAGGTGGGGCCCAACATTTGCCTTCTTAATGAGTTTCCAGGTGATGCTGGTTTAGGAACCATAGTTGGAGAACCACTAACATATAATAAGGAACTGAGATAGGCTCTCTGAGGTGAAAAATAGGGTTCTGGTAGAGTGTATCAGAGGGTCATAACTCAGATCAGAAGAGTCTTAGAACTCCTTTCTGAAGAAATGGCATTTAAACTGAGATCTGAACAGGTGGGAAAGAGTGGGGGAAAGAACATGGGCACTGTGAGGAGGAAGGGAGTATGGTGAGTTGGAGAAAGAGGCCAGTGTGGTGGGCCCATGGTGGGTGGGGGAAGAGCCATTCAGACAAAGTCAAAGGGGCAAGAATCAGGACCTTGTGGATGGGCAGAAGGTTTATGTGCTAAGCACAGTGGGAAGCCATTGTTGAGCAAAAAGTGACAGGCTTTATAGTTTTAAAATTTAACTGATTGCCATTATGTGAAAGATGGATTAGATAAAAGCAAAAAATGGTAGTGGGAGAATGGTTAGGAAGCTATTATAGAAGTCCAGCTCCCCCACCCCAAAATGGTGGCTTGGATATTGATGGTGCCTGTAGTAGGAATGAGGGAAGTAGGTAAATCTTGGATATTGTTTGGATGTAATATGGCTAAAATTTGGTAATGGGTTGGATGTGGAAGAGAGGAAAAGAAAACAGTTAAGGATGGTTACAGGTAAGTAGGATGAAATTGTAGCTGTGGGACAGATCTGATGACCTTCCTGAGAAAGTGATGGAAATTTTGTGTCCACATCCACTGACAGTCTTCATTTGACCTTACCTTTCGTCCTTCTTTTCCCTTTCCCCTCTCATCTCTTTGTCATCAAGCCAATCTGTATTCATCTGCCATTTCTCTGGGCTAGTTAAGCTATTTGCTGTGGCAGTAGGCTATCTGAAAATGAGGGCAAGGCTCTGGTAAGTTTGACCAAAACCTGTGGGCATTGGTTCCCAATCTGACAAACATAGTGGGGAGAAAGGATTGTCCATATCTACAAATGTTGTATCCCTTTCAAGCTCTTTCTATTAAACTCTTAAAACATCAATAAATCTTAATATTGTCATCCTTATTTCACTGGGGCAACACTGAACCATGGAGCATAATGCCGTATTCCCTGCCAGAGAGGGAAGGAAGCCAATTCCAGAGCAGGGGTGTGGGGCTTCCTGGCTCCCAGGTAGCTCACCAAGGCCTCTTGCTCAAGTAAGTAGAAGTAGGTCATGAGCTGCAATTAGGGACAGGGACAGGATGTTTCCAGCTGGAGGTGTGAATACCAGTGAGTCAAAGTGGAGGTTCCCATGGCAACGGTAATGCCATCTCTTTTTTGAGACCAGCAACCTAACAATATGGGGGTGAGTCAACTGCTGCTTTGAAAACCTGTTGTATTTCTCCACAATCATATCTCAGATTGGGAATATCTGTGATGGCTTGGTTTGCAGGGATTTGATAGCATTTCAGATGGTTTTCCACATGGTGATGTAGTCTTAGGATAGAAGCCTAGAAGCACCATCTCGTTCTGTGTCTTTCCCCTTGTCCACTGAACCATCCCCTGGGAATGATAGACTTTAGGGCCCCAATGGTGTGAGAGTTTTTACTAGCTTAAAAGTCTTCCTCAGGGCATTACAACAATTTCCAACTTTTCTGATTCTGAGAAATATCAAGACGGGAAGGATGAATGGAAAAGATCCTTCTGTTTCTAAAAGATCTCTGAGAACCTTTGCTCTGGCTCCTCTGTCTCTTTAGGAGGTTGGCTTCAGCAAAGATAGCCAAGGGCTCCTCTCCAAGTACCCTCTTCATGCTGCCTTACTCATCTGGTCAGATCGCATGCCAAGGCCATGCGGGTACCCTTAGGCTCTATCTCAGGATGAGTCAGAGAACTCTTGAATCACAGAATATCAGAGCTGGAAAGGGCTTCAGTCAGAAAGGGGTGAGCATGGAACTACCTTAGAATTTCAGACCTCATTCAGGTGAGGTTTCTCATAATGTAGGACCTTGGTGTGGTCACTGTGTTCCTCCTGCAACCAGCCATTTGTTTAATAAGTCTAGGCTTCATAGACTGACATAATAGCCAGGTTTGCAATAAACTGGCATATAAACTCAAATGTCTTCATTTGCATTTTATAATGGGAGAGATTCCATTTCAGAGGCCGGATTTCTCAGGTCTCTTATCCAGTGTCAGAGTATTTGAAAGATAGAATTGATAACCAGGAGCTTACTTAATGATTAAAGCTTTAGAGCAAAGGGAAATAGACGACCTTGAATGATCTTTTATCTGTGACAGAAACTCCTGCTGAAGTATACCTGCCCAGCAACACACATTTTTGGGTTACAGCAGAATGTTCACATGCCCCTGAGCTAGCTGTTCCCTTCTTTTTTTTTTTTTAAATTTTTTTTTTCAACGTTTTTTATTTATTTTTGGGACAGAGAGAGACAGAGCATGAACGGGGGAGGGGCAGAGAGGGAGACACAGAATCGGAAGCAGGCTCCAGGCTCTGAACCATCAGCCCAGAGCCTGACGCGGGGCTCGAACTCACGGACCGCGAGATCGTGACCTGGTTGAAGTCGGACGCTTAACCGACTGAGCCACCCAGGCGCCCCGCTGTTCCCTTCTTAAGACAGTCTTAGGAAAGTAAATACTGATAAGTTCTGTTCCTTTCAGCTTATGTGGAGCCACTCAGACCATATCCCTGTCAGTAACATATTACATTTCACTGGGTTTCAACGGTCTCAATGTGAAAATCATTTGCAATCATGTCCATTCAAATCACATCCTGGTCACCCTGTCTCCTGATTTATTGATGTTCTCTTAGTATAGGTTGACTGTCAATAGTGTCCCTTTCCGAGGGTACTCAATTTGTATATTTTTACAGGGAGCCCACTAGAGCCTCCTCCAGGACTGTAGAATGACCAACAGTTCTCCCAATCCAACACTTTAAACACAAATTCCTGGGGCACCTGGGGGGGGGGTTCAATCAGTTAAGTATCCCACTCTAGGTTTCGGCTCAGGTCATGATCTCACAGTTTGTGAGTTCGAGCTCTGTGCAGACAGTGTGGAGCCGCTTGGGATTCTCTCTCTTTCCCCCTCTCTCTGCCCCTCCCGTGTTTTCTGCCTCTCCCCCTCTCTCAAAATCAATAAATTAGCTTTTTTAACAAGTTTTTAAAAAAAATTCCCAATGCCATATCCCAGCCCACCTTTACTTGAATACTGTCAACAGTGCAGAGCTCTCCACCCTCTGGGGCTTTGTTTTTTCAGCAAAGACCCTAGGCTGAAAAGGATGAGCCAATGAGATAATATTGTCAATGCCCTTGCGTGTCTAGCACCTGCCTTGTGGATGAGGTTTTTTCTTGAGGTGCCACCGGAGAAGAGTAAATGACATCAGGAATGGGTAGCTGGCCTGTTGCATAATTTCCACAGAGAAGGAGGGTCCAGACCTTCAAAGACTCAGCAGTTTGTGTCCTCCACATCCCTGGTGCTGGTTCAATCACTTAGAACAACTGCTGTCTATCCAGGGCTCTAGGAGTTTGCTATTTTGATGGAAAAAGCTGAATCCTGGGGCTCCCGAAGGGGAATATCGTGCTACTAGGTCCCCCTGAGGCTTACCAGAGTGTCTGAAAATCCCTCCATGGTTTCAGACCCTCGTTTAGTTTATAGCACTGTCTCCTGAAGGTTCCTTTTATAATGCAAGTCATTTTACATGAAATCAGTAACAGATGACAACATAAGTGGCTGAGCAATGAACAAGACCTCCCAAGAAGGGGACCCAGGTGCTGGAGCACTGATTTGGAGGATGGGGCCCTCTTCTAAAGAGGAAAATGGACTTTTTGAAGGATAATTGTTTGGCTGCTAACAGCGATGGGACATGGCTCCCAAGGACCCCCATCCCCACCCCAACCCTCAAAAACAAGATTCCATGGTGAGATTTCATTGCTATTTTTGCTGACCCAATTCTGGAACTGGGGAATTTTTCCTCCAAATTTATCTTGAACTCAGTAAACTAGCTTATTGTTCAAATCCCAGCTGTACCACTTAATAGCTTCATGATCTCATGTATTGTACTTAATTTCTCTGAGCCTTAGTTCACTCAGCTGTAAAAAAGAAGAAATCGTACCTACTCAGAAGGATTGCTTGTGAAGAGTAAATGAAATTACATGTGATGTGTGGCATGCGGTAGACATGCAGTAAATGGATATAATCATTTCGCCTCTTACTTCTTATAGCAGCTTTCTTTAGTGTGTCCATAAAGAATTCCTTCTACTCTATTTCCAATAGTCTCGCCCAGATGTACAATCATTCACTCCAGGAGTTGAATTGCAATCAAGCCTAATAACAAAAGTGAGTTGTGACAAATTAGCATTGGCCTCTGAAAGTCAGACATGTATATGCCTTACTAAAGATAACTTCCAGACTCTGAGCTATGAAATCGTGGTAATAAAAGGAGGGTCCCATTCTTTCCTTTGAGAAAGAGCTCCTTTCCCCTTTATGCCTGTTTCCTTTATCATCTAGACCTTCAAACTGCAGGATATCTTTGAACAGATTTATCTCAGTTTTCACTCCCAACTGACCAAGGCTGACTGGGACACTTCCGTGATCTCAGTGGTGAGCAGAAAAGGGGACTCCCTGGTCCTCCAGGATACTCTAGGTCATGGCTTTTGCTTGGCGTGTAAAGAAGGGGGAAAGAAGGAGGACCGTGACTATCATGTTATTCAATTTATGTATTCATAGCACTTACCATCCTCTACAGCTCTGTCCATTGGAACCGGAGCTCCACACGGGACTGTGTGTATCTCATATACTTTTATGCGCTCAGGGTTTACACAATGCCTGTTGCAGAGCAGGGATTCAATAAATATAGAGTGAATGAATGCATGGATATGTGTGATTGTAGCCTGGGAGGGCAGGGCCACAGGCAAGTCTGGGAAATTGCTGAGCTTAGGAGCCCCAGACCTCACTCTGCCAATCCCTGAGACACACATCTTCTAGCAAGGGCCATGTTGGGATGGTTTCTGTGCCTTCCACCCGGGGAAGGGTAAACCTCTCAGTTCTCCCCACCCCCACACCCCCAGGCTCCCAGTCTGTGAGGTCAAAATACATTTCTAGCGGGAAATCAGTATTTGATGTTCCCTTCCTTCCCCAGCATTTACGTTTGCAACTTTGGGAATCTCATGTCCTCTTCACGCCACCCAGAGAGGAGATTTCTCCCTCGGCTTTTACATTCTGGGCCCAGGCCACCCGCTGGTGCGGAGGATTCTAGGCATATTATTTTCTTCCCTGAGAGCCAACAGCACACTCAGTACTAGACACAAACATGCAATGACACAGCTCTCTCCTGCCCCAGAGGCTGGCTGGGTAAGTTAAACAGATAATAAAATACAGACTTCAAAAATGTCAGAGGAGAAGGCATTTAAAATTCTCAGCGGGGGCTGGAAAGAGAAAGCTTTTAAAGTCTTTTCATTTCTTTCTCTTTCCTTGCCTTCTCATCTGAGCTGCCTGAGAGCTGTCCTGCCCCTTCTCCATCTGTATGACCATTTAAGGATGACTGGTCCTTTTGTGAGCGGGCAGAGAGTTTGAGCTGCTGGCGCTGCATGTGGACAGCTGCTCCCAGGCTCCTCCCATGCTGCCTGAAGGAGCAGAGGCACCTACACTTGGCAGCAAACTTTTCCACACCCGCTTTCAATTCTGCCGTGCAGAACGGTGGTGTAAGCTGATGATTCAGGACTGCAACCCAGCAGAGCTCTGTCCTTTGGGGGAAGTGAAATCCACATGACAGGTTTCACTTGAGCTATTTCTGAATACCAGGAACCAGTGTGCAGGACAGTGTAGATCAGGAAGCAGGTGAGCCGGGGCCCGTGGGTCAGGATCCACCTGGCAGGAGTTTCATGGGTGATGCTCTCACTGCTTGCCTTGGTCTTTGCAACAGATCTCCCTGGGGCAGCATGGGTCCACCCTGTGTTCACACTGGTGTCCCTTTCTCCTGGCAAGGACCTAACCTGCGTCATCGACTCTCCTAAGCAGACACGAGGAGAGTCTACAACGACTTCCAAGGATTCACGCCCTCGTCTTCTGCAGAGGCTGTCTTTTCGAGGAAAAGTGATGCTCATTGGCTGATGAAGGGATCAGGACTCAAATAGTGAATTCAATAGGTTGGGCATCAAGATCTCACCAAAACCCAAGGCCTCAGAGGGTGTATTATCTTCCCTGAATCTGGAATGTGTGGCAGGAACAAATGAAGGAGAACAGTTTGGGGGTTCATTCTGTGAAAGAAAAAGACCCTGCTGAGATGTTACTGATCATGCAGGTACTTGGAAAGACCCTCTGTTCCAGCAGATTTCCAAACACCATGTGGGCTTCAAGGATGGTCTGGTGCATTAGGCAAAACATATACATTTTCTCTATCATTCTCCCTCCATTTCCCTCTTTTATGTTGTGTCCCGTACATTCCTATCAGTACACAGGAACTTGTGTTCTTAGCAGCAAAGAACACAAATATCTTTGTAACTAACATTTTTTGCATTTGGTTCTACTCCTCGTTCACAGGGAAGCACCCTGAATGGACATTTATGGTGAGGGGGACAGAAGTGATCTAACAGCACTCACTCAGCGTTGCCAGAATAAATTACTTCCATTCCCCCTGCTGCCTATGCATGCACTTACACACTCATGCATGCATGCACTTGTGCGCATGCGCACACACACACACACACAGATTAGGACCAAACAAATCGTGTTGCTTATTATTTCAAGGGACTAAAAGACCTCTAAAAGATGTCTTTGCTGGGTTGCCATTGTTTTAACTAAACCTCAGGCTGGATTGCAAAGGAGAGAATGTATCACCCATGTTGGGAAAATAAAGGAGCAGGGCATTTTATATACAGATCCTGTCTTTTCAAGAGAGGCGGGAGAGGACACATTTATCTTTTCTTTTCTTTTTTTCTTTTTTCTTTTTTGTAATATTTATTTATTTTTGGGAGAGCGCAAGTGGGGGAGGGACAGAGAGAGGGAGACAGAGGATCCTAAGTGGGCTCTGTGCTCATAGGCTGACAGGCTGACAGCAGTGAGCCTGATGTGGGGTTTGAACTCATGAACCACGAGATCATGACCTGAGCTGAAGTCAGACACTCAAATGACTGAGCCATCCAGGTGCCCTGAGGGCACATTTTTCAATATGGGTTGTGGGGGGTAAAAGGAGGTGGAGCAGGAATTCTCTTGGGAATGATTTTCAATGTTCTCATTCACTCCTCCTACCCTGAGTTATTGCTGAATGTAGCCACATTTCTGAGAGTGTGTGCCAGCTCACAGAGTATTGCCATAAAAATAAAAAGGTTGAGGTCAACTGATGTGAAAGAACAGGATGGTTTGGGGCCCACCTAACAGGTGGAGCGTAGTGGCATTGGAGAACAAATAGTTCCCATTCAAAGGTCTGCAATGGAATAGGAACCCCTCCTATATGCTGCAGTTACAATGATCTTCAAAGAACTATGCTGTTGCATTCATGCATTTGTTCAAAAATATTTTTGAAAATTCCTACATCCATAGCATAGTGCTAAGTGCTTCAAAGAACAAAGCTATAATTAATAGCAACATTTTTAGAATGCTTACTATGTATTAGGAAATTTCCCATATAATAACATATTTAATTTAATCCTCTCCACAGCCCATGAGAGAGGTGTTATTCCCATCTTATAAGTTCTGAACCAGGAATTTATGCACTACAGCAAGGAGGAGTGAACGAGAACACTCACAGGAGAAACTGATAAAATGCCAGAGAAGAAACTACAAAGGACATGCTAAGGTAGTTTGTAAGAAGGAAAGGTCAGTTCCAACCAGGAAGATCAAGGAGGGCTTCATGGAGGAGCTAGCCTCTGAGTGGACTAAAGGAATTCCATCTTTAGCTGTGCTGGAGTTCTTCAGTGATAGGAGGGCCAGACCAAAGTGTGGTTTAGTTTTATTAATGGTAGGTAGTGATCAAATTGTATGGAAAATTAGATCTATTTCATTTCTATTAGGATTGGTACAGAGGTCAGGAGAGAACTACTTCTTAACTCTTGACATCTATTTTGATGTCAGGATCATAATTAGAAGTTGGCCCTCACGAGACCATGAGTTGCTCAATTTGGGCTGCAGAGGCAAGTGAGATAATGAGGATTAGGTTCTCAGCTGACGTTCATTTACTATCTACCCTAATACGGTAGTCCTTAGTTTGGGGCAATTTGTTCTACCAGGAGACCTAGCCTTTTTTGGTTGTCACACCTGGGGTAGGAGGGCTCTACTGACATCTAGTGAGGAGAGGCCAGGGATGTTACTAAACATCTGTTAAAAACCAAAATTCAACTGACTAATTATAAAGCTCCAATTGGCTTTATTTAACAATCCGTGAATTGGGCAGCATCCCATTTAATGGACAGAAGGAAGCTCCGAGGAGTTGTACAAAATGGAAGGACAGAACAAGGCAGAAATAAGGCAGGACGTGGAGGTTATTAGCCAAAGAAAAGAAAGGATTATAAGCAAGGTCAAGGCGAGGAGCAGGGGTCTTATCATGCAGATGGCCTCACTAGTGCTGATCAGGAAATTCTAGACTGATTGGTTTAAAATTCCACTCCTGGGAGAGGCTGGAAGTGCACTGGAGTTAGGGATTAAGTCTTTTTAAAATTTTTTTTTTAACGTTTTATTTATTTTTGAGACAGAGAGAGACAGAGCATGAATGGGGGAGGAGCAGAGAGAGAGGGAGACACAGAATCGGAAGCAGGCTCCAGGCTCTGAGCCATCAGCCCAGAGCCTGATGCGGGGCTCGAACTCAAGGACCGGGAGATCGTGACCTGAGCTGAAGTCGGACGCTTAACCGCCTGAGCCACCCAGGCGCCCCAGGGATTAAGTCTTATTGAGGTTTAGCAAAATACTCCATTTTGGGCCTGTTGTTTCTTTTTAACATATCTTACAACGCACAGGACAGTCCCCACAATGAAGAATTATCTAGTCCAAAGTATTAACAATGCTGAGGCTGAGAAAGCTTACATTAATGCACTTACTTATTATTCATAAAGCACCTACTAAATGCCAGCTCTCAGCACAGTGTTGAGGATATAAAGATGAAAGTCAAATTTGTGTTCTCAAATTGCTGACAGTATTATGAGGAGACAGACATGCTCAATGATATGGAAATAGGATGTGTGTTATCATGGGGGTATATGCAAAGACCAGTGGGAACAATGGAAAAGAACCCAGCATGGTGGTCGAGAATCAATCTCTTTGGAGTTGGTCAGCCTTGGATTTGAGTCCTACTTCTAATCCTTACCTGGGCAAGTTACTGCACCCCAATGAACCTCAATTTCCTCACCTATAATACAGATAATTATGCTGACCTTATTGTGCTGTGTGAGGATTAAATGAATTTAGCACAGTGCCAATATATAATAATTGGTCAATAAATGGTAACTAATGATAATGATGAAGACGTTGCTGTTGCTGGTGATGATGATGATGATGATGATGATGATGATGATGTTTACTGGCCTAAAGATTTGGGAAAGATTCACAGAGTAGCACTTAATCTGAGGCTTGAAGGATGAGTAGAAGTTTTCTAGGTAAGCAACAAGAGGCATTTTAGACACAGAGGACATCATGGGCAAAGACTCCGAGAGAGGTTAATCAAGACTTGTTTAAAGGCCAATAGATCAGTACTGCTAACGTTTACAGAAAGTAGGGGTATTTCTACTCAGTCCCAGCTGAGGTTAGGGGCTAGCAGGAGAAGAGGCTGGAGAGGTAGGTGAGGCCCCATCTTTTATTTAATGCCAAAGAGCTCAGATTTTGCACAATAAATGGTGAGGAACCACTGGAATATTTAAAATGGGAGAGTGATGAGATCAGGCTTAGGAGTTGCGAAAAATAAATCATTCTTTCTGAAGTCTGTAGGGGAGACTGGAGGGAACCAGTAGACATATAAGGAGACTTTTGCAAAAATTCAGGAGGAGCTAGAATAGGAGCTAATGCCTTATCTCTAAGCATAGTCTCCATTCACTCAAGTAATTTTTATTGAGCATTTACCATGTTCTTGGTGATTGGAATACCATGATAAAAAAGATAAAATCTCTGATATCATAGAGATTGCCTTCTAGTGAAATAAACATAGAATAAATGAAAAAATGAAGAAGTTAAATGTTGTGTAAAAATTAAATTAGGCAGTATGATGAAAAGACTGACTTAGAGAAGCAACTTTAGACAGGATGGTCAAGAAACGTCACTCTGAGCAGATGACAGCCAAACTAAGACCAGCAGATGAAAACATTGTGGTTGTTCAGTAGATATATGTTGAATGAATGAATGACCAAATGAAAGAACAAATGAATGAGCATATAAACATGAGTACTAGCAGTGGGGAAAAAGAAGAGGGAACATCAATCGGAGAGATTTAGAAAGAAGAATTGGGGCACCTGCGTGGCTCAGTCAGTTAAGCGTTCAACTTTGGTGCAGGTCATGATCTCGAGGTTCATGAGTTCAAGCCCCACGTCGGGGCTTGGATGTGGGGATTAAGAGAGGAAGGAGTCCAGGATGGCTAGCCTCAATGATGGCCTCAATGGCCCAATGGTGATATCCACTGAAATAGGAATGAGAATGAAGAGTGGATATGAAGACAACAGATCCTGAGTTACACTTTGGTTAAAATGAACTTGAGATGACTTTAGAATAGTCAAAAGATTAAGTCAAGGGACCATTTTAATTATAGGCCTGAATATCAAGAGAGAATTATCTGGGGTTGTGGATTTGGATTACCAACGTACGGGTGGCTGTTGAAATCATGGTCCGAAAAACAAGAGTGTATAAAGTACTGGGTGGAGGACCAAACCCTGAAAAACCTGACAGACAAGAAGAGGGGCATCTAGCTCCTTCTTAGAAATATCGTAAAGATCTGCACCTCAGAGAGTTAACAAATAACAGTGTGCATTATGTGTCATGGTGGTTTCAATCTTCCTCCAGCCTGTTCCAGAAAGGACTTTGTGAAGCTCTCTTCAAGGGCTAGAAGTACAAGCCTAAGAAGGGTGGGGCCACTCCCGGTGAGATTTTTCTGGCAGTGTGGGAGGTTTCTCAATCAGAGACACTGCTTTGCAGGTTTGGGTCACAGATGGGGCAGCAGGCAGGGGCCCTAGATTACAGAAGGGGCAGCAGAGAGGAGAGTGGTCTGTAAGGACCACCCCCCCCCCAACCAAATTCAGAGATGGGATTCTACCCCCATGTAAATGTCTTTGGGGCAAGCCATCCAAAAGGAATGGAGCTTGGTTTCCATCAATTAATTTGATAATTGTGTGTCCAGACAAAAACCACTTTAACGAAATCAAGGGAATATAAGTATATTGATATATTTTCCAGTGGGTTTCTGAGATGCTTTCCTCTGAGTGCTCTTGATGGAAATCAATCTTAAATACATGAGTCTGGAAAGTAACCTTAATCAAAGGAAACAGTTTATCATATCTGACAACAATTAACATTTATTGGGTGCCTACTATGTATGGCCATTTGTCCCAAAGCACTTCACTTATCCTATTTGAAAATATTATGGTTGCCATTTCAGAAGCAGGACAACTGACTGGTAGGTACATAATAGAGATCCTGAATTCCTGGAATCTCGAAGTGAACCACAGTGAAATGCCTTCTTCTGACTTACAGCATTCAGTCCTACCAACCTGAGCAGTCCAGTGTGCCATAGAGGAAAGGGCCAAGGACACAGAGTTAACAGAGTTGGGATCAAGTTCTAGCTCAGTTGTCCATTAAATGCACAACCTCAGGGAATCACTTAGCCTGACAGAACCTCAGTTTCCTCACCAGTAAAATGAGGACAAGTCTTGCCTTAGCTCACAGCTTGTCATCAGCATCTAATGAAACAGTACATATGGAACCTTTGTGAACTACAGCCTACCCCAGGTAAAAGATATTATTCTAATAATCACTACCTGCCTTCAGCAAAAATCCAGGTTGTTAGGTGGGGCTTCTGGGTCACAATCATTTTGCTGCCCTGCCAGCACAGCATTTGCTGGATGCTGTAATTAAACCAGCAACATGGCAGATCATCTTTGGGTTATGCTTCCTCAGTCCAGCATGGCAGGCCTGGAAGGATAAATATCTCCTAGCATCAGGGCAGATGTCTTCACGCCTAAGTCAAGGAGGTATTTGGAAAAATTTCCCAGTCCTGCTGTCCATGAGAAGCAGCTAAACAGAAGAAACAGTGGTAGGATCCAAATGGCCATCAGTACCAGCCACTTCACCTCCCGGGTACCATCCAACTAGCTGTATTTGAGGATGTGCCTTCTGTGGAAGCAGGGTGAGAGGCTGGGTTTGCTAGCACAGTTGTTTGCCCTTTAGCACTTTGGCCCCCTGCAGGGAGGCAGCTCCCAGGAAGGGAGAAGCCAGGCAGTTTGATTCTCTAGCCTGAGGCCCCTTGCAAGGCTGGTTAGCAGTGGACCTTAAGGAAGACGATGGGACCAGTATCTCTGCAGATTGTAATCATTCTAATCAGCCCACTGGCTCTTTTGATGGTCAAAGGGGCCACCCCTCTTTCACATGTTTGGGTTTCCAGGATGCTGATTCTTAACAGTAGTAATGGCTCCACCTGTGTGTCCCAGACATGAACACTTCCAACCTTCCTCTCCTCCCCCTACTCCCAGCAGACATGTTCTCGTCAGAGACCCACTGGACCATCCAGAAGGCAGAGATAAAGGTGCTCTTTCATAGGCAATGTCACTTTACTGGTGTACATGGTACCTCTCAGGTACCATGATAATTGCCAGAGCAGTTATCAAAATTGCACTGTGTGACAACTGAGATAATCCACGTCAAGTGCTTAGAACAGTGCCCAGCACAGTGTTTAATTAATATTAATCAGCATTATTACCTTTCTTACAATGCGTTATGAAGAAGTATTGTTATTATCTCAAAATTAAGTAGGAAGAAATTGGAGCTCGGAGAAAATGGATCTTTTCCCAGGAAGCTTCAGCTTGTGAATGATGGCCTTGGGACTTGAACTCAGGATTCCTCAGAGCTGCACTTGCACCCAAAGCAGTGTCCAAGCACTTACTCTGGGCATCAGTCCCCGAGGACTTAGAACTGTGATCTCAGGAAGGAGCTGCTGTACCTGTCATAATGGGATGCCTGTCCCCAGAGGAGCCCTTGTGGAGGGACTGGGGAAAGAGGGGCTATTGGCAGGACACTGTGCGCTCAGCCAACAGTGAAATAGAGGCACTTGGTTCTGATGCCCTGAGACATTTCCATCTCTCTTCCAAGCCCTGCCCTCTCCGCCGTACCCCACTGCCATTGTTAGCCTGAGACTGGCAAGGAAGCATCCAAAAAAAGGTTGCCTGGCCAAATTCCTCAATGTGGGGGTGTTTCTAGTTGCTTCTTGCCCTAACCCAAGGCCGCATTGTCCATAGCACTATCATGGGCAGCTGCCCTCCTCTTCCACAGCCACCTGAAGCCAGGTGCTACTTCCTGAGTCACTAATGAATAAGTGGTCTAGAGGCCATTTTTCAGACTGATGGAGTGCACTCTGGAAATCTGACTTCTAGATTTAGCTTTTCCATTTACCAACTTGTACAATAGTAATTGCAAACACTAATACAGCATTGACAAAACAGCCTTTTAAGCCGTGTTTCATTTAATTCTAAGACCATGTGGGTGGTCAGGAAAGATTCTTTTATTCCCATTTTACAGAAGAGAATCCGAGGAGCGGTTAAGAGCCTGATGGAGACCGTACCTCTAATACGTGAAAACCAGGACACGAGCCCGAGATCCTAGTAGCATTTCCGCAATGTCATTTCTCTCCCTTCTCCCCTGACCCCATACAAACACACAATGAACCTCAGGTTTTCATGTGTGAAGTGAAAGTTTGCAATGAATGAGCTCTGAGGCCCCTTCTAGCTCAAATAGAATTGAGTGTCTTTCAGGTTTCTGATGCACCCCTATTCATCTGAAGAACTCCGAGTTTATGATACCTTTACCAGGGTTATGATTTTTCAGACTTATGTGCACTCTTCTAGCTGTATCCTGTAACATTGCCATTCTTATAGCACATGCAATAACTTTCTTTGGGGACGGGATCTATTTGATACCAATAATAAGAGAAATTACCAGGTTATTCCTTAGATTGCACTAGCAAATAAAGTATTCTACAAGGGTGTGTACATTTAAGCAGTTCCTTACTTGGGGATTAAACCTCTGAGTACAGCTCAACCTCTCTCCGTAAAGAAGCCTGGTTTGCAACATCTTCTAGCATCATCTACGAGGCATTTAGACCTTTGGAAGATGGCAGTAATAGTGCAAATGGATCGAGAGTATTGATGGCTCAAGGTATCTAAGTGATTAAGAATTTAAAAATGGAGCAGGAAATGATTGTTGCCAACAGAGAGAAGCTTCTTCTGAATCCTTGGTCCATTACTCTTGTAGGAATAATTATAATAGCCCACAAACTGATAGTGATTCTCCATTATAGAGGCTTCTCAAACATATGGCATTTTTTGCTGCAGAGAGGAGGTGGTTAAGTTTATTGGTAGTAAGGAAACCTAAATTCAGGGCCTTACTTTTTAATAAATTACTTAACTTCTTTATGTTTCCGGGTTTTATTTATAAAATCTTTGTTATGATAATAACATAAATAATATATCAAATAGTGATGTGATGATTTTAAAGTAAAAATATAATTTGTATCTTTTTTCCTTTTTTCCTTCCCTCCATTATCTCATTCTCTCTCATTGTAGAAATGCTTCCCCACCCCCCATTCTTTTCATTCTTGAAAACTGAGGTAAAATCTATACAGAGTGACAAGCTCAGATCTTAAATGTACAGTCCAGCGAATTTTGATAAATAAATACACCCATGTAACCAACTCCTTAGCCAAGATATAGACCATGTCCACCACCCCAGAAAGTGTCCTCATGCCTGCGTCCATACAGCCCTTATCCCTTACAGGAAGCTATTTTTCTGATTTTTGTCATTGTAGATTAGTTTTGTATGCTTGAACTTCACATAAATGGAATTACACCTTATATATTATTTTGCATTTGGCTTTCTTTGCTCAACACAATACTACTGAGATCTATTTGTGCTCTAAAGAGTAGCAGAGTTTATCCTTTCTAAACTGCTGAGTAGTCTTCCATTATATGAGTCTTCCACAATTTGTTTATCCAATCTGTTGATGAACGTTTGGGCTGTCTCTGGTTTGGGGCTATTATGAACACAGCTGCTATAACCATTCTTGTAGAAGTATTTTTGTGAACATATGTTGGCGTTTCTCCTTGGTAAGTATTTAGAAATAGAATTGCTGAGTCATATGGTAACTGTTTAACTTTGTAAAGAACTACCCAATCGTTTTTCAAAATGGCTGCCATTTTACAACCGCACCAGGACCAGTTCTTCCACATCACCACCAACTTTTGGCTTTGTCAGTCTATTTAACTGTAGGTCTTCAAACTGGTATAAAGCGAGGTAAAATGTAACCAGTGGGAGAAACTGGGTGAAAGACTACATGGGACCCCTTTGTACTCTGCAACTTCCCGTAAATCTATAATTACTTTCAAAATAAAAAGGTTTAAAAGTACGTTGTTTTTTCAAAAGAACAGGTGTGCAGTGGTATCTCACTGTACTTTTATTTTGCTTTTCTCTGATTCCTAATGATGTCGAATACTTCTTCATGTGGCTCTCGGTCGCTCATCTATCTTCTTTTATGAAATGTGCATTCAAGTTCTCATGCATTTTCCTTTAATTTGGCTGTTTCTCTTCTTATTATTGAGCGATAGTTGTTTATATATCCTAAATAGAAGTCCCAGTTACATATGTCGCAAATATTTTCTATAGTTTGTTTTGCTCACCTATTCATTTTCTTTAAAGTATCATTTGATAAGCACAACTTTTAAATTCTGTTGGAAGTTTAATTTATCACTTTGTCTTTTATAGTTAATACTTTTTCTGTCCTAGGAAAGCTTTGCCTATTCCAAGGTCACACATTTATTTGTATTTCTCATAGAAGCTTTACGGTTTTAGCTTTTATATTTAGATAAATGTGCTGTGCTCCATCTCATACTAATGTTTGTGAATGTTGTGGATAGGAGTGGAAGTTCTGGGTTTTTTTCCCATATATGTATCTAGTGTTAGCGCAGATTATCGACAAGACTTTTCTTTCCCCATTATCTGCTTTTGTTGCAAATCAATTGACCATGAGCATGTGGGTCTCTGGAAAACCTTTTAGATTGGATCTTCTGAATTCATCTTCTACCTTCTTTTTCTCTTCTATTGTTCTTTGTCTTCATGGTTTACTTTATGTGATTTCTTCAACCTGATCTTCCCACTTTTCTTAGAATTTTAATTTTTGGCCATGATATTTTTAATTGGCAAGAGTCTTTTCGTGTTCCCATGTTTGCTATCTAACCTCCCTCGTTCCTATGTTCAAATGTTACATTCTCAGTGAGATTGACTCTATGTTTAAGTTTATATAATCCCTCCTTACTAGATCTGCCTAACTCCCTTCCCTATTTTTTTCTCTCCATAGCATTTGCCAGCAGCTGGCATACTATATATTACTTATTTCTGTGTTTGTTATCTATCTCTCTCCATGGAAATGAAAGCTCTGTGAGGGCAGGGTTGTTAAATGTGTTCTATACTAAGGCTACTGCTGCTTTCAGCACCTGGGATAATGCTGTGCACAAATAGGCCCAGTAAATATCTACCGAATGAACTAATAAATACTTGTTCCTTTGTTATAGTGTTTCCATCTTCATGGATGCAAAATCTTTTCTCTCTCTGATATTATACTACCTTTGACATTTTTTTCTATTCTCTGCATTTCTTCTGTTTCTCTGAGTTTCCTCCCCGACTCCATTGTTTATTTTGATTTTCCTCCTTTATGTTGACTGTGATCCTTGACTGTTCATTCATAAGCTGGACCTCATTGATTCAGAGATGGAATCTTTTGACTAGTGGGTTTTATGGACACATAAGGGTGGCTCCACCAACACCCATCCATGTTTTCTTCTTGAGCCACTCAGTTTCCCCAGAGAGGAGTCCTCAGTCTTCTGCTTGAAGAACATAAACCAGTCTGCCCGTGTTTTGGGAACCTCATGAGAAAGGAAGCTGTTTAGCATGGAAACCTTCACTATTTACCATGGAAACTTTCCTTTAATCCCCTTGTATTCCAGAAAGCACTTCCCCTCTGCCCTTCACTTTGGCTTGTTTCTCAAAGTCTAGAACCTCTTAGGGTTATTTGCTCCAGAGGCAGATATTCCAGTTTCCTTCACGGATCAGAGAGAGGCAATAAACACACTACATGGAGGAGGTCAAGGAGTGTGGGGGTCTAATCACCCTTTTTGCCTATTCTGTGTTCAGAATACCAATTTTTCCCTATTCTGTGTTCAGCTCCATGCTTTCTAAGGTAATGGTGCTTCAAACCCTGACTCTTAGATTCAATCATGTGAATGAGCTTTAGGCCCTTAAGTTTGACTTTCTCCACTCTGCTATGTCAATTACCACTCACGCTTCTATTTTTCAGCTTCTAAAAACTTGTGGGTATCTTTTGTCTGGTGTTACCCCCCCTCCCGCTTTTTTTGTCCTTAACATTTTTACTTTTTTATTCCTTTGCTTTCATTTTAGTGGGTTGTTTTTTTTTTTTAACGTTTATTTATTTTTGAAATAGAGAGACAGAGCATGAACGGGGGAGGGGCAGAGAGAGAGGAAGACACAGAATCAGAATCAGGCTCCAGGCTCTGAGCCATCAGCCCAGAGCCCGACGCGGGGCTCGAACTCACGGACCGCGAGATCGTGACCTGAGCTGAAGTCGGACGCTTAACCGACTGAGCCACCCAGGCGCCCCTTTAGTGGGGTTTTAAGAGAGTGGAAATAAATGTACATATTCAGTCTGCCATGTGTAACAGAAACCTGCTATAAGGAGTAAATGAAAAGTGAAGGGGACAGTGAGTGACTCATAGCGTTAATTGTTACCATGTTCATTCAAGTCCCCCAGCTTGATTCTGAATTGAGTCCGGTAGGTTTAGATTTGATCGTGGTACTGCTCTAGTAACACCACAGTGCTCATGCTGCTTAAAAACCAACAAAGAGAAGTTCACTGTCCTGATTTAGGGAGGCTTTAAAGTCTGTTGCCAGGGAATAAAATTGGTATTAGAGGAAATCACATAAATTCAGGGAGTAATTCTGAATTCTGACTAGGCTTTAGTTCTTCCCAGAAGCAAGTTTCATAGAGTTCAGGTGCTTTGCTGTGGAAGGCTCTGGGTCCTATGTCCCTATAAACCTCTTCATCTCTTAAGAACGTCCGATGCACAGAGGACAGGCCAGCTTCTCATATTCACAGATTATTTATCCAGCAGGCATTAATAAGTATCTATAATATGCCAGGCACTGGCTAGGCTGGGGATTAAAAAATAAGCTAAACCTTGTCCTAACTTCCGAGATCATACAATATAGTTGTAAAAACATAAAAATAATAAAATGGAATAAATAACCTTACTTAGGGTTAACTACAAAAAGAGGTATGCTTGAGATAGTGTGGAGGCACAGAGAAAGGTATGGTCAAGTTCATCCTGGAATACAAGGGGAGGATTCCAGAGGAATGTTATGTGTGGTCCCTTCTGGGAAGTTATACTTTTTCCCCCAAGCTTCAGGAAAGCATTATACAGATGGGAGAAATGTCCATCCCAAGGAGACATAGCTATGCTGTAACCAAAGGTGACCTGATCAGAAACATTTTCAAGCAAAAGCACCTTTGGATCAGAACAAGAGCCCTTTGACCCTGAACCACTGCAACACAGAAGGGGACATGGAGGTGATGACCACAGTGGTGGTTCATTCATATTTTGCATTAATGAGTGAAGGACTGTCTCCTTCCCACCTGCATCTGTAGCCAGAGATGTAGATTTTCCAGGACATAAGGGTGAATTAAGTGGAGAGATGGAGAGTAGGACAAGGCCATGTGACTTCTATCAGACATTTCTATTTGGACATCTGAGTGGATGGTACTGCTGTTAATAGAAATGGGATCTAATAAGGAGGAGGGAACCTGTTCTGTTGGGAGTTGTAATTTTGGCTGTGTTTTGGTGACCTTTCACAGAAGCCCAGTAAAATGAGAATAATGGGATAGTAGAGTGAATTAAATGAGGGAGCATCTGTAAAGTGGTTGGCAGGTTATATTTGATAATTATTATTAACCAGCATGATAAGGAGGTGGGAGACACAGCTGAATCACACTTTTGTGACAACCTAATCCCACACTGTGCTCCAGTTCCTTAATTCTCTTCACTGAGGACAATATCATGTGACCTCTTCCTGACCCACTGACCAGAGAAAACAGGAAGTGGGCCCAGAGTCTCCTCACTGGAGCCTCCCAACACCCATGCTCCACCTTTCATAGGTGTTTGAATTGGAACCCAAGGTGCTAGGGTTCTTGTACTCACCTCAGTTGCCCACCCCAGGGCCTATGGCAAGAGCAGACAAAGGTAGACTTTGATGTATTTGTATGAATTTAGTAAATATGGCTTTCAGCCTCAGTCAGCTTTCATGGAAAGCACAGACTGTGTTGAAATGCAACAGGAAGCATCTCTATCATGGGGCATTAAGGCCTGGGGGCTGCTGCCTTTGGTGGCAAAGTTGGAACAGAAGAGAGTGCTTATTCCAACTGGGGCTCAGTGAATCTCGATACGGGCTTGTGTCTGTGCAGTGGGGAATAGGGACAAACACCTTCCCCTTGAGGAGGCAGTGCAGAAGGCCACAGAAGGTCTCCATTGACATTTCTTAACCAGACTGCCTAGGTGACCATGAGGGATGGAGTAGGCCCAGACTCATGACCTGCTTGTCCTTCCAACACACCCTGGGCCCTGAGTGTCTCCAGGACAGTATTGTGTGAAGGCAAACCACAGTGTGTGTGGCATGGTCACCTAATACGGTGCTCCAAGTGTGGTGGGAAGGAAGCTTTGAGAAGTTCATCTGCTGGAGGGGATCCTTTCCAGTGTCCTCTTCATTCAGTGAGGAGGAGCCATCATGCACATTTCTCAAAGCCTCTGGACTCGTATTTATCATTTTCTCCTTCCAGCGTTCATACCTCTGGGAATAGTTAGACTGCACTGGTGGATCCCTGAGATAGCTGGAGAGAACGAATTCACAGCCAGAAATGACAGAATTAATGACAGCATTATTAATTAGGCAGGAGGGAAGCACAAGCCGTAGATTCTCTGTGAAGAGAGCTAAGAGGAGCGCCATGTTTCAGGCTTACCCAGAAATGGTTTGCGTCATGGGGAAGTCAAATACCTTAGTCAGTGTATTTGTTTTCTATTACTGCTGTAATAAATTGCCACATGTTGATGGTTTTAAACAACATACATGTATTTCCTTACATTTCTGGAGTTCAGAAGTCTAAAATCTGTCAGGCGGGCTGCTTTCCCTTCTGGAGGCTCTAGGGAAGAATCTGTTTCCTTGCCCATTTCATCTTCTAGAAACTTCCACATCCCTTGGCTTATGGCCTCCAAACTCTAACCTTCTTGCCTCCCTCTTATAAGGGTGCTTATGTTACCTTAGGTCTACCCAAATAATCCAGAATAATCTCTCCATCTCAAGATCCTTAACTTAATGACATCTGAAACGTCCTTTTGGCCATGCAAGGTGACATATTTACATGTTCCAGAAATTAGGATGTAGACATATTTAGGGGACCATTATTCTGCCTACCATGGTAAAGATGACCTTCTCAACACACTCCCAATCTGAACTTTCTTATGACGCAAGAGTCTATATTTGGGTCTATCTGAAGATGTTCAGTAACACCTCTGAGTGCTGGGATATCCAGGATTCACTTAACCAGCTCCAAGCATTCTCTGGAGGGTTCTCTGGGCAACAGCCTCCTCTTGAGTTTTGTTCTTTTCCCTGAAAGAATTTTGTGTAACTGGGTAGAGTCTTTTTCCATGGGGTTTTTAGTGGGGGCTGGATGCATCTCAGCTCTGTGCCAGCGTCACCCGGTGACATGGACATCACAGCCTTGCCCAGCCATAAGACCGAGGGCAACCTCCCTCCATTATTATCTCATTTTCTATTACCCTGTGGTTCCTGATAGGCCGACGGCTGTTGCTGTTGCAAACAAAATGAGGGCAAATGTGCAGAGGTTTCAAAGGCCCCAAAGCCAGCAGGAAGGGTAGAAGGGCAGTGTGCCCGGACCTGTGTCAGGCTGGGAAAATTCCATGGTGAGTTTGGATCCCCAGAGAAATGGTCACATTCAAGGAAGTCATGGAATTTCCTTCTGGTCCAGCATAGCTTAAAAGTCACTCTGGGGTGGCCCTCCTGGGCTTAGATAGCATGCTGTCATTCAGACAGACTCAAAGGCAGGCAAGTGTCTTTTTGACTTTTTGAATTTCTTTCCCCGTTTGGTGCAGGGCTGGCTGATGACAGTAGCTGATTGCATTTCACTTCCATCCCACGTGCTCCCGCAGCTCCCAAAGCTCATTTTAAGTCTCTTCTCCATTGTAGCTGCCCTCAGTTTCCCCTCCCTTTGGTTCCAGTCTACATGACTAGAACCTTAATTTATTCAGCACTCGGTGCCTTTTACACTGAGTATTCTCAGTGATTAATATCATATCCTGCCTCTTATCATTTAACTCTGTCACACCTCCTGGGTTAATGGCATCCCCAAAAGACAGATACAATAAAGTTGTCTTGGAAAAAAAATTCCATGTTGGTGAGATCAGATAATACAGAAAGTATTCTCTTTAGGCTTAACTTTGTGAATCTGGGCCCTGCATTTGAATTCTAGAACAGGCCCACTGGCCCTTTGTTTGCAGTAACATAAAGTTCTCTAGCAGAGAGCCAAACTGCTGGCTGCGAGGCACCTGCGATGTTTTGGCAGAGCTCTTATCAGGGGACACAGGTTCAACCTAGAGAGTTGCAAAGGGGTGCAAGATGGGGCATGTTGCTGGCAAGACGGTTGCCTGGGTGAGTGGGGGACAGATTGCTCCTCTGGGATTTGTCAGCATTGTGACTGGCCATCTGAAAAGGCTGCTGCGTGAGAACCCAAACAGAGTGAGCAGGGACCGCCCCAGAAAGAAAGGGGGGGGTGTCAAAAAGGAAGCTTGGTAGCTTCTCATTATGAGGAAAGATGTATAGATTCCAAGCTCCCTGATTCCCTGGGCCCGCCCCTGCACCAAACCTGCCTCCGCTTCCCTCTGCCTCTCAAGGGACGGTACCTGCTTTCCTTTCATCTTGTCTATGCAGCAGGGTCCCCTGCCAGCAACTCGCCCTCCAGCTCCCTTCCCTACGCCTTCTGGCTTCCCTGTCACCCTCCTCCTTCCCATCCTCTCCTCATCCCCAGCTGCGAGCTGCAAACGGGCCCTGGCAACCCTCCACCAGGCCCTCTCCCTGGTTGCTGTGCATGTTTTATGACAGCAGCTGTGACGGACATCTGCCTCTTTCCAGCGCGAGTGCTCAGTGCACCACTGCCCCCCACCACGCCCCAGTTCTTTCAGTGGAATCGCCCTGAGGGGTTCAGGTGGGAGGGGGCCCCAGGTCAGTCTCTTTGCCTGAAAATCCAGCACGGACCTTGAACAAACCTAGGGAAATGAGGGGGATTGGGGGGGTGGGGGAAGAGAAGCGGGGAGCGTCTTAGCAAAGGAAGGAAACAGAGGATGTTCTTTCCATATTTCTGAGAGGCTGAATAAAGATCTGAGTGAGATGTTGGGATCATTAGATGGAGACTAGGAGCTCTGAGCCCTGAAGGGGTGAAAACCTTTTTCCGCATATTTTAGTCTAGACCCCTGAGAGGACATTAAAGGGAGGGGAACTGCCTGTTGGAATTGATTTCAGCTTCCTGTCCCTGTTTGAATTAATCCTTAAAGATGCAGGTTGGAAAACAACAACAAAAAACAACCCCCAAACCTCAGATGCTTTGGGGTTAGTAAGAAATGCCTCCTTGGCTTAGGAGTTCCTTTTGTGACCCAGCTGTCCCCTTCCAGGCCCACCCAGACTTCAGGAAGCACTCACACCTCCTCCAGCAGGAGCCTCTGAAGCCCTCTCCTCCCACCAGGCCCTGCTTGTTGAGAGTGGGCGGAACTGGCCAGTCAGCATGTGGCCCCACTGCCACCCACAAGGTTCTCGAGGGCACCGCTAACGAATGCACACTTAGAATGTGGAGCTTCCCTGAGGAGGGCTGGTGGTGGGCAAGGTGATGGGCTACATGTTGAGGTAGCACAAGCTGCAAGCCAGCATCGTTCCTACCCCCCTTTCTGTGGGTCTCCGCCTGGCTGCTTTTATAACACAGCCCTGATATTGAGAGACTGTCCACCTGATGCCCCAGGATGGCTCTGCCCCCAGACTCCTCATGAGATCTTGGATCTCCAGAGGCTGCTTGATTTTACTTAACAAACAGAGAGAGAGAGCACTGTATGTGCCAAGCACTGTTCAACAGGCTTTACTCACATTAATTATAGTGCTGTAACAACCCTCTGCAATACTCTTTTCATCTCCCATTTTACAGATAAGACAGCTGAGGCACAAAGTTGTTAACATCGCTGGCCAGACCCAATGCCACTGGGGAGTGGTGGAGGTGGGATTTGAACCTGGGCACCCTGGAAGCAGATCCACTCTCTTAATCACCCATTATGCTGGTGCCATGCTGGCTCCCTTTGTCTCCCTTCTGGGTTCCCTGTCTCCCTACTTTGGGTGGTAAGAGGTGTCTTGGAGAGCAAGTAGAGCCCAGCCCGGAGGTGGATAAACCTGGCTCTAGTATCTGCCCAGGTGTCCCTGTGCACCTCATTTGAGCTCTCTGTGTCCCAGTTCTACATCTTTAGCTCAATGGCTTCTATACCACTCTAACACTGAATGCTTGCAAGCCCTCCATAGAACACTCGTCTCTCCTTGGGCCGAGCCATCCCTGCAGCTACCTGGACCTCACCTTGGGGGATCCCTAGAGGAAGAGGAGGGAGGGAGGGAAATGAACACACTTGGCAGAAAGGCAATGGGTGGGCAGTCTCATTTGGAAAGATGGACAGCTTAATGAGGCTTTGTCCTGCATGAGGGGGACAGTATGGGTTTGGACAACAATCTTAACAGAGAGAGCCTGTTATGATTATGATCCCCATGGTGGTAGTTATGGTTATGGTCCTCATGGCAGGATTAGTAGGAATAACCAAAGGCTAACGCAAGTAGATCTCTCACACAGGTAGTAATAGATAGATTTCGGCTACTCCTTAATGACTCGGAGACATATACACTTTAATTGCATTTAAATGAACCATTTTACCTAATTAAGAGTCAGGATCAAAGAGTTAAAAATTGAAGTGTCCTATTTCCTCAATGCTAAGACACATGCTTTTCATGTTTAACATTTCTTTAAAAAAATTTTTTTTAATGTTTATTCATTTTTGAGAGAGACAGACAGAGTGCGAGCAGAGGAGGGGCAGAGAGAAAGGGAGACACAGAATCTGAAGCAGGCTCCAGGCTCTGAGCTGTCAGCACAGAACCCAACATGGGGCTCAAACCCATGAATGGTGAGATCATGACCTCAGCCGAAGTCAGATGCTTAACCGACTGAGGCACCCAGGCACCCCATCATGTTTAACATTTCTAAAATTGAGCAAGTCATACAAACTTATTTCTAATGTAGTGTTTCTCCCCCAACACATACACACATATACATACACACACAAAAATTATTGAATGTTCATGGTGCATGTTAAAATTAAAGAAATATAATAGGGTTATTGGTGCTTTCATCTATGTTGGTGGTAGGGACAGAAATCACTTCAGCAAGAAGAGGGACTTTTTATAATAATCATGACCCCTGTGGGCAAGGATGGGCTTCAAAGAGGCTAGAAACTCAAATTTGGAATGCTGTGGGGATTCCTTGAAGTATATTCATCTCTCATCATTGCCTCTTCTGTGTACCTGATTCATCATTCACTCATTCTGATGACTTGTGACCTCTAAATCTCAAGATTCACAGTGTAAGGTGGCCAACCATGGCCTCACAGAAGGGCCAGATCTTTCTGTCTCCATGTTTTTCTGTCTGTCTGTCTCTCTCTCCTCCATTCCTAATATCAAGGGGGAAATTCCTCTCCATTTTTCTAGTCCAATCAACTGTGAATGGAGTGGAGAACAAGGACACATTTTTCAAGATGGCTGCCAGCTTCTTGTCTCTGTGAGTTCTCAGGTCAGTGTAGGGAGACATTGTAAATCGGGCAAACATTCCTTAAGATCTCCCCACAGGAGGCAGAAGTTTACTACTGGGGAGCAGCATTCCAGTGGCACTATGTGTTGGAGCTGGGAAGAACTGTAGGCAGGGCACCAGGAGACAACTCCCTCAGACTAGAGCAGGATGACTTCGGGCTCTGATGGCAAACCTGGTAGGCAGGTCAGCAATGGCAGTGCTGGCTCATTCAGGGCTGCCTGGGGCTTAGTACAGATCTCCACCTCCAGCAGGAAGGACTAGAAGACAGACGGACCGTTGCACAAGAACATCTGGGGAATGGCAGGGAGGCAGAGATGGTGAATCACAGAAGGGGACTCTTCTAGAAAGGCTTGTTGTTGTGTTAGTACCACAAAGGCACTTTCCAAAATGCTCCCTGAGGGTCCAGATTTGCTGATCTCAGTCTCAGACCATATCCAAAGAAAGCTTAGCCCCTTCACAGTCTTTGTAGGTAAGAGGGGTGGAGAGGAAGCCAGGGTCCTGCGCGGTGGTGTCTGGACCCTCACCTTTTTCAAGGACCTGCCAATTCAGCGTGCTTGAGTGGCTGGGGTCCAGCTGCAGTGCTGTGCGGTCTTCAGTTCCAGGACCAAGTGATAAATCCCTCACATGACACCTTCCTCTCTCCTCTCTGGCCCTGAATTCTGGCTGCAGCAACCTCCCTGTCATGGAAGCTATGTGGGCAGCTGACATTGATGAGCCACCGACCTAGAGATTTGGCAAGAGAGCGGATTTGCTAATTTGGAGAGGATGTTAAGTGAGAAAAGGTAGTGTTCAGTGCTAGCTCCTCTGAAACCCAGGGGAGCCAGGGAGCAGACAGGGGCAGGGAGGAGCTGGGAGGAAAAGCAATAGCCTCCCAGGGCAAAAGAAGAAAACCAGCAGCCAAAAGGACTATTTTCATTTCCAATTCTCCAGGCACCAATCCCAAGAGATCTGCCCTAATGACTCACGAATGTCCTTGTGCACAGAGAAATCACTTGGTATGTGGGCACAGAGAGCTCTGTGCTGCCAAATAAATATCCCTTCGCTTCTTCAGTCACTCAGCCCTACCACCCATTCCATGGTAAACCATTCTAGGAAACTCCAGTCTGTGCAGCGTGCAGATTTCTGAACCAGTAAGGTTGTTAGAGGAACAGAGACAGTAAGAGGCAATGGTACATGTGAACTGTCAAGGTGACAAGGGGGGTTGCATGCAAATATAGTCTATTTGGCTTGCTGGATTATTGATTCTTAGGCCAACACATGTCCATAGTTTGCTGTGTGGATGGAGATCATGTATCTCACCAATTTCTGTTTCTATTTTCCTATTAAAGAAAAAAAAGAACATGAGCACTGCTGGAAAGTGGCAATGGCAGCAAGCCATCCAGGACCCTTTTACTCCTGTGTGGTGTGACTGGAGACTGATTCCACTCATCTCCTTATCTTGGTTCTTCCCCAGTCTCTTTCCATCCACCTGGTTATCCAAGCCCTTCCCTACCCCCCAGAACCAGATCCTCAGGTAACCTCATAATTCTTCCTCCAGTGTGTATCTTGAGTCCGTCCTCCTCTTTCCATCGACCCGCCAACTCTTACCTCGTCCATGGCAATATCCCTCCTCCAGCTTCTCAATCCATTCTCTTCACAGCCCAGAGTGCTTTCCTAAAATGCAAGTGCGACCATGTCACTTTCTTAAATCCCCTCAATGACGTCACCTTTCCCTTAGAGGAAACGTCCAACATGGTCTGTTGCCTGCAGAACCACTCAGTGATGTTAGACTTTCCATGTTCTGGAGCACACTGAACTTTCTCCTGTCTTCGACTCTTTGCTCCTTCTGTTGTGTCCACTTGGAATGCTGGGCCTCTAAATCTCTGTCCCTCCTCCACCTCCTCCACACTTCAAATGAAAAGTATTGTTTCCAACCTAGCTTCCCTGACAACCGTATCTAGGTAGTTCCCTTCCCCTGTTGCATGTATTCCTAATTGCCTCATTCTGCCCATTACCTGATTATTGCATCCTATTCATGTTTCTCAATTTGAATTTATGTGGGTGTTTATGTATACACTTCAAAATAAATACTGGTCTTCTCTGTCTTCCTGCTCCAAGTTATAAGCTCCACGAGGGCAGGGACATGTTCCTTTGGCCCACCTCTGACCATTAGCACTCAGGCAGGGTACCCAGGATATAGCAGGTGCTCAATAAATATTTATATACTTCTTTCTTGAGCACCTATAATGTGTGAAGAATTGTATTATGTGATGGGCAAAGAGTGAAGAAGTAAAACAGACTGCCCACATAGGGCTAATGGTCATAACATATAATTTAACTACTATTTGATTGTGAGGGGAAAAGGTGATGCCTCTTTTAATATCCAAACCACACTGAAATTGCATTAAAAAGAAAACAAAATAATAACAATCGACTGATCAGGCTTGCTCCATTGGGGAAATAATACAAGGTCCAGGTGTAATACTTTGGGTCTCTTTAGACGTATTCTTCAGAGGTTTCTGCTGCACTTTCCCCAAACCATCAAGCATTAAATTAGCTTAAAGAAAACAGTGAAGATTGCCCTGAGTCCCTTAAAGAACATGACACTTTTCATTTTTCCATTTTTTTTTTCATGTAGATAAATGTATGTATCTCTCCAGAGTATTTATGGATTTTAATCCTTTTACAAGGTGGCTGTGTTTGCATTCAGTTGAAAGAAAGGGAATAAAATCCTTTTACCTACACGGAGGAAGAAATAGAATATAGAATGGAACTTTCTGAGGTAGGGAAAGAGCTCTGGCTAGGGGTTGGGAAGCTCAGATGTGGGGGTCAGTCCTAGCGGGAAGTAACGGGCAAGTCAGATCATCTCATGGGGCCTGGGGTTTCTCACTTGGAGAGTCAAGGGGCTGGACTTAGTTAGGTGTCCTGATCTGCTGGGGGCAAGAGACCAGGAAGGACCATGGTGAAATGGGATATCCTGAGCCAGTGGCCCCTAATGATATACTCTATACCCAGAAAGAGAATTTGGTGTGACTGCTGGTTCCTGGGTAACCCTGAGGATTTCTTGTTTGGACCACAGTCATTGAACCCACATTTACTCTGTGGCAGACACTACTGGGTGGGTTCTGGGGATCCAATGATTCATTCACTCAACAAATATTTATCAACAACCTACTCATAGTAACAGGAACTAGGTACATAATGGTGATGGATGAAAAGTCTATGTTCTTGCCTTGAGGGAATTTAAATCTGGGGGAGACAGGTAGCAAGCCAAAGAGAAAGAAAAAAGGCACAATGTTAAGTGTTGAGAAGATGGAAATGAGGGGCAGAGTCACAAGAGCCTACTTAGAAAGGGGTCCGAGAAGACTTTCCAGAGAAGGTGGCATCCACCTGAAGGATCAAAAAGGAGGGAGGGAGGGCACATTCCAAGGCAGAAAAAGGCTTAGAGTATTGAAGGAATCCAAGGAAAGCCAGAGAATCTGGCATTCAGTGTGGTCCAGGAAGAGAGGTTTGAAATGAGGATGGTGAAGAAGATAGAAGCCAGACTATGGAGGGGCTTGGGAGTCAAAGTGAGGGATTTGGGTTTGGATTTTAAGTAAGGGAAATAATTGGGTTGACTTGTCACCAGTGTGAGATTATCCACTTTGAACAGTACAGCGTGCAGACACTTAACTTTGTTTATTTCCCTATGACGAAACTTAACTAATGAGAGTCCATTTCCTCTCATCAGCGCAGATGACATAGAAAGTTCTGGCGCTCTCTTTTAATACCCTGTGAGCAATTCCAGAATTCCTCCTTTCCTTTTCCTTCTCTCTTTCTCCCTGGATTTGCTTAAAATTCCAAGGGGCATGTGTATCTTTCTGATGCTGAAGGAAGGGCACCTGACCCCTGCTTGTTCTCTGCTGGCATCTGCTGTTTTAATGTAGCTTGGCTTTTGTTCTCTTGCCCTGGACAGCATGAAGTCATTTCTCTAGGGGAGCTGAAGGGTCACTCCTTCCGAGTTCTGCTCTTACCGCTGTGCCCCCTCTCAGGTCCCCAGTTAGGTCTTCTATCCTGAAGCTTCTGATTTGGGGTCCCTTTGCACATTTTATGAAGACCCCTCCATCGGGCCCCCAAGCTAACCTTTGTCTCATTTTGGCACATAGGCATTGGTCAGATCTCCCCATTTTATACGAAGCAAAGATAATGGGGCGGGGCAGGGGGAAGATGGCAGGGAAGGTAGTATCCCAGTCCCTTTCTCTGCCTAAATCTGCTCATTTACATTAACAGAGCATTCCTTGATGGCACTGAAATGTTTTTCCAGGTTTGCAGAGGGCAGTGAGGTCAAGTTTGGCCTCAAACTTGGCCGATTTTAACTCCACGCCATGGTAATGAGGGGTGGGGGCAGCAGTGAGCCGGCTTCCAGCCTCGGTTTAAACGTGCTGCCTTTCCAATCCCCGGCTCCTCTCAGCTCCACCCCCTGGTCATCCAGACTAGAGATGAGTGTCCTGTGGAGTATGGTGGTGGTGGTGGTGAGGATGGAGAGGAGCCGGTGGGGTTTAGAGGCAATTGATGGGTCAGATGGGGCTGGGGGTGGGGGTTATGGGAGAGGGAGAAACCAAGGATACCTCCCCAGAGGTGTCATTGTTGCAGGGAGGGAGCAGATGGTGAGTGGTGGTACAGATTTGGGGATGGATATCAAGAGTCTAGTTTTGTATGTATCAGGTTTGAGATAGTTGTGAGAGACATCTGAGCAAGAGACGTCAGGCAGATAATTTGATTTCTGAGATTAAAACTCAGGGAGAGGTCTGCAAGGTGTCGATATTTTGGAGTTGTCAGCAGACAGATGTCATTTTTAAAAAAAGTTTTAAGCGTTTATTTATTTATTTTTGAGAGACAGAGCACCAGCAGGGGAGGGGCAGAGAGAGAAGGGAGACAAAGAATCTGAAGTGAGCTGTAGGCTCTGAGCTGTCAGCACAGAGCCTGACATGGGGCTTGAACCCATGAATGGTGAGGGCACGACCTGAGCTGAAGTCGGATGCTCAATTGCCTGAGCCACCCAGGCTTCCCTGCAGACAGATGGTATTGAAAACCAGGGGAATGGACCTTAAATAGTCTCAAGTGTTCAGGAGGGTGCTTAGGCTTCGCTGTGTAGTCCTGAAAGTTTCACCTTGTGGTTTGGCTGAGAAGAGCTTAGGCTCCAGATGGCTGTTCCAGGGGCCCTGGGGACCCAGGTGGTGGATCAGTGGTCCCCTGACAGCTGCTGAGGCTGCTACTCACTCTGCAGACTGTTAGTCTGGTGATATGTAGGAGGTCCCAGCTGGGGACAGTGACTGGGACAGGCCCAGCTTGGGAGGAGTCAAGGTAGGAGGAGGGAGCGGTCTGGCCATCTGGATGGGGTGGGTGGAGCACGATATTTCTAGGCGAGAAGGAGCTATCTCGCCCTAAGTGGTTGTAATTATTCCTTGAGCATCAAGTCTGCAGGTGCAGCACCGGTTAGTGAAGAAGGAGAATTCGGGGCCCAAGGAGAGCCTGGGGCCAGACGCCTGAACATGTTCTCTCCCTCAAGGGTCCCACAGTCAGATGACACCACAATCCCTCATATTTGTACCCCTTCTTAACCCATAAGCCACATAGTACAGTCTCAGGGGGTGTCATATTCAGGAACGGCCATTTAACATTCACTGGTAATTTAAAAGTTATTCCATCTTTACTGTCAAGGATGTTAAAGGCACTGAAATGTGTAGTCCTGGTAATGTTAATTAAAATCCTATTTTTTGTTCTATTCATATAATTTACACACCACAGCTACTCCGGCCGGCCACTCTCAATCCTGTCCCTCCCTCCCCCATAAATAAACCCTCTCCTACGCCAGCCTCTCAGGATGCCTCCCTCCCTGGCCTGCTCTCGCACTAAGCCCTTTATTATGTATGTGTCTGGCCTTTCTCCTAGGAGGAAAGCATGCATCCTTTTTGAAAGTGGGGAAGGAGGCTTAGGGAAGTAGGTTGGAATAACTCTCTCTAGTGGGGAGGAGGAATGGACCTTTTTGTGTCATTGCACACTTACAGGTTGACTGACACTTCCATGCCCTCCTTCCAACTTCTCAACAACCTTGCAGGGTAGTTGTTATTAATCTGACTCTATAGAGGAGGAAACCGAGGCTCAGATATGAGGTAACTTGCTCAAAGCCCATGTCGCTTTAAAAAGGCAGGGAGAGAGGGGCGCCTGGGTGGCTCAGTCGGTTGAAGTTGAGCGTCTGACCTCGGTTCAGGTCATGATCTCACGGTTCGGTTCATGGGTTTGAGCCCTGCTTTGGGCTCTGTGCTGACAGCTCACCAATCTCCCCTCATTCCCTTTCAGCTGCAAGGATGCAGCAATTCTGCTCCTTGGTCAAGAAATTAGGTGAGAAACAAGGACCTGGGGCCTGTCTGGCTCCAGTCTGTTTCTTTTTCTGTAACAAAATGAAGAGGTTAGAACAGGTGACTTTGGATGAAGTTCTCTGAGTGTTGGTGTAACCCACCCAAAGCATAGCTGCCTGGTGATCCAGTCCCGAGATGGTGATATACTCAGAGAAACAATCTTTGGATAGCCAAAAAGTCATTCACGAAGAAATTTAAGTCGCTGCTAAAACTGCTCAAAGAACACCAAAAGGGTGTTCTGCTCAAAATAGAGCAACACTTAAAAAAAAAAATCTCTCTCACCATGTACATTTTGAATACAGCTACCTCTCAAGTATTGTCACCTCCCTCCACACTCCCCAAAACTGTCCCCAAGCCCAGAAGGTTCAGATCCTTCTCATCTCACTGAGGATCTATTTATTTCTCTTCCACCAATGACCCAGAGTTACTTTCCAGAGGAAATCAGTCCACGCAGTGTGGTCCCTCTTTACCCCAATTCGGCACAGAAGACCGTGCTACTCCAGAGCTCCCCTCCACAGGCAGAGTAAGGAAGAGGCTGTTATAGAGATGTATAAATCAGTTTTCTGCATATTGGGATGGGTCCCGGAAAACAGGAATGAGGGGATAGGGACTCTCCACAACACAGGTGCAGGGCAAGTCCTGGAAAACTGCCCCCCAAGGTCTTCTTAGGTTGTGCCCCACCCTCAACCCCACAGCTGGGGAAATGCCCTAACTGTTAACTCCAGTATGATCCGGAAGGGGTATGCTGCTGGTCACCCCATTGAGGACTCCCTTGGGACACTCATAGAATAGTGGCAGACAGAGCCAGAGAGGGAAGGCGGGTGGGGAGGGAGAGGGTAGGAAAGAAGGAAAGGAAAGGAAGAATGGCACTGTCACTGGACCAGGTGGAAGCAAGAGGCACCCCCTGGCCTGCTGTGTGGAGAGGCACTGATGAGAGCGGAGGGATTGCCCTGAGCTGCTCTGGAAGAGTTTCCCATCCTGCTCTTGGTTCTCCTTTGGCTTCTAAGGTAGCTGGCTCAATCTCAGGAAAATCAGGGCGATCCTTGGATTCGCTCAGCATCTGCACATGTCATCTCATGAAACTCTACAACCACTTGGGCACGTAGGCATTGCACTGAAATCATCTGTTTAAAAGTCTTTCTCCCTCCACTAGTATACCAACTACTCAAGGGCAGGACCGTGATTTTATAAATCCTTGTATTTCCTGCCACTCATCACAGTCATTGGCACATAGGAGATACTTAGTATTGGTAGAACAGAAGGCTGCAGGGCAGATTTTGTTTTCAGGAGAGTCCACTAAAGCCCAAAGCCACCAACCGGTTTCCAGTGGAGTCAAGACCAGAGCAAATCAATCTTGACTTCTACTTCAGTGAAGTTTCCATTGTGACAGTCCTGGGGGGTATTATGAGGAGTATACACACACATGTGTCCCCAGGGCATGGGCTTCTGAGTCCAGACCTGATGGGATCCTGACTCTGCCATTTTTTAAGCAAATCCTTCACTTCTCATCTGTAGACTGTGCTTAAAGATACCACTCCCCTCCCCTTCCCGGGGTGCCTGGGTGACTCAGTCAGTTAAGCCTCTGGCTCTTGGTTTCTGCTCAGGTTATGATCTCACGGTTCATGAGTTCAAGTCCAGCACTGGGCTCTGCGCTGACAGTGCGGAGCCTGCTGGGAAGTCTCTCTCTGCCCCTCCCCTGCTCTGTCTCTCTTTCTCTCTCTTTCAAAAATAAACAAATAAAAACTTAAAAAAAAAGATACCACCCCTAATAGAGGCTGGTGTAGTGATTAAATAAATAGTAACAACCAAAAGGCAATTTAAGAAATCCTTAGTGGATTCGTACTCCTTAGCCCTTCCCTCTTTCCTCAGGCACCCAGACCCCAGACCACACAGCTCTATGTCTGGGACACGAATGTCCTCTGCTCCTGCGGCTGATTGTGGAAGTCTAGCAAGGTGGAGGCAGAGATCAGCAGCTTGGTGGTGGTGTGTGTTCACAGACCTCAGCAGATGGAGCCCAGGGCCTCTGGCTCACCCAGGCAGGAAGGACTTAGGGCTTTCCCAGGACTGTGCAAGGTTCTGCTGCCCTCTCCTCCTGACCCCTCCCCACCCCGTTCTGGACCTGCCAGCCCCAGAAATTCCTCCCCTGCCACCCTCTCTGTGGGAGATTTCCTTTCTCAGGGAGGACAAGATGACTTCGCTCTGGTTTCGGAATTCCAGAACTGAACAGGAATGAATCTTCTAGAGCTGACCTAGCTTCCAAACCCAGAACTCGGCTCACTTCCTCCTTTCCTGTGGGCATCACCTCTGTATCGCCCTCCTCCTCTCACATCAGGAGCCAGCTCCAAAGGCAGGCCCCGTTTCTTCATCTAGCCTGGGCTTTTCTCAGACAGGCTAGGCCAGGGTCTGCAAACGGGTGGGAGAGCTTCAGGGTGGAGGCCCAGGAAAGCCAAACTGAGAGGAGGGCGGGGCTCAGGGTCTGGCGCTGGGGCCCCAGGCCTGCTGGGGAAGCGAGGCATCGAGCAGCTGGACCAGGGTCAGAAGTGCACTTTCCCACCTCCATCAGTGGAGCTCAGAGCCTCCATAGCGCGGCGAGCTTCCCTCTGTCATTAAAATAATTAGGAACTGTAAAGCCTGTACACAGTGTCCAGCACATAAAAAACACTCAGAAGATTTGACTATTATTACAACTCTGAATGCTATTATATTTGTCTTTTTATGTGTCTCTGCCTCACACTGGGGGAGTTATCTGTATCTAGTGCTTAGTACAATATCCAGTTCACAGCTGATGCTAACAGTTGGTTACTATATATATATATATATATATATATATATATATATATATATATAATTTTTTTTTTTTTTTTTACTTTGGACCCTAGGCAAAACTTTTTGAATAGCTCCTGTCATTATCATAGGTAGGTGCCTGTCTCTTGACCAGTGTCGAAAGCCCTGGAGTTAACAGCCTTCAGGTGGGGGTTCAAGAATCCTTTTCTAGCTCTAGAGGTTAGCTTCTGCACTCTCTGGGCATTTACCTGTCTGTTAATAAAGTGAGGGGGAAGCTGAATCAACTCTAAAGGGCTTTTCTGTTTGCAGAGACTGGAGAGGTGACTACAGTGCAGGTGGGGAGGCGTGGGGATCAGAGAATGCAGAGGGGACCAGAGCTCAGGCCCAGGGTGGGGCTGGGGTGTGGGGCTGAGATCCGGCAGGGTAACTCTGGGCCTCCCCTCTGTGATAGAAGGGCGGACTGGCCTGGTCACATTGCCCTGTGGCTGCCACTTTTGAGATATGACCCAAGGGCTCCGACCTAGAGGGACCTCCCCCACCTCGACACGGACTGCTAAGATGATCACTTTAGAGTTGCTCCTTTGGGGAGGCAGGCTGAGGGCTCTTGTTCAAATGTATGTGTTAGAGTCAGATCAGGTAACATTTAGAAAATACACACTCGTCTAGTGCTTAGTCAGGTCGGGGCACTAAGTAACATCTGGCTGAGGGCAGGAGGGAGGCACTGAGGTCTGGAACGTGGGATGCTGAATGAGAGTTCCAAAATGCAGAGCCGGGGCCTGGCAGGAGGCCTCAACGCTGCTAGCAAAGCCCTAGGTTTCCACTAGTGGGGAGACGGGAAATCAGAAGGGGCTGTTCCCAACGTATGTTGCCTACTATGCAATATTCCTATGAATATTGGTCTGCTTTTATTCACTCACTCACTCAATGTTCATGGAGTATCAGCAGTACTTAAGATGCTCTGCCAAGGGCTGGGGGTGGGGCGGGTAAGGCAGCAAGCCGCATGAGATACAGTCCTGCCCTCCAGAACACCAAGTGTCCACGTGCCTGGATAGTCCACCAGGAACACGTGCCCTGCCAGCTTGGAGTCTGGGGAGCCCCGTGGGCTGGTGGGCCCTGGCACTCCTGTAGCCTAGGGGAAAATCTGGGATCGCTGTTTGGCTCGGCACAGGATCTTCTCAGACACAAAGAGAAAAGGTCAGAAAGAATGAATCCTCTTCCTTTTCAAGCTAGAGAGCCTACAGGGGAGAAAGGAATGGGCCCCTCCCCCCTCACTTCCCATCCCACAGAGTGGCCCTTGGTGGCACAGAGGAGTCAGGGAGATAGACATGCCCCCCCGCCCCTCCAGGTGGCACAGACCCTGGGCCCTGCCACCTGCTCCCTCCTCATTGGCTCTCTGACCTGTGTCAAAGTAAATTCCAGATCCTAGGAGAGAAGGTCCCTGGGAAAGCAAGCACATGGGGTGGGGTGGGGTGGGGAGGACTCCATGATGTCCCCGCCATTTCTAAAGAAAGCTGCCTCACCGCCTCAAGCACTCCAGTCTGTAGATGCTGTCCGGACTGGCACAGAGTGAGCCCAAGGAGAACAATACAGGCTGACCACTCCCACAGAATGGTGGCTTATTTTGATAGTCACTAAGGAGAAAAAGACATCTACAAACCAGAAATGAAAGACTGGTTACTCTGAATTTGGTGGTTTGCTCAGTCCCTGGGGTACTCTTATATTTCAAAAGCAGTTTGGACATGATGTCTTTAATTTGGGTTGAATTAAACATATACCTACACACATACAGCACACATCCTGTGTAGACTGTGCCCACGACAGGAATGCTGGACTAGTTACTACAAATGTCACCAAACATGCATGATGTGTGTGTTCACCAAGGTGAAAATGCTGTGCCATTGGGAAACTTGGTACTTATTCTTTATTTTGTTAAAACAGTGGAGATATAAATGAACCCTTTTGGGTTTTTTTTAGTGTTTTTATTTTTTGAGAGAGAGACACACACAGAGTGCAAGAGGGGAAGACCCAGAATCTGAAGCAGACTCCAGGTGCTGAGCTGTCCACACAGAGCCCAACGTGGGGCTCGAACTCACGAATGGTAAGATCATGACCTGAGCCGAAGTCAGACACTTAACCAACTGAGCCACCCAGGCGCCCCTAAATGAACTCTTTTAAAGGCAAGTAGAGAAGTACTTTACCTCTGGGGCTCCTGGGTGGCTCAGTTGTTTAAGCGTCCGACTTTGGCTCAGGTCATGATTTCATGGTTCTTGAGTTCAAGTCCTGCATTGGGATCTGCACTGATAGTGAGGAGCCTCCTCAGGACTCTCTCTCTCTCACTGTGCCCCTCTCCCTCTCTCTCTCTCTCTCTCTCTCTCTCTCTCAAAAATAAATAAATACATAAATAGAAGTATTTTATTTCTATCTGTGTGTCTGCCTCACATGATCTCAGAGTCAACTACAGAGAGCTGTCACAGTAGGATGGATAGTCCATTGAATATACTCCATTTTTAAATTTTTATAATCATCCCTGTCTTTGTGTTGTGGTAAACCAATGTTCTAGATAACAAGAGAAAAAATAATTGGTTGGAATATGTACATAAAGTGTTAATTTAAAATTGTTTTGGACCTAATTATTATTTTATCTCTTGAAATCTCTATGAGGTAATGTTAGGAATTTGAATTCACAAAGGTTTTTTTTCCCTAACAAGTTACTATATTTGCATGCGAAAAATTCACCTTCAGACTGGCAATTCTAGCTCTCAAGGTGGCTGCACTTTTGCACCTACGTGCGCTGTAATTCAGTGCAACGCTGTATACATCTCGAGTGCTGGTTGAGTATTGCCTGATGTCTAAGTGATCAGGAGGGGCCGGGTCCTGGAGATGCCAAAGAAGGGTCAACCACAATCCTTTGGCAGGTGTTACCGAGCTGGGGAAGGGCATTTGAGGTGGAAAGAACCCAAGGGTGAAGGCACCAGTGGGGCGTGTTCACGAATCCCTGTTGCTGGGGGAAAGGGCATGCTTGAAGCAGGAGCAGAGGTGCAGGAGAGAGCCTTAAGGTTCAGATTTAAAGGGGTCTGCTTGGGAGTTTGGGCCTTATCCTCAAGGAGCTGTGCAAGGCTTGCAGGCATGTAAGAGGGTGCTTGGGTGCCTCTGGAGACAAGCAGAAGGTTCCACGTGGGGCACATTGAAGGCTGCTCAACTTTCAGCTGCAACCACTGTTGGCAGAGGCATCCTCATAAACATGAGGCCCCAGGCTGTGCCTCAGCCAAAGCCACCCTATTCCCAGTAGCCACACACCTGGCAGGTCCCTGGAAAGAAAACTCAAACCACAGCTTTCTGCTTCAAGGCATTTCTTCCAGCCTTTGCCTTTGGAGCTGCCCATTGATAGTAGCTAGTGATAATTGATCTGACCTGTTGTCACTGGATTTTTAAAGGTCTGTGTCTCAAAAACAAATGCTTGGAAGTGGAAATATCTAAACATCTTGTGAAAGGGCCGGGGACATAGTAAGCGTACTTTAAATATTAGTTTTCTTTTTTCTCTTCCTAACCAAATACCCAATGATCCATGTCTAGGGAAGGAAAGTACAACTGGTTGACCCAAATACCCCGAAGCCAGGGGTCTCCCTGTGTTCAGGGGTAAATAGCTCAAATCACCACCACCCCATTGCTTGTGAAGAGATGTGATCTCATGCACACTAGGTTCTTTGTGGTTGTCCTACATTTCTTAATTTTTTTTACTTTTCAATTTTTTAATTTACATTCAAAGTTAGTTAGTATATAGTGCAATGATGATGTCAGGAATAGATTCCAGTGATTCATCCCCTATGCATAACACCCAGTGCTCATCCCAACAAGTGCCCTCCTTAATGCCCCTTACCCATTTAGCCCATCCCCCCACCCACAGCCCCTCCAGCACCCCTCAGTTTGTTCTCTATTTAAGAGTCTCTTATGTTTTGTCCCCCTCCTTGTTTTTATATTATTTTTGCTTCCCTTCCCTTATCCTCATCTGTTTTGTATCTTAAATTCCTCATATGAGTGAAATCATATTTGTCTTTCTCTGACTAATTTTGCTTAGCGTAATACCCTCTAGTTCCATCCACATAGTTGCAAATGGCAAGATTTCATTCTTTTTGATCATAATATTCCATTGTATGTATATAAGTGGTTGTCCTACTTTAAAGCACAGATATTTTAATAACCTTACAAGAAATGAAGTTTTGTTCTATTCTGTTCTGTAGTATGCTTATAAATTTCTAAATGTGTCATGGTTAAATTGAACAGAAGACTGATGTGGGTGTGTGGGGAGGGGAACTATCAGGGAGAGAAAGAAATTAGGGAGATTACATGTTTGATGTCAGCTCCTCCAAGGAAAACAGGGGGACTAGACTTCATAGCAAAGGGTACTCGCTACAGAAATACTGGAGAATAATAATCCTAAGTAATTACAGGGAAGTAAGAAGTGGAAAGAAAAGGAGACAGTAGCTACCATGAAGACTATTGTTATTGTGTATTGTTTCACACATTAAGCCTGTCTGTGTATAGTCTTACTTGGTGACTTAGTTCATTTGGTCCTCCCAGCGACCTATGAAAGAGATACCAGCATTTTCCCCATTGTACAGATGAAGAAACCTAAGTAGGTATCCAAAGTCACACTGCCGGAAAGCAGTGAGGCCAGGATTTGAACCCAGATATAACAGGAGATCCTTGGAAAATCCTATTCTGCTTGCCAGACTTTTAAGCCATTTGCCAGTTGTTCAGCTGTCCTTCAGCTGGAAAAGGACGAGCTTAATAAACTGTCACTAATATGCCCTTTTTGTTAGGACATACACACGGGAGTATGTAGGAGCAAAGAGGCAGCTTACTACCAAATAGTTTAAAAAGTAATAATAATCGAGTATGCACAAAGCAAAAATGATAAAGCAAGGGTAAGATATTAACAAGTGGGGAATCTGAGTGAATGGTATGGTGTATGGGAGTTCTGCAACTTGTCTTTAAGTCTGAAATTATTTAAAAATAAAAATATTTTGGGGCACCTGGGTGGCTCAGTCAGTTGGGCATCCGACTTCGGGTCAGGTCATAACCTTGTGGCTTGTGCGTTTGGGCCCCGCGTCGGGCTCTGTGCTGACAGCTCAGAGCCTGGAACCTGCTTCGGATTCTGTGTCTCTTCCTCTCTGTGCCCCTCCCATGCTCATGCTCTGTCTCTCTCAATAATAAATAAATGTTAAAAAAAATTAAAAATAAAATACAAATAAAAATATTTTAAAAGACAACACAAACCTGTGACAACGTGCTTAGAAAAAGTGATTCTCCGTCTTTCCCTATTTCATAGTATGCTCCCAAATTTCTAAATCTGTTTGGTTAAATTGGGTAGAACACCAGGAGAGATGTGTGTGCGTGTGTGTGTAGGGGGCCAGAAGTGTGAGCGTATTGCACAACTATCTTGCCCACTTCTCAGGTTCTGAATGAGAAAAGTAGTAACTGCATTTTGTGGCTCTTACTCATCAGGTTACAAAGCAGACCCTCCTGTCCCCTGACCTGAGAAGCGGGAGGCAGGTCCTTCCAAGGGAGCTTGGCTAGAGAAAGCCTCTCTGTCCACTGCCTGCCAAGACAGTGCAAACAGGTCCCTGCCATTTGAACTTCCAGAAAGAAAAAAAAAATCTTTAGCAGCAGAGTGCCAAGAAAACAGTGCAATTTGTTTTACCTGATTATTATATAATATTACTTTGAGCCTAGAAAATAGATGGCCAAAAAATCCTTTTGCTGTTGCTTGTCTGAATTATTCCCCTCACGGTTTTTCATAAGGAACCATGAATTAATTAGGACCTGCAAGGAGAAAGGGTCTCCCTTGATCTCTAGCCAAGGATTCCCTAAATCGCTCAGTCTGCTTGGTCCAAACTCCTGTGCTTTTTAAGTACTGTGCACAGAAACCATTCGTTCTGTCAGCTCAGGGGGATTTCTGGAGCTTAGATGCATGACTCCCTAAGCTGAGGTTCCGTTTGTAAAAGCGAAGGGATGGGAGCAGCTAGAGGGGGAGAAGGCAGCTGAACAGAAGCACCATCCTTCACTCAGAGGCGAGTCTGGATATTCAGCCTCTTAGGGTGACACGAACCTCCGGACTAATCTCTTACAACCCTCCTGGATCACTTGGAAATCCTTTTGTCACACGGGGCATTTTGTCCTAATGATATTTGACTTGGTCACTTTTCCCAGTAACAGTCCCTTGAGCTAGAAGGGGTGGAAAGGTGGACACTGAAATCTCAATACCCTTGTTTTTCTTCTCTTGGGGCTATAATTCTTCCACCTGTGTTAGCATCATTAGTTCCCACTTTACCTTTCAGACAGAGGCCTTGTTTTATGTATCTGGAACATGATCTCTCAATCTTGGTACTGTTGACATAGTGGACCAGGTAATTCTTTGTTGGGGAGGCTGTGCTGAGCACTGCAGGATGTTTAGCAGTATCCTGGCCTTTACCAGCTAAAAGCTAGTCGTATCCCCCTTCCAACTGCAACAACCCAAATCGTCTCCAGACATTGCCAAATGTCCCCTGGAGAGCAAAATCAACCTGGTTGCAAACTGATCTAGCACTGCCTTAGGAATAGTGGTCTTCCTGGTCTTCTTGAGAAACCACTGGGGACAGGAGAGGGACCAGAACAGGTTAAAGGCATTTGATTCAGCTTGGGCTGATGAAGCAAAGATCAATAGTTGTGATTTGACTTGTGAGGCGTTCTGGAAGTCAGGGCTTGCAGTATCACCCTGGGTGCTAGATCGAAAGTCTTAGGACTCCGTCATGTTCTGTGCTGGCTGTTCACACAGGAGTTTCTGAGAGCCATCTCAGGATCAGGGCAGTGTGGGAAGCTGACCTAGAGGTAGTAAGATCCAGATTTCCTCTCCAAGGTCTTTCAATAATTAGAAACACGGCATCTTAAGAATGTTTGGGAGCGTCCGTCTGGGCCCCGCCCAGACTGGCTGCACATTTACCTGATCCTGGCAGTCTTTCTCTTTGCTCTGTAATTAGAACTGCCCTCCCGGCAGAAGGTCACAAAGCTCATCTTCTACATTCCAAAGAGCCGAGCTGTGGACCGCCCAGGGTGAATTTCCATGAGTCTTCAGGTGTCCACCCTAATTTTTCAGGAAACTGCTCAGAGGGTTCATCCAAGAGAAAATACTTGTTGTGCCTAAAATTAGGATGAGAATATCAAGTCTGGTCTTCTAGGGGGCACTGTAACTTCAGCTAAAAAAAGGAACAAAACCCAGAGAGAGAAGTATGCTTAAGCACATGCATAATATGCTTAAGAGCATGAGAATATGGGATTTACTGCTTACTTAGGAATTTTGCACAGGTTTTCATAGTTCTTGGGGTCTGCTTTCAACTCTTGGGTTTGGGGGAGCCATGCTGCTACCCATTTCATAAACTAACAATGTAATATCAGATTGTTGAATAAAAAGCCATGTTCTAGAGAAAGGATCTGACCAGATCAAATATGGTCCTGACAAAATAACCTTCATAATTAATCAGCTATTGCAAAATTTAATCCCACTGTAATATTACTCTCTACTTCATGCAGGCCTTTATACTTTTTAAAATAATGTCTTAGTTATCAACCACCTTATAAGATGCCATTTACCGTGGCTCCTTCAGATGGGAGGCCTGGCCATTTGCAGTTTCATGCCTGTCATTTCTCTCCTGGACTCATAATCGTCACCTAATCGGTCTCACTACCTCCACCCTTGCTCCCCCCACAATTTTTCTACCCAATAGCCAGATGAGCTTTCAGGTTTTTGAAAATTGCAAAATTGTCAACATTTCAAATTTTAAAATTTCAAAAAATATCATTCTCCTGCTTACAACCATCCAAGCACTTAAAATAAAATCCCAAACTTCTTCCCTGTTCCCAAGGCCCTTCCGGGTTGGTCTCCCTCCAACCTCCCTGACATCAGCACCAGCCTGGACTTTGTACCCGCTGTACCCCATGATCTTCCACACTTTCCCTCCTGGTCTTCGTGTGGCTGGTGCCCTGTCATTCACTTCCCTGCCTCCTTGTCACTTCTGCAGAGAAGTCCACTCACAACACCCAATCTCTACTTCCCCTCCCCATTTTATTTTCTTCATTGCTCTCATAATCACTGCCTGAAATTATTGTACATGCATATAGTTTTATTCAAACGCCACCATACTATAGGTATTGTTCTGTGACTTGAATTTTTTTCAAAATTCATTGTTGAATTTATTTTTAACAATGTGTCTTGTCTTAGAGCCCTTCCCTTGTCAGACTGAATAGGTCTACCCCATTGTTTTTAATGGCTACATAATATTCCTTTGGCTGTATGTGTTGTAATTTGTCTGATAGCTTCCACATTTATTTATGATTTTTTATTATTACAAATAATGCTGAAGTGAAACATCCTTTTGAACACACGTCTGTGTGCATGTGCAGGTTTTTTCTGTAGTAATGATTCCTGGAAGTGAAATCGCCAGGTCAGAGGTTATGCCCATTTGTCATTTTGATAAATGCTGACTGCCATATTGCTTTCCTAAAAGGCAATCAATTTATACTCCCACCGACTGTGTGTTAGAGTGCACACTTCCCCTCATTCTCACTGACACTAATTGGATCATATATTAAAAAAAAAAAATGTTGCCTTAAGGAATATACAACAAAGGTATCTGATTTCACATCATGATCCTGAAGGCCATTGTAGGATCATTTCCTGCTGATGTCCCTTGGAGTCATGCCTCCAGGTCAGCTTGGGGAGAGGCAGCAAAACCCTCTGTGAGCTCTGAGAGTTGCCGAAGACAAATGAAACCTTTGAAAGCAGTCTCATCCATTGCAGCAGAAAGCCCCTCTGTCCAGCCACCAGCAGAGCGTGATCAATAACTTCGAGAGCAGTGGGCCAGCCTGACATTTCCTGCATGTGCCATTCTCCTCCATCCATCATCCAAACACATCCCGGCCACTCAGCTTACACTGAAGATAGTTGAAATCTGCCCAAGCACAGCAAGCCCCCACACCCAGTCTTGGCTTGTCTGGCATTACTCGGAAACTTCTGTTGGGTTGCACTTAAGGACGAGGGGAGTTCAGGGGCTGGGGATAGTCAGACACTTGTTCTCCAGAAATGGCTTCTCAAGCCCAGAGAGGCACATCTGCTGTCTCTAATCGAGGGTAGGACAAGCTACAGCAAGCACCAAGAAAAATCTCTCATTGCAGGGGCACCAAGAGCGTTAGGACGAAAGTAAGATTTACACTTAATAGCCCTACAATGACAAGCTGCATATTTTTTTTAAAGAGTTTTTGATTTTTCCTTGTCCCACCTTCACTTTTGTAATAAGGAAAAAACTCGGTTTTCCACCTTCTATGTAGGGAAAAACTCAGTTCTTCCACACTAGGACTCTCTTCCCTGGATGTCTCCTTTATTGCTCAAGCTTCTGACATTTCTGGTCACCAGTTGTGTGGAGGTTTTTCCCCAAGACAAGCCCTTCTCTGTGACACTAGCTGGACGTCCTACAACTTAACTCAATTCTGCCACTACCTACCTGGAGATAGCACCAGATCCCACAGGTAAGGTCTCAGTCCCGCCAGCGTGGCCCCCTCCCCCTACTCACACACATCTCAGGAGCCAGTAACAAGCCCAGGTTTGTCACCTGTGCTTTTGCCCAACCACCGGCTGTAGATCGGAGGTTCTAAAGACCCTTCCTTGGGTTTGATTAATGTGCTAGAGTGGCTCACAGAACTCAGGGAAATACCTATATTTACACTTACCTGTATTTACCAGCTTGCTTTTTTTTAATGTTTATTTTATTTTTGAGAGAGAGGGGGTGTGCAGAGACAGAGAGAGACAGCAGGTCTGAAGCAGGCTCCGCGCTGACAGCAGAGAGCCCGATGTGGGGCTTGAATTCATGAACCACGAGATTGGGAATGACCTGAGCCAAAGTCTGGGACTTAACTGACTGAGTCATCCAGGCGCCCCCACTTACTAGCTTATTAAAGGATATGGTAAAGGATATAGAGGAACAGCCAGATGAAGAGATACATAGGGTGAGGTCTGAGAGGGTCCCAAGCTTAGGAGCTTCTGTCCCCATGGAGTTCAGATGTGTCACCTTCCCCATGTTGTGTTCAGCACCCTGGAACCTCTCTGAACCCCCTACTACTGGAATATTATGATGGCTTCTTCACATAGGCTGACCAAATATTAACTCCTTTTCCAGCTCCCTCTTCTCTCTCTAGAGGATTGAGGGTGGGAGTAGGTAGGGGCTGAAAATTCCAAGCTTCTAATCATGGCTTGATCTCTGCTGAGCAGTTCCCATCCAGGAGCACCAAGAGTCATCTCATTTAGAGCAAAAGACACTGCTATCACCCAGGAGATTCCAAAGGATGTGGGAACTGTGTGTCAGGAATCAGGGTCATAAACCAAATATCAGAACAATAGATGTTCCCAGTGCTCTTGTCACTTAGGAATTTACAAGGGTTTTAGGAATTCTGTGCCAGGAACCAGGGTCAGAGACCAATATGTGTGCATATATATATATATTTTTTTTTTTCTATTATCTCATAACTTTCCTCCCCAAAGGAATTGTTAGACTTCCCCAAGAAAGAAAAGTATGGCCAATGTTTCCTGGGTTCTAGTGTTATTTTACATCTATTATCTGACAACCCTGTGAGCTGAATAATATTATGTCCAGTTTAGAGATGTGTTGGTGGCCAGAGCAGTTGAGTAACCAACCCAAAGTCACCCAACTAGTAATGCTTGGGACAGGATTTGAACCTAGAGTCTATAAACTTATGCTCTATTGCCTCTTAGGCAAGCTCCATGTCTTAATTTAAGGAATTCCAAAGGCTTAATTTTGGTTGTTCATAGGTTATTATACATTTCTTTACTTATAGGTTCCTTCAAAGAGGAAACTCTACAATATCAATGAAATTGCTTCAAAACCGTGTCCTTTCTGCGACCTTGAAAGAGTCCAACACATGGTACATTTCTGTGAGCCAATTTCCTTTCTCCACTTCTGCAGGAGTTGATACTTGTCCCTTGGTTCCATTCATGTAGAACAAGACGGAGTGGTTCATTGGTTCACTGGGCACGCTGATTCAAGGAACAGGAAGGGTGACCAATTGTATCAGCTTCTTATTGCTGCTGCAATCAATTACCACAAACTTATCAGTTCAAAACAATGCAAAGTTATTATCTTATAGTTCGGAAAGTCCTAAAACTATTGTTTTATAGTTCTTCCTGGAAGCTCTGGGGGAGATCTCCTTCCTTCCCCCTTCCAGCTTCCAGAAAACCGCTACCTTCCTGTCTCACAGTCCCTTCCTGCATCTTCAAACCTCTCACTGCCCTCTGCTTCCATTGTCACATCATCCCTGTATCTGGCCCTCCGGCATTCTCTCAGTGAGTACATCGGCCCCACCTGGAGAATCCAGGATCACCTCCCCATCTCACCCCATCGCAAGGTCCTTCATTTATGCCACACCTGCAAAGTCCCTCTGGCCATGTTCAGGTGACCTATTTACAGGTTCTGGGGATTAGGTCGCAGACTTCTTTGGAGGCCTGGCTGTCATTCAGCACACCACACCAACCATCTCACTTTGCTGGGGACTGCGAGCCCTTCCAGGTCATGGAAACTTCAGTGTTGAAAGTAGGAAAGTTCCAGGCAAGCCTGGAGAGTTAGTTGCCCATAGCTGGGGGGGCCCTGGATTCAGGAAGATATTTTTACTGATTCATGGGAAAATAGAGAGGGAAGATGAACACAAGTAAGAAAGCTGTACGAGACACAGTGTTTTTCCAGTAACATTCTTAGGGGGAAAGTAACCTTTAACTTTTAAGCAGGCCCGTTCAGTGTGGCCCGGCCCTAGAGCCTCAGCAGGACCACATCTCTACAAAAGGGACCCTTCTCTGCCTGATGCGCTCTACTTGTTTTACTTGGTAAAAGCAAAGCTATTCCCTCGATAAACTCTACTCCAGAGCCTGAATTATCCCTGAATAAGAAACCTGTGTGGTGAACTTGTGTTCAAAAAGGTTAATGGTTAATAAAGTGTGAAATAACAGACATGTAGTTAAAAATAGAGCCTGATTCCATGCAAATGACAGAAACCTGTCAAAAAACCACGGTGGGATTTTCACATCATGTGTGCTCTTCTGTCTTTATTCCTTCCCCCGCCTTTCCCCTCTCTCCCCCACCCCCACCCAGCCACCCACCCAGTTATATTTAGTATTACAGTCTGTGGGTTTTTAAAATAATTCTCCCATGTGTTTATGAGTCTCACTGAAGGGAAAACCAGTTCACGCCATATTTTTACATATATATTTAGCTTTCTATTTCTGAAGAAATAAATAGAAAAAAAAATCATTCCCAATAATGGGCGAATTCCAAGAAGTGTGGTTTGGAAAGAGTGGAGGCAGGGATCTGGGGAGCTTTTCCAGTGGATAAGATTCAAATGGAGGGGCCAGACTTCGGGGTGGGCACCTAGCAGCTGGGACACATGAGATGTTCACCCCGGCTTGGTGTGTCAGAAGTGGCAGTCGTGGAAGTGAGGGTCATAAATCATTTCCTAGCTGTGAAGATGAAGGGACATGAATTCTCCGAAGCCAGAGGTAGTGGAGCAAGTAAGATGAGCAGTCATGAGAAGGGAGCCATGCCGCTCTGTGCTACTCCCCGACAGCTGGTTCATCCTTACACGTAGAAGGGGCTGCAAAAGCCAGACACGTGGATGAAAATCCAGGCACTAGAGGAAATCCAGGTGTGCAAGGACTTCCGGGAAGCATTACCCTCCCTGGTCAATTAAGGCAGCCTGAGGTGCATGCACTGGGGATGGGGGCAGATGGTGGGAGCAGACAGACAGTTAAGAGAACTGGATTCTGTGTCCAGGGTCGCTGGTCAGGGGGTGCAGGGCTGCCCTGAACATGGGTCCGTTCAAGGGCCTCAGATGGACCCCCACAGGCATCCATGCCCAGCCCACCTCTTCTTCTGGTCAGCCATTGGCCACAGAGACTGGGCGGAAGAACACCCCAAACCTGGGGACCCCGTCATCATCGCCTTGGGAAATGTAGCCTTCCTGAGTCAGAGAGATAGGAGTAAGCAGGTGAAGAAAAAACTGTGCTCTCATAACTTCAAGAGACTTTCTATTTCACTGCTTCTCTTACAGTTAAGAGTACCCGGTGAGGAGAGGAGGGGCCATTGTTCTGGTGAATGTACATCTTCTCCGCCAGTTCCACTGAGATGTGATGGGAGCGTTGGTACATGGCTGGCTGGGGAGCAGGGCTGGCCAGCTCCAGGAAGAGCTAAGCCAATTGCTCCCCATGGAGACTGGGTCCATAACTAGCCTGCACTTATTACAGGGGCCTGCAGCCCACTCAGCTAGCAGTGACCAAGGAATGGCCCAGTGGGCTTCCATGGTCCCACTCATGGGTCAATGTCAGATACAATGCTCCCTTTCGTACTTCTTTCAGATTCGAGTGGTTCGCTCACTTGAATACTGTCTTACGGCTTAGGTTAGACATCTCAGAGAGATACGACCTCGTATGATCCATTGGTTCGCCCACCCAGGGGAACGTTGATCACCCAGCTCTCTGCTTCCCAAACACATTGGGACTGGAGGGGCTGGGAGTAGAGGGAGATCCAGGAGGGTGCTCCAGGTCACGTTGGGGAGGGCAAGACCCCCTTAGTGATGAGGCATGAAAACAGTATCATTGCTTTTCAGGCAAAGAAAGCCAAGCTCTAGAGCCTTCTGTAGGACCTGGAGACTCCATTCCTGATTCAGTCCATTTGCTCATGCCACCTTTTCCCCCTGGAATAAGTTTCTTTGTTCTGCTTTAAAAATCTAGGTTTTACTGTTGTTTGGGTGTGGCGAAGCCAACAGATCAGGAGACCATCGCCACTGAAAAGATAGTGACACTCACAGATCCCGAGAGTAGAGGACATGTCTTGCTGCAGAAGGGCCACACAGGGGAGGCACCAGTCAGGAGATTGAGGGAGTCAGGGAAACACAGGCCAGAGCCTTTATTGTGGTTTCCGCAGGAAGGAAGTGGGGAGGCAGGGTAATCAGGTTTACAGTTAGCCAGTATGAATACTTCCAGTGGTTCTGTGATGTAGAAGCTGTCTCTATTGGTTTGGTACCTGGTCCTGGGGTGATTAGGGCAGGTGGATGGGGCGGGGGAGGGGTGGCCTGCATGAGAGCCACACAGAGGGTGTGTTTGTGGGTATGGGCTCTGAATTGGTTAGTTTGCATTTGAAAGGTGTGCTCTCGGGTGCATCGTTTACTGTCTTTAGGATTTAGCTAACCCTGGGAGTGGTGTCCCCTTGAGGGCCAGCAAGGCTCCAGGTGTCCAAGCATCAGAAAACAGAAAAATAAAAAGACGCAGTTAGTACGCCTTCCTCTTCTCTACTGTCAGGACCCAGCCCAAGTCTCATCTGTTCCAGAAAAGTTTCCCAGGCCACCTGATCCCATTGGGATCACTTCCTCCCATGAAATCCTATAGCATTTTAATGTTGCTGTTGTTCAGGTTTATATCCATTATCTAAGCAGAGCATATTGTATCCCTGCATCAAAAACCAAAGATCCTTGGAAGTAGGGACTATGTCTTTTACCTCTCTATGTCTCCCGCAGCACCACCTGGCACAGAGCCTTGAACATGAGAAATGCTCATTAAATTTTTGTTAAGGAATGTCCAAGGTTCAGTTTGCTAGGCCACAGGGATGGTTCCTTTAAAAGAAAAACAATTTCCAACCCCTGAGCAGGAAGAACCCTACTTTGTTTCTTCCCTTATGATCCAATAAACATTCTAATATTTAAATGAAAAAAAAAACTCTAAATTTTAGAATGTGTACAAATCCAGATCACGATTGTGAAACTCACAAATAAGAAAAATTCAGGCAGTTCCAGCTGTGAATACAACTCAGAAAGGGTCATTTCTAATTGCAGCTGAAAAGGAAAAATGGAGTTAGTATCGATGCCCTGACCACAGTGTTTCCTCCACTAACTCTCTGGAAGAGGAGAATAGATTACACCCATCAGCTGGTTTCACTGTGTAGCCAGGAGGCAGACGAGACATGTCTGTCTCATGAATTATTATTAATGGACAAATCATCTGTGTTGTGTCTGTCCGTGGCTGGTAGGTACAGCACAGGCTGTCAGGAGGGGAGATTTACCTGGTTTAAAGTGGCCTGGAATGAGTTGTGAGACAATAGTGGATCCTCATGGTGCTGAGGGCAGGAAAAAACAAGGCCACCCCATGGCATGGGTGCCTCCTCTGTGAATACAGGAGAAAGGAGGGTAGGCCAAATGGAGGATGGGTTGGACCTGAGTGTAAAATGTTAGAGGGATTTGGCTCTGCCTCTGGGCCAGAGCTGAGGGACAAAAATAGACCACATCTCGGGAAGCTTGGCATGAAATTAAATTCCAGGCCCTAGCTACAGCTTTGCCAGGAAACTACCTGCCAATGTCCAGAAATGCCCTTATCACCAAAGTGGAGGTGGTGGTGGAGTTGGGGCGGGAGGAGAACATCTTTTGCGGGGACCCTAAAGTTGCAGGGGCTGCCGCACCTGTCTGTAGTCCCTCTCTATGCAAAATATAGTTTATAGACCAGCAGCAGTGGTCCCTTCAGGAGTTTGCTGGAAATGCTGACTCTGGGGCAGGGCTGGGAGTAGTGTGAGGCCAAAGGGGAGAGCTCCCTCCAGTGCAAAAATTAAGGGGGGAATTCAAAAACTCAGTAATGGGGATAAATAACATTAAAAAAAATCAGAATTATTGCAAAATATCTATGATGAACAAAATAAAGTAATTTTAAATGAAGACAGGATCTGACCCTGCACTTGAATGATCCTGCCCTTTCCCCTTCACCCTAATCCTGGTCCTGATCTCAGGCCCCACCCAGACCATTGGAATCAGAATCGACATTCTAACAAGGTCCCTCAAGAGGATTCCCACGCACATCAAAGTTTGAGAAACACTGTTTTGGACAATACCTCCGAAGCCATAACAACCCCAAATCTTGGAATCCAGACAGCAACAAAAATGGAAAAGGCTGAAGAGAGAAAAGTTTTAGAAGCACCCAGCCCCATGAGTTTGCTTGTCATTTGCCTAGATTTTCACACTACCACCTTACAATTGTGCCATGTTCCATAGTTTACTGTAAACTTAACAAAAAAATTTTATTTTGAAATACAGTTTCATAGGAAGTTGCAAAGATAGTACAGAGAGTTCCCCCATGCTCTGGACCTCTATTGGTTACATTTTATGTATCTATAGTACAATATGGAGGTGAGGAAATTGACATTGGTATAAAGTGTATCTATAGTTATATGTCATCTTATCACATGTGTACATTCATGTAACCAACACAATTAAGATATAGAACTAGTCCCTTACCACCAAGATCTCCCTGGAGCTACAGCTTTCTAGTCACACCACCTCCATTCTCTGCCCCCACCCCTGTCCCTAACACTCGGCCATCACTAATCTGTATAATTTCTGAGATGGTTATGTAAATGGAATCATGTAGTATTCAACCTTTTGAGATTGGCTTTTTTCCCCACACAGCACGATGACCTAGAGATCCATCCTAATTGTTGCTAGTCTTTTCCTTTTTATTGCCAAGTAATATTCCACGCCATGCATATACCACTGTTTGTCTAACAATTTACCCATTGCAGGACATTTTATTTATTTACTGTATTTGGTTATTATAGATAAGGCCAGTATGAATAACCATGTGCAGGTTTTTACATAGACATGTTTTTATTTCTCTTGGAAAAACATCCAAGAGTATAATTCCTGGGTTATATGATTGAGCATATTTAGTTGTTGTTTTTTTTTTTAAGAAATTGCCAAACTGTTTCTCAGAGTAGCTTTATGCCATTTTCCATTTCCACTGCAATGTAGGAGAAATCCAGTTTCTCCATGCCCTTGTCAGCAGTTGGTATTGTCATTACTTTCTCTTTTAGCCATTCTGATTGGTGAATTGGCAATATCTCCTCGTGGTCTTAATTTACATTTCTCTGATGCTTAGTGCTATCGAACATCATTTCATAGACTTATTTCTCATCCACATATCTGATTTGGTGAAATGTCTCTTCACATTTTTGCCCATTTTCTAGTTGGATTGTTAGTTTGTTTTTTTTGTTTTAACTATTGCGCTCTAAGAGTCCTTTTTATATCCTAGACATGAATCCTCAAATATGTGGATTCTCCCAGTCTGTAACTTGGTTTTCCTTCTCTTAACAGGGTCTTTGACAGAGCAAAAGTTTTTAATTTTGTGAAAGTCCAATTTATTGGGTTATTTCTTTTACGCGTCGTGTTTTCAGCGTCATGTCTGTCTTCACCAAGCCCCATGCCCAAAGATTTTTCTCCCACATTTCCATTTAAGTTTCTATTGTACGTAATTTAAATCTATGATCCATTTTGAGTTAATTTTTCTATAGGGTAAGAGATTTAGGTTGACTTAGGGGTTTTTTTTTTGTTTTTGTTTTTTTTTGTTTATTTTTGTCTTTGGCTGTCCAGTTGTTTCTGCATCACTTATTGAAAAGACTATCCTTCCTTTATTGAATTATTTTTACACCTTCGTCAAAATGCAGTTGGCCATACGTATGTGGAGCTATTTCTAGACTGTATTCTGTTTCATTGATTTATGTGTCAGCCTCTCTGCCAATACCTCACAGTCTTGATTACTATAGTTATATAAAAAGACTTAAAATTTGGATAGATTGATTTCCCTACTTTCTCATTTTGTTTTAAGTTTTAACTATTCTAGTTCCTTTCCCTTTCCATGTACATTTTAGAATTATTTTGCCTGTATTTGCACAAAAGAATCTTGCTGGAATGTTGATAGGAAGTGCATTTCATTTACATATTGGTTTGGAGATAATTAATATCTTGCTATGTTATGTCTTCTAATCCATAAACATGGTGTGTTTCTACATTTATTTAGATCTTCCTTGATTTTTTTTTAATCAGCAGGTTGTAGTTTTTAGCATGTAAGTTCTGTATATGCTTTATTATATTTATATTTAAGTATTTCTTTTTTTTTTAGTGGTCTATTTAGTGGTCTTTTATAAGTGGTCTTGTGTTCTTAATTTCAGTTTCCACATGTTTGTTGCTAGCATACAAAAATACAATTAACTTTCTTTTGTTGATCTTGTGTCTTATGATCTTACTGAACTCATTTATTAACTCTAAGAATTCCCTTGTAGATTTCTTGGGATTTCTAAGTAGACTTTTATGCCATATGTGAATAGAGATAGTTGTTTTTTTTTTTTTTTCTTTTTGATCTCGATGACTTTTCTTTTTCTTGCCTTCAAGTACTATATTGAACAGCAGTGGTGACAGCAGATGTCCCTGCCTTGTTCCTGATTTTAGGGAGAAAGCATTCTATCTTTTGCCATTAAGTATGACATTTGCTATAGGTTTTTAAGGATGTTTCTTATGTTGAGGAAGTTCCTTTCTATTCCTCATATTCTGAGTTTTTATCATGAATGAATTTTCAATTTTGTCAGCTGCTTTTTCTGCATCAATTGATACAATCATGTGAATTTTCTTCTTTATATTGTTAATTTGGGGAATCACATTAAATGATTTTTCGGATATTGAAACATCATGCCTGAAATACATGCCAATTGGCTATCGTGTATTATTCTTTCTATGTATAGCTGGATTCTATTTGCTAATATTTTGCTAATGATTTTTGCATATTTTGTACTCTCTTTGCCTGGCATTGGTATCAGGGTAATCCTGGTTTCATGAAATAAATTGGAAAGTGTTCCTCTTTTGTCTATTTTCTGCAAGAGACTCTAGACTTGTTTCGTTTTTAAAATTTCAGCTTTACTGAGGTATAATTGGCATATAAAATTTAAGATACTTAAAGCATACATTGTGGTGATTTGATAGACACAGACATTGTGAAAGGACTCTACACATCTAGTTTATTAACACATCCATCACGTCACATACTTTTTTTTGTGTGTGAGAATATTTTAGTTCTACTCTCTTAGCAAATTTCAATTATACAATACAATGTCATTGTGGTGTTGTGAATTATAAAAAGCACCTATCTGGTTGTCATCCACAGTTCCTGGCCCACGGCTCTCAAAGCCTTTGAAATGAGAGCAAGAAGAGCATATTTTGTTATAATATTTGGTCTTTTTTTCTCAGTTCCTGAAAATGCTTCAGAACCATAAACGTGAAATGGGTGTCTTGTTATTCATAGCAAACCCCTCTCCGCCACAACTAGGTTTATGTTAATGAAGCGACTTTTGGAAACACCTAAGGATGGAGGCTCCTGGCCAGGGAAACCAGCTATAAATAGAGGGTTGGGACTTTCAGTTTCACCCCCTGATTTCTGGGGAAGTGACTTGGCTTGAGGCTGACTCAATCATCAATGGCTACTGAGTTAATCAATTATGCCCATATAATGAAGCCTCCATAAAATCCCCAAAAGGAGGGCATTAGGAGAACTTCTAGTTTGGGGAACCAGAATGCTTCCATTTACCTTTATGCTGGATCCTAAACACCATGAGACCCCAAATTCCACAAAGGCAGAGGCTCCTTTGTTTGGGACCCTGCCCGGTGTATCTCTTCATCTGGCTGTTGATTTGTATTCTTTAATATCCTTTGTAATAAATTGAGTGAGTAAATGAGCTTCCTGAGTTCTGTGAGCTGCTGTAGCAAATTAATCAAACCCAAGGAGGTGACGGTGGGAACCCCTGATTTATAGCCAGGTGGTCAGAAGTATAGGTGACAATCTGGCCTTGCAATTTGGCATCTGAAGGGGAGGAGGCAGTCAGTCTTGTAGGGCTGAACCCTTAACCTATGGGGACAGATACTATCTCTAAGTAGATAGTGTCAGAATTGAGTTGGACTGTAGGATACCTGCTAGTGTCTGAGAATTGCTTCGTGGTGTGGCTAACACACAAACATATACACGTTAAAATTGGGAGTTAAAAGCATTTTAGTTTTCACCTACAGTTAGCATGTTTTATATTAGATCCATCTGTAGCTTTGTTTTAAACTCTTCTTTAAATGTTTAATAGAATTCTCCAGTGAAACTATGTGGGTGTTATGCACCTTTATATTGAGAATTTGATTTGATTTTTGTAGCAACCTTGCAAAGAAGGCATTTTACAGATATGGAAGCTTAAGGCTCAGAGAAATGAAGTGACTTACCCAAGATCTAGACATCTTCTGATTCCAAGTTCAGTATTGTTTCCACAAAACACACTTCCTGAGTTAGATGTCACTAGGCAGACTCTTCAGGCATTTGGAATCTCTTTGAGAAACAAGGAAAGAGAATAATCATATCTGTTCCTGGCCACTTGTGTTTAGCTGGGTGCCAGCTCTTTCTTGCTTGACATTACATTCAAATTAGGGGATAATCAGGCAACTAATGAATTGCTGGGTATAAAACCTAGTACTATTAGCACAATCATAAAGGTGCAGGCTACGAGATTGATGACACATACATTGACACATCCCTCTGCAAAGTCTCAGAAGCAAAGCAAACAAAAATGTCTGAAGAGAGAAGGAAATCCTACTTTTGTGGTCCCTGGACATTCCCTAGGAAGTTTCAATGGGTCATCTCCCTCCTCCATCCCTCATGACCTGACCCCATATTTCCCACTAGGAATGACTATCTTGTTTAAGATAGGATTTTTCACCACCTTCACTCTCCCTTCTGCGAGTGAATTTTCTTCCAGCTCAGAACATGTCACTTCCCTGTTTAATAGCCTTCCACGATTCTCTGTTGTCTATACTTCTCAACTTTATGGTTGTTGTCTATGTATGCCTATGGTTCTCAAATTTCAGAGAACAGAAGAATCACCCAGGGACACTAATGGAAAATGTAGACTCTTAAGTCCTAACCCCAGAGATTTTGATTCAGTAACTCTGGACTAAGACCCAGGAGTCTATATTTTAATAACCTCCTCCTAATGATTCCAGTGTAAGTGGTCCAAGGAATATTGTTGACCAGATAGCAATCAATGGCATAAAAGTTGTAGTCCTTGGCCTGGCTTTCGGGGCCCCCTGAAGTTTGATTCCAACTTGCTTGGTCAATAGTACTCCTCCCTCACCCTCACCCTTACCCCTACTAGGCCTCCTATAGACCAGAATAATGGGTAAGACTGAACCATTTGGCTAGAGTGCTTTGGAAAGGCAAACTTAATCTCTCCTGTCCCTTTTCCCCCTGCCCTTAACATCTCAACATCAGTACAGAGTTGTTCAAACTATAGGTTGCCACACAATAAGAGGTTTTGATCAGCTTTTTATTTAAATTTATGATTGCTGGAATAGAATACATGGAAAATGTCAGTGTGCATTGCTGTAGTTAAGGGTATTGTAATATATTTGTTTCAGTTAATTATACATATACATGGGTATGTACTATGTCAGGATATGAAATGCATTTCTTACTGTGGGAGTACTACAGCAATAACATTGAAAGCCACAGCTATAGAACTCACCCAGTTTGCCTCTCATTGGATCCATCAGGATAGCCTTCTGTTTCTCCATTATTGTGAACCTTTGGAGAATAATAAATACTCTTACCATAAGATCCAGCCATTGCACTCCTAGATACTTACCCAATCGAGTTGAAAACCATGTCCGTGCAAAAACCTGCACATGAATGTTACATCTGTTTTTTTCATAATCAGTGAAAACTGGAAACAACCAAGATGTCCTTCACTTGGTGAATGGATCAACACATGGTACAAATGGATAAACAAATTGTAATACATCCAGACAATGGAATATCATTCAGCAATGAAGAAAAAATGAGATATCAAGCCACAAAACTACACGGAGGAAACTTAAAAGCATACTGTCAAGTGAAAGAAACCAGTCTGAAGAGGCTACATTCTGTGTGATCTGTTTGGTGTTTTGGAAAAGGCAGAACTAGAGAAGTGATAAAAAGATCAGTGGTTACCAGTGGCTGTGGGGGGGGGGGGGGTGGTGGGTGAGAGGTATGAATAGGTGTGGAGCACTGTGGACTTTGAGCGTAGGGAAGCTATTCTTTATGCAACTGCAATGGTGAATACATGTCATTATGCATTTGTCAAAACCCAAAGACTCTACAACACAGAGTGTCTCTTCATGGGAACTATGGCCTATAGTTAATTAATCATAATGCATCAGTATGGACTCATCAAGAGTAACAAATGTCCACACTCATGCAAGATATTAATAATAGGGGAAAACTGTGTCGGGGCAAGATAAGAAAGAAGGTGCGGGCTGAGTATATAGAACTCTGCATACTGTCTACTCAATTATTCTTTAAATTCAAAGCTTTGCTAAAGAATAAAGTCCATTAATTTTTTTTTTTTTTTACAAAACTAAGAGATTTCACATTGAAAGAAAAAAAGGCAAATGTGATGAGAATTATTTTTGAGTTGTAAGAGAGCCAACAAGGAAATCCTGGAAACTTGCTTGTGAACTACACAGCCAGCCTCGCCACTCAAGACCCCCCTTCATCCCTCGCCTGTCAAATAAGTCCAGGCCACATTTCCTCAGCAGTACAAGCTCGGGCCCTTTTGGGTTTGCACGCTGAACCCCTTTGGAAGTCAGAACCAAAATTTTCATGCCCTTCCTCGTTTTCTAGATTTTCTCATGGAAATGAGATTGGGCTTGTCTGGTAAATTTGAAAAAGCAGCATCAAGAACTCCTTGCAAAGGAAAAAAAGCTTTTCTGTGTCTGAAGTTTTCTCAATCAACTATAATGATGGCTTTCCTGTTAATTCTCCCTAATTATGTAGGAGGCCTTTTAAGTTTGTTTTGGTGGTTTTTCTCTTCTGAGAGAAGGCAATCAGCCCACCTTTCATATTATAAGAAGGTGGTGGTGGTTACTGCTTCTGCTTCTCCTTCCTCCTTCCTCCTTTTAAGTCACTCGTCCATTTTAGAATTTCTGTGAGTGATCACAGGTGTAAATTCCCATTTGTCCCTGGAGTGGCTCTCAGTGAGGTGATTGTTCTAATCCCTCTAAGCTACCCACTCGTCAAGCAGAGGACCTTTACAATTGGACGAATCCCCTATTGTAAAGCTTTTTTGCTTTGGGGGCCAGAATCTCGCTCCATAACCTTTTTGAATCACCAACATAACTTCAAAAATTGTCACTTTCCATTTAAATGGCAAGACAGCTGTCAGGACATAAACCCTACAGAGAGGGAATGTATTGATTTCAATGATCACTTTTAATCCACACCTTTCCTCTTCATAACGTGTGGTTTTCTTCTCTTAATTAGAAAGAGCCAGGGATTATCTGCACAAAACTGGAAGGTTTATTGTGATTGGTGGGATCGTCTCTCCTGTCCACGACTCCTATGGAAAACAGGTGGGTTCCTCCTTCACCCTCTCTAACCTGATGGCTCCTCTGGCTGCCCCTGCTGCCATCTCCACTTCACTCCCCAGAAACACAAGATGCCCGAGAGCTGGCGCCCTGCTCCCATCTCTGAACACAGTCAGACCTGGGCGGGTGGGGGCCGGGCGGCAGCTGGCAGGAACAGCTGCCCGTGACCGTGGCTGCGTGCAGCTCCAGGCCCCGTCGGCACTCATTAGCAGCAGAGCGGGCACACCAGCTGGGGGCCAAGAGTGACTTGGCATGGAAGCCATCCTGGCAGCTGGTGATGGGCTGGGCAAGTCTTTCCCGGATTTTAGGAGGAAAAGACCTATCTCTGCCTCTTACGCTCTGATTTAAAATTCCTTTCCTTGCTGCTCCCTCCTTGCCTCATGTCCGGGAAAATCTAGGGGTCCTCCCGGCATTTCCATCCCCCTCCTTCCCCAGATACACCTCACACCTCTGGGGAGGTCACCCAACCAGCCAGCTTGAGCCCAGAGACAAGGCAACTTTTGCCTGGTTAAGTCTCGTCCCTGTGCCAGGCACAAGTTGGCCACTTCATCAGAGAGGTCCACCTACTGACCCTGTCGGGAGTGATGTACTCCCAGGCCCTCCATTCCTTTTCTTTTCCCTCCGCCCCTCCCTGTGTGTCTCTGTGGCAGATGGACTTGCAGGGCGGCCACACCCTCCTTCCCTGTCACCACTGACAAATGGCTGCCCTTGAATAACCGGGCGGCTAGGGATGGCGTCTCAAGGGCGGCTGTGGGGAGTGGAGCCAGCCTCCTGGTGATTGCTCTGTTGCTCCCCAGGGCCTTGTGTCAAGCCGACACCGTCTCATCATGTGTCAGCTGGCCGTCCAGAATTCCGACTGGATCAGGTAGGGCTGGCCTGGTGTGTGTGGATCAGGTGGGTGGCCCTGGGCCTCACTGTGGGTGAGTGCAGGAGGAGGAGGCGTCCTCTCAGCCATTTGGATCCCACAGGGGTGGGGAGGCCAGCCCAGACGTTAGCCACTGTGGAGGAAATAATTATACTGACCTTCAGAGGTGGCCCAACTGAGAGCTCTATCTTTTAACCAAGCCATAACGCCCACCAAACTGAAGAGGGAAGCTTCAGTGTTGATTCTGCCCCGGGACTTTTGGATCCAGTATTCCTGAAGCATCATTGGATTTGGGGTGAGGCCTGGCCAGGAAATCGGAAAGGCCTCTCCACTTTCCTCCCCAGTTGCTTCCTGCGAACTCTACCTTTTAAGGGAGTATTCCCTGGCCCTGGCTATTTCCCCTTCCAGGACTCTGGCTCCCTAGGGCTCCAGGCTGACCGTGGCACAGAGGCACTGCGAGCGAGCACTCAAGGCCTTTCCCTCATACTCTGGGCACAGTCCTCACTAAGATAGCAGACACCATTATCTGTACGGCTTGCCTTGTAATTAAAGCGAGGCTCCTCCACTAGTTATGCTAATTACGCTCCCAAAGTTCCTACGGTTATCATTTGCATGAGAAAATGGCGTTTAAAAAAAATAATGGCGCACCATTTGTACCGTAATATCTCCCCCTGGAAAAAATAAGCAGCACCTAGAGGTTTCCGTGAAAGGAGGGAAACGAAGAAAAGCTGACCTCAGAATGAGACGGAAGAGACGGGCTGGGCGGGAAGGAGAGCAGCGAAGTGAAAATTAAATAGTGATCCTCCCCATTTGTGTGCAGTGATTTGTGTAAGAAATGCTTGCCCTTTACAGACTATCTCATCCCCTGAAGATGTAGGTTGGGTCGAGAGACAGCTGCCTTCTCTCTGATGAGAGACATGCCCGGAGAAGTAGAGGGGTTTGAGCATGTACAACACGTCTGTGGTCAAGTCAGGGATAGAAGCGAGGCCTTTACACATTCTGGCTCCCGATCTTCTGGGGAAAGCGGGGTCCAGGGGGTAGATACAGGGCAGGGGGTCGATCCTGATTGGATGTGATTAGAAGATCCCGAAATAATTGCTTCATTCGTTCATCGAATGTTCATCCAGCACTTCCCACCTGCACTGCTCTAGGCAATTGGGAGAAGGCAGAATTCTAAGAACTGAGATCACTAGCAAGGCTCAGGTAGCTCTAGAGATAAGGGCTGAGCCCCAGGACTTGGCCAGTATGGTGTCTGCCTGTCTCAGGGGAGGCAGTGGTTAGGGGTATGGGGAGACTGACACACAGGCTGACTCTCAGGGGTTTTTGGTTAGGGAGATCTTACCCCTGGGAAACTTAGGTGCATGTGCATGGTGGGAGGTGGGCAGGGAATGCTCAACTGCTTAGGAAATGTTTGAGAAATATCCCAATTTAGCAGTTCATTAAGTTGGCAATTAAGCCCGAGTGCTGCATCAGTCTGGGGCTGGATCCCTGCTCATTTCACATCTGCGTGTACAGGAGGGGTGGACCAGCACGCGGGTCTGCGCCTCTCAGTCTGACTGGTACACCACCCCCCCCCATGCCCTTGGGGTTCCCCTAACTGCTTGGCACTGCAGGCCTGGGGACATTCCTGTTTACCACTGTTTTCTCTCCATCACTGCTTTATAAATGCCCACAAGGCCCCCCACCTGCACAGGGAGGCAGACAGGGGCCGATTCCCCAAGTCAGGTATCTGCAGCCACCACTCAACGAGGGCCTGGCTTTTAATCCCGATCACAATCCTAGAAGGCCCAGAGGAGAATTTCCATCTCGTGGGCAAGCACAAGAGACTCTATATATAAAACTCATTGGGCCCTTCCAATAACCCCACAAGAGAGTTACCATAGTTATTTTACAGGTGGGGAAAGTGAGAGCCAAAAGACAACGTAACTTTCCCAAAGCCCCATACTCCTCTGGTTTTACAGAGGGGGCAGCTGGGGGGTAGAAAGGTGTTTCAAGCTCACGTTTGTTCTGATTTGGGATCTAAGTACACAGTGTGAGCAGGTTTGCTAAGCGCCCCGAGCTATACAGTGTCTGGAAGGAACTACTAAAGAAAAAGTGTTGAGAATGGAAACCCAGGGAAACCTGTTTCTGGTCATGTCAGGGTGGACCCGTGGGAGTGCTATCAGGACACCTGGCAGACAACCTGCAGTGTGCTGGAACATCATCGGGACCTCATGAAGGTGAGCTGGGCTGCGGCTGAGGGGCGGGTGGCCCCCAGGAGCCGGGCAGGCCGGTAAGGGTGCTGCTGCTGGCCTACTGACCTGGTTCAGTTTCCTGCTTCCCAGACAGCTGTGTGGGAAACCAAGCCCCAGGCAGCAGGAAGGAGGGCAGTGAACTTGAACCCGAGCAGCTCCAGAGCCTGTTCCCCTGTCTTGCTTCCTCTGCTCAGTATGACTCGGGGCGGTGTTCACCTTCCAACAGCAAATCCAAGGTGGGATTAAGGAGACCCCCGTGGGAGGATTTCAAGGCAGACAATGTCCTGATCCGTGTTATATTAGTGGATAAAAAGGAAGCACAGAGAGGTGAGCCAACCTATCTGAGGACACACAGCCACTGCTCAGTGGCTTGTGCCCAGGTTGTAGTGACTGAAGAGCTGCTTGCCAGGTTAGAACGAGTCCCACACCAGCCAGCAGCACTGGCCAGAATATGCAGAAAGCACCCTTCCCAGATCAATACCAGCCCATCGATTTCCACAGTAACGGATGTAGAGCTGTGCCATCCATAGGAGGAGGCCCGACTGACCGAGACAAGATGCAGTGGACCCTACTCACCTCCACTGGCACGGCCACCATGCCTTCCCCAGCCCCAAATGGCAGTCCAGATAGCATTGTTCTGACTCAGGGAGCACCTCTACCCACCTGTGTTTTCTGTCAGTGGGGCCAGAAACTTCTCCTTGGGGAGCCATCAGCAAGCCCCATATCCTCACACTCCACCAACCATGCAGCTGTGCTTCATGTTAATAGTGCTGGAGTTTAGGGCTCCCAACAAGCCAGGGAGTCAGGAGTAAGAGGAGGAGGGAAAGGGTCTAGCTGACTGTTGCTTCATCTATTAGGTTTGTCCCTCTTGGAATTGAAGAAAACCCATTTTCCCTTCCTTCTGTTTTCAGAACCCTTCACACACATCCTGAGTCTTTTCCGGTCCCCTTGAAAGGATTCTGAGACAGGGTGGCCCTGACTTGACCCTCTGTGCTGGTCTCAACAACGGCAGGAAGAAAAGACATCCTGTCTTACTACATAAGGGTGTATCAGTCAGGATAGGCTAAGATATGCTGTAGTAACAAACATTCTTAAACACTTAGCAACTTCACATAAGTTTATTTCTCACACTACATGGCAGTGGGGGAGGGGGACAGCTGAGGGCCTGGGCTCCTTCTAGTCACATAGCAGCCTCAGGCTCCGTGATGGAAAGGAGGAATCAGGGACCCTGCAGACGTGCCTGAGACCTGGCTCTACCAGCCATGAAGCCTGGCTGCTATTTTGCTGTCTAAATGCCTGGGCCTCCCAAAGCCTGCCTTTGTTACTCATGCCCAGAGGCAGGAGTCTGGGCCAGAGGAGCTCAGCCAGGAGTCCCAGCTGTTGCAGGGATGGGCACAGGCTGGCAGAGAATGTAAGTCCCTGTCTTGGAGCAGGAGCTGATAGCTCCCCATCTCTTCATTTCTGGCATCAGGCCATGTTCCTGTTGGAGAGACTACCACAGGGCACACTTCACAGGTGACTCAAGGCCGTGCTTGGAAAGGCCCCTGAGGATCTGAGAGCCCACGGAGGGCCAATGAGGGCAACACAGGGCACGTGGCTAGTCCTTTTCTTTTCTACCCAGAACAAGTCCATTGGGATTAATGGTGCAGTGCAGTGGGAGGAAGAAATTCTTCAGCTACCAGACCTGTTATTAAATGAGAATGTGGCCTTTTCTTTTCTGGAGCTGAAATAATACTAAAAAGGAAGCAGGCTGCCCCTTCCACTCCAGCAACCACCACTGGGCAGAGAATCCCGCAAAACAGGCTGAGAAGACCGTGCTGTCCGGCCTCAGCTGGCTCCCAGATGTGACTGGATGCTGCTGTGACCTCCTCCTGTCCGAAACACGACAGAAGTGACAGGTCTCCCCACAAAACAAATGTCAGCCCTTCTGGGGCTTGGAAGGATGCCGTGCTGCCCTGCTTGTGTGGAAGGGGTCCCTTCCGAGGGTTGCCACAACCCTGCGGCTTGGGGCTCTCTGGCCTCAGGACTCCATAATCCAGAACGAGTCATGGGCCGGCGGGGTGGGATGCTGGCTTTCAGGGAAGGGACCTTGAATCAGCAATGGCCCTTGTGAAGCTAAATGGATTGAAAATCCATCCTTTGTTTCTCAGTTGCCCAGTGGCAGGCCCTCCCACCCACCGTGGGGAGGGGGGGTTGCTTCTGGGTCAGCTGTGAAAAATGCTGCCTTATCAGCTCTCTGCTTTCTGCGGCACCAGAGGGAAGCAGCGGGCCAGATAACACAGGACAATGGATAATACACATAGAATTTCCGTTTGGCTCTGGAATGTGTATTCACACTGGCAGGCAAGCGCGAGAGTGCCCAGAACCCCACCCCCTCTTCCTGCAACACAAACACATCCTGCTCGGCCTGGCACCACTCTCTGGCTCTGCCCGCCATTGGCATCTCTGGCCTGGAGAAGCGGCAGGTGGTGATAGTGCCTGGTGTTTGTATGACCTTTCCCAAGCTCACACAGCCCTTTCGCAGACATGACCTCATTTGAGCCCCGTGAAGCAGGCAGGGAGGGCAGGTATGCACGTTACACAGAAGGTTACAACATCGGCCGTCATGTGGCAAATACTCTACCTCTGCGGGCAAATGCTTTGCAAATGCTCACGTGTTAATCCTCCCACAACCCGGAAAGGCAGCTATGTGGCCTGTCCATGTTCAACGCCTGAGCTGAGGTTCAAGAGAAGTTAACTATCCAAGGTCACGTAGTGACAGAGGGGGCTCAACCTGAACCAGTGTCTGTGCAACAGTACATCGCATGTTTTTGCAGCACTGAACTGTCCGGCCTCCTGCCAGCCTAGTGCAACCACGCAGTGGGGCCGTGTCTAGAACCCGCTCTTGCCACCACTGCGCTCTCCCTCAGCTCCGAGTGGCCTCCCCATGATAGATGAGCAGATGAGCATTGGGAGATAATTGGGAAATGCTTCTCATAAGTAACTTGGCTAATGACACTGACCTCGCACCTCTCCCTTTCCCCAGCGGGTGACTGGCTGCATCCTCTCCAATGTCAACACACCCTCCATGACGCCTGTGATCGGACAGCCCCAAAATGAGACCCCTCAGCCCATTTACCAGAACAGCAATGTGTCCACCAAGCCCACTGCAGGTAGGGCAACATGGATGTGGGGCCATGGTTCTCAAACTTCAGAATCACCCGGAGGGCTTGTTGAAGTCCAGGTTGCTAGGCCCTTCCCCAGAATTTGATTTAGTAGGTCTGGGAGGAAGAGGATAATTTGCATTTTTAACAAGGTGATACGGATGCCCTGGTCCTTAAAATAGAGCATCAGAGAGAAATAGTCACAATGAGAGAGAGACTGAGAGAGACAGGGTTGGTGGTGTGCATTTTTTCCCCTGCATTTAAATATAAATATAATTCCTTTAACTGGGAATTAAAGATACAATAAGGCAGCATTTTTCTCTGCCTCTTCCAAGGGGGTTGAGGATCTTGCCCAAGGTCACACAGTGAGGAGGTAGTGGGACTAGGAGTCAAACCCAGGCATCTGCATTCAGCATCCCACACTCTTAACCACCTTTTCAGTGACAGAAAGGGCTTCAACATTTACTCAACACCTGTTACTGTAGGCCTGTACGATGTTCAGTGCTTTCCACAGATTCTCATTTAGTGCAGTAATTCTGCGATTATAGATATTATGTTCCCATTTATCGAGAGAAAACTGAGATTCAGAGAGGGTAAGGGGTTTGCTGAAGATCACACAGCCCAAAAAGTAAAAGAGCCAGAATTCATATTCAGGACTATCTGATTCCAAGGTCCCTGTTTTTTCTTTTAAAAAAAAAAAATTTTTTTTTTAATGTCTTTATTTATTTCTGAGACAGAGAGAGACAGAGCATGAGCAGGAGAGAGAGAGGGAGACACAGAATCCGAAGCAGGCTCCAGGCTCTGAGCTGTCAGCACAGAGCCCGACGCGGAGCTTGAACTCACGAACCGTGAGATCATGACCTGAGCTGAAGTCAGTTGCTTAACCGACTGAGCCACCCAGGCGCCCCGGTCCCTGTTTTTTCTAATATATACAAATATATATATATTTTACCAGACCAATTGTAAGAGACAGATCCTGGTATTACTTTTCAAGCCTAGAGGCCATAAGCTGTTATGTTATTAGTCTGTTATAAACAGGGTAGTCCACAAAGAGCCAGAATTACTTAGCTCTCATGTGGGGGCTCAGAAAATTTTTTTGGATTACAGCCCAGAGAGATCATCCAAAACCAGATACCCCTCAGCCAAAGTGGGATGTCTGATTATTACAAAGTCTATCTTCATGGGAAGGCATGAAGGCCAAGGCTCATATTAAAAAATGAAAAAAGCCAATAGCCTCTACGCCTTTTAAATGCAGACTACGATCCAATTTATGCAAACATAGCTGCAGAATATATATATATTTTTTTTAATGGAGGAAAGGAAATACTATACCAACATGTCAGTGGTGTTATTTCCAGGGGTGGGGTTATGGGTGTTTTTTATCTTCCTCTTCTTATATTTTCCTCTTCTATATTTTCCAACTTTCAACATGAAATAATAAACATGAGCAGAAAAGAGATTCCAGTCTGTGGTTCAAAATGCCTGTGCCTTGGACTGCGAATGAGAAGGAATGTTTGCTGTCATATTTCTGTTCTTTGTCTCTACCCTCCTGCCTCCCACTGCTCAACCCCTGCCCCCTCCAGTGCAACCCCGGTGTTTAAGTGGCCCAAATGCTGGGCATAAGTTGTGAGTGGTTCTCTCCCTCTGTCCCTGTCTGTCTTGCTCTCTCCTATAGCCAAGATCTTGGGGAAGGTGGGAGAAAGTCTAAGCCGGATCTGCTGTGTCCGCCCACCAGTGGAGCGCTTCACCTTTGTGGGTAAGGGAGCAAAGACCTTTCCCGGTCCCGTCTCTTCTTGGTCCCCTCCCTTCATTCATTCAGCAAACATCCCCCTGCCATGGGGTGACCATTTATAAAGCAGTGATGGAGAGAAAACAGTGGTAAACAGGAATGTCCCCAGGCCTGCAGTGCCAAGCAGTTAGGGGAACCCCAAGGGCGTGACCCACCTGCCCTCGGGCTGCCGGGAGACCTCAGCGGTGATGTGTTCATTTCCCATCTCCCACACAGAATGAGGCTACATGCCGAAGAGTTTTCAGGGGCCCAGAGTCCTCCCTCAGGTCCTCCCAGCTCTGGCAGTGTCAGTGTTCCTGCTGATAGGCTACGAACACACACACTCTTTCCTTAATTTTCTGCTTCTGGCTGTTCCCTCAAGGGCTCAGCAGGGATGAGAATATCTGAAGTCTGTGGGGCTCTTTCAGGGTCCCCCAGTTCAACTCTGCAGAGAGCTAAAGGTCCAGACCTCATTCCTTTGACTCTTTGGGACTGATTTCTGCCATTTCTGAGATGTCCATTTTCTGGCATCTTGAAAAGGAACTAAGAGAGATGGAAGAGGAGGAAAGGAGACAGGGGACCAAGATGGCACCTCTGTTGTTCAGTGCACACCCAGTGAACCCCCATGCAGGCATTGCACACTTAAGAGCACAGGTCAAAGTGTCTGTCTTTCTCGTCTTCCACGGGTGTTTGCTGTATCTGTCATGTGACAAATCTCAACATGCTCAGTTTTGCTTGTTCTTTGAACCAGGTAACCACTAAGGAGAGAGGGTCACCTCCTTGTGAGTCTAAAAGCGGTCTCCCTAGGCTTAGAGGACATTGCTTTCGTGGACTACCTCCCTAAAATACAGAAAGAAACAGAAGGCTCTCAGCATGAGTGTGTGTGTGTTCGTCATTGGCTTCCCAGAGAAGCTGTCTAATTCTTAAAGTCCCAGAGATGTGAACTCCTGCCCTGGACCATGAGGAGATGCTCCCTCTCCATATTAGCCTGGACATCTCTCCATTCACAGATGCCCCCTCCCCTGCCACCCCCGTGCAGGGAGGCGATAACCCCCTACTCCCACCTACTCCATCCCATCCCACATACTCCTGAGTAGGCCCCCAGGCGGACCGTGTGTTGGGTAGCATTAAGTCAGTTCCCTAATGCTTCTCTGTTCCCTCTTTCCTCCCTAGACGAGAATGCCAATCTGGGCACGGTGATGCGGTATGAGGAGATTGGTAAGTGTGGCTGGCAAAGCGGAAACACTTGGAGCTTCCTGCCTCAATTAGGGGCAGAGTGGGGAGGAGAGAGGCTTGAATCCCTGGGGTTCTGTTTGCAATCGGGTCTACTCTCCGAATGATTGTTCCAAGCTTGATCATTCTCTTCCTTATCTCCTATCTGGCCAGTTCCCAGGAGGGAGGACTGAATGGGCTGGTGATTTTCCCTTCAGAGCCTCCTCTCCCTCATCCAAAACATGTGGACCTTACTCTTCAGTGCCAGCCAGAGAGATCATTGTTTTGCCCATGACATTGCATGAGACAGAAGAGCTCCCCTGCCCTTCCTTATCTTCTTCCTTATTTTGTGAGCTTGGAGGACAAGGAGGAGAAGGAGCGGAGAGCCAGAGCAGGTGGACAGTGGCTACACTGAGCTGTCGGATGGGAAGGAGCTGACCCATTGGTGGGAATGAGCCGAGTCCTGTGTAACCCTGGGGAGCGAACCAGAAAACTGAATTCTTTCCAAGGTTCCAGAGTGGGTGAGAGACCCAAGTGTGTGAAGCTGAGGAAAGAACAGACAGATGCCAGGATGGAGCTGGTTTTGTCACAGTACCAGGTGACAGGGAGGGGCCCGTGACAATTGGAATGCTTGGGGCTCTAGCATGATGGGCAGCCTGGTGTCCAGCAGACACACTCGATCTTAAATTCCAGCTGCGAAGATACTCCAGGCCATCCCTTCCTGGTATTCCTGTGTCTAGGGCTGGAGGTCAGGTGTTCCTGCCATGGCCCTGGGAGCCTAAGACTGTGCCTAGAGCATCAGGTTCTCTTCCCGGAGGCCCAGCAGATGTGACATCATTTCCAGGGGCTCCTCGGGGTCACGTCCTCTGATCTGCAGAGCAGTGGCGTACCTGAGTTAACTCCTACTGTTTTGTTAGAACCATTTCTAAGAGTTTCAGGACTTTGACAAACTCGTTGTTAAATGCAGCCAATACTAAAGATTATATTAGGTAATGATTAAATAAACTGTATTAACAACAAAGATGGTGGCTACTCAAACCTCCTCACTTCTGAATTATTTTCTGCATTTTAATGTCCTTTATTTACTGGCACTTCACTGTCTTAAAGTCACACAAATCCCAAACACCCCCTCCGGCAAGGATGAGAGCAAAGTCTTGCACTCCTACTTCCTGCATTTCCACACCTGGCAGGGAACTACCTTCCCGGGGAAGTCTTCCTGAGCGGCCAAGCTCAGAGCAGTCTTTAGACTTTCAACTGTGTTCCATGTATGTTTCTCTAGTTCCTTGTTCCAGAAAGAACTGATGGCGGCAAGCTTCAGTCGTGACCTTGTTCGCTTTCCCAGCACCCAGGGCCAGTGTGTTAGGCCACACCTCTTGGGAGCTCCCCCTACAGCAGAGGCCACGCTGATGGGTGTTTGCACAGTGTGTTGGTGTGGCCAGCACCCTCAAGTTCCTTACCTCACTGTAGCCTTGTCGGGGGCAGGGCTAGCCTCACCCCATCTTACTCTTCTTTCCAAGAAAGAAAAGCTGGGTGGCCACAGCTGTCAGGATAGATTCACGGCCTGGTGTGATACAGGCGGCCATTGCCTCAGCGTGCAGGGAGCTGGAAAGGGCCCCAGGGCCTGGGCTTCACATAGCCAGGATTCCTGGGAAGGGAGGGTGGCGGGACAGTGCTGATTCTGCCTCCTGGCTCTGGATCCCTGGATGAGGATGAGCTGGGGGGCTGAAGGAAGGTGGAGAGGAGAGGAGGTGGAAGGGGAAGGAGGCTGCCTTACCTCCAGACTGCTGTACCAGGAGGCCCTGTGGCTCACGAGCCCCTTTTTGAAATCCCCTTGCACCTCACAAGAAACAAAAAGCCACTTTCTCTTAGCTCAGGTAGCATGTAGGGCTCCATTTCCATGCTCTGCTCCTGGGGGTGCCCCAGACCAAAGGCTTTGTGGGCTGGAAACGCTTACATTCATCTCACGCAATAAACCAGGAGAAATCGCTGCTGCCCCCCAGCGGCCATACGTGGGATCCCAAGCTCTGCTAGGGCCTCTGGTCTGTGACAAATGCGTCTGTTCCGGCCCTGCAAGAACAGGTGGAGGCCCCACTTTTTAACTGTCTGCACATTGGCTTAAAACAAACAAACAAACAAACAAACAAACAAACAAACAAACATTATACTCGGGTGGAAAAGTGAGTTCCTGGCTTTGGAATAGAAAAGAGATTCATTTTCGTGGCTGTAGAGCAGGCCTTCTCAACTGAGGACCATTGACATTTGGAAACAAACAATTCTGTGTGGTGGGGGCTGCCATGTGCATTGTAGGGTGTTTGATGGCATTCCTGCCCTCTGAGCACCAGATCCCAGTAGCACAGCCCTCTCCCCGGTCTTGACATCCAAAAATGTCTCCAGGCATTGCCAAGTTCAGGAGACAAAACTGCCCCCCACTGAGAACCACAGACATGAAGAAAGCCAAGGGCCAGCACTTCCTCTAGATAATGCCACCTAACTGAAATTTTAGGCAATCAGAGTTATAGAGTCTCAGCTTCTTTCTCTTCCAACAGAGGACTGACCTGGAACTTGGTGGTTCCAGGTGGGAAATGGGGAACAATAGGATCCCAGGAATGAGCCCAGTCTTGCTCCTCTCAGCCATACGAAGGCTGGTTCATCTCCACAGATAGGGAGTTGGGTCAGAAATCCCACGGCATAACATGGAAGGAAGGAGACACCAGCGGCTGGGACAACACTTTCCCTAGGACCCCCATGCTGCAAAAACAAAGGCCATAATTGTCAGCACAGCCATCAGTCTGCCCAGAGGCTCTTAGCAGCTTGCCTGCATGGCCTCTGTGGTCAGCCTGTCTATTGTTCACTTACTCAGTACATCCTGAGCACCTACCATGTGCAAGTCATTCTGGCAGGCCCTGGGGACATAAGATAAATTAAGGTCCCTGCACATAAGCAGATGATTGGGCTACAGGTTGACTTGGAGAAGAGAAGAGGAGAGGCTGCAGGAATATTTAGGAGTTAAGACCCCAGTGCTCCCGAGGGCTTCCTGAGGACGAGCTGCATGGTGGGTCAATGAGATACAGGCATTGTCATCAGCTCAGCAGCCTTCCTTTTTTGTACCATCTGGAGACTCCTGCAGTAGGGACAAGTTCACCTTCTGAAAGTCCTTGTCAGGTCCCCGAGCAGACTGTGGGGTCTAAGGCAGGCAGACCTACCAGCCATCTCTCAGTGTCAAGGTCCAGGGAGGCAGTGGTCTGTGGAAGGCTCCAAGCAGGGCTGTCTCACTGTTTCGGACAAGATGCCCACAGCCGTGGCCTCTTGTTGGAGGGCCCAGGATGCCTAGGAACTAAACACTCCACACCGAGGCACTCCCTGGCAGAGGTCTCTCCCTCCCTCAGTGGTTCTGAGAATCTCAGGATTCTTTGCTCCCCATTGCTCAGTGTCAGTAAGTCAGTCAGTTTGCTGCCTGTGTGGATGAGCCTTGCTGGGATAATTCAGAGTGGGCTTTAGGAGGGGAGGCGAACAACAGAGAAGCAGGAAGTGCACCTGGGCCGGGGCAGGGCAGGGCACTCAAGCCCTTTGCTGAGGACGGTGGCCCTGTAAAGAGAGGACATCTGTAATTCAGCCACTGCATGGGTACACTCAGTGTTCCCTCAGACCCCCCATCATGTCGGCATTTGTGATGAAAGACAAACCCTGCATAATGCACAGCAGCAGAGAAGCCAAACTCAATGTTGACACTTGAGTTCGATATGGAGTCCAAAGGGCCCTTCGACCTTAGATAAGGCATATAGCTGGTTCCGTCTCTGTTAGGATGACCAGTCGTCCTGGTTTAGCACAAAAAGACCTGTGTCTCCAGAAACCCTTCAGTACCAGGCAAACCAAGACCCTCCTTGAATGGGTAGTTCCTCCCACAGGGGACAAGAGTGGTCTGTAAATGAGCCCCGGGGGAGTGGCAGGCCAAGGTTTCTGCCTGGAAGAGGCAGGTGTTGGAGCCCCAGGAATTGGTGGCTTCTGTATTTCTCAGGGGAAAGGCTGAGAGTCTCCACTTACCCTTTGCAAACTTTGTTCCCCCTCCTCAGAGCTGAGGATCTTGCTGCTGTGTGGCAGTGACCTGCTGGAGTCCTTCTGCATCCCGGGGCTCTGGAATGAGGCAGATGTGAGTAGCAATGCTACGGCAGCACCACACACAGCTGCCATGGGAAAGGTGGGGAGGGTGCACTGGGTTTCAGCCTCCGGTCTCCCCTCCTCCCTACCGCTTCTCCCCCACCCCCAAACCTGACTGTCCTATCTCCTCTGAGCTCCCAGCAGGACCATCCATTCACATCACTATGGGAGAAAATTCTCACCTACCCCAAAAGCTTTATCTCTGACTGTATTTTTACAGTCACTCTTCCCAGTGCTTGCTCCTATAAAGCCCCTGGGAAGAAAGCAATCATCGAATACCTTCTCCAAGTAGTACTTGCAGCGTAGGTGTGTGGCTGAGGCAGTAGGTGGGGGAGGAAGGGATAAAAAAAGCCTTTACCCCTTTGAGGTTATCGTCTGTTTTGTTTTCCTTTGATTCCTTTTGAAGGGGTAGTAAATACCACGCTAGCATTCCCTCAACAAGAAAAAAGGGAGCAGAAGGGGAGGCGTGAATGGCAAAAGGTCAGTAGGATCCTCCTGGAAATTGACCAGGGGTAGAGGGAAACAGGAAGTTAAACTTGTACCACTTAGAAGCTGAATCAGCATCTTTTGTTGCCAGATCTGATGGTGATGGCCATAAACCAGCTAATTCATAAGTTACTCACCCTTCATACATACATTCATTCTTGCTCTTCCATTAATTCATTCATCGGATAACCTGATCTATTGCTACCTCTCAATTCCAGAGCCCTGTGCAAGCTGGATTCTCAAGGCAGTAATTCCAGACCCAGTGCTTTCTTTATTAACTTGTTGCGTGACCCCATGCCAAGCACTCAACTCTCCGGGCATCAGTGTTTTCCAGTTTTATTGAGATAGAATTGATATGTAACATGGTATTAGTTTAAGATGTATAATGCAATGATTTGAGATATGTGTATATTGCAAAATATTATCACAGCAAGTTTAGTTACAACTCGGTTGTGTTTTTTAAATCTGTAAATCTATAGAATGCTATCTATCACATTCTAACATTTCAAAAAATATGCAGTACAGTCCCTACCCACAAGTGTCAGGTGGCAAGACATATACCTATGAAAATTTTTTTTCAGGATATATATACAGATATATATATCTCTGGAGAAAGAGAGAGGGAACATTCAAGACCAGACTCAAGATTCCAGTTCTATTCCAACACAACTCATGACAAAATCCATTTTGAGCCCCAGTTTTTCCCATCTCTAAAATGGTGTAATAATAATGCCTACCTCATAGCATTTGGGGAAAATTAAATGACAGTGTGTACCTCAAGTGCCTAGCCTAGTGCCTGAAACACAGCTACATGCAACGAACATTCATAAGTGAATTCACCTAAATAGCCTCATAGACATACACATAGATATTCCAGGTGAAGTGCTGTGGGAGGAACGGGAGGGCAGGGAGAGTTTCCCGGAGGTGAATTACACTGTGTGGGCCTTTCATCTCCACCCCTGGACCATTTCTCGGAGGTGAAATTCTAAACCTTCATTCAGTTCTGGATTAAGTGGCTTAATGAACTTTTACTTTCCTCTCTACTTCACAAGGTGCTGTGAAAGTAGACAGTCATGTGGCCCAAGTTATGTACAAGATCTCAGCAGAGCTCTTTCAAGAATCTAGGCACATCCGGGCAGCTGCAGGGGAGTGCATCCCTTGGGGAGGCCTGGGCAGTCCTGGAGGGTGCACTTGGCAACTGCGGGCAGCCTGCAGGGCCGCTTACATGAGCAGAGAATCTCTAGGGCCCCCTCTCTGGGGCAGACCCAGGCTTTGTGGAGCCTGAAACTTACAGCATTTGGGACCCTGGAGGCACAGCCGGTCCCTCTCTGCTCCTCCCAGTTAGATCGCTGATTTCTGGTCCTCTGACTTCTCTCCAAAATGGCTGCTCTTGCGGTTGTCAGATCCGACGTTTGAAGACCGAGAGAAGGAGCCCCAGGTCTCTCCTCTTCCCACTGGGCCCTGGTGCTGAAATGACATGGTGGTTAAGAAAAAAATTGGAGAAACCAACAGCTGTTGATTTACTGGGAATGTGACAGGGAAGGTGGAGCAAGACCCTCATTATTCAGCTGTGCTCCCCCTTGGTTGGTTACTCTGAAGACCCAGAACTCCCAGCCTGGCTACTCCCAGAGGGCACAACAAGGGGCTCAGCAGGAGCCCATATCTATACTGTCCGGGTGGTAAGAATTCCAGTCCACAGCACAGAAAGCAGGGATTTGGGTGCTCAAAGCTCACTCCAGAAGGCTTTCTGGAACTTAGGGCTCTACCTCCCCATCCCCACTCAGCCAAGTCCTCTGTCCCCTAATTTAATCCACAGCCAATCTGTGGGGTCCTTAGAATTATGGCACCTGAGGTAGAGGCCAAAAAAAAAAAAAAAAAAAAAAAATCAAGGAGCTGTTTTCTTACATAACAAGTGTGAATCTCAACCCACAAAAGAGGTGTGCTAGAAATATCACCTTTGATTTATTTAAATCAAATTAAAATTCAAGTCCAAATCTATCCCACAGTGTTGATGGGAAGTTAGTCTCAGTTATTATGTTAATGATTAGTAGAACCTGAAAGGCTTCGGTGGACCCTGAACATGAACATTAGTTCATCAGGTTCCCCGCAGACATCGTCCCTGTCTGGACCTTTGTGGTCACTTGAAGGTGGTAGCATTCTGCAGGGCTCATGGCTGAGTCTGGAAGTCCAGCGCTGGGTCTCACCTGCCAATGATAACCAGGCCCCATTTTCTTCTGAGGTTTTGCCCCTCGGAGGGGGCAGGGAGGAGGGAGTAGCTCCCACAGACCTCTAGCTTCTTTCTAGAAGTGGGGGTATGGTGGGCAGGGAACAGCAGAACCTCTTCTTTCTATTCTACAGGTATCTTTCCTATTTTCTCTCTTCCTCAGGATACCTGGCAAAATCTCTTCAGTGAGTTTAAAGCCACTGACTGCAAAACGTTTTCTGCTCTGCAAATTAGAGAACCAGGTCCAGTAAAGGGTCTGGTCCTCTGCTAGAAGTAGGGTTGTGCTGGGCAGAGGGGGATGTAGGGAGGACACAACTAGTTAATAGCTCAGTGGATTACTCCACTGGCCTTGTTTGAGGATGGTTGGATCTCAGGGTCTAGAAAAGGAAGGTCTTACTTTCAAGACAGGGTACAGGGTGAGTCCCGCTTACTCTACTAGAAAGTTCTGTCATCTGGAGTTCTCCTGGAAGGACTCTATTTTAGGGTTTTCAGTTCCTAACCATGAGAATACCAGGTATGAGGTTTGTGAGACCTGCTTCTATCCCAGATTTCATTCCTTCATTCATTCCTTCATTCATTCAAGCCTTATCAGAACACATTGTTCTTCATTGTCTGGTATCCCAAGTGATACTTGTTGACCACAGACCTCCGTTTAGTGATCATGAGCCCAAACCCTTGAATCTGCCCATGACTGGGAACAGAAGGTGGGGAGGAGAGCCAAGCTCCTTGGGAAGGTTATAGGCCCCGGCTCCACACCCAAGCCTCCCCTATCCTTCAGACGCCTCAGGATTCTGAAGGCAGGAGAGAAGCCACTAGTTCAGACAGGTCTGGGGAGAAAGGAGACTCTCCACCCTGCTGTAAAGAAAGCTCAAAGGGGTCTGTGGAGCAGCTTTGCCCCCAGCCAGGCTGGGAAGAGGCTGATTTGATCTGTCCTGCAGCAGGACTACCAAGGTGTCCTCCAGCCGGGTCACAATTTCTATTCTCTTCTCCACTGAATCCATCTAGTTCTTTCAATCGGGATTCCGGAACCAGTGCTCTCCACCCAGAAATCTAATCACACAGCTAAAGGAACAACCCCACCTCCTAACACATCCCTTGGGCATTTCCTATTAGGCACAAAGATCCATTAGCCCACAGTGAATTCTGACCTCTGACCAATGACACACCCTTCCCCTTACATTCCAGGGGGAGAAGATTCCATACATATTCATCAAGTTTCTCTCCATGGAATACAAAAGAACTGCTTGTGCAGCCTGGCAGTTGGCTTTTTCATTCTTGGTTCCTGAGAGAATTCAAGATCCAGGCTCCTGGGCCAGCCTTGGGGATCAGCACTCATGTTCCATAGCCCCATAGCCCCTGAGCCCATCCCATCCCTGAGTTTTTATTACAGAGCTCGTCTCCCTTAGGGGACCTGATCTTTGCTGTGCCACACCCAGGCACCAGCACCAAAGCAGGTATCCAAGCATGGACCAGGATCTGTGGGAAGTCAAGGCCAAAGGATAGACGGTGACCAGGAAATTTCTGACCAGGAAATTATACTCACTCCCTTCCCCCAAATAAAACCCATTGTCTAGGGCTCTTATGCTGTCAGCTTCTTTGTCCATCATATTATGATGGAAGGCAGTCTGGCAAATTAATTCCAATTTAAGCATTCTTTCCTTCAATCAATCTTGCAGTGAATACTTACGGAGTGCCCAGTACTAATATAAGCATGCTATTTGTCCTTAAGGCACTTGCAGTCTAAAAATACCTTTTTCATTATATCAGTTTTTTATATTACATAAAATAAAATTGTAAAAAGTTTAGAAGAGTTCCTGAACCTCGTAAGCACTCAATAAATGTTGGTTGTTATTCATCTATTGGTTTTAAAATATTCACTGGGTACCTACCAAGTGCCAGACATTGTTCTCGGGCCGAATGAGCAGAGAAAACAAAACAGACAAAGTTCCCCACCATGTGCACTTTACTTTCTCGTGAGGGAGCTACACATAAACACTTCGACTGTTTTTCAGGGATTAGTGCAATCAACCCCTAACACACTCCTGTGAAGGGGAATCTCCATTCACATGTACAGGTGTGAATGCCAGGGCTCACATGGATTGTGACTTGTCGAAGACCACATAGCTGTTAAACAGCAGAGCCCAACTTCACACAAGTCATCAGATCCCTAATCCATAAAAGACAGACAATGAGAAGAATTTTATATATATATATATATATATATATATATACACACACATATATATATATATATATATATATATATATATATATATATATGTGTGTGTGTATATATATATATATATATATATATAATTCCTGGCAGGCTGTAAGAGGGGAGCACCTGGGCTGGGCTTTGAATGAGGGGCAGGATTGTGTTATGTGGGTGGAAAGAGAAAGGGCTTTTCGGTTTGAGAGTAGGCTGTAAAAGATCTAATGGTGGGAACAAGAGCTTCTGGGGAGATGGTTCTGGCTGGTTGAAATAGAAGGTTTATCTTGGTCTTTATTTGAGAAAGCTTTTTGACTTTTCAGCAAATAGGCAAAATCATTAAGTTCAATGATTAAATGTATTAGTTGCTTTTGAATGTTATTTGCATTTTAAATGAGCAACATTTGGGGCGCCTGGGTGGCTCAGTCTGTTAAGCGTCCGACTTCGGCTCAGGTCATGATCTCACAGTTCATGAGTTCGAGCCCCGTGTCGGGCTCTGTGCTGACAGCTCAGAGCCTGGTGCCTGCTTCAGATTCTGTGTCTCCCTCTCTCTCTGCCCCTCCCCTGCTCATGCTCTTTCTGTCTCAAAAATAAATAAAAACATTAAAAAAAATTTTTTTTAATGAGCAACAGTTACTAATTGACCTGAAGGAATGAAAATCTAAAGGTGGAACAGTAGGCACCAGAAGTAGGTTGATAGGAAATTGTTTTTTCTTTTTCTTTCTTTTTGTACTTCTTGAAACCCAGCATTCTAGCCTCTGATTGGCTATACCCTACATTTTTCCAGCCAACGAGTCATGGGCCAACTGCTTCCTACATCCACCAGCTATGGGAAAACAACCAAGGAAAATAAACAGAGGAAGAGCCTGGGGCACTAGCCACTCCAGAAGAAATCCCAGGGCTCCAGGACTAATAGAGCAAAGACAAACATTTGGTCTTTCAGGCTCAGATGGTTTTTATCAGACCTTCCAGCTCCAGCCAGGAAGCCCGATGGACACTTCCACCCCGGGGAATTAGGCCCCCACACTGATAAAAACCAATGCCGAATTTACAGGCTAGGGGTAGGAGGCTTAGCTCGTACCATGGGAGATTCTGGTTCTCATGTGAAAGATAATGTTGGTTTGGAGTTCAAGCTTTTGACTTGAGTCTGGAATCTCTTGCCTTCCCACACCCCCAGTCAAATTGGAAATGGGGATGGGGATAATTTCCTCTGGGAAACCCCTCTGAAGGATCATTCATTTGCCCTTAAGAGAACCATTGTGGAAATGCCTTCCCACTTTCTCAACTCAGAGCATACTAACCTCTGCCCTGATTTCCCTCCAGAGAGGAAGAGAGGCCAGAACAAGGGTGGAGGATTCTTATTTATTTACTTACTTATTTATTTATTTTAATTTACATACAAATTAGTTAGCATGTACTGCAACAATGACTTCAGGAGTAGATTCCTTACTGTCCCTTACCCATTTAGCCCATCGCCCCTCCCACCACCCCTCCAGTAACCCTCACTTTGTTCTCCATATTTATGAGTCTCTTCTGTTTTGTCCCCCTCCTTGTTTTTATATTTTTTTTGTTTCTCTTCCCTTATGTTCATCTGTTTTGTCTCTTAAAGTCCTCATCTGAGTGAAGTCATATGATTTTTGTCTTTCTCTGACTAATTTCACTTAGCATAATACCTTCCGGTTCCATCCACGTAGTTTCAAATGGCAAGATTTCATTCTTTTTGATTGCCGAGTAATACTCCATTGTATATATATACACCACATCTTCTTTATCCATTTATCCATCAGTGGACTTTTGGGCTCTTTCCATACTTTGGCTATTGTTGATAGTGCTGCTATAAACATGGGGGTGCATGTGTCCCTTCGAAACAGCACACCTGTATTCCTTGGATAAATGCCTAGTAGTGCAATTGCTGGATTGTAGGGTAGTTCTATTTTTAGATTTTTGAGGAACCTCCATCCTGTTTTCCAGAGTGGCTGCACCAGCTTGCATTCCCAAAGGGTGGAGGATTCTTTACTGAAATGGGTGGGGCATATTGCAGAAGCTCCTAACCCACCATGTGGCTTCTGCTGGACATCTTTCCTTGCATCTTTTGCAACCCAGTTGGAAGTATACAAAATTCTATACTCCAGAGGGCATTGTAGAGTAATGAATTGAGAATGGCCCATGATAAACTTGGAGGAAAAATAAGAGAATATATTTTCAAACCAAAAAAGTTTCAAGTTGCTAAAATGCAAGTCTTAGAAAATGGATCTAGAAGAGGTTTAATGTGGCAGAAAGAGCCTTTAAAGCAGACCAGAGTGGGTTCAAATCCATGAGTGTCCCATGTTCATCCCTGAACATCCTCATCTGAAGAAGAAACACAAGTGGGCCCAAGTCACCTATGTGCTGTACCTACAGAAGAGAGCACTGTTTGGGGGAGATGGTCAGGATTCTGAACCCTGATTTCAGAATGATACTATAGAGGATCTAACCAGGTAGGCTTGCCTGGGTAAATCAATGTACATTGGATCCTATTGTCAATGGAAGTTAAGCCTTCTGTTTAAAACACTCCAATGGCTTCTGTTTGCAATTGGAATGAAATCCCATCTTTGATCTCTGGTCCTTGTCTGCTTTTCCTACTTCTCTGTGCCTCAGTCATACCTGTTTGTTTTATTTTTGAATAGTTTTTCCCAGCTCAGGGCTGCAGGCTGTGTGCTAACTGGGAGTGCTCCTGCCCCAGGTGTCTCTAAGTCTGGCCCCTTCTTGTCATTTTGGTTTCAGCTTGAAGATCATTTTTGTTTTACATTCAATATTGTACTTAATTCCACCTCATGTTTTATTATTTGCACTTTTGTTTATGGTCTCTCTCTACTGGAAGGTAAGGTGTGTGAGTACACTATACGTGCCTGTCTTATTTGGCAACACCAGGATAGTGCCCCTTTCACCATATACACAGTTTGTTGAATGAAAGAATGAAAGGGCACCTGAATACAGGTTGATTGGAGGAGGTTAGCCCATAAGATAGTTTAAGTTCACCATGAGATACGGCCCAAACTTTTACCAGTTACCCATTAGACATTAACCACTAGAAGATATTAGCCACTCAATAGTAACCTGCCCTTGTCCTTCATAGCAAGGGATATGGTTGAAATAATTAATCCTTTGTTTAATGCCTCCTGCTAGATAGTGATTGATTCAGGAGATGAAGCCATATCTGTCTTGTTCAACACTCTGTCCTTGGTGCCCAGGAAAAGTACTTGGCTAAGAACACAGGGCACCCCCAACTCAAAGCATTCCCCAAATCCAACAGTACAGATCGTGAAATTCAGTCTCCTGGAGAAGTTCACATCCCTTCTAGGAGATCTGCCGCCTGGGTCCTCATGAGTGTTCTCTTTCCCAAGGCCAAGTTGCTTCCTGCCTCAACATGTCTCATATCCTTCCTTCAGATTCCCCACATTTGGGGAAGCAGAGTCTGCCTCCTCCCACTTCCTCTCTCCATCCCCACCCCTGCTTCTCCTGGGGAACCTTTGACCAGAGGATGAAAAGATATAATCAAAAAGCTGTGTCCAAGAGCAGGAAGTTGAAACAGGATGAATGTCACAGACCCCCACCTCAGACATGACAGACCAGAGCTACACTGAGAGGGCCACTCCATGCCGGGGGTAGGGGGAGATTGTACCCTGATCCTGCTAACTGTGCTGTGGCAGTATGGGATCACATTGGTCACCATCGGGAAAGGGACTTGCCAACCAAGACAGCTCTGCTACCCTGGCTACTCACCCACATCCCCACCCCCAAGGCAAGACCTGCAGAGAATTCTTCATGAACACACAGGAGACATTGGTCACATCCTGCTGGAATAACAGCTCCATTCCAGGGGCCTGAGCACACTCCTGCAGGCTTCTTGGGCAGGGAGAGCCTGAGCAAACTTGTTTCCTGGGTCAGATGTCAGCCCCAACCACCCCCACTCCCTAGGGCACAGGGTGACCTCCTCATTTTTGCCGGAATCCTCAGAGGTGCTTGTCTCACGAATATCTCATTTTGGCCTCCTCCCAAACCAGGCCAGAGAACTAGCAGTTTAGGCAACTGCTCATGTGATTTACAGCAACAATTTCCCAAAGGTTGGTGCACATCAGAAGGATTAGGGAGCTTTGTGAAGAGAGGGGCTACAGCCCATCCTAGACATGTTATATCAAAATCCCTGGGGTAAGAGCTGCGGGATCTGCTTTTGTTGTGAGTTTTAAAGCTCCCCCAGGTGATTCTACTGACCAATCAGATCAAGTCTAGGAGTCTGCAAAAGTAAGCTCACCCTTACTTATCATAGGATGTGAGAGTCTATCTTTCACATAACTTCTTTGGGGCTCCAGAACTCCCATTAAGTAACATGGGCTCCTTGCCGGATCCCGAGACAGGGAGACCTTATCGGTTAATGCCTCAGAGATGGCTGCCAGACAAGACTCTGCAGGAATCTACTTATTCAACAGCATTTATTAAGCATGTTTGAGGTGCCAGATTCTTTTCCCTTGGGACAGTGATGACTAAAACACACAAAATTCCCTGCCCTCACGGAGGCTACCTTTATAGGAGAGAAAGAGACAAAAATAAGGTTAAACAACAACAACTGTGTGTGTGTATCTGTGTGTGTGTGTGTGTGTGTGTGTGTGTGTGTGTGTGTGTGTATGATGTTAGATGGACACAAAGGCTAAGGAGGGGTGTGAAACCTAGGAAGGTGTAGGGACTGTGAAGGTGTGGGTTGCATGTGGGTCTGTGTACATAGCGTGGTCTTGAAATGGTGTGGTCTCATTGAGAAGGTGATATTTAAGTGAAGAGTTTTGAGTCAAGGAGCAGCATGATCTATTTTAATACTTTTAGTCTGGCTGTTGGGAATAGACTGAAAAAGGGAAGAGAAAAACAAGGAGACCCGAGCAATCCAGGTGAGAGGCTATGGGGATGAATTAGTTTTCTGTTGCTGCAGGTTGGTGGCTTAAAACCACACACGTTGATGTTCTTACCCTTCTGGAAGCCAGAGGTTCGAATAGGTTTCACTGAGCCAAACCCAAGTTGTTGGTAAGGTCACATTCCCTCCAGAAGCTCCAGGGGAGAATCTGTCCTTGCCTTCTCCAGCTTCTTGAGCTGCATTGGTTGTCTTCCTTGGCTCATGACCCCTTCTTTCCATCCTCAAGACCAACAATGGAAAATCTTCAAATCTTCTGCTCTCTCTTTGCATCATCTCTCTTCTGTGTTAAATTTCCCTCTGCCTCCCTCTTGTAAGGACACTTGTTATTGCCATTAGACAGCTCACCTAGGTTATGTACGATAATTTCAAGATCCTTAGCTTAATCACATTTGCATATATGTTGCTTTATAAGATAAAATTCACAGCTTCCAGAGATTAGGACCTGGTTATCTTTGGGGGCCATTATTTAACCTACCAAAGGAGGCTTGGGCCAGGATATACTTGATGGAAATGGTGAAAAATAAGCAGATTCTTGGATTTGTTTTGAAGATGGAATTGATTTGGTTACCTTTTAAAAAAAAAGGTTTTTTAACATTTATTTATTTTTGAGAGACAGAGAGAGACAGAGCATGAGCAAGGAGGGGGCAGAGAGAAAGGGAGACACAGAATAGGAGGCTCCAGGCTTTGAGCTGTCAGCACAGAGCCCAATGCAGGGCTTGAACTCATGGACCACGAGATCATGACCTGAGCCAAAGTCGGACGCTCAACTGACTGAGCCACCCAGGTGCCCCTGATTTGATTACCTTTTAGATGGAACGTGGGATGTGAGAGAAAGACAGCCATCAAGGAAAATGCCAAGGCTTTGGCTTGAGCAATTGTGAGAAGAGAGTTTCTATTTCCTGAAATGAAAAAAATATAGGAAATGCATTTTGGGGGGGTATGAAGATTGATTGACTTATTGATGTCAGAGGGTTCAGGGGCCTGTGGACATTTTAGATTTGAGATGCCCCATCTAAATAGGCATATTGAAAGGGCTGCTGGATATATGAGTTTGAAGGTCAGGAGAGAAGTCTGTGCTGGAGGTATTAATTTGGGAGCCTTCAGTCTTTAAAGCTGTGAAACTGAGTGAAATCATTAAGAGTGTAAGTATAGATAGGAAAAAAGAGAGAGAGAAAGGTCCAAGGACTGAGGCCTGGGGGGACTCCAATGGGTCAAGGTACGTGATATGAGAAAGAACCAGCACAGGGAGACCCAAAATTGCAGCTGCTGAGGTAGGAGGCAACTGGCAGAGGGTGGTCTCCTTGTCTCCTGGTCTCCTGGAGAGAGAGAGGCCAGGTGAAGACAGGAGGCAGGGATTGGGGGTGGCATGGGAAGGACAGCTAAGTCCCTGCACAAGATGGATACCTATGGGACTGAGGGTACACTTCACCAACTCTAGCGTGTGACAGCTCTCCCACCCCCAAATGCACACCCACACAAACACGCTCTAGACCCAGTGCCCTAGGGTCTGGCCAAAGTTGCAGAAAAGCTCTGCAGTCTCTGACCCAAACCTCTGCAGATATGCGGCTTGGATGTGGTTAAGCTGTGTCTTGTCCTGTAGACCCTGTCTCCCTTGCCCCGTCTGGGATCCCCAGGGGGCAGGCCTGCCACCTGTTTCTGGAAAAAGAATATATCTCAAGCAGCAAGGTCTCCATCTGCTTGCCACCCACTGAGCCACCTGGCACTGTTACTGATTGAGTGCTCAGATCATTAGTTCCTGAGTGGGAAGCAGCAGCTGCACTAATGTCACCCATAGGGTGATCCCCCGTGAGGCCCGACTCCACTCTGAACCACTCCGAACGAAAGGTTTCATGCTTTTAATGAGAATGCTCACTTAAAACAGCCCCATTATTTCATGCATCATATATGGAACACCTACCAAGTTCTCAGAATCAAATTGAAGGTATTACACCATGTACACCAGGTATCTTGAAGCAACTACATAGCCAGGCAGTTGAGGAAGGTCCATGTACATGTACACCAACTTGGATGGATTCCCCTCTTCCCCTCCCCCACCTCCCTTCCCCTCTCTCTTTCCCCTCCTGTCCTCTCCTCTTCTCCCTTCTTTTTTCTCTCTCTCTCTCTACACTACCACTTCCCCGGAGTTTTTTGTTTTTTTAATTTTTTTTTAACGTTTATTTATTTTTGGGACAGAGAGAGACAGAGCATGAACGGGGGAGGGGCAGAGAGAGAGGGAGACACAGAATCGGAAGCAGGCTCCAGGCTCTGAGCCATCAGCCCAGAGCCCGACGCGGGGCTCGAACCCACGGACCGCAAGATCGTGACCTGAGCCGAAGTCGGACACTTAACCGACTGAGCCACCCAGGCGCCCCTCCCTGAAGTTTTAAGTGGAACTTAGACCACCAGTCCTCAGGCTGGTTGCGTATTGGAATCACCTGAGAAGTTAAAAAAAAAACCTGTTGATGCCTGGGTCCCATTCCCAGAGATCCTGACTTAACTGATCTTGGGTGTGAGCTGGGCTTCAACAATGTTAAAAGCTCTTCAGGTAATTCAAATTTGCAGCCACATTTGAGAGCCAGTGCCTTGGGTTACCTACTGAGTAGTTGGGTCTACCTCCAACTCCTTGCCCGGCCTCTCCCTAACGTTCTGGTTTATAGGACAAACGCGTGGTGCCAGTTTGCCCAATCTGAACACTACCGGGAGATGCAGCATGCTGTGTAAGGCTGTGTTATCTTCCAAATGGCCCGACCCAATGGGGGCTCTGATGCTGTATAGGTAGCTTCCAAGTTCTCTCCACAGCCTCCCTCTCAGGGTACCTTCCACCAGCTTTTTGTCTCAGCAACATCAGAGTTCCAGCCGTGACTATAGCTCCAGGTGTAAGCAGTGGAGAAGTAGGGTAAAGGTGGATGGAAATACCCAAGGACACGTGTGCACATGCACGGGCGTGCACGTGCATACTCAACCATAATCAATAAATTAGACTTAGAAGTAGAATTCTGCTTATACAGAAATTGTCTGATAGAGAAGTGGCCACAGTGCTCCATTATGTCTGTTTTTGTGGCACTTATTAGGAGGAAGACCTGGGTCCCTTGCCACCAGAGCAGGTCTTACTCAATGAGCTGCACTGCTTAAAAGCAACCTGTCTCCCCCTCCCTTCTTTCCCCATCTGGGATCCTTAACTGGCAAGATCTAAACAGTAATATGCCTGGGCTAGACCCAAGTCTATTAAATGCCGTAACTTTCAGGCTTTTTGAAAATAAAAATTTGCATGAGTTTCCAGAAAGCAACTTGGTAATATGTCTCAAGAGCTTGAAATATGTTTGTGAGATATGTTCATCTATATCATGCATCATAAATATGTTCATATATATCAGTTTTTATGCTTTAATCTAATTATTTTACTTCTTATCTTAAGACAATTAAGAAGGGTAGAAAGATTTATATATAAAGATCTTCAACAAAGTGTTATGTATACTTATAAAAAATCAGACATAACTGTACACATTTTATAATACCAGATTGGTTTAATGTCATGTATAGCATAGTGCAGATAATGAAGTATACAGACTGTTAAAACTTAATGTTTTCAAATAATTTTTAACAATGTGAAAAATGCTCACGATATAATGCTAAATGAAAAGTATAGGAAAATGATTAATTTTTTCAATTTAATCCAGTTGTAGATATATACACTTATTTGTAAAGAAGGAAACACTGGGCAGAAATACACTATGTTAAGAGTAGTTATCTGGATTGTGTGATTGTGGCTGATTTTTACCCCCTGAATTTCCCAAGCTTATACTGTGTCTGTAACCAGAAAAAAACATTTTTTTTTTTAATGAAAAGGTTTCATTTCTCATTATGGCAGCAAGCATTTATCAGAGGCTGATCTCAGAAGTGACCCCATAATAATCTTCCTATCACTGCCTGTGGGCACACAGGCATTCCAAGCCCTTCCGTGCTCTTCACCACCCTTAAGCCCCCAGCAGCTTTGACATGGGTGAGCGAGGGAGCATTCCAGCCTTCTGAGTAGTCTGGCTGGGAGCTGGGGTGCACTTGCTGGGCAGCGGGACCTGTGGCCTATGAGGGTGTCTACCACGTACGGACTATGTGTCCTTCCTATTACTCTTCAGTATAAAGAACTCAGCAGGAGCCTCAGGAATTGGAGAGGTCTTGCCCAGACATGCAGGAGTACATTTATTCATTCAGTCTGGAGGTATTTATTTAGCATCTTCTGTGTGCCAGGTGAAGTTCCCACTCGTCCCACGAACACTGTTACAGGTTGTTACTTGAAGCAGCTGACTCGTAGAGTTGAGAAGGCAAGCTGAAGACTAAAGCTTGCGGTTCCACATGAAAGATCATTCCACCTGCTAAGGAGTTCCTTAGTAGGCGCTGGAGTCATGGTCTCATCAAAGGATGCTTTCTCTGTTTTTTCAGATGGAGGTGATTGTGGGGGACTTTGGGATTGTGGTGGTGCCCCGGGACGCAGCTGACACAGATCGGATCATGAATCACTCCTCAATACTCCGCAAATACAAAGTGAGTCCTTCATCTCCTGGCTGCTGTAGCTCTGTGGCGTGTTCCTTCTCTGAGAGGCCTGGGGTCTGGAGGAATGAGGGCACCCACGGAGTGTAGTGTGAGGGACTGGCAACCTGCTTTCTCTGCTCTATCCCCAGAACAACATCATGGTGGTGAAGGATGACATCAACCATCCTATGTCTGTTGTCAGCTCAACCAAGAGCAGGTACGCTTGGCAAACAGCCAGAGGGAACTTGGTCAAATGGGCTCACAAGTTTTATACAACTTTCCTCAGTTCAAGCTGACCCTTACATTTGCTGACACCCTGCTGCCTGGTATTCAGCCTTCTTTGGGGACTTCATGTATTTGTCCCCAGTCATTTACTTAAAAAAATTTTTTTTAACATTTATTTGTTTTTGAGAGACACAGAGAGAGACAGAGTGCAAGATGGAGAAGGGCAGAGAGAGAGAGAGAGAGAGAGAGAGAGAGGGAGACACAAAATCCGAAGCAGGCTCCAGGCTCTGAGCTGTCAGCAAAGAGAGGGAACCAGGGCTCAAACTCATGAACCTTGAGATCATGACCTGAGCTGAAGTCGGATGCTTAACGGACTGAGCCACCCAGGTGCCCCTCCCTCCAGTCATTTACTTTTTTAACATTTTTTTTTTAATTTATTTTTGAGACAGAGAGAGACAGAGCATGAACAGGGGAGGGGCAGAGAGAGAGGGAGACACAGAATCCGAAACAGGCTCCAGGCTCTGAGCTGTCAGCCCAGAGCCCGATGCGGGGCTCAAACTCATGGACCGCGAGATCGTGACCTGAGCTGAAGTCGGACGCCCAACCGACTGAGCCACCCAGGCGCCCCTCCAGTCATTTACTTTTAAAGGGGAGCAGGTCCTTGACTAGTTTTAGCTGGTTTGTGGGAGGAAGGGGATGGTTTTAATTTGAGACTCTTTAGTGTGAGGTAGTTATGAAGTACTGTATTAATAAGAGTATAGGCTAAGCTGCGATAACAAAAAGAGCCAAAATAGTCACAGTTTAAGAAAATGTTTATTTCCCTCTTACTGAAGTCAAAAGAAACTGACCTCTGACCTCTTCGATGTGAAGCCCCTATCTGTGGGTCCACAGCTGCTGCCATGACTGCTGGAAAGGGCAGGAACTTGGTCTTTAAAAAGGTGACTCAGAGTTGTGCAGATCACTTTCCCCTGCATCCCACTGGCTCAGCCTCAGTCACACGGCTATACCTCCCTTCAAGGGAACCAGGGAAAGAGACAGTATGTGCTCATGTGTAAATACTTAAAGAGTAGCATCAAATTGAGAGGTGAGAGCTGAAACCCAATGGCAATGGCCAATGAGGGGAGAGGAGAAGGATTTGGCTCCAAACATGGCTGCACAATAAAATTACCCCTCAAACTTACACGAGCACACAAATTCCTGTGTCCCATTCAATCCCACTGAATCGGAATTTATGGTGGATGGGCCTAGGAATTTGCTTCCTGGGTGATTCTGATCAAGTTGGGGTTAGCATTTGGAAACCACAGATACAGACCACTTTTTCAAGAAGTTCCCTGTGAACTGTTCAGGGAGCCACTCAGGGAACCTGGCTTGCCTGCAAGATCAGGACAGTATATGCATTGAAAAGGCAACGAGCCAGCCTCTGAAGAGGTCTCACAGGGCAGGGCTCAGATGCCTTTTAGAATCTCGATATCTGGAGGAGTATGTGCATTTTTTCCAAATAGCTCCTTGGGGCCTGACATTCCCAAGACCATCATATGAGTAGAGAATGGAAGCAGCCAGACCAAGTCTGGAGCACAGCTGTGAAGAAACCAAAGTGTATCACCAGAACGCTTTCGTACCTGGTACTGCCTTCCTCCACAGCCTCCAGGGCTTGTGAGAAGGGGCTCAGAAGAGGTCATCTTCTTCTCTGTCAGGGCTCCAGTAGGAAGGAAAGGAGTGGTCAATCAGGAGATTCATTTTCATGAATGCAGAAAAACACAAAGGAGTGAAATAAGAATAGCTAACACACTGAAATACCTACTGTGTGTTTGGACTATTCTAAAGGCTTTGCATAACGATGCATTCAATCCTTTTATTTTTTTCAAAACCTTTTGATAACTGAAGGAGATAGGCCCAAACATTACCCTCATTTTACAGGGGAGAAAACTGAAGGACAGGCTTAATTAACTTGCTTCAGGCCCCTCAGTTAGGAAATGGCAGAGCCAGGGTGAAATGGAGTCACCGGGGTGTGGGAGGGATCCTGGGACAAGCAAGCTCTCCCCCCCATAGGGAAGCCATTTATGGAGCCCAGCAGAGGCAGACACCGGGATGTGGGGTAAACCCTTCCTCTGATGGAGAAGGGGCAGGCCAGTCCTCCTGCCTTGCAGGGAGGGTGTCCTCTGACGACCGTCTCTTCTCATCCAGGCTGGCCCTGCAGCACGGGGACGGCCATGTCGTGGATTACCTGTCCCAGCCGGTCATCGACTACATTCTCAAGAGCCAGCTGTACATCAATGCCTCGGGCTAGCAGCCACACGGCGCTGGGCTCCACTCTCCCCTCGTCCTCCGCCAACATACTGGCCCCTCCAGTCTCTGTCAGCCCCCCGTTTTCCTCTCTGTTGCTCCGTCTCCTCATCCTGACTGTTCTCCCCACTTGCTGACTCAACCCTCCACGGTGTGGGGGCCTGCAGAGAACCACGGCACACCCTATTCAGCAGTCATCTTTGGACAGACTTTCCTCTAGTCTCCGGGTCGGGGGTGGGTGAGGGAATAGGGTGGGAGGTGGGGGGAGTGCAGTCCTTAGAGATGTGCTGGTATCTGTCTCCCAGCATGCTCTAGAGAGCGGCTCCGGGCCCGTCCTCCCAGCATGCTCTGGGGAGGCGGCTCTGGCTCTCGCCTTCCCAGCATGCCCTTTACCATGAAGGGCTATTTTTCTTTCTTTTTTTCTTCCTGCTCTTGTTTTTTTGGTGTGGTTTTTTGTTTGTTTGTTTGTTTGTTTGTTTTGGTTTGGTTTTTGGTTTTTGGGGTTTTTTTTTTTTGTTTTGTTTTGTTGTTCACTCCTCATAGAATTTGGATGAAATCCGTTTGCGTGGTTCTTTATGTTTGTAGTCTCAATGCATTCCTGTGGGGTTAACCTCCCTTTTGATCGGACACTGTAACCAGCCTCAGCGCTCAGTATGTGGGTGAGGGCCACACCCGGTAAAGGAGGCCAGGCCGCCTCCACTTTCCCAACACTCCCTCCCCCACTCACCCACTCACACCCTCCACACCCATACACCTACACACAGCAACAGTCTAGGGTCGGGACTGAGGCTTCCAGGTTCTGAAACCTGGGAGGCATATCTGGGAATAGTAGGGTTTCTCAGAAGAGTTTGAGTCTGTTTCCTTTGTTTTAGAAGATCATTTTCCTGATGCTCTGGGCCTGTGATCACACGGAGCCAGTCTATCGTCATATCCTGGTGGCATTTGTACAGTTTCTCATTTGGACTGTGACTGATGGCACAGTGGGTTCCCTGCCAGCCCAGCATTTCCAAGGAAGCTTCAGGTCACCACCTAAGCCCTTGGAGGTCATAGCTAGCTACATCCCTGCCTCCAAAAAGAATCACATATTCAAAGCCAAATCCTACCAATGCAGTCATTTCTGAAATAAAACATGCTAGGAATTCACTCAACCCTAGAGATCTTTGCTAATTGGAATTATTTTTTGCCTGTTTGGCTGGGAGATGTTTTTGTCGTGCTAGAAGTCCAGGATGGCCAAGGAGAGAGCAACTTGTTGCCCTGATGGAATTGATGGCTCTCACCTACTCTCGCTGTGCTGACATAGCTGGTGCCTGAGGTCAGTTTCTTCTGGAGACACACTACTTCGGCCTTGTTTCTTGAGCTACTCATATCTCCTGCAGAGCCCAGAAACCACACTCATCTCCTGAGGAAACGTGTCTGGCAGGGGAATGGGTTCACAGAACAGAGGTCATGGCGGGGAGGGCATCAAGAACCACTAAATTGTTTCATTCTTTTTCTAACTTCTTACCTTGTCTGCTGCTCCTGGAAACAGTTCTGACAGACTGTTCTAGTTGTTCAGGTCTCATTCAGGCCCTGTTTCGAGAGCCAAAAGAAAATTATTCTCTTATGCTCTGTGTCTCTCATCTAGTCTCTGGCTCTGGGGTTTCTGGTTGTCTTCATGGAATGGGTCTCCAAGGAGCTGGATAATTTTATCAAAATCTAGTGCCAGTTATGGTCCGGGAGGGGTGAGCTGACATCAGGGACACCATTCTTCAGCACACATTTCACATCTGTGACATTCTTCAATGGCCTCCAGGAAAAGGAACAGGATTCAACAGAAGAGCATGTTACAGCATCATCTAGGAGGGTGTTATTCCTCTTGGATTATGAAAATAATCTCCAGAGGAGGGAATGAAGATTCTAATCCTGGGTTTCGGTGTTTGGTTAAGGCTCATGAAATCATAAATGGAAAAAAAACCCCACAACTTCAGAGATTAGTTAATTCAACATTCTCCTTTAAAAGATGAGGGAGCAGAGATCCACTGGATTAAATGGCTGGCCCAAGGTTACACAGCAAGTGTAGAGCCTGGCAAAAGGATATTGTTTCCCTGACCCTTAGGTCATCCCACCCCATTCTCTCTGTCCCTCTAGTTCCCCCATGATATTGACCAGGTAGCATGTGGTTTCTACACTTTTCAGCCTTTATCTGGCATCTTTCTTTTAAATTATGTCTCACCCAGGTGCTCCTATATAGGGCATTGTATATGGCAGTCCTGAGGGAAGGGAGGAAGGCCATAGCTAGGTTTCCCTTAGAAATCAAGAGATCTCAACAACTTAGAGGAAATCCCAAAAAGTGACCCACTGAATCCAAGAAAGGATTGTTTTATGGAAGGCTAAGAAAGACCTGGAATGTTCAAGATGATACTAGAGAGAGAGACACAGAAGAAGCTTTTTCTGGGCAAAACGGTCCTAATCCAGGAAAAGAAAACAGGGAACTGAATTCCCTAGGGCAACATGGCATTTTTTTTAAGGATGTGGAGTTTCTCTATGGTTAGAGTTTATTATGAGGATCTACATAAGCACATCTGAGAAAACCCAGACGTCATTTTTCTCTTTGGTGCACCCCGTTACTCTGCTGGGCTCTGTGATCAAGTCCCATTTGGTCCACAGCCCATGATAGGGAACTGGGCTGGCTGTGTATACTCTATGTGGGGATAGGCAGGGAAACAACAGGGGCAATAAAGATGTCTGGAATGAAATGGGGCAGATCTTATCTTGGTGGATCACAGGGATTGTATTAAAATAGCTTTTCTTTAATATAAGGAAATGTGAATTTCCTTTTGGGTAGAATTGTCCATTCTCCAACCTGCCCCATTCTTCATTTGCTAGGGGGAGGTCAGAGCCCCTATCTCAGTCCAGGGCAGGACATTGTGCCTGTGATGCTGCAAAGGCTGGCACTAGAATGACTCAGAGTTTGAAGTAGTGCCCCGGGTGCCACAAGGATGACCTCTAGGCCCTGACTTCCCCCTCTGGGGTCCCACTTCTTCCTACAAAGGCCAACTCAAGGCTGGCATGGCTCAGAGATTTTGAGAAACGCATGGGGTACAATGATCATGTTAACAGAGAGGTCAGGAGCCTAGGCATTTCCTGCCTATCGATGAAAAACATCCCTCTTGCTCTTCTGAAAGTGGCTGAACAGGCAGGAGGGAAACCCTTTGTGCCAGTGACTCTCACCTCAAGGAGTGGCCCTCTGGGGGGTTCTGTGCTGCTACCTGGTACCTCATTTGCCACCCCCAACCCCAGGCAGTCTCTGGGGCCTTCTTGCTTTCATTTTCCTTGAATGTACATAAGAACAGGGGAGGAAAGTCTCTTACTGAAGTGCCTGAAACCCAGAGCTAGAGCTTCTAGAGACGCTATCTATTCTTCCATCTCCACTTGACCAACTTTCCCCAGCGTTCTCTGGTCTCATGCTTCAGCTTCTCAGAAAGAAGAACTTGCTGTTCTAATTAAGTAGAAAGTGAGACTTACTAATCAAACTGCAGCAAAAGGCAGAGGATTACGAGGAGACATGACTTGTATTTTAACAGCCCAAATCTACTCTCCCCGACTGATAGAAACACACACTTTAGGGGACTAAGAGAGAGAAGCATGTTATTATATTCCATTCATCAAAAGAGTAATGCAAAAATAAATCCGTAGAATATGAAAAGCTCAGGATCTCTCCCAAGGCTACTGCAGGAAGGCCGACAGGTGAGATGGGGAGGATGGAAACAGGGACTGATTTTGTAGCTCTTCCACTTAGGATACCCGAGGAATAGCACTGTGGTCCGATTCATCCAGTCTGCACCTTCCTATAGCTGCCCAGTGAACTGAATTCTTCACGTGGTTTCTTTGTCGTGTAAGTTTGGGGTGTCCTATTAGCTTGTTCCAGTTACTTAGGAATGAGTTACACTCTTTCCCTTCAGTCTAGCCCAGGGCCAGAACTCAGTTTGATCCAAACGGTCTCAAGGATTGGCGCGGGGAGGGGGAAGCTTTTTTTCTGAGTCACTTTTGGTCGCTGAGTCTGCCGTTTTGAGAGTAAGATTTGCTTTATGAAAATCAATTCATTAATAAAAACTACATTAAAGTTGCGACACCATTTCACAGTGAAATATTTTGAGTAAAATTTTGTTGCTAGAATAGTCACGGACAAAAGTTTTATCAGCGAAATGTTTCAATTACGTTAATAAATAAGACAACGATACTCGTATTGTGTCTTTGTCCAGAATCTTCTCTGTAAGCTGCAGAATTAATCACTTTTTTGTCATAGTCTTACTTGACAGGAGCCAACAGTTGCAAAAATGTTCTTAGAGCAGAGATTTTCTGCCCGGTTTAGCTGATGTCACATGTGTAATATGAAAGAATATACAGCCATACCCAAGGATCATAAGCAGGGAAGGATAATTAGCAAAGTTGTGAATTATGCCTAAGAGTTTTCAATTAAAAAAAAAAAATCAGATCTTAGAACCTACCTAATCTGCATTGTCTCATCTTTGTTAGCTTTGGCTCCCTAATGAAATTAGCTCTTTTAAAACAAAAATGTATTTGTAAAAACTCAGCTCAAATAACTCACTTTTGGTATAAGAGATCTTAAGACAAATCATTAAACTCTCAATTTGGGCAATGTAAACAAGCAAAAAAATGAATAATTTGTTAATTGTTCAGTTCTGCTCTATTAGTCCTTATTTCATGTGTAGTTGTAACACATATTGTGTGTTGATATAGATCTAAATGGTGATTGTCATTAGCTAGTATCAGTCGTGATTCAGAAGGTAAGATAGCAATTCCCCTTTAGGACCCTTATTTAGGGCTTAGCCACTTGTTTCTCAGATTAGTTGTGATTTTTTAAAAAAATCATTTTGGTTTTTACTATGTGTTTTGTTGTTACTGTTTACGATTGGGAATAGTTAGCTTTTGTGTGTATCCATCTGGGTTTGGTGGCACATCATAATGATGCTTGATATGCCTTGTAAATTGATTACTTGTGTTTACATTTGTTATTTTGGCCACAAACCGAAACCATTTTTTTCTGTGTCCTGAGAGTATGTAATGTTGAAAGCTTGGTTTAAAATTGGGCATAAACATTGGTTTAATTTGCTAACTTACATGAACTTATAAAAAAATATGCACTCACTATGAACTAACATACATGTACCTACACATATCTTCTCTTATGACCCATAAGTAAGCTTCAGAGCTCAGAATTTCTTAGGAAATTCCATGTAGTCCATAGTGTAGTCCAAGCAAAAAAAAAAAAAAAAAATTAATGTCTACTTTCCAGGTGGGAAAATTGGACCAAAGTGAGAATCCACGACATTTCCATGACCATGTAAAAACATTAAAAGAAGACCTAATAAACATATTCCTGGTCCTTGAGCCTCACTCCAAACAATGGACATTACTGAGTATCTTCTTACCCCTTTTTTCTGGCCTCCCAAGAGTACTGACAAGAAACCACATCCTGGGATAAGATCAGAAATACATCTGCTAAGAAGTATAGTCTATGGGCAGCTCCATTCCTACCCACATCTCCAAACAGAAATCCCTGTGAGTCAAAGTAGATGATGATGTGTGTAATAGTCTACCAGCAGCGCAGTTAATCAGAAAACTCTCAGGGAGAAGTACAAGAGAGTTTTCAGTACCAAATAGAAATACTGATCAGAACCAGGAAACACAGCTCCCTTAATCTGTCAGAGTCAGGACAAGACTCATAACAGAGGCTAAGTCCTGAGTAGGCTATCTCTCAGCCACACACCCCTTCTCTCTCCTTAGGAACAGTTTGTCAGGTCCACAGAAATGATGGAATCATGTCTACATCAAGGGAGTCATATGAGTCACTTTTCCACTTCCCATCTCTACTCAGGAATCCTCTCCCATTCTATGAACTTCTTAATGATTCATCCCATTGAGGAATAGTTTTATAATTGTATGTATTTTTCTTGATGTTTATTTATTCTTGAGAGAGAGAGAGACAGTGGGAGCAGGCAGAGAGAGAGGGGGGGGGAGACATAGAATCTGAAGCAGGCTCCAGGCTCTGAGCTCTCAGCACAAAAGCCCGATGTGGGGCTCAAACCCACAAACTGTGAGATCGTGACCTGAGCTGAAGTCGGACACTTAACTGACTGAGCCACCCAGGTGCCCCTATAATTGCATGTATTAACTAATGGAATCCCGCAGCAAGTTCCCTGGAACATGTACTGCCAAATCTCATACTTGGCAGAGACAGACGCCAATCACTTAGCAAAGCATTCTTCCCTCTCATAGTGTAGGATTGTCACTGAGACACGGCCTCCTACCAAGGGACTCTATTTCTCAGACCCCTTGCAATTCAGATATGGTTCTAAAACTGGGTTCTGGACCATGGAATGTGAGAGAAAGTGACTTGCAACCCCTCCGGGCCTGACACACAGAAACCTTTCAGATGTCTCCCACTTCCATGTCTTTTTCCTTTTCTACTCACTGGAATGGAAATGAGTCCCAAGGCGACCTTGCAAGTCACATGTTACAAATGGCAGGGTCCCTGGAATGACTATGTAGAGGGTCACCCTGCCCACTTGCTCCCTATCCGTTATTAGAGCAAGAAAAAAAGTCTATTGTGTTTGAGCTTCATACATTTTTAGGTCGATGTGATATAGTAGTTAATCTAAGTAATACATACACATTTCCTGGGTACTAGTTGTTAGTTACAGTGAGAGATTTATAAGACATGTGATTGACTATGCCAAGACAGGATAATAAATTCACTTCTACAGAAGGTAAAGCTAAGTGATTAGACCTGTCAGAATTTGAGGGATTAATGTGGACTGGAGCAGAATCTTTTTCCTTGGCCATTTGGGTAGATGACCAATTCAGGATCTTAATTTATTAGATTTTAATTTATTAAAAAGCATGACAATATACCACAAACTATTGATTTTACCTTAATTTCATAGCCAAAGGAAGAAAGGCAAAAATATTAATTATAACCCCACTCTGCTCAGGTTGTTCCTTCTTTATGCTTAGGAGACAGCACCAATTAAATCTCATAAAGTACTCTCATGGTTGGAAATGGCAAAACAAGATGTTCAGAAAAATACAAACTCTAGGACCCATGGCTCTGTGACATTTTGGTTTCTATTGTTTTGGTTCCTCCATCTTAGGCTTAGAGTTTGACAAATTAGAAACTGACTACAGGCATCTAAGAATTGTTCTTTATTTAAAAACACATCCATGAAAAGCCTAGGAGCTATAGAGGCAAGGCTGCACCAATGTCTTCCAAGCCGAGGTGGAAGTGTCTCTGGATTTTCCAGCAATTCCCAGGGGTGTCATAATGACTCAACAGTCTGTTGCAATCAGATGTGGAAAGGGGAGGAGTGATGGTTGGAATGCAAAGCAGTGTGCACAACCCAGACCCATCCCAGCTTTGCCAAACCCAAGTGCCCCCATGGGAGTGTCTTGCAACATGTTCTGTTGAGAAATGAGGTTGCCAACCAGGGGGTTATCGCAATAAAAACTACTTGTGATGAACAAGAGTTGTAATTTTAAATATATTTTTTTTAATGTTTGTCTTCCTTACTAGACAATCAACTCTGTGAGGGCAGAGACTACGTCACCACTGTACCCCAGCCCCTGACACACAGTAGGTACTCAATAAATATATGTTGTAAGGATGGATGGATGGAGGGATGGATGGATGGAAGGATGAAGGATGGAGCCTACCCAGCTCAAGTGTGAGTAGAAACATTCTCTGCTACAGGGAGAGGGAATGAGAAAATAAAACACGTAGACACACATAATTTTTAGTGTTTGAAAAGTGGGATTGAATTAGGACTAACAAATCTTCTAGATAATTGTAGTTCTTTCAATGCTCAAGCTACATTTTTCTATCACTTTGAAACCCAAAAGTAAATACTTTCCCAGTGTTTGCTGGTCAGAAGTGCTTTAATAAAAAAGTAGTCTCTAAGTTGCCATGGCGTCACTGGAGAAAGGATGGCACTTCTAAGCCCCAGAAGAAACTGAAGGTGGCAGGACCCAAACAGGCACCATTGCTCCAAATGGACCAGCCTTACAGCCTCTCAGTCCACCACTGCTCATTTCTCCCAGCTTGAAAGTGGACGACATGTTGACAAACTGGGTGGTAAGTGGGAGGAACTCTGGTCAATGAGAAGCTTGTAGTTGGACACTACAAGGTAATAGTATTTCACTGGCCACAGTGTGACTGGACTTCACTCTCTGTTCAGACATTAGGAAGAACTGTATGGGTGGGCAAAGTAAAAATATTTCTCCTTTGGTCATATTACTCAAAGAATAAGCTGACTATAGCCCAGCAGCATACTCCATACTCCATACACTGTCCATACTCCAGGACTCAGTGTGTGACTATCCCAAGGCAAACACCTGCCCAGGCAGCTTGCCCTTCCATCCAGTCTACCCTTTGGGGTCCGGGCCCTTGACCAGTCTCACACCCAGTGCTACTTGCCTCACTGCCCAGCATCAGGAAGCAAGTAGTGTCACACTGGTGCGATAAGACATTTATCTGGCCAAGGTCTCAGGGATGGGATCAGGTTCAGTTGACCTGAGCATGCCCATTCAACATGCTCAAGTGTCTCCATCCCACCCCAACCACACGAGATGGCTCCTGAGGTCTGTATCCCAAGAACCTCAGCTGAGAAATCTCTATGGCAGATTCACTGTTGCTCAAGAGCCTGTGTATTATAGCAGCCTGGCGGCAGGTTGTCCCTGATGTTCTCCAGGTTCTTCACATCAGCCAGAATCCCGTCGATGCTCGTCTCCAGCAAACGAAGGTGGCGCTGCTGCCGACGTGCTCGATCTTCCAGCTCTGACACCAAGGGCCGCAGCTGGCTGTTGATCTGAGTCTTGGCTCGGAAGAGTTTCTGCTCCAGTAAGATCAGTCCCTCTTCATCCACACTGCCAGGCTGGTCTATTTTAGGGAATGAGAAAGGAGTTAATATAGAAGAGCTGTGATTAGATCTCCTTGAACACACAAGGGCCTTCTACACCCTTAACTAAAACCTGTTTCCACCTGCCCAGAGAAAATGGTATGCCATGCCTTTAAAAGGCTTATTTTACATTGGGAATAATATAGAAAATATTCTGAGAGCTCTAGCCTAGTTACTAGTTATGAACTGCCCAGTTCAAGCCTCTGAACTCTATAGTTAAGCAATATGAAGCTTGGATTTCTTTCACTTTAGGGCCAAGTTCACACTCTGAAAAGACGAAGGCTGAAGGTCATAGGAGACTGAGTACTGTCCAAGGTGTCTGCCCAACACAGCTCACCCTAGGATCAGAATCAACTCCAAATTATGTTTACTGAACTATCCTTGGGAAATATCTTGCTGTTTTCCATTAGAAGACCTTTAGAAACTGGCTGGGTTTGGGGTTTAAAGAGGCCAAGGTACGCTTTGACATTTTGGGGATAGATTCCAGCTGGTAGGAGGTGATGTAAGCTATCATTCTGGCCTGAAACAGTGGGAATCTGGCTAGTTATTAGTTTATTTCCAATATTAAATGTAGTCATATTTGTTGAGGTATGTTTCACCCATAAATAATCTAAAACTAATGTCAGCAGGAAGGGCACCTGGTCAAACCTATTTAATGTGGAAAGGGTTTGAGTGGCCTTTGGTCAATTCAAACTCAAGGTCGGGTTGCCTCACATATCTGAGCCGTGGTGTGAGCATTTGACTGCCTGAGTTTATTACACCTAGAGATTAAGCTGTTACTGTTCCCGGACTCCAGAGAGCAAACAGGAGAAACAACACCCTAACAAAAATGTATATCTGGTAGATCAGACCTTCACCTCGGAGCAGGGGAGAATTCCAGAATTCCGGGTTCTATGACATGCTGGGAAAGTTAAGTAAGCTTGGGAACAAAATAACCATGTCCTCGGAGAGGCAGGACGATCTGCTCAAAAAGGGCAGGAGCCTTGGAATCAAAGAGTCCTCAGTTCAAATCCCACCTCCACAGTTTACTATGTGATCCGTGGGACTTATCAACCTCTCTGAGCCTCAGTTTACTCCTCTGTGAAATAAAATAATAAAAATAATAAAACCTGCCTCACAGGACCTCAAAAAGGCTTAAATGACCAGAGAACACCTGGCATAGTGCCTGGCACCTGGTAAAACGCTCTCATTTTCTCTTGAAGGGCCCTGTGTGTTGCATTACCTTTTTCAGAACACTAAACAAAGCTGCTTATATCTCCACTGGGGAACTGGGTTTTGTGTTTTTTTCACCCTCAGAGGGTATTTACTCTTTGGAGCTAATGGGACTACAAAGCAGACTCATTAGTATAACAACACAGGGCAATACTGATCTGCCAGGGTGAGGATGCTACTCCACAGAAAAATCAGATTTTCGAGTTGTCCTACCGAATTGAAAAGGTAAAACCAAACCTTTCCCTGAATGTGGCTGGAATCCATGATCAAATCCCTCGTTCCCTATCTGCTGCAGCCCCCGACAAATCAGGCCAAATGAGGGTTCGATATCAGGGGGAGGGATACTGTGGGCAAACCTGAATTGTTGCCAAACTGTGCCACTAAATCTATTTTATCCGAAAATTTTGCAGTATCTCTTGTCCCTACTATCTTCACATTTCTTCCAGACTATCAATCAGGCAGGTCAAGTTCCTGCTTATATCAAGGTATAACTGTGGGTTGGGAGGGACAAACAGCAGAATCAGCAAGTGACTCTTGACTTCACAGTCTGGGAGAATCTCCCCCGCTCACTACTACTACCACTATTGTATCAGAGTTCAGGCTTGGCCACCTCCTCCTCAACTCCTTCCACCATTTCCAAAATGGTCTCACTCTGCCTTTTGTCTAACCCACCTCCAAGCTCTCCTCCACTCACTCCTGCACTCCACTTAGTGATCTTTCTGAAATATACAGTGATGATGTTATTACTCTGCTTTAAAGTGTCCACTAGCTGCTCAGGATCAAGGCCAGAACCCTTAGCAGGACTGTCAAACTGTCCACTCTTCTCTTTAGCTGTGAAGGTTGAATATACTGCCTCCACAATTTACTATGTGATCTGAGGGACATGACTAACCTCTCTGAGCCTCAATACACCTTCTCTAAAGACACCCAGATCTTTGACCTACAGACTTTCACCTCCAAGGGCAATAGGTACTCAATGACCCATCTTATAGACGTTAAAATAGAATCCAGAAGATGTAAAGTCATGTGCCCAAAGTCTCTGGGTGTGGAAACAAAGCAAATACCCTTTAAGGGTATCAGACTTCCATTCATCAGGGCTAGGTCTAGCTAATTTTCTGGGCGAAGCCCTGAAGCATGGGGCTGGAAGATTGTGGATACTCCACATACCCATTAGATCTAAGATGCTATCCAACGTGTTGAGGGTGTCTTGGATCGTAGCTCCTGCATTCTTGGCTCTGTTATCAACTCTTTGGGCTTCTGTAATTACCTGGAGAAAAAGAAATACAAACCAGTCTTGAAAGGGTGTCTCTCACATTAGCAAGTTTAAAGGGATCTCCCATGGAAAACGATGGAAACTGACCATCTGTACTGTGTCCATATCCAGGTCAAATTCTTGCTCCTTCCTTGCCAGCTCTCCTTCCACTTCCCTCATCTCGCTCTTCAGAGTGGCCAGTCCCTTCTCCATGGCCAAGGCTCCATCTGCTGTCACGTTGGCTTCCAAGTTCAGACTCCCTATCTCCTGGGAGAAGAAAGGGAGCCAGGGACGGGAGGAGATATAGGGGTGAGGCACAAAAACATCCCAGAAACAAATACGGAAAAAACACAGCTGCAGCCAGGCCCTGATGGAGTGAGTTGGATGAACAATGGAACAGTCAGACTTGCAGACACACCCTTCCCCAAGCTCTGCTTGAAACAAGTTACTTTGAGGGTCTGGCTGTAGGTCCTAGGAGGGTCAGAAGTGAAACACTGATTCCCTGTCAAGTCAATGTTCACCAAAAAGTGAACACAATAAAAAACTATTTGGGAAAACTCAGAGGGTGAGAAATTCACATCATTTCCTGTCATAGTTCTTTGCTGCCACAGACTTTTCAGTGATTTTACCAGGATCCCTGAGACAGTTGAGTTTGAGGTGCAGAGAATGAATGGGCTACAGCTGTGCTTTTGTTTCTATTAGGACAAAGTTTATCAGTACCTTTATCAATAAGCTGTTGTTAAGCATCAAATTGCAGTTATCTGTGTGCTAGAAGCTATATAAAGAGAGGCACGTGAAACTGGTCTCTCCCCTCAAGGAACTTACAATTAGAGATTATTCTTGCAAATTACCAAGTGGTCAAATAGTCCAGATACTAAAAGTTCCCTTTGGGCTTTCTAGAGCTGCAGAAGCTTTTTAGAAGTCATGCTTAAATGAGACATAAGAAGCTCTCTTCCAGCCGAGAAAGCACAGCTCCTACGATAGCATTTAACATGTGGGTTGTGGTGTAACTAGTCTGTCTCTCCCCATTGCACCAAGTGCTCCTTGAAGAGAAGGACTAGCTCTTTCTCATCTCCATATCCCCAGCACCAAGCACAGTGCTGGTACATTGTGGGAGGGGGGGAAAAAAGGATATGTGGTGCTTAGACATAGAAAATAGAGATAAGGGATGCAGAACTCCAGAATTTCATAATCTTGAATCAAACATCGATGATAGTTGTTAATGGGGTTGAACTGTGTCCTCCAAGAAGATATGTTGGTGTCCTGACCCCCAGTATCTCAGAATGTGACCGGATTTGGAAATAGGGTTGTTGCCGATTCGATGATTTCAGATTGATTTCTGACTTCTAGCCTCCAGAATGGCGAGAGAATAAATTTCGGTTATTTTAAGCCACTTAGTCTGTGGTACTTCATATAGCAGCTCTAGGAAGCTAATACAATAGTTGATAAAAGTATATATACATATATCTTGGATGGCTCTGCTCATGGTATGGTCCAAAATGGGAGCTGCAAATGAAGCTTGCAGCTTTCAGAGATAGCCTTGTGACTCAATCAACAAAAAGGGGCACCTGTGGGGAGACAGGTTCTACTTACATAAACGGGTTAGAAGAAAGCTTAGGGCGGAAAGCCACCGCCACGTGGCGAAAACGCCCAAGGTTAGCCAGCGAGGTATTGTAATGGGATCACGAGTAACTTGTTATATCACCTGCAGGAAATTACCTTCCAACTGATGCCAATATACTGATGTATCTCGATCACAAACACCACTTACCCCCCCCCCCCCACCCTTTGCTTCCTACACCCACAAGTTAATGATTACTGTTTGATTGTTTTTTCCTCATTCACACGTGTAAGGTGTTGTTTTCTTCACGTTCACCACGTGGGTAGTATCTCGGGAGCTCCATAAATACGGAGACAGAAGCCCCGTTCAGGCCTCTTGTCTCCTCCCAGGGTTACGTTTGCTCTCATGTTCAATTCTGCCTTTGTTCTCTTGCAGATAGGGAGCACTCCAGATTCTTAGTCTGTGATAGGTACCTGTGTGGATCTGGGGCTGCTATAGGCCCCAACGGGACTTTAAGTTGTAGGGATCAAAAGTGAGCCTGCTGCACGCTCTCGCTCTCTCTCTCTGGCTTCCTACGCCACTCTTGCGTTTGGGGCTTCTAATGCTAGCCTACTCTTCAACTTCTGTTTACCTGTTCTATCTTGTCCGTGATCTCCAGGGCCTCCCCGGCTGCGGTCTTTGCCCTCTGGGCATCGGCAGCAGCACCGCCCAGGGCTGCTTCTGCCTGTTTAGTCTTGTCACTAGCGCTTGCAACCTTCTGGCTGATATACGAGAGTCTCTTCATGGCCTCTTCGGCTTCTGCTTTTCTGTCTTCAACCTGCAAGTCAAACTCTGAAAGGCAAGAAAATATTGCCGTGAAGATGAAAAGTGACTTCTAGGGGCACCTGGGTGGCTCAGTGGGTTGAGCGTCCGACCTCGGCTCAGGTCATGGTCTCACAGTTCGTGAGTTTTAGCCCAGAGGCAGGCTCTGGGCTGACAGCCCAGAGCCTGGAGCCCGCTTCAGATTCTGTGTCTACCTCTCTCTCTATCCCTCCCCTGCTTGCACTCTAAGAACTCAAAACCTCAAAAACGTTTTTAATGGCTTATAAAGCTTACAAATGAAGGTGAATGGGGCTAACGTTTTCATGAAAAATTCCAGGAAGAGTGTTATTACTGCCTGGGGGCAAAAGTAGGGGAAGTTGTGGCTCCTTATCTAACAGAAAGTATCTTAAAGGACCCATTGAAAGAGCCATAATCAAGTTTTTAGAAAAGCTGACAATCAGCCTGTACTTGGTCCCCACCACTGCAAGAGTATTAAAACCCTAAAGTAGGTCAAAAACAGGTAGAATCTTTAACGTCTATTTTTGAGAGCGAGCACTCAAGCACGAGTGGAGGAGGGGCAGAAAGGGAGACAAGGATCCAAAGCGGGCTCTGAACTCAAGCAGAGAGCCTGACGTGGGGCTCGAACCCACAAATTGAGATCATGACCTGAGCTCAAGTCAGACGTTTGAGCCACGCAGGCACCCAGAAAGCAGGTGGAATCTTTAAGCCCAAAGTTTCAAGCCAGAGCCTTAAACCTAAGCTACCAATGAAGATAGTTGGAGGCTGGATAGAAGGAGTAGAGGCTCTTTCTGTGAGGAAAATCCCAAGACTTTAGGAATGTTTTCTCTTTTTGTAAGTTAGTAAAGAAACCTGAAATCCTAAAACCTCTACAAGGCACAAACACAAACTTCCTGGGATCTAGATGTTGTGACAAAGCTTGCTCTATCACCACAAAACAACCACGTTGATTCTACACTTAAAAAAAAAAAAAAAAAAAAATCTTTTAATGTTTATTTTTGAGAGAGCACCAGCTAGGGAGGGACAGAGTGGGAGGGAGACAGAATCCAAAGCAGGCTCCGGGCTCTGAGCTGTCAGCACAGAGCCCAAGGTGGGTCTCAAACCCACAGTGAGATCATGACTCTAGCTGAAGTCGGACCCTTAAGCCACCCAGGTGCCAGCCAGGCTACAAAAGAAAAGGAAAAATATCTGTGGTAGTAGGATGCTGGATCTGTGAAAGGACCTTAGAGATCACTTAATTCAACCTTCTCCCTTTAAAAGAGAAGACCTTAGGGTCTGCAAAGGCTGTGACTTTGCCTACAGTCAGCACCGAGCAGTCAGCCTAGCAAAATTCAGAACTCAAGCCTTCAGCCATCAAGCTAAATTCTTTCTGCTACATCCAATATTAATACTTTTAGAAAGATGTTTATTAAGTGTCTGTTAATATCCTAATGTATCTATCATTTAGAGAGCTACATATGGATTCAAGATAAAGTCATGGTTCTACCTTTAACCTAGTCAAGTGACCTGACCCATGAAATACTTACCTCTGAGATTCTTCAAGATGTTCTCAACTTCATAAAAAGTGGAATTGCCCATACTTAATGCTTCTTGGGCTCTGCTTTTAGCGAGGTTGGCACGGGAAAGCAGCTGATCTGATTTCTGTAAAGAGGCACAGAATAAGATTAGAGTAAATGTAACCTACACTGAGGAAGAGCATTCCTGGCAGAACAGCAGAATCACCCTGGCACGCCTCATGACAGAGTGCTGCGATTCACCAGGAAGTCTAGGGGTGTTGTTGCAAAGCCCTCCACAATCTGGGACAGAGTGAACTCTATAACCTAACGACAAATCCCATATAGAGAACAGTCACAAACTCATCTACCATCAAGGACAAGTACAGTTTTGCAAGTCCTAATCTTATACTCTAGATACTTTCTAAAGCCAAGCTAGTAGAACAAGCTGGACCAAAATTGAACTCAGGCCTGAGTCCAATTCCTAGGTTTGAGGGCTGAGCCAGTGGGTGGAAATGAATTCTATCAAGTTGTCTGTTACTCCATCTATAAGATACCATGACCTTCAGAGAGTTTTCTGTGGTTCCTCTTGCCATACTTATTCACTCAGTAGGCATCCATTACCTGGCTGTTGAGTGAATTAACAAAAGCATACCTGTCTCCCATTCTTTCCGTTCTGTAAGAGCTGCTGGGTTTCTTCTTCCCAGTTTCCCAGATTGCTTTGCATGTGCTTGAACTCCTCCATATGTCTAGTCACCAGGCTTGAGAGAGAATCAGCTTTTTGTCTGATCCTTTTCGCTTCTACCTGTAAGCCCAAAGAAATGAAGGGGTCTGACTTTCGGCCTATCAGTCACCACACCAGCCTTCTTAGGAGCTGGCATCATTGTTTGAGAATAACTGCAAAATCTAACAGAAATGAAGCAATATAGCTAACGATAGCAGCATCAGACAAGTTTTGTCTCAAAATTTACATGTTTACATATGCATGAAAATGTTGTAGGAATCATGGTGAGTGCTTTTTGCATAGGTAGAAAGCCGAATCTTAATCTACGTGACAGTTAAAGGAATTGATGACAGAAACAACATAAAACTTCTGAGAAGAACAAAAGGCTTCTGAATGGCAGTACATAAAGATGTACTATGGTTTGGACCCAAATGTAAATACCAAGCTTTATCCATGGTAACTTCCCACAGGTTTCAGTAGTCCCCAAAACAAAGGAAGAGACCTAAAATTCTTATCAGCCAGCAGTTTCAGAATGTGGGCTAAGGCTTTTTCAGAGGCAGACTAGGGTTTAAGAACAAGGAAATAGTTAACAAGAAAATACACTCCCTAATACAATGCAAGAAAGGTCCATATGGAGGGAAAGCTGAATGATTTGAGATTATGGAACCCCAGAAGAAGCAAGCACTATGGCCCTTTTGTCCACCAAGCACATCAGTACATGCCCTCACCTGAAAAGACTGATCACTGACTCCCTGAAGCTGAGACACGGAATTAAGAAGGCGAAGGCTATGCTGATAAGACCTGTCTGCCTCAATGTCAGCTTGAGTGGCCTCCCCGGACAGCTGCTGGGCCAGGGACTTGGTTTTCTCCAACCTACGGGGTGGGGAGAAAGAACTTTGAGGAACCCACTATTAAAAGCAAACATTCATCCTGTCGTGTAAAAAGTATGGACGTTGGAGTTACCAGAAGAACCAAATGAGGTTATGTGCCAGATGTGTCCCTCTCCATGATCTAAACAAACCTTGAAGTTTATACAGATTAAATCAGAATTCAGCCCGAGTTTCCCACTCCTTGATAACATTTCTACATTCCACGCCACCAGATGGGTTTACTCACATCCTTCAACCACAACTTCCCGCAAGTACTGCAGTCTCTCAAAACACAAATTTTACTTAATCACCCTTTTCTTCCAGCCGTAAAGGCATGTCCTTTCCCCCAAATCAACACACTCCTCTTGTCCTTTAGCATTATTTGCTAACCAAACATGGTGTGCCCCTCACATGTGGTTTGCACCACACCACAGAGGGATGCAGATTATCTTGACCCGTGTGAGGACCCGTTGAAACATACTTTCCCATAAGGCCTTGCACCGCAGAGCCCTCCAGGCTGCCCCTTCCGCCTCCTTCCCGCTGAGCCTTGCGTGCTAGCGACAGCGCTTGTTTGGAATAGTCCTCGGTTTGTCTTACCAGCCGCTCCATGTTACCTGCTGACCCAACATGGCTGAAAGGATTGAAAACAAAGAATCTGAGTTTTCATAGCACAGGGCCTCCTTCAGGTGTTCTATTTGAATGAAGGGAGAGGAGTAAAGGAGCTAGTTTGGCCAGAAACGCCAGACATAATCGATCCAGGTTAGTCGGAATGAGGGGATCTGAAGGTGTTCTGGAGATGGAGCCCACATCTTAGACCGTGGCTGCTGATCTTTTCCGTTCATGGTGGAACCAGGGGGAGCGGGGCGTGGAGACGGGTGCGAGCAGTCCGGGGTGGTGGGGGAAACGGGCGGATAAAATACTACGTTTATAAGCTTTTCTGTGCCGCAAGAAACGCCTAGGTCTGATTTCATCCAGAACCCACACCCCCGTACTCCTGCTGCCACTCGACATTGGACCCTCCTCCAGAAGGGGGCAGAGCCTGTCCGTAAAAGTCCCCCACAAGCTTAGAAAGTGATTTTTAAAGGAGAAACAAACTCGAGGCAGCTCATGCTACAAAAACACAAACCGGCCCCCTTCACGGACTGAATTCCATCTGGATTAACTGAGCCTTGCCACCCTGCTGAGCACTCTTGCTAAGAGCAAACCACTTCACCAGGGTGGTAGGATTTAGTCAGGCTAGGACTAGGGAGCTGCCTGGTACCACTGGGGCCCTGCAGAGCCGGTTTTCGGGAGGAGGCTCCCCGTCTACAGCCCTGGCCCCCACAGGCTAGTGAACAACTCGTTGCTACTTGTTCCCAGGCTCGACGTGGAAGCCTGGGAGTCCCTCAAAGCTGCAGAGCGTTCTCTTCCAAAGGCTGACTTCATTTCACGGGCCAAAAAAAATCACCTCTGACACACACACCAAAGCCATACTGTGAGTCAGAAAAATCTGTGGTAAAAAACCCCTCCACCCGCAACACTTGCCAAATGACCGTGGCCCAGTGGCCACACCTACATACACTAAAAGCCAAGAGGTTTAAAAAAATGGCCCCAAGGCAAGGAAATGGCTGCAAAGGAGGCTGGAGGCATTGAATATGTCGCTTAGGTCCTGAGGATTCTACAGTCTTTATAAGGCTTTTTATTTTTTAATGTTTATTTCTGAGAGAGTGATAGAAGAGGAGCAGAGAGAGGAGACAGAATCCAAAGCAGGGTCTAGGCTTTGAGCAATCAGCACAGAGCCCGACACGGGCTCAAACTCCCAAACCACGAGATCGTGACCCGAGTGGAAGATGCTTAACCGACTGAGCCACCAGGTGCCCCCTGAGGATTCTACGGTCTTGCTCGAGTCTGGCCTTGCAGAGGTAGCCTGAAGCAGGGGGTCTGCTCACCTGTCTGCCAATCTTGTGGCCTCCTGAGCCAGGCTTTGAAAACCATTTGGCCCCACGTAGTGCTCTGAGGGAGGAATGTTCTGAAAAAAGGAGACTTGGTTAAGACTTTGCACTCGGCCCTGAAATCTAAGCGGGTTTCTGTATCTGTCCTGTTAGAACTTGTTGTTAGCCACACAACATTCTACACCCTGATGTCAGGAGTCCCTAGTCACCATAATTATTACATTAAAAAAATATAAGAATAAAGTAGAAATCCAAGACCAAAAAACCCTGTATACAGATACTGATGCATGTAAAAATATATTCATGTTAATATGTATTTTCATATGTATTTAAGGTCGATAGACTATATACCAAGTTTCAGTGGTGGTTATTAATGGCATCAGAGGATTTTTATTTTCTATTTTCTACAAAATAGAATATTTTTGTAATGAAAAAAATCAATATGGATTTTTTAAATCATTTCCTCAGCATATGATTGTCTTCCAATTTCCTTTATTCATTTTTCACCCACTTATTGTCACCATTGTCTTCTGCATTGAGAGGAGAGGGCTCATTCAAATCTCTCCCTCCTACCACCCTAAAAACTACAGCATTAAGAAAATCATACTGGCAACACTCCCCCCACCCCCCCCCGCCCCCCTTTTCAGAATCCTGTCTTCAGAGATTCCTTCCTTCCCACCTTTCCTCTTTATTTCATGCAGCAAACATTTATCACAGCCCCACACTATGCTGTGGGCTGGTAATGCAAATATGAACAAAACTAAATCCTGCCCGCTGGCAGCTTAGGGAGGTGTGCAGTGAGAAGGGAGAAGAGAGCCAACAAGAGGGGTACAGTTAGTGAGAAATGAGCTAGGAAGAACACAAATGCAGTAAAACCGGGAATTATAAGAAGCCAAATAACACGAATAGTTGTGCCTGTTTCCAGAAAAAGTCCAGCTACCTGCCAGGCGGACCTAAAAATGGGAGAGACGGAAAGTCTGCAGGGGGGGTCTCCCGATAGAGCGGGGATCTTCAGTACCCTATCCCAGCAACACCTACAGTGTTTCTCAGGGAGGCCTCGCTTTCCTCCAGGCTCAGGCGCATCTGCGTGACCAGCCTGTGAGTATCTTGAACTCGGTTCTGATACTGACTGCCCAGGGCCCCAATTCTTTCCACGGCCCTCTTGAGGTCATCCAGGCGGCTCAGGTAGCTTTTCTCTTCACTTCTTGCCTTGGCCAGCTGGAGATTGAGAGATCTAATAGCACCTGGTACAGTAAGGAAAAGAAGGATGAGAACTTTCATAATCACAGGGTAATCCAACGTGGAGGGTTGAAAAAGTTACTTTGACTGGCTTATGGCAAAATGGTAAAAAACCAGTAAATGAATGAATGCACGGAACTGCTTTCATTGCCATCATTCAGGTCTCGGGAGAGTCCAGGATAGTCCTCTCTGCAAGTGCTGGGCAGAGACACCTGCTCAACTGATACCCACAGGAGATTATGGAAATCGGCCTTCATCACCTTCTGAAATCTGGGCTTCTCTCAGAATGTCCTGAAGGGTCTGCTCAGCTTGCCGCATCCTGCCTTCCAGCTCCGTGCTGGGCACTGCTCCACCACCACTCTGAGCCCTTGAAACTAGGGCCTCCAGGCTCTGGAGCTGCTGCCTAAACTGGTCCATCTGAAACCACACAGCAAAGAAGATCAGAACAGAGGGTGGAGATCACAGTCCAATACCAGGTACTCCGGTGGGGGGGGGGGGCGGGATAATAGTTAAAAGCCCAGAAATGCTTGGCAGGTCATGGTAGTAGTTAGACTAGAGCCTAGACTCTAAGTTTGAATCCTGGCCCCCCTATTCATTAGCTGTGAGTGTGACCTCAGGCAAGTCACTTTTATCCATTAAATGAGGATAATAAAATATCTCCTAGTTATTTGGGCTAAGTTAGTACCTGTATAGGGCTTAGAACAGTGTCTGGAACAAAGAAAGTGCTTATAGAGGGCAGGTAAAACTGATAAAAAAAAAAAAAAAAGTTGAATTTGTTCTAATCTTCGGGGTTTGGGCCTTCTCTGCCTCTGCCCTTCACCCTAGGAAATAGTAACTAATAATTAACAACATCCATGTCCTTCTCTGGAATGTGAAAGAAATCTCTGGAGGCCATTCTTTGAACAGTCTTGACAACCTTCTAGACTCCATGGATCTTCTATATATTTTTGTTTTGCAAAGGACCTCTTACAAATCCAACTAGAAAGTGGTATAAGTGGAAAGAGTACTGAATTCACAGGGAATTCAGGGTGGGATTCTTGGCTCCACCTGGCCATGTGACTGAAAGGTCGCAGATGTCCTGAGACTTGCTCAGTGAAAACGGACATCAGAATACGTTCTCTTGCAAATTCACAAAGTTATCAAGTGTACCAAATGAGACAGTATCTGCAAAAGGGTACTTTTGAAAAGTCTATTTAAGAGCATCTGAAACCTATTACTACATCTTAACATAGCAATTTTTAAAGCAACAAATAGTAATCTCCACCCTCATCCCCAGGAGGCTAGGAGGGTCCTAGATTTGTGACAGACCCACCCAGTAGACACTTAGACTGTCCTTATGGGGGTGAGAGTTAGGTAACATGCACACCTGAATCTTCACTTGATTATAGCAAGCTGGGCAGCTGGTTAATGCTGCATGCTCACAGGTGAGGCCGCCAAACCCTGGCTTGCAAACACAGCTGCCATCACTTCGGCACTCCCCAGGCTCTGAGCCCATTGGGTTGCAGTTGCAAGCTAGAGAGAAAAGACAAAGCATTCATATCAAGCTAACTCTAGAAACTGGAGTTATAGCAAAGGTAAAAGGATCAAGTCACCAATGGCAAAGAATCCTTCTTTGCCCTTGTCAGTTCACACTGTGCTAGATTCCTCTCTTGCCTGGGACTCCAACTACATTTCCACTATAGATAGAGCTTGGGAATCCTCTAGTAAGTTTGGTGAACATGTGGATAAAGAGGGACTACAACAGTGCATCCTTTCTGGTGGTGCTTTTTTCCTCCCATTAAGTTGTAAAGCTGTCGGATATTCTGCAGGTGCTCTAGCTCACTCTATCTTATAGATGAAGAATAGGAGCTCAGAGAGGTTGAGTCATCTGTAGGTCACACAGCAAGTAAATGGCAAGCCAGAATGAGAACTTGGAAAAGAGGCAATGCTCTTTTCCTTTTGCTCTGCTGCCTTTGATGTAGGAAATGCAGTTTAAAAAAAAGTATCTTTATTCATTCATACTGATTGAGCACCTATGTGCCACACTGTTCTAGGAGCAGAGGATAGAACAGTGGGTGAGGTAGTGCACTAAGGGAGTTAAAGTGATTCTCTTGGTTGCTCTATGACGCTTGTGAAATACTTGGCACATAATATCACATGTAAGTGTCTTGTTACTTACATATTTTTGTCTTATTAGCATATGATCTCTTCGGGGGCTGGAACTGACCTATTCATTGCTATGCCCTAGCATCTAGTTCCATATTTGGATACTTGGCAGGGATTTGACAAAAGATAGTTGAGTGAAGAAATGTATAGTTTAAAGCCAGTAAAGTCTCCTAATAACTCCTTATTGCTAGAGTTATTTTGTTTACAGTGTACTTTCTCATATGCTCTTCTATTTACAACCACTTTGAGCTAAATATTCATCCATATGAAGAAGCTGAGGCTCAGATTAACTGCCATAACCAGTATAATACAATAGGTAAAAAAAAACTAGACTTGAACTCAATACTGCAAAAATGGCATGTGGGCTCTTCCTATCATGGGGTACTTCCAAGCACACTGGAGCCAACCCATGGGGTTGGGGTTAGGGCAGGTGGGATCTCTGCCCCTGTGTGGAAGCCTCAGGTTGCACAGAGATCCTTAGGCATTTTCAGGGGTGGAGGTTCTGTGGGCTGGGCTCCCTGCAGACCTTACAAGGAACTGGGAGTCCTCCAATCTGGGTCCCCAGAGGCCCTCGTGGCTCTGTTATGATAAACAAGCCCCTGCATTCTGGGCATCAGGGCTGGTCTGGGACCTTTGCAACTGAGTGTAGGTCTGTGGGGGCAGGCCAGCTCCCTAGAACTGAACTTCTGGAATATAGGACATGTGCAGAGGCTGGAAAGAAGGGCCAAGTGAGAGGATCCATGTGCACATGGGCGCTTTGATCTGAAGCAGCCCTAAGGAGTGCTCCCAGATAGCTGCTGCTTTGAAGCCAGGTCTCCTTAGAACTTGAAACTGTTACCTTTGTCTACATCAATTACCCTGACTTCCTGAGAGGGTCTCTTAAACTGCTTCACAGCACCCCCCTCGCCACCTCTGTGTGTTCAGGCTTAGTCTCTGGTCCTTTCTTGCTGTCCTGAGAGGCTTGCCAACACTTCCTCTGCCAGCCTTGGAACCAGGCATATGACCTGGCTGCTTCGCACCTCCTCTTCCACTCAGGAATTTAAGCCTGGCCTTCTCTACTTCTCCCACCCAGCTTTAACCCACTTGACACCCTCCAGCTCTGTCTTCCAGAACCCTGCTTGAGGGGTCTTAAGGCCTTTGACAGGTGAAAAGTCCAAACTGTTCGTGGGCCAGTCAGAGAAACCACAGTAGCATCCTATTACCTGCTGTTGGCCCAGCTGATTTGTATTTTTTTTAAATTAATTTTTTTTAAACGTTCTTATTTATTTTTGAGAGAGACGGAGCATGAACGGGGAGGGTCACAGAAAGAGGGAGACACAGAATCTGAAACCGGCTCCAGGCTCTGAGCTGTCAGCACAGAGCCCGACGCGGGGCTCGAACTCACGGACTGTGAGATCATGACCTGAGCTGAAGTCGGACACTCAACCGACCGAGCCACCCAGGCGCCCCTGATTTGTATGTTCTTACATGTGTGCACATGCCATCTGTCGAGGGATGCCATCTTACCTCGACACTTGTCTGCTGGGTTGGTAGCCAAAGGGTCCCCAAAGTAGCCTGCTTTGCACCGGTCACAGTGGGCACCAGCTGTGTTGTGGATGCACTTCAGACACCTGCCTGTCAGGCGGTCGCAGTTCCCGGAAGCACCGGGATCCACGTTGTTGTTGCACTGACAGAGCTGACAAGGCCTCACTGGGCCATGTTCCCCAAATGGGTCCCCAAAGTAGCCATCTGCACAGAGCTCACAGCGGGCACCTGGAAGAAACAAACGCCTGAGCCTGAGTGGTCATCTGTCGATGGCAAGAACAGGTGCAGGGGCCTGGGTCCCAGTCACTCTCTGGAAGAGTCTCCCACCCTGGACCCCAGAACGATAGCAGGAGCAGGTGCCCAGGGCAGGAGGTCAGCTCTTCCATTCCATGGTGGTCCCAGATGTTAGAACACAGCAGCCCTACTAGGAGGCTTCCTGCCGATTAACTAGATGGTTGAGGAAGTCAGATTTATAGTACCATCACTGAGGCTGTTGCTGAAGAATGAACTTTCAGACCGACCAGAGAAATGTGACATTTTCTTTTAAATTTCTTAATGTTTATTTTTGAGAGACAGAGTGTGAGCGGGTGAGGAACAGAGAGAAAGACACAGAATCCGAAGAGGCTCCAGGCTCTGAGCTGACAGCGCAGAGCCGGACGTGGGGCTCGAACTCACAAGCTGTGAGATCATGACCTGAGCCGAAGTCGGGTGCTTAACCGACTGAGCCACCCAGGCGCCCATGTGACATTTTATTTTTTTTTAAAGTCTACATGCAACATGGGGCTCAAACCGACAACTCCAAGATCAAGAGTTGCATCCTCTACTGACTGAGCCAGCCAGGTGCCCCAAGAGAGGTGGCATTTAAAAGGCCACTAAGTTTCCCTTCTGTACTGCGGTTCATTTTGTAAAACTGAAGCCACGTATTTCATCTGCAGCCTTCGCCTCCTAATTACAAACCTCCTAAAACAGCATTGGCCACACACACATAACCTACAAAACCATGCGCTGCCCTTCCTCACCTCTCGGGCATATTCTTCTCTTTAGAATGAGCCCGTTTACGTGAACGCTAAGGAATTATAATTCCCCAGAATTTTTTTGGAAGAGCAGCTGTTGATGTGGATTTGTGGCATCAGGACAGGGAAGCAGGCCATGGGCCTTACCGGTGACCCCGTGGGGGCAGTTATTGCACACCACCTCCTCTGTCTCGGGCATCACGGAGCAGCTGAACCCGTTGCGGCAGGGGCACGGCTTGCAGCTGCGGGGGTCATGTGGATCGTTGTAGAAACCAATAGGGCAGTCGGCACATTCGATGTCAAGATTTTCATCCCCCGAATAACAATCTCCTGGGAGGGAGCAAGAAAGGAGGGGCAGAGAAATGAGCAGGGTAAAACAATACACTTCCTTTAATATGGATGAGGTGTGGGAGGCAGAGCGGGGTGACCAAAACCTTCCTTTTTGAAGCTTTCTCCAAAGTGAGCACTGGCATTCACCTTTGCCTTAGTACCAACTCCAGACCTGGCCACGACCCTGAATCTCACCCTGGCTCTCCTACTCTAGGGAGACATAGCTTCCTTTACCATCCATACCTCAATGCTGCTCCCCCAGTCCCCACGGCCTGAGGCCATTTGTCCACACATTCATTCAGACCCTGACATTGCCTTTGATGTCTCCATACAATTCTTGAAACTCCACACCAACTACACCAACCCCCCCACCCCCCACTGAACCCTGACAGCCATTTCCTGTAACCTGGTACCTTTCCCACAACCTTGTGGCATTTCCATAATGAAAAGGATTGAGTGTAATAAAGCTCCATGTCCATCCTGTCAGACTCCAGCCCCTACCTTCCTAACCCTTTCCCATCTCCAAAATGAGTTGAGGCAGGGTCTTACATAGCTCCGTTTCTTCCTCAGGAGTCCCCAGCCCCCTAGCAGTACCCCAGCCACCTGGAACAGGTGTCTTTTCACTCACCTGTGTCTGGATCGCAGGCTCCTCCCCCTTGGCAGTTACATGGAATACAGGTGCCAAAAGGTCCCAGTCTGGCAGAATCTCTTTTGTAGCCAGAAGCACAATCCTGGCAGAACTGCCCTTTGTACCCAACGGGACATACGCATTGTTCAACCCAGGGTGCTGGGGCCCCGGAGACAGGGCGAGCTGAAATCAGGGTCACGTTGTCAAGGTACCCAGTACCTGCAATATGGAGAACAGGTTTAGAAGCCAGCAGGTGGTGAGGTCTGAAGATCTAAAGTCAGGCCTCTCTCTAGATTTCAGACTTAACACCCTAACACAGATGAGTGGCGTTCACTCACTATGCCACAGGTACAGCAGTCCATCATGACTGACGCACATCAGAAAAGCCAGGGTTTAAATTCTGGTTCCACCCTCACCAACTGTGTGAAGTGGGCAAGTTGCATAACTTTACAATGGTTTCCTCAACTGTAGAAGTAAGAATGGTCTCTGCCTCCCATGTTGGTTGTGACATTAAATGGGACAACTGCATATGTTACGTGCTTGGTTCAAGGTAAAGATTCAATAAACTTAATAAACACCGTTTCCTCTTAATGCAAATAAAGCAGGAATGATATAGAAACTATGCATGCCAGCTATGCTTCCTGTTTAAGTGTGGAGAAAGCTCAAACTCCCATATAAATCCAATTGGGATGAGGAATACCCCACATGTGAAGGTCAATAAACAGAGTTAACAGGGGTGCCTGGGTGGCTCAGTCGGTTGGGTATCTGACTTCTGCTCAGGTCATGACTTCAACTTTCCTGGGTTTTGAGCCCCATGCCAGGCTCTGTGCCGACAGCTCAAAGCCTGGAGCCTGCCTCGGATTCTGTGTCTCCCTCTCTCTCTCTGTCCCTCTTCTGCTAGTGCTGTCTCTCTCAAGAATAAAAATTAACAAACTTAAAAAATATAAAAGTAACAGAATAAACGTGATGTCTGAACATGGTAGCCCTGAGTATAATCCCAAAGGAATTCCAGGAATAGAGGGCTCATTGTGGATGCCATTGCTTAGCCTAAGGGAACATGCCCAATTGTTGCAGATCCTCTTCAAGTCCGCTTTCACCTAAATCTGGACTCTTTTAAGCAAAGTAGCATCATTTCATTCTTCATTGGTGTTAACCTTCTTTTAGAGAAACATTACTTCTAACTTCTAGAATGTGAAAATTTAGACCCAGAGACTCGATCATAAACCATCCTGAAACAAAACCTAAAGAATTCATTTCCCTTCATCGCTTACTGTATTCTCCATAGGTAGCTCGGATCCGCAGGGCCGTGAGGTTACGCAGTAACCTCCGATACTCAAAGTAACTCAGCTGGGGGCTCCAGTTACTGCTTGGGCGTTCATTTAACCTGCAGGATTTAAAGCCAAAAGCTTAAAAATCCAACTCTTATCAAAATACACCCAAGAATGTGGGAACAGCTAAGCCCCTTCACAGTCCTGCCTAACCAGGGGGACGAAGGATGGGTAGCTGCATCTTTATAGGCATGAACTTGGAGTTTCCTTCCTCCCACGGGGGGAGGGGGGGGGGAAGGCAGTGATGGAGGGCACCCCAATGTTGGAAGCCCAGCTCCAGGGCTCATGGCATCCGGTGATGGTCCAAGTCTTCAGAGCCCACTTCCTATTCTTGGCCACACAAAACTTAGTATCAGGAACATCTTCAAGTTCAAGAAGCCCTGACCCTCAAGGGAGCTGCCATTAGCTTTTGGTTTTAAATGACTTAGCACATTTCACTTACACTCTCCAAGAGTCCGCTTTCACGTTCTACACTGCCCACGTCTTGATTTATCATTACAGTATCTGGCTGCATCAGATCACCAGCCCCTGCGCTCATCTTTCAGATTTTGGTTTGTGTTCCAGAAACAACCCTACCCCTTCTGTTTCATTCCCTGACCCCACTTCTCACTGTATTCCTGTCCCCAACTCCACATTTCACTCATGCGTCACTGCTTAGAATTTCCTACTGCACAAAACCTCCTCGAGCATGACTTAACTGCCTCTGCCTGGCTAACCTTCCCCCAACCCCTCCTTCTTTCCTTAGAAAACTGTTCATGTGTCATGTGTTCTTGGGAAGCTGTCCGTGACCACTACAGTGTGGGTTATGTGTGTCTCCTCTGTTCAAAATATCTGTGCCCACCTTGTCCATCTAGTCACTTTCAAGCCACACTGTAATACTGTTTATTTTTTTCTCCTGTTAGCTTGTCAGGGGCTTCAGGGCAGGAAGCACGTCCTGTTTCTGTATATAATACCATGTCTGGTATGTGAAAGGTGCTCAGAAAAGCTTGTTAAATGAACAAAGGAACTGGACTTCAATCAGTTTTGGTGTTTGACCTGTGTGTAGTCACTCTTCTTACCTGAACGTGTAAGTCTTGGTGATCCCACATGGCAGTGTCTTGCCACGTGGCATCAAGGGAGCTGTGACCCGCAGACCAGCACCTTCCAGGATCACATCGTGAGCAGATGGGTGTCTGCCTCCCCTGTCCACACGGTAGTCAAAGGACAGGGTTTGCCCATAGCTCACCTGCTGATTCCCAAGAAATTTGGCTATGAAACAGAATTTGAAAAGATTGAGATCAGTGTGAAGCTGGAGAAGCAAACGAGCAAGCAAGTTTGGCATGAACGTTGGTGATTTCTGTGGGAGTCCTGTGTTGCCAGTGTATCGCCCTGCCCCAGACCACCCTTCCAGAAGAGCCAGCTCACGGACATGGCCATACTGCTATCAGTTACAAAGGAGGGTTCGTTACTAAAATGCTAAAAGGGCCTCCTTATAAGACCATTCCACTTATTAGATGATGTATAAAGATCTGAGGTATGTTGGCAATAGTACCCTCTGTTACATACACTTCATAGTTCACAGACATCGTTACATTTGGTGTTAATTCTTGGAGGTGGTATTCCCATTTGACAGCTGAGAGTTGAAATTTAGAAACGTTAAGAGGACAACTTGCCTAGATACTGCATATTAACTGACGTGAGTTAACCTTTTTAATTTATAAAGGGTTAAAACTTTGAGCAATGCCTTATTTTCACTTTTCCACCTGCTTCTCAGTAGGTCCACAGATTTGACCACTATTTTGTCTTGGTGGGAAGCCTAGAAACTTCCCACTTGATTAAAGTAGGAACTGCAGCCAGACTCTGGCTGCCTGATACAGTCCTGTTGTTTTTTTTTTTTTTTTTTTTTTTTTTTTTTTTTTTTTTTGTTTTTTTTTTTTTTTTTAAATCAAAACATATACATTTTTTTCAGGAATAGAATTTAGTGATTCATCACTTATGTATAACAGCCAGTGTTCATCCCAACCAGTGTCCTCCTTAATTCCCCTCACCACTTTAGCCCTTCTCCCCCCACCACCCAACATGCCACCAGCAATCCTGTTTTTCTGTATTTAGGAGTCCCTTATGGTTTGTCTCCCTCTGTTTTTATATTTTTACTTCCCTTCCCTTATGTTCACCTGTTTTGTATCTTAAATTTCACATGAGTGAAATCATGTGACTACCTTTGACTTTTCTCTGACTTAGCATAATACATTCTAGTTCCATCCACGTTGTTGCAAATGGCAAGATTTCATTTTTTATCACTAATATTCCATTGAATATATATACCACATTCTCATGCATCGGTCCAATGGACATCTGGGCTCTTTCCATACCTTGGCTCTTATTGGTTGTGCTATTATTGGCTATGATTATAGTGCTGCTATAAACAGTGGGGTGCATGTGCCCCTTTGAAACATCACTTCTGTATCCTCTGGATGAATACCTAGTGCAATTGCCGGGTCATAGGGTAGTTCTATTTTTAACTTTTTGAGGAACCCTCATACTGTTTTCCAGAGTGGCTGTACCAGTTTGCATTCCCACACAGTCCTGTTCTGTTGTGCCATGACTTTGTCAATAGGGCTGAAGCTCCAACCGTCGTCTGGAGATAGTGTTCAAAACAGCAATGAGTGACCCGGTTTTCACATTCTCTACCTCCATTTTTCTATCATGACTTCGAGTCTTAAAAGTTGGATTCTAGGGGCACCTGGGTGGCTTAGTTGGTTAAGCGTCCAACTTCGGCTCAGGTCATGATCTCGTGGTCTGTGAGTTCGAGCCCCGCATTGGGCTCTGTGCTGACTGCGCAGAGCCTTGAACCTGTTTCAGATTCTGAGTCTCCCTCTCTCTCTGACCCTCCCCCGTTCATGCTCGGTCTCTCTCTCTCAAAAATAAACGTTAAAAAAAAAAAAAAGTTGGATTCTATAAGAAAAGTACCATACGTACCAGGAGCTACAAAGTAGACAGGGTCTGATCGTCGTGCAGAGCTAAACACATCTCGATGGCGTTGTGACCACTGCAGCTTTGCAGGAGCCCCATATCTTTGGACAGCCTTCCAGCCGTCAACATCTGAAACACAAAATCACTCTGCATTCAGACAAACCTCTTCATCTATTGAGTTGAACAAGACAAGACTTGATTGCCAAAAAGTCCTAGAGGTGAATAACTAGTGGGGTTTTCTTAATAGTTCCACACTTCCCTGTGCCCTTCTCTACTTGGGCTTCAACTTCACCTCCCACCCCACAGCTGCTTTGACTTGAGTCTGATTCTTGTAATTCATACTTTTATTTACATAAGTTCTGGCCTTAGTTTCTCTTTGAACACATTAGACCCTCTTAACTAAGCTGAAATCCTATCCATCTCCTATGTTTTTATGGTGTTTTGTAGCTTGGTAACTAATTTCACATATATTGCATGTAATGTATGTGAAAGCAGTGTTAGTGTTATTAGTATTAGTTATCACATAACCCACCCCCCCCCCCCACCGCCCCCATCCAAATGAAAGACTCTTGTGGTTTTAAAATACATGGAGATGGGAAATGCCAGGGACATGAAAATTTGGTCTCTTTATTTTATGTTTTTCATGTGCTAATATAAGGAAACTGTTCAGGTAGGACTTTTTCAAGTCATTAGGATCTGTCTTATTGCCCTGACCAAATAATGTATGTTAAAATCTAGAAGAGAAATGCTAAAGATCAGTCAAGAGTCCCGTGCTGTGATGAGGAGGGAGGTTGTCTGTAAACACAAAGCCCTATACGGTATTAAAAACAGAATTCTAGAAACAGGACACTTTACCTTGATGGAAAGTAGAGATGATTTTATGGACACTGTAGTCTCTAGAGCTGTGGCAGTTGGCTGAATGCCCATAGCAAAAACACTGGGTGCAGCCCTCGGGGTTTCCCCCATCCAGGTGATAGTAACCTGGTCGACACCTGTAGCAGCATTTTAGAAATCGGGACAATGTTATGGGTTACTTCTTAGTTCATATAGAGAACATGACGACTGATCTTTTCTTTCTCTCCCACCTGGCCCTGTTAATTCCCAGAGCTAGGAAATCCTAAATTACACGTACCACCCTCACTCCCAAACCTGATGGACAATCACAGCCACCCACTGAGACAGCATGAACATTCACTTTCCCTCTGGTAGAGCAGAATCACATTTGACTTGGTGGTCTGGGAACTTAGTGATTTTTCCATTCATGCTGAGGAATTGAGTGGAGGCCACATGAGCGGGACAAAGAGTCAGGGCAAGAGTATGTAGAGCTGGCCCTGTGTTAGAGAAAGTGTTTGATGGAGGCAAAAAAGTGGGAGGTTGGAGGCCAGGCAAGGAAAGGCAAACACCCGGGTCCCAGCACCCTCTCAGCTGTACTGACCCGCATGAAATACCAGGTGCTGCCCACTATCCCTGCCCCTTAACCTGGGCTCTGGCCCACAGGGGAAGGGGCAGGTGAAGGTATGACAAAGAAGGATGGCTCTCCACAAAAGCAAGATGTGGGCTGGCATCCCACCTGCCAGTGGCTTCTCTGAGGGCCACAGCTACCAGGCAAATTGCAGATGTTGGGGTCACAGAAGGAAAAACTGGGGAGGACTTGTTTTTCCATTTGAGTTAATTACATCCTTCTACATGAAATAATAGTTTCAACTATCATTTTTTTAGCACTTATTTCCAATGTTCTTAGATGAAGACACCCAGGTCAGGGAGGTTAAGAAACTTGTTCGAGGTCCTACAGCTGGTAGGTGACTGAGGCAAGATTCAAACCAGGTACATCTGCCTCTAAGTCATGTGGTCTAATCCATGGGACTCTGTGTTGGGAGTCTGTTTCGTTGTGCAAAATCACAGAAAAGCAGGTTGGCTGTGAACAGTAAATGCTTCAGAGAACAGCTGTAAGTAAGCATTCTTTTTTTTTCTCTAGAGAGCAAAGGCTTTAAAAAAAAAAATTATGGTTTCTGCGGAGGAAACCTGTAGGTTAAAAGGGATTGGAAGGAAGGAAGGGAGGGGCACAGAAAGTGAGGGGAAGGAACTGAGGGAAATCAGGCAAAACTAAACCGTGTTTAGGGATGTACTTGGGTAATAACTTATGAAGAAAAGGAAGGAAGCAATTACACAGGTCGGAATAGTGGTCCCTTCTAGAAAGAAGGGAGGGTATCGTCAGTTGAGATGGCAAATTTTTAGTGAAGGTCTATTTCTTAGAATCAATTGGTGATGCTGACGACATTTATGGTATGTGCTTTTCTATTTCTGTCCTACACTTCGAACTTAAAAACCTTTCAACAAGTGACTCCTCTTTTCACGCTTTTCTATACCCCCACCTCAGCCCCAAGGAACTCCCTGAAAACACAAGTGGGAATGTATCTGGAATTTTCTCTGCCCAGGTATAAGTGATTGTCAGAATGGCAAAGAACTGCTTTCTTTAAGGAAATGAGAAGAAAGCCTTTACCGCCTTTACCTCTTGGGCCAGCCTCACAGCACTCAGCTCACAACAATCTTAGAGAAGAGTTTTAGAAGTCTGGGCAGTCTGTCCTTAAGGAATATCTTGCAAGCAGCGACTGAGGGTGGATCGCTGTTTACTGTGCCACCTGCCCCAACATGGCTTGGGGCCCAACGGGCTCGTACGTCTCCCGGCTCATGTGTGTGCATGTAACCACGGTTCTGCCCCTGGGCGGCTCCTTTTCTGCACACGATGGTTCTATATGGCCATACACGGAGATATTTCCTCTTACAAGCATTTTCCCAACGTGCTTGATTAGGCCAGGTCTTTTCTGGGGCCCAGCTGAGTCATGTGACCTCACTGCATACCACCTTATATGGGAGCACCTAGGATTCGGAGTCAGCTGGCAAGGGGACTCACTGGGGCCCTGTGCCTCTGCGGCCCTTGTAAACAGACAGAAGGGGCCCACGGCAAGAGCATAGAGTCCAGTGAGACTCGGGGGCTCTGTGGTATTTTTTTTAAAAGGCAAGTTTTTGAGGACAGAGGGCAGGACCGAGGTCCTCAGCATTTAAGTGTCCCTTTTCCACAACCACACTCGGAGGATAAAGCCTCATGCTAGTTGCCGGGGGACTCTCCCTCCCTGCTGTGTCTGAAGGGCCACGGCTACACACACCTATCACAGCGCTCTCCGGTGACAGCTGGCTTGCAGACGCAGCGGCCTTCATCACAGGGCCCCGAGATGCCAGCTGGCTCGCAGTCACACTTGGAGTCTCTGGGAAAGAAGAAAAAGAAAATGAGGGGTGTGTTTCCAAGGGCTTCTCAACCACACACCTAAAGATCAGGGGCTCACAAGCAAATGTCAGCAACTTAAGTTTTTCATCTTCCCTGATGCCTCCCTCAGCCATCCTTATCGGTGCTAATCTCTCGCAGACCCCGTAAGGGCTCATTTGTCTGTGTTCCTGCTCCTCTGAAGGCGACAGCCAGTCCGTGAGCTGTCTGCTACCCAGCCCTAAGGAGAGAAGGGGATTGTGCCAGAATGTGAACCAAATTCATCACTAAACTGGGTAGTTTGGCTTGGTTTGGTTGACTGTTTGGTTCAGTCGCTTTCTCGTCCTTTGCTTCTCTATTGCTTGATTCAGTGATGACTGCTTTCATCAGGACTGATCCCATCTACTTGGTATTGTATTTAATAGCTCTTTCTCTTGCTAATACTCCTATCAAGACATAATTCTCATTCTGTGCAATTTAAAATGTACAACTGAAGGGGCACCTAGGCAGCTCAGTCGGTTGAGCATCTAACTTTGGCTCAGATCATGATCCCACAGCTAGTGGGTTCGAGCCCCACTCTGGGCTCTGTGCTAACAGCTCGGAGCCTGCTTTTAGATTCTGTGTCTGTCTGTCTGTCTGTCTCTCTCTCTCTCTCTCTCTCTCTCTCTCTGCCCCTTCCTTGCTTGTGTGCTCTCTCTCAAAAATTAAAAAAATTTTAATGTACAATTCGATGGCTTTTAGTAGGTTCTCAGAATTATACAACCATCTCCATTTTAGAACATTCCTATCACTCCAAAAACAAAAAAAAAAAACAGAAAAACCTGTGCCCTTAGCAATCACCCTCCACTTCCTTCTCCCCTCCCCAGCCCAGGCAACCACAAATCTACCTGCTGTCTCTATAGATCTGCCTAAACATTATCTGTAAATGGAATCCACAATCTTTGGCCTTTTTGTGTTTGGCTTCTTTCCCTTAGTATGTTTTCAAGGTTCATCCAGGTATCAATTTTTTATGGCTGAATACAGTTCATCATATGAATAGACTACATTTTGTTTATCCATTCAACAGCTGATGGACATTTGGGTTTAGCTATCATGAATAATGCTACAAACATTTGTGTACAAGTTTCTATGCAGAGATGGATGTTTTCATATTTCTTGTGTATTTCTAGGAGTGGAATTGCCGAGTTTGGTGGTGGTTTTTTTTCCTTTTTTGCAAGACATTCTCAATGGAGTCAATGTTTCCATTTAATTTTGATGGAATCTGTCTCGTGCAGACCAGTGCTTTGGCTAGTAACTAGTGTCACTCAGATGGGCACATGGTCACATGTGCCTATATTGTGGGTCTAAAGCCAAATATGCTGTCTCTTCCCTACTGTTCTGTTCCTCTTCTGACTTCCCTTTGATCCCATCCAAATCCTACCCAAGCCTGGATTGGACTCACATTTCTCATCCAATCAGATTCCAGGTCCTGTCAGGCTCCCTGAAGATCCCTTTCCCGGTCTGGATCTTTCACTTGCAAGGGTCCCCTCCTGTCCTTAGCCCCACCACATGACTAACTGGACCCTCTGACAAACATTATACAACATCTAGTGGTTGCTAAGCACCAGAGACACTAAGAAATGGGGTCCTGGTCTCTAGGAGTCTCAAGGCAGGGCAGAGCTTGAACAACGATGGCAGTGGAGCATAAGGCCAGCTGGAGCCAAGCAGGAACACAGCCTGTGTGCCTTCCCCCACTCTGGGCACTGGGAATGCAATAGTGAACAAGACATAGCCGACATGGAGCTTCCAGTCTAGTGGGAGAGACAGACAAATATGTAAAGAAAATGAGGGATGTGAAGTAACAACGATCAGAACACAGAAGGTGGAAAGGCCTCTGTGGGGAGTGGATGAGGTGAGGATAGAGCCTGTGAAACTCCCTGTGGCCCTGTAGGAAGCGGGAGTGCTCTAAGCCAGGTCCAAGATCACTTGGCTTGGCTCCTCTGAAGAAGGGAAGGCAGGCTGGTGGGGCTGGAGTGCAGGGGGCCAGGGGGAGAGGGGTGAGAAAGCCAGGGAGAGCTCACTGCTGAGGGCGCAGAGGACAGAGGATGTTGTAGGGCCCTGCTGGGCCTGCATAAGAAGTTTGTCTCATTCGGAGTGGGAAAGGGAGCTACTGGAGGGTTGCAAGCAAAATGATATGATCGACTTCGTATTTTATAAAGCATTTCCAAAGGGATGACACTGGACTGAGGGAAGGGTCTCTGAAGACCATGTAAAAGGGGCAGGGAAGGCCGGAAGAGAACAGTCTGTGCAGAGGCCCAACGGGTGACAGAACTTGGGACAGTGGTCACCAGGCCAGCGCAAGCATGGCTGGAGGGCGTTCTCCCACGGGCAAGGTGCTGGAAAAGGGGGCAAATGGGAAACGATCCTCTGTGGGCACCCCCTAGATAATGGCTTCCCTGCCAAGCTCCCCTTCCCCTAGTGTGTGTCTGCTGGCTCTGCAGCTCTGTGGACTGCTCAGGTGACTGATAATGTGTGCTCCCTCCTCTTCCAGAAAAGCCTCTGAAGAGGGACGGAGGACACTTCAAACTATAGGAATAAAATAGTGCAGAAAAATTTCTCTAGCCCAGTTCATGTTGGGTTGAAATGGGTCCCAGGTAAGAATCTGAAGGACTCTTTACCTCCATCCTGGTTCATCTAAACTGCGGGCAATCCTCAGGGTGGAGAACATGGGTTCCAGAGCCAAAACTCTGGGCCTAAATATTAGTCTACCCTCCCCAGTAATATTGGGCAAACTTAACCTCCTGGGGGGGCAAATTTCTGTCTTTAACATGAGCTAATCCCAGCCTCCACAGGTTGTGAGAATCACATGCCATAACCCACATGAAGTCCTCAAGCAGTGTTTGGCACACAGTTAGTACTCAGTAAAGTGGCCACTGATGTCACGGTCATTGTCCTCACTCATGGCAGAAGCTGCAGTGGTGGGTGCAGGTGCTTACAGTGGCCTCTGGTCCTGGGTGCACCCAGCATCGGTGAGTGTGTGGAAGCCTGGCAGACACCGGTCACACCTGTCTCCTGTCACACCTGGTTTACAGCTGCACCGTCCAGAGTTGTCACATCGAGCACTGAGAGCACCTGTAACCCGACGGGGTCGGGGGGGGGGGGGGGGGGGGGGAAAGGGAAGAAGAAAAGGAAATACTTAATCTATTTGGCATTAGGAAACCACTGTGGCCCCGTGGGAGCACAAGGAATACCAAGGAATATCCACCACCTGCTGCTGCTAATAATTCCACGTTGTCTGAGTACATGTCCACCCACCAGGGCAAGGTTTCATGGCCAAGGATGGCTTCTTCAGGCAAAGAAGCAGAAATTATTCTTGAAGGCAGGCATTTTTACTTAGTATCTGTTCTGATTTGAACATTAGTGTGTAGGCCACTGCCTTATAAGTTGAATCCTGGAGATATCAAGAAGAGGGAAAATTTGAGCACATCAGCCTCCTCAAAGAGAGTCGGTAGGAGAAAGTGAGCAAGTCTTCCCTTATTCCTGGCAGGCAAAAGCTGTATTTTAAGTGTCCATGCTTGAACAGTGTGATTCTTGGGTGTGAAAAGGCTTCTTAATCTAAAATCTGTACCTACCCAGAGCGGAAGACATTCTCGTCCTTGGTGCTATCTCCCCTTCCCTGTGCATCGTACCCGCTTAGTACATACGGCATTTGTCCTGTGATCAGTTTTGTACAGACGTGCTCGTACTGGTCAGCGGGCCCTCTCAGACTGAGAGTTGCTGAGAGACCGGTGCTGAGGGCAGCAACTGTGCCACTACGGAAGCCGGACTCTTCTCCATTCTCACTGCCTTCCCTTCCCCCGCCACAGTTCAAGCCTCTGTCTTTTCTCCCAGGACCCGGCCTCCCACTCTGTCTTCCCGGCCTCCATCCTTGTCTCCTTTCTCTCCTCTCATTCTCCTTTAAAAATGGAATTCATCTTGGGGTGCCTGGGTGGCTCAGTCAGTTAAGCATCCAACTTCGGCTCAGGTCATGATCTCACAGTTCCATGGGTTTGAGCCTTGCGTCAAGCTCTGTGCTGACAGCCTGGAGCCTGGAGCCTGCTTCGGATTCTGTCTCTCCCTCTGTCTCTGCACACCCCCTCCTCCCCTGCTCATGCTCTCTCAAAAATAAAACATTAAAAAAATGGAACTTATTTTTAAATGGGTGGTTCAGTTGGTTAAGTGTCCGACTCTTGATTTTTGGCTCCGGTCATGATCTCACAGTTCATGGGTTTGAGCCCCATGTCAGGCTCTGGGCTGACTGCACACAGCCTGCTTGGGATTCTCTCATCCCCCTCATCCCCTGCCCCTCCCTTCCACTTGCGTGTTCTCCCTCTCTCAAAAGAAACATTAAACATTTAAAAATGGAATTCCGATCACATTACTCATCTGTTTAGTCCTCTGGTGGTTCCCCACTGTAAGCAGCATAAAATGCAAACTATATCATGGCCCACAAGACTCAACCTCTCCTTCCTTCCCTCCGCTCCCAGCCCCCCAGCCTTGCTGGTAGAACGTGCCAGACTGCTTCTCTCCTTAGGCACCTGCACTTGCTGCTCCCCTGGCCTGGAACCCTCCTTCCCCAGAGCATCCCCTGATTGGCCCATCCTTGGCTCTCTGGTCCTGAGTTACTACTACTTCTCTAGTGAAATCTTGGATCCCCAAATCTAAAATCTCCATCTCACCACTACCATAGTCCTGCTTCCTCAGGATTCCCTCAGTCTGTGCTCCCTGCTGTCCCCAGTGCCCAGGACAGAGCCTGACGTAGAGGAGATGCCCAGAAATCTGTCGGATGAAACCATGTACGCCATGAAAGAGGTCGGGGCTGTTGGGAGAGGGTCAAGGGTAGCAAAAGCTGAGCAGGAAGGTGGTGAGAAGTGTACCTCCCCTACTTGACGATTTCCCTGTGCTGGCAGAATGATCAAATAATCCATCTGTCTCAACGAACCGTGGTAGCTGGTACCAAGCCGACAGGACACTAACCAGTTGCTCCTTTCTTTCTAATCGGTTATTTGAATTTTTAATTCACTGGTAGATACAATTCAAATCGATAAAGGTATTGGCTCTGCACCTACATAAAAGCTTTTATGCCACCTGTGGAACATGAACGACATCAGTCACACTCAGAGCTGGTGGGAGACCCCATGTCAACTCTGTAAAGCTTGAAGGGGCCCTTCTACTCTACAAGCTGTCAGCCAACACAGCTAAGAAGGAAAGCTGCTTTTTGAATTATGCTCTGATAAGTAACATTCAACAGGAGACATCCCTCTTTATTCAAAAAAACTTTTAACATTTATTTTTGAGAGACAGAATGCGAGCAGGGGAGGGGCAGAGAGACAGAAAGGGAGAGACGGAATCCAAAGCAGGCTCCAGGCTCCAAACTGTCAGGACAGAGCCTGACTCAGGGCTCAAACCCACAAATGGTGAGATCATGACCTGAGCCGAAGTCCTGAGCCATTCAGGAGCCCCAAGACCTCTCTCTTTAATACAATTAGTTTTCTTTGTTTAACACAAATGGGTGTTGATGGGTTCAGAAACACATTTTTTTTTTTTTTTTCCTCCGTTCCGACTTATGGAAATCACGCTTTTGACTTAAGACCATTCTCCCTGCAGGGGTGCCTGGGTGGCTCCATCGGTTGGGCGTCCACTTCGGCTCAGGTCATGATCTTAGTTTGTGGATTTGAGCCCCATGTTGGGCTCTGTGCTGACAGCTCATAGCCTGGAGCCTGCTTCAGATTCTGTGTCTGTCTCTCTCTGCCCCTCCCCCACTTGTGCTCTGTCTTTGTCTCTCAAAAATGGAAAAAATTTTTTTAAATTCTCCCTGCAGTAATTTTTCAGAAATGAGTTATTCTTAGAAGATGGAAAAGACTGTGCTTTGGACTCTGGCCTACATAGACCAAAATGGTTATTCTACAAAACACCGTTCTGAGGGAAATTAACGCTCTCATGAAAATAGGCATTCTGTGTTCAAAAGAGTTCGGGAAATGGTACACTCTAGGCCTTTCAGAGACTTATAACTTCATTCAGTAGGCATGACGCTTGTTTAACTCTTAAGGCCAGTGTTTCCAACCATTATTTGACATTCTTACAGGCCACGTCTATTATCTTGAACACTGTGCTCTATAGGACATTATCTAGAGAATTCTGCTCTAGAAACTGGGGGGTCAAAGTGCCCAGACTTTGAAATCCAACAACTCTCCCTTCAAAACCAGCTCTGCCACTTAGCTCTGTGTCCTTGGGTAAACTGCTTACTCATCGCTTATTTTAAGTGAGGGTAACAGCCTATGCCTCATGGAGCTGTTGCAAGACTTTGAACTAAAATATATAAAGGCCTAATTTAGCGTCTCGCACGTAATGGGCACTGGAAGAATGTAGTTTACGCTGCTATCTCAAGGCCTCCTGCAAACCTTGACACAGACATGTGCACTGGTCCTTACTGTGAAAGTGACTACTTTATTTCACATTCTAAAACTGCCGAAATAATAGCACTGGGTTTTCAAAGTATCTCATTAAAATAAAAACCCTTGTCCCAATTCCTACATTGCAAGTTGCTTTTAGGGATTGTGAATAACTGGGTTGAAAGAACAAAATAGCTTCCTGTTTTGTGTCCCAATAAGCTCTTTTAGGGCTTATATAGTTTCTGTGCATCTGAGGGTTCAAGCAGTTATTCTAAAATGATTACTATTTAAAAAATAGCAAATTAAGGGGCACCTGGGTGGCTCAGTCAGTTGAGCGTCGGACTTCAGCTCAGGTCATGATCTCACGGTTCATGGGTTTGAGCCCTGCATCAGGCTCTGTGCTGACAGTTTGGAGCCTGGAGCCTGCTTTGGATTCTGTGTGTCTGTCTGTCTGTCTGTCTGTCTCTCTCTCTCTCTCTCTCTCTCTCTGCCTGCCCCTCCCCTGCTTGTGCTCTGTTTGTCTCAAAAATGTTAAATTTTTTTGATAAATAGTAAATAAGAGGGTATGTCCGTTTGAGAACGCTTTACACACACACACACACACACACACACACACACACACACACACACACACACATTTGTGTTTTAAAGTAACAAGAATTTAAGAATTATAAGTTATTATTGAAGACCTGTTTTGGGACACCTGGGTGGCTCAGTTAAGCATCTGACTTTGGCTTAGGTCATGATCTCACGGTTCACGAGTTCAAGTCCCACTTCGGATTCTGTGTCTGCCTCTGCCTGTGTCTGTCTCTGTCTCTCTCTCTCTCTCTCTCTCTCTCTCTCTCTCTCTCTCTCTCAAAAATATTAAGAAAAATTAAGGCATGTTTTCAATAATAACCAAAATGTTGTATTATGAGTAATCCATTGTCAGGATCATAAATATGTAAATAATAGAACAAGTCCAATATCCTTGATGTCCATACAGGTCTCAAGAATTTAGGTGTCCTGGAAAGAAAAAACCACATGTATGTACAGTGAATTTCAAAATATTTGCAAAAGGTTTTCAGGGCTTTTACACATGTGGTTATAAGAGTTGAGAACTCAGCCCTGTTGCTGAACCCACAAAGTCATCACCTAAAAATAAGCCTGGCTGCTATATTTATGAGAAACTGATGTGACATCCAAAATCTGTGACCACTTTGGGGATTACTGATGCTGTTGGCTTCATTCGCCATACATGGAATGATTGCATTTTTTGGGAAGGTGTGTTCTTCCTTTTGAGATTGAATATTTGATAAATTCCCTTGTATGTGATGCATATCTTCTGGCTGATTGGGAGACTGAGAAATCCCATAGGGAATTAAATTTGTGCCACTGGGCTAGGAATCTGGGCAGCCACGGTGTCGTGGGAGACGGCACAGGGTGGGAACTGTCTCTGTCACTAACATGCCACTCAGGCTCGCAGGTCACCTTCTTCGTGTCCGTAACGGTGGGTGCAGCATGCTAACACCTGCAGGTTGTCCAGTTATGAACACTGAAGAAGATATAGCCTATAAAAATATTCTGGAAAAATATAAAGCACTACCCAGATCTTAGGAAATAAGATCCATGAAGCTTTTCCTGGACATCTAATTGTCTGATGTTGGGGATAAAAGAACAGCATTCTGATGCTTTATTCATTCATATGGAAGGAATAAGATAATAGTTCTCCATCAGAACTCTGGATTATAACTTTAACTTTTGCAATTGCTTGTTAGAGGACTGGAGGCCATCAGCTCCTCTAGGCCTCCCTTTCCCCACTCTTTAAAAGACATTTGAAAAATTCACTGCCAATTTCAGGATATTAAGAAAATAAAATGCTAATAGTTTCAGGCCAAACATATGGCCTTGACAGCATTCCTTCTAAAGTAGAATGTAACTTAAAAAAGCCGGTGTCCCAGGAAACTGCCACACTGATCTCTGTCCTAATTTAAAAAAAAAAAAAAAAAAAAACAAAAAACTACATCAACTACAATTTACTGAGTTGTCTACCACGTGCTTAACACAATTCTCACACAATCCTGTGGTGGGAAAAGCATGATGTCCCCCTTCTACAGATGGGGACACAGGGGCAGCAAGCGGTGAAGGGACATGCCCGGAATGACACAGCAGAAGCGGAAGTACCAAGATTTGAACCCAGGCTGTCTGGCTCCAAAACCCACTACTAGTCTTTACATTACCATCTTTGATATCCGTGCACCTGGGGCTGGCCACCTAGCTACCCAACCTTCAAGTTTCTTCACCCCCCTCTCTAAGCCCCTGCCACCTCATCTGTAAAATGGACATAATAATAGCACCCTCTTCATATGGTTATTTGTGAAGATTAAATTGCTGGATGAAAGCATCTAGCAAAGTGCCTGGCACAGGGTAATGCAGGTTAGCGATCATATAAGCTGTAAATCATTGTTGGGCTCCTCCTCTGTCTACCAGGATGTTCACACTGAGCCTGGGATGTATACTCCCCAAAGGCAAAGAAAAAGCCAGGCTCATGGATGCTGGGCAAGCAATGGACTCGAGTGAAAGAGAGATGGTGCGGCAAATCCTTCATTACCATCTCTCAGCCACGTGGCAGCCTCCTTGTCTACTGTACGGACTAATAACCTTGTCTTCAGGCCAGGCTCTCCAGCTAAGTTAATTAAGTTTCTAATTACATTCTCGCTGATCGTCTTGCTGGGATGACACAACTCCAGTGACTCACAACGAAGCTGCATATCCTAAAGGGATCGGGGCTTTTCAGAAGGGTTGGATGCCCACTAACATGGAATAACTTTTAATTTTTCTTTATGAAGTTCTTTAATTCACAAGAATTGCTAAATCCAAAAGATTCTGGATGCTGACCCTATGCCACAAAGCTGAGCAAATTGGGCTCAAACACACCGTAACCGCAAGTTTGGTGAACTGGGAAGTGTTTGCTGGAATTTGGGTCTGCGTCAGCCTGGGGTCATCCCCAGTGTTCTGTAATGCTCTCCAACACACTCTACCGGCATCTCCTGGCTAGACCAAAACCTGCCCATTTTTACGTTCATTAAGCTGTTACTCTTAACTGGTTTCAGAGAGCTACACTGAGTCATTGCCACACACCGTCTATACCCATTAAGTGCACTAACACTTATCCTATTATGCTGTTAAACACTTTCTAACAAAGAAGAGAAACAGATATCTTTTTTGGCAATAATAGACCAGGTATTCTAAAAAACCTCAACTTCTTTAACAGAACTACTGGTCTCTCCCTCTCTATATGTGCTAACTTGTCTTTACTGTCCATGACGAATATAGCACAACACCTACATCTGTGTAGGCAAGAACTACACACAGCTGTGCGAATACAGCACTGGGCGACATGTTTTAAAAAACAAAGGATTCCTGCTATGAACCAGCCATCTTGTAGATATTTCCTATTTATTGATTCTATTTTCTTTTGTGAACAAACCCATCAAAGACTCTAATCTGCCTTTTTTTTTTTTTTTTTTTTTTTTTTTTTTTTTTTTTTTTTTTTTTTTTAGCATAGTCAACACACAAGGTTACATTAGTTTCAGGTGTACAACACCGTGATTCAACATCTCTGTAGGTCATGCTGTGTTCCCCACAAGTGTAGCTACCACCTGTCACCATAGGACAATATCACTGACTGTATTCCCTCTCCCCTGCACCTATTTTGCCCATCCCCCCCCCACCTCCCCTCCCTTCTGGCAACCATTGGTTGGTTCTCTGTATAGGTCTGATTCTGCCCCCCCCCTTTTTTTTTAATTTAATGTCTACACCCAACATGGGGCTCAAACTCACCACCCCAAGATCAAAAGTCGCCCACTCTTCTGACTGAGCCAGCCAGGCTCCCCTGATTCTGCTTTTTTGTTTACTCATTTGTGGGTTTTCTTTAATTCCGCTTAGGAGTGGAATCATATGGTGTTTGTCTTTCTCAGTCTGACTCCTCTCACTCAGCATACTACCCTCCAGGTCTGTTCTTGCTGTCGCACATTACCTCTGGGGTTACAGTTGCAGGGTAAGCAGCGATCCCTCTCTCTCTGTCGGTAGAACCCCTCCTTGCACCTCTCGCAGTGAACGCCGTCGGTGTTGTCAATGCAGTTGAGGCAGCGGAACCCGTTGCCTGTCTGTCTGTGAAGCTCCTGATCAAAGACGCATTGGCTGGACTTCCCACTGCAATCACAGACTAGGGATGGGGGGAAAAAGACCTCGCTAGTAAAAAGCTCAGAGACAATGTTATTAATGTAAATTAGGTGCAGGGTACTAAATATTCACACCAGCTACTTGGAGTAAGGTAAGGATGACATGGGCTGAAGGAAGGTTGGGAGAGTCTCTGCCCCACCCAAAGGGAGCAGCAGCATGCTCGGGCAGAGGGGTTGCTGTCAGGGAGAACGTGAGCTCAGGGTTGCCCGACTGTCCCATTCCTCAAGAGACACCAAAAATCTTATGTTATGTATTTTTTTTAATGTTTATTTTTGAGAGAGACCCAGAGCGTGAGCAGGGGAGGGGCAGAGAGGGAGGGAGAAGCAGAATCTGAAGCAGGCTCCGAGCTTGTCAGTGCAGAGCCCAATGTGAGGCTCGAACCCTTGAACCGTGAGATCATGACCCGAGCTGAAGTTGAACACTTAACTGAGTCACCCAGGCACCCTTCATTATGTATTTTTATGTAAAAATTCCTGGCTTAAATTTGCAAAGAATTCATTTTTACAGCCCTGTGCAACCCCATAGAACAAGTCTACTGGCTAGAGAAAACCTGAGGACTGCCAGCGGGTGCACTCTGGCACAGCTGTCCAACAGCTGACGGTGTCCTCTGTTCAAGATACACAATATCTGTCCCTCCTGTGATGGTCAAGGCTGAGGAGCTAATGTGACTGTCTGGACAGGAATCTCCCTCTGCCCTTCACTGTGCCTTGAGTGTCCCTCCCAAAGCCAGGTGTCAATGGGGAACCAGAGTCCCATGAAGAATCAACTTTCCCAAATATCTAGGAAAGTTTACCCCATTGAGTGACATCTCCATGGGGGACCTAAAAGTCAATGAGGAAACGTGGAAATACCCCACATAATTCCTGGCACACAGCAGACTCTAAAAAATGTTTGTCACAACTGAGAAGACAAAGATGATAAGCCTTGAGGTTAAAAGAATTGGACCAAATCAGTACTAGTTCTATTTTCAGAGGCAAATCTCTTCAACTCTGAATCTTATTTCTTATAAATGTAAAAGGAATTACCTGCCTCCCTGGACTGTTGAGAGGATCCCAATGAGAAAAGAATACCAAGCCCTTCACACCTGCTAATTCACTCACACAAGACAGGCATTGCCTCAGAGGAGTAAAATGCATTTCAGAAAGGTTAAGTAATTTGACCCAGTGGAGAGCTAGGGTTGGAACCTGTGTCTGATGCCAGACTTCATTTTCTTTCCACCAGGCACATTGTCCATTGGCCACGTGGCCTCAATAAGAGTCCATTTCTAGAACTGCCTAGGGCCACAACTTACCCAGAACACTGATTAAAAAAAAAAAAAAATGCCAGAGCACGTGCTGAACAGCTGCCCTGTGCAGGCCATGTCAGGGCTCTGAAGGCACAAAGGGGACTAAATAAACATGATGAGCTTCTGAAGCGACTTCTTACCACACACCTCTCCAGAGTCCATGCTGTCTCTAGCACCTCACACGTATCAGCTCAGTTACTTCTCACAAGAACACATCAGCACGAGTGGTCTTGTCCCCATTGACTGGATGAAGAACCTAATGCTGGATATCTTGCTTAAAGTCACACAGCTAAATGGCAACCATATAACTTGCTCCTAAGTGTGTCCAACCACAAAGCCTTCACCCCCACCCCCCTGCCCCTGCCCCCTGCTTCTCGAGAACCTGGTTACCACTGCAGGTAGGCATTTCTCCTAGAAATCCCTCACAAAGGCTCATTCAGCCCCTACATAAATTCTGTCCCGCCACAGACAGCACTGGTTGTTCCAGATTACTTTTTCGGGAGTTTTAACTCTGCCTCCCTCCGTGTAATTTTTACTACGTGTTCTTGCTCTTCCTTGGAAAACACACGCACACCTACTGTGGTCTTCATTTACTTATCACTTTGTTTCAAACATGGCTTTACAAGCACTGTGACAGCCGGGGCTTTGACTGTCTGAAGACAGCTATCCTATCTCCCTCTCTAGCCTTCTCTCCTTCTGGTTAAACTGGAGGCCTGTCACCTCCATGTCTTTCAACTGTTTCCCATGGGATGATTTCTAGATTCTTGACTGTCCTCCAAGGAACATACTGATTTCCCAATGTCTTTCTTAAAAGGGCCTGAATTTATCACAGTCCTCCAAGTGTGGTTTGACTAGCTCAGCATGCAACGCAACTGGGTGTTAGAACTCCACGGACGCAGTTTTGCATTTCGTTAAACTCAGTGTGTTAAGCTTGCACTCAATTCAGACTCCCAGCTCTCTCTGCAGAACGGGTGCCAACTCCAATCTTCCCCAGTGAATGCTTGTGTAACTGATTTTTTTGGATCCCGAACAGATGTGCCACACAGCTGTCATGTGCTGTGAAATTGCTGAGACCATCCTTAGGCATGTATAAGCACTAAATTCAGCAGCCAATGACCCTTGTGTGAGGTCAGTCGCCTGGATCACGCAGTGTGCCAATGCCCTTTCTGCCCTGGGTGCCTTTTGAGGGCAGTCTCAAAACAATTACAAAATTTTCACTGTGCCTTTCTGACCCAGAACAAACTTTCTGCTGGTAATCGTTAACTTTATAAGGATGGCTCATGATATATTTAGAACACTTTCAAAAATAGACAACCTTGTTATAATCTGGTGTTTAATGCCTCCCTCCCGTTCTGTCCTCTCTCCTGTCAGGCTCTACTCTGAAAAACTGTGTTCTCCCTTTAAATCCCCCAGCCTTCTGCAGAGATACATTACAGTTTGAGCAAGGGGGATCTTCAGCCAGCAACTCTGCTCTGGAACTTGCTCACTGCCAAATCCCCCTCCTCTCTCACTGGGGTTTCCATGAAAGCCCAAGGTTGTGCTGACTGGGTAGGGCCAACTAGGCCTTGTGTCGGGGAGTGTATAGGCCTCCTATGTCTGCATCGTGTGAGAACCTCATGAAGATGTTCTCCAGCCCTGCCTGCAGGACTTTGAGGTTTCCAAGCTGCACTGAGCTCAACACTTAGCTGCACTGCACTTTAGCTTAATATTGAGTCTTCTGAACCTTCACCCCCAGAGAAGGAGGGTAGAGACTTTGCTCCTCTTGCATGAGATGACCCCTTTTGTCGCTGATGCTTTTTGAAACATGGTCTCAAATCATCTCCCAAATTTAGACTAACCTCCCTAAAACTATTACTCATTCTCGCTACTGGGGGGAAGGAAATCTTTTTATTTCAAATTCCAGAATATTCTTGCAATTGGCTTAATAAAATGGGCCTCATACAGCTTGAGCCTGGTCCTTTTTTTTTTTTTTTTTTTTTTTTTTTTTTTTTTTTTTTTTTTTTTTTTTGAGACTGTGTGTGTGACAGTGTGTGTATGAATGCAAGTGGGGGAGGGGAAGGGGCAGAAAGAGAGCGAGGGGAGGGAGAGAGAGAATCCAAGCAGGCTTCATGCTGTGGGGCTTCATCTCACAAACCAAACCGGTAAGATCATGACCTAAGCCAAAAAGAGTCTCAAACACTTAACTGCCTGAACCATCCAGGCGCCCTGAGGCTTGTCTTTTTTATTCTGTGACCGATTTCTGCCTAACCACTACCATGGGCACGCTGGTTGCTGAAGGGCACTGCCTGGCTAGGAATGAGGTGACTGGGAGCAGTGGGGACTCTGCCAACAGGGCTAAGAGGAAAAGCAGCCAAGTGTAGCCACATGGGGATCCTGCCTACTGTGGTCAGCATTTCCACTCAAGTTTCTAAAGAAAACAGAAATCTGGCCCTGTAGGAGATCTGATCTTTTTTATTTAAAATTTTTTTAACGTTTCATTTTTGAGAGATGGAGAGACCCCACATGAGTAGGGGGGGGAGGGGCAGGGGGAGACACAGAATCCGAAGCAGGCTCTGAGCTGTCGGCACAGAGCCCGATGTGGGGCTTGAACCCACGACCACGAGATCATGACCTGAGCCAAAGTCAGATGCTTAACCGACTGAGCCACCCAGGCACCACTGAAATCTGATTTTTAAATGTTGGCCAAAAAATATTTTTTTTATATCTGTTTGAAATAAATCTATGTCCAAGGGCAAATCTCTGCTCTTCTAACAGGCAGAAAACACATGTCCTGCTTTAGAAAAAGGAGGAATGAAGCCCTAGTATATGGCACAGTGGCCTGGTCGTAGTGGGTGTTTGATGTGTGTTTAAAGAACAAATGAATGAAAATTCTCTTGAACTTTAGGAACCCCTGAGCTGTGTTTCTACCATTGAAAGGACTCCATGTGTCCCCATGTGTCTTCACATGCCTTAAAAATATAAATACTAATATCTAGTAGTCACTCTCTTCCCTGTTCCATGAAAGGATGCTTTTCTCTACAGAAGACCAGTCCAGAAAACAGCCTTCCTTGGTAACTTCTACTGCAATGACTTATTTAGGTTAATAGACCCAAATATAAGCCTTGGCTACATTTTAAAACAAATTCTAAAGATTTATTATACTTTCCTTCTTTTATATTTGGCCTTGTTCAAGTTTGTCTAGAGCTCTTATTTCATTTTTATTTTGTAATTTTGCTATGCTTCCGAATTTCATAAATCGTTTATCTAGTTTCAGGGCATTTTTTTTTTTTTAATATATGAAATTGTCAAATTGGTTTCCATACAACACCCAGTGCTCATCCCAAAAGATGCCCTCTTCAATACCCATCACCTACCCTCCCCTCCCTCCCACCCCCATCAACCCTCAGTTCTCAGTTTTTAAGAGTCTCTTATGCTTTGGCTCCCTCCCTCTTTTTTTTCCTTCCCCTCCCCCATGGGTTTCTGTTAAGTTTCTCAGGATCCACATAAGAGTGAAAACATATGGTATCTGTCTTTCTCTGTATGGCTTATTTCACTTAGCATCACACTCTCCAGTTCCATCCACATTGCTACAAAGGGCCATATTTCATTCTTTCTCATTGCCACGTAGTACTCCATTGTGTATATAAACCACAATTTCTTTATCCATTTATCGGTTGATGGACATTTAGGCTCTTTCCACAATTTGGCTATTGTTGAGAGTGCTGCTATAAACATTGGGGTTCAAGTGCCCCTAGGCATCAGTACTCCTGTATCCCTTGGGTAAATTCCTAGCAGTGCTACTGCTGGGTCATAGGGTAGGTCTATTTTTAATTTTTTGAGGAACCTCCACACTGTTTTCCAGAGTGGCTGCACCAGTTTGCATTCCCACCAACAGTGCAAGAGGGTTCCCGTTTCTCCACATCCTCTCCAGCATCTATAGTCTCCTGATTTCTTCATTTTGGCCACTCTGACTGGCGTGAGGTGATATCTGAGTGTGGTTTTGATTTGTATTTCCCTGATGAGGAGCGACACTGAGCCTCTTTCATGTGCCTGTTGGCCATCTGGATGTCTTCTTTAGAGAAGTGTCTATTCATGTTTTCTGCCCATTTCTTCACTGGGTTATTTGTTTTTCGGGTGTGGAGTTTGATGAGCTCTTTATAGATTTTGGATACTAGCCCTTTTTCCGATATGTCATTTGCAAATATCTTTTCCCATTCCGTTGGTTGCCTTTTAGTTTTGTTGGTTGTTTCCTTTGCTGTGCAGAAGCTTTTTATCTTCATAAGGTCCCAGTAGTTCATTTTTGCTTTTAATTCCCTTGTCTTTGGGGTTGTGTCAAGAAATTGCTACGGCTGAGGTCAGAGAGGTCTTTTCCTGCTTTCTCCTCTAGGGTTTTGATGGTTTCCTGTCTCACATTCAGGTCCTTTATCCATTTTGAGTTAATTTTTGTGAATGGTGTAAGAAAGTGGTCTAGTTTCAATCTTCTGCATGTTGCTGTCCAGTTCTCCCAGCACCGTTAGAGAGACTGTCTTTTTCCCATTGGATATTCTTTCCTGCTTTGTCAAAGATACTAGTTGGCTATACTTTTGTGGGTCTAGTTCTGGGGTTCCTATTCTATTCCATTGGTCTATGTGTCTGTTTTTGTGCCAATACCATGCTGTCTTGATGATTACAGCTTTGTAGTAGAGGCTAAAGTCTGGTCCATCAGGGCATCTTGACAGAAAAGCAAGCGATGAAGGGTGCCTGGGGGTTCAGCCGGTCAAGCATCTGACTTTGGCTCAGGTCATGATCTCAGTGTGTGAGTTCGAGCCCCACGTTGGGTTCTGTACTGACAGCTCAGAGCCTGGAACTTGCTTCAGATTCTGTGTCTCCCCCTCTGTCTCTGCCCCTCCCCTGCTCATGCACATGCTGCATGTGCGTGCTCTCTCAAAAAATTATAATCGTTAAAAAACAAGCAATGAAAGTATAAAGATGAGGGTTTTGGACATTTCCTAAGTTGCCTGGGAAGCATTTATCGAGGGTCCATTCGCTCAACAAATACATATGGAGTATCTAGTATGGATACAGTGGTAAACAAAACCAATAGATGTCCCAGCCCTCATGAAGTTCTCATGTGAGGAGGGGGGAAAAATAAGTAATACAGAGAATATTTGGATAGTGATAATTGTCAAGGAGAAATACATAAAGCAGTGAAAGGAAACAGGAAGTTGTGGGGTGGGAGGGGGGAGGTGAGAAAGTGAAAGTGACATAAGCTGACTTACTTTTTTTTAAGATTTTTTTTTTTAATCTCTACACCCAATGTGGGGCTTGAACCCACAACCTTGAGGTTGAGTCACACACTCCACCAACTGAGCCAGCCAGGTGCCCCTGGTTTACTTCTCTATTTTGAGGCTGGTCTGTTCATGAGCTTTGTCGGCTTATCTACCAGGCATGGTGTTTTTCTTACCAATTATGAATTACCCACCAAATGTATCAAATTATTCACCTCTCATTTTGTTATGTATTTTCTTTTCCTCTCCTGATAAATCTTTCTTTTCCAAGTACCTCATTGGTAGATTTTTGTCTTACTGGTTCTTACTCCTTTTCCCCCTTCCTCCTTCTGTCCTTAGTCACTGAGATGTACATCCATTTCACTTGTTGAACAAAGATCACTTCATGGGGCGCCTGGGTGGCTCAAGTTGTGATCTCATGTTTCGTGAGTTCAAGCCCCACATTGGGCTCTCTGCTGTCATCATGGAGCTGGCTTTGGATCCTCTGTCCCTCCCCCCCTCTCTGCACCTTCCCTGCTTGCACACACATGCGCTCTCTCAAAAATAAACGTTTAAAAAAATGAATAAAAATCATTCCTGACAGGGAGGCCACATTGGATGTCTGCATCCTGGGACATCATAAGCCAGCATGATTTCAAAAAGGGGAGCTGCCAATGTTTTATTTTGTCACATAAGCTATGCTATATGTAGATATTTAATATATATGTTGGGTTTTGTCAAATACTTCTCACATTATCCATGTTTTTCTCATTTCACTATGGACAGGCATGGCTCTGGGACCTGGTGCTAATTTATCACTGCAGCAGAAAAAATAAACAAGTTCCTCTCAGACCCTGAACAGACCCAAAGCCTTACAGGGTCTAGGAATCAAGACAGGCAGGTTTTTTTCTCCCTTTTTCACTGAACTCCGTATCCTAGGTGCCAGGTTCCATCGTTACTCTTGTTTAACTCATTTGTCCTGTACTCTTTCCAAGCTAGAGACATCTCTGCAAGGTTCTGTCCTTTTCGCTCTCTGTCCTGCACTCCAGCTCCCGGAAATCCTGGTCTCTGTCAGCCAGGCATCTCTCCACAGCTACAGCAATAAAATTCGTCAAGTTGACCTCAAGCCCTGTGTAAACACACGTGAAACCAAGTCATTTTACTCAGATTTTCACATATTTCTTTCAGTCTAGTAAAGTGTGGGTGGTTTTTGTGTCTGCCTCTCTGTTGCTGCTTCTTTGGCACTTAAGTATTTATTATAATAATCACTGTAATAGCATACCGTTGCTGACCCTCAAGGTGCTTCTTAGAGGAGCCCTCCAGGCTGCCAGACACAGGCTGATCTGCCCACAGCCACCCACACTCCCCCAGACTCTGCGAACAATGGAGCAAGTGTGCAGAGCCCCTCAGGCTCACTTCACAAGGCTCCCACCCTCGCTCAAACACACAGCTCCGACAGGTCCAGACAGGAAGCACGGGGCAAAGGCTGTTTCCAAGCTGCATCCTTAAGAGAATGAAAGGAAACTGAAAATACAGGTACTTCCTAGGTTTGCACTGTGGCAAAGCCTTGGAATAATCAGCATCAGCGGCTGCTGTTCATCAAGACCTCATTTTAAGTTCCCCGTAGGACACACCGCGAGCAATTACAAGAAAGTTTAACAACTTGGCGCCAATCTGATCATTTGTGTATAAGCAGGTCTTTTCTATTGTTCTAAGCTGAAAAACATGCTCAGCTTTTCACCGAGGTGATCTAATTTCCATCCTCTGTACAGCGTATGGGATCATCGTGCTTTTTAGTGCTCTCACAAGTAACAACAAATTAAAAAATCCAAGCTCCTTTCCAAACCCTGAAGATTTGGCCCCGCCGACGTCTCCAACTTTACCGCATTCCTCTTTCTCTCTCTTGTTCACTGGGCTCCAACACACAGACCTTTGCATGAACTCTGGGAAGCACCACCTCCTTCCCACCTCAGGCCTCCAGGCTTGCCACTTCCTTTGCCAGGAGCGCTACCTGCCTCCACCTCCCTACATCCACACAGCCACAGGCTGATCTTTTAAAGAGCATAAATGATATCGTGCAGGGCCCCCGATGGCCCTTCTACAGCTTCTCCCTCCTCTGAATGCCCACGGGACTTCATCCTCGCCTCCATCCTGGTACTTCTCACCTTCTGTACTGTATTCACTATTTGTGTATGACTTACTTCCTCCGTAACGTTTTCTACGTTTGTATCCACATGGGACCTAACACAGGGCGCAGGACTGTGATGGGTGGGTGGGTGGATGGATGGGAAGGAGGCAGGCAGTCTGACTCAAAAAAAAAAAAAAAAAAAAAAAAAAAAAAAAAGTAAAAAAAAAAAAACAAAAAAAACAAAACAAAAAACACAAAACCAACAAACCCGAATGTACAGAAATCTCCCAGGAGTCCAGAGACCCGGTATGAAATTTTCTCAACACACCAGATTTGCGTTGTCTACATGTGGCATTCAGTGTAAGTATAAAAAGCTAATGTTTCAATCAAAAAAATGCAGGGTGAGATGGGAACAGAGAGAAAGGAAAGGTGATCCGTTCACTTAGAAGGAGTGGCTGAGACTTTCTGGTTGCTCTCACACCAGAGGAACTATTACTGCCTCCAGGCCACCTCCGCACTGGTGGTCCCAGACCCCTGGGCTGCAATGACACCCAGCCTGCCCTCTCTAAGGGCAGCAAGGCCAGAGCCAGGTGGGCAGAAGGGCCTGAGGTATGGCCTGCCTGAGACCAGGAGATCAGTTTGCAGTGGTGGGGCAGCCTTGACAGGCAGGGTGCACTTGGCGGGCGCAAGGGAAGATCTCAGGGGCTAGGAATCTGAGCGTCGTGTTTGAACCTGGCAGCGTGTGCTGGCTGCCCTCACCCACAGCTCTGCCGCCCTCGCTTCCACTTCAGGGGCTCCGGGCGCTAATGCTGACTCAGTTACGGGGCAGTAGGTTTGGAAAGTGTTACTCGTGATCTGTGGATAAGTCCATACAGAGATGGCACCCGTGCTCTTCCTTATTTAGCCCTGTCTCCCCAGCATTTTGTGCCCCTCATTCCTTTTCCAAGATACCACATCTTTTTCTCTCCTTCCCTTTTGAAACTGTCTTCCCTTGGACACTAGAAGACCATACTGTCAGATTTCCTCTTGGCTTCTGACCTTGTCCCCCCACCCCTCCCCAAGTCTTGTGGCTCCTCTCCTTACACTAACTCTAAATGTTGGGGTTGTTCCAGGCTCACCCCTGAGCCTCCACGAGGCCTCCCTCTGGGACTTGCCCATCCAAGCCAAGGGCTTAGGTAACCATGATAGCTGTTGACCGGTATGCCAAGGTACTTCCCGGCCCAAACTCCATTGTCAACTCTAGACCAGCCATCTGCTTGATGTGTCCAGCTGGTTGCCTCACAAGCTTTTCACACAAAATGTGTTTAAAGCCAAATTCCTAGTTGTCATCCCTTTGAGTCAGAAGGCTGGAAGCTATTCCTCTAGGTTCTCTGTCATTCTTCCTTGCCTGTATTCTATTCAACACCAAATTTTATTGACATAACCCACTAAATAGCTCGTTCACCCAAGTCAATGTCCACAGTAGCCCTTCTAGACCAAACCCCTATCACCTCTTGCCTACAATACTTCTTGACTGAATTCCCAGCAACTTCTCTTGCCTCCATCCAGCAGTCGGAAAACCTTACCAAAATATATTCTACCAATACCTCTCTGCTTACAACTCTGATAATTCTCCTTGACTTTTAGGATAAAGACCGAATTCCTTGACATTGCTACAAATATTTCCATGGTCTAACCCTACCTACTTTTCCAGCCTAATTTCATATAACACTCCTCACTGGGACATCTTCACCTCTCTCCCATTCATTTCATTTATACCTCACTTTGTCTTTGCTTCCTCAGCTTTTTAAAGTCCTTTTGTGAAGGAAAAGCATCATGGTGGGGAGAGGTGAGTTGGGGCTAACATTGGCAACCACCATGTTCTCTCTTGTTTGTCCAAAGCAGTTACGCAAAAAATTAAGCCTCCATTGTCCAATTGAATATTATTTCCTTCCTCCGAGTCAAAAAACTGGCCTCCTGTAAACTGACACGTTTATGCTCAAAGATAGCTGCCGTCACCTCTGAGAAGTCGCTTGTAATGAGGCTCTTTAATAGGAAATCCAAATGTAAACAGCTAGACTGAAAACAGTGAACAAAATGAATCTTGAGAATGGTATACTCAGATTAAAAAAAGAAAACCCAGCAAATGCTTATCTTCAGAACAAAAGCAATTATTGAAAGTGTCCTTTATTAATTGAGAATATGTGGGCAAAGGAGAGGGACAGAGGGGGTGGGGGAGAGAGAGAATCTCAAGCAACCTCTATGTTCAGCATGGAGCCCAACGTGGGGCTCAATCCCATCACCCTGAGATCAAGACCTGAGCCAAAATCAAGAGTTGGACACCTAACCAACTGAGCCATCCAGGCACTTTGAAAGTGTCCTTTAAATAGCAATCTATTCTAATGTATTATTTGTTATTTTTACACATATTCAAATTGAACATTACATATGAAGTCCAAAGCAAGATCAATCTGACATCTATCAGTGAGGTAGATACCAAAGGCACTGGTAGCTATCCTCCTATTTGCAAAAATCAAAGTCTCCAAACCTGAAATGCTCAACATGACACGGTATTTTTACCATATTGTACTTACATGTGATGATGAAAATGCTCTTAAGTATTTTCTAGTTTTAAAGCCTCCTACATGAGATTTTTCTTTCCAAGATTTAATATGTTTCTCAGGTTGGGTGAATACTTTGAAACAAAGTCTGAACATTTCTTCGCTTAATCTTGAAATGTTGTGGATTAATGTGTGAATGTCTGCTTCCAGTTTTATCTTTTTAAGGCATGTCACAATATGTCTTCTAATTAAAATAAAAAACCAAAATGGCACTTCCCTCACGAAGAGTCTTTTAATTGAACTCAGTTTTTTCCTCTCATATTTTTCACAGCTGCCTTTTAAGCCAACAGAGCCAGAACCACTGATGTGTATCCTGCCTGACTGTTTGCTTCTCAGGGTATGTAAATGCCCAGGCAGGTGTAAGTCTGCACCAAGAAGTGCCCTAAGGAGAGGAACACTTCAGGTGTTCTAATCACATGGGCAATTTGGGATGTTAGAATTATGGACCAATTTTTTGAACTCTTAATAGTCCAAAGTCATCAAGAGTCAAACTCAGGTCACCACATTTTCCTTTGGAATGATTATGACCTAAAAGGAGTCACCTAGTTTCACTGAGTTCATAGCATATTCTACTACAACCTAGATGTGGAAACGGCACACATGGACCGCAGATACTCCACCTGGTAAGGCATACACCAGGAGACCACACCTGGAGATGTCTTCCCCCTAATCCCCCACTAGGGTCCAGGCAGACAGCAGGGAGAGGGAAAGAACATCCCAGCCAACAGGGAGGTTGGGGGCACCAATTTTCATCTAACTAGCAAAGGAGTTCAGGGTACAGGAGGAGGCTCAGTCTGAGTTCAAAGGTGAAAGAGAAGAGGAGATTAGGACATGAGATACAGAGGAGTCTCCCCTTTCCTTGCACCTGCCACCTATAAGGGCTCTACTCCGAGACCACAAGTGTCAGCCTCAGTATGGAGGCTCAGTGAGTGTGCGTGGTAAAGATTCCATATGCAAATATCCAATACTGCTATGTAAACCCACACTCTTCTGCCCCCATATATAGCAATTTTCTGTATTTCTAAGAAATCATCTATAAAGAAAAACATCAATATGGAAAGCATATTTGACTACAGAGTACAGTATTCATTGAGCATTTCCATATGACTCAACAAAAGGTATCCTCTGCCCTCTTAAGAATCAACTGAAATAAACAACAGTAGAGTGCTCAGGACAGCTAGAGGTGACATCTGAAGCAATGAGGACCAAAAGAAAAAAAAAAATGTGTATAAGGAGTCTGGGTAAAGAAAAGCTAAAAAGGAAATTCTGATTTGTACTGAAAATGCTTTTCAGAGTATACATATTAAATATGGTTTTTCAATCATTTCAGTTTGCTGGCTCCTTTAAAAAGTTACCAAATAATTCCTTTCTAAACCTTGCATTGCTTTCGTGAACAATATACTTCTGTACAAGGAAATTAGCCATAGATTCTTCTGTCTCTACATCCCTTCACAACGCTGAACCCGGTTAGGTATGCATATGCTTACTGTGCACCACAGCAGTTCTCAGTTTGGACAAAAGAACAAAATGGTAATTCATGTGCATTTACAGTGTTGGGAAAATATGTATGAAGTGCATTTATAGAAGCTTCCTTAGAGATTCTTTTCTGAAAAAAATCCATCTGAAAACAGTAAATTAAAACTGTACTGCTTAATGTCAGAAGAATGAATTAAGTTAACGTCTCTTAGGGGACCAACCACTTTTTATACCTCCATCAAAAGAAGTAACGAAGATCACAGACTGGGCCATGAAGCCTCCACCAGGGAGCAGGTGCAATGTGTCTTGTATCTCAGCTGAACAAATGTGCTGCTACTGCACTGTCACTTCCCATGGCAGGTCAGCTGTGGCTTCAGCATGTGAACGTCCCCTCCCCCTGTGTACAACAGCCCCCCACCCCTGGCTCCGCGAGGCAAGAGCAGAAGCTTTGGGTTACTGTTGGACCTGGTGCTATTGCAAAGTAGACCGGTCTATCTGCTATGAGAAATGACCTTTCAACATTCAGAATCCCCATTTACCAAAAGCAAAATGGGTGATGATTTGAAATAGTAAGTACATGCAAAGCTTACAATGTTCTGGCCATGAAACTGTCCTGATCCTGAAAGTCTCTAAAACTTATACCAACAGACTCCAACAGGGGGAGAAAAATAGCCTCGGGACATAAATATGCATGTATAGAATCATAATGTCAACAGTCATTGAACAACGGTAAAAAAAAAAAAAAAAAAAAAGGCTTATCCCTACCCCTCAACTGTCCTATTTTTTTTTTAACTGAGCCACCTAGTCAATTCCAACCTGCATGACAATCTGACAACAGAGTTGAACAAAAAAAGAATAAAAGAGAAAGAGAAAACTTAGTCATTTAAAATCTGTTCTTTTGTCAGTGCCCCACCAACTAGAGTTTGTGCTTGGTCTTAACCTGTGGTTCCCTGACATTTTTAAAAGAAAGGCCACCATAGGGAGTCACATATACAAATAAAGACTTGAAAATAGCCAGGACACAGATGCCCCTACTAGAGACATAGGGATATTCTTCTAATCAAGATTCCACCAAGTGTGAAAATTAATTGAAATGAAAATTTTTGATAAGAATTAGAAATATTAAACTAGCAACTGAAATCTGGTCCTTTTACTAAGTGCATGGCTCTGGTCAAGGAAATAACTTTTCTGTGCCTCAATTTTCCTATCTATGAAGGAGGATTACATATGTGCTAACCCAGCTCTGATGTAACTGAGAATTCACACAGTTCCTTTGCCGGCTGGGTATCATTTTTCTCACCTACAAAAGGAGAGGCTTTTGTAGAGAACCTCTAAGGACCATTCTCATTTAAATACCATGATGCTGGGGTGCCTGGGTGGCTCAGTTTGTGATCTTGTGGTTCTTGAATTCGAGCCCCTCACTGCGCTCTGTGCTGACAGCTCAGAGCCTGGAGACTGCTTTGGATTCTGTGTTTCCCTGTCTCTGCTTCTCCCCCGCTCATTCTCTTTCTCACAAAAAAATAAACATTAAAAAAATTAGTAAAAATTAAGTAAATACCATGATGCTGTAATAAGAGAAAAAAGTATGGAAACATGCAGAACTTTTTATAAGAAATGCCCCAAATGAGTGCAGCTAGAGATGTGAATAACTTTTCCAATGTTTAAATCAGTGTGGGAAATGATTTGGCTGCGATTTAATTTTTTCTAGACTGTGAATATTCACAAAATGAATAAAAATAAAATCTGGAAAAGAAACAGCTGGCATTTTGTAAATGGTTGCCAAGCCTGAAGAAGTCTAGGATACATAGACCTTTACCCAACTGATCTCCACCTCTCCTCTGATACAGCAGAAGGGAAAGGCTAGAGCCCTTACATTGACCAGTGATGGAAGAAGAACCATTCTTTTCTTTCCTAATCGTGACATAAGGAAGCACATGACTGTTGGGCAGGCACCTATACAGACATAGTCACCCACAGACACAGAAAAGACTTAGCTTTTGGCTTTGAATATAATTCAAATATTACATCATGTACCTGGGGGTTATATTAGAGCACAGCCCAGTAATGATTCAGTAATCTGCTAGGCCTAATTTGTGACTAAATTAGAGTTCCAGAATCTATGGCACTCCTATTTCTACACTGGTCTGTAATGATCCAAGTCTTGTCCTTGGAAATTTCTCTAGGGTGTAAAAAAAAAAAAAAAAAAAAAAAAAAGTCAATATACTTGAGCCCACTAAGAGCTTAAATGGGAAAAGTATTCCCAAGATTGCCTCAACAACTTAATTTCATGCTCCTGACTTTCCCATAAACATTGATCACAAACCAACATTCTTCCTCAGCTCCTTTACCAGTGGAGCTAAACTGATGGCTGCCCCCAGTTCAGGACCCAGAATTTAAGTCTTCATAGGTGTTTCCAGCTTACACCCCCAATTCAAATCCATACTCCTATTTATTGCACACACTTGAACATAATAAGGTGGGAGGTTTTATTTTTCTGGGGGGGGGGGCAGGTCACATTTAAGTCTTTTCAAAATCTTTTTCAATTACTTTTAATTTTAAAATATTTGGGGAAGACATGTCAATTTGAAATGATGTCCGTCAGTGCATTGGATACTTATCAGTAAGAAAAAGCCTAGGCTATTGAACCAACCCTCATAATTGTTCATTATCTCACAATTTTGAGTGTCGAAAATCATAAGCCTTTCAAGATGATTATGCTGTGAAGATTACAATGTGCGTTGAAGGATAATCTTTAAATCTTTTAGACGTTTTGAAAATGGTGTACTTTCCAATGACAGTGTGAAAAGCAGACACAAATGGAGCTATATCTCAAGCCACCTAAACCGAAGCAAAGAAGAAACTGTATTAAAGGTCTGTTAGCTGCTAAAGGTGGAGTTTGAATGTAATTACTTCATAAAATGTGAATTTACAAATTAATACTTGTAAGTTATTTTATAAATTACGTGACTTTAGGTTTGTGAATTAATGTGCTACATTACACATAAAAAGCCATGTGACCACTGCATCCACACTGCTAAATGGTTTCATAATCAAGTTGGCCAAACCCTTTTTTTGGTGGGGGATGGGGAAAGTCTCCAATTAAGAAGTGAGAGAGCAGCTTATGGAGTGCTCATCATAAATTTGAGCATGTTCTAGAGAGCAGTAGGCCTGCTGAATCTGTATGTGATAAGATCTGGTGTTTGCCAAAAAGCAAGGATAAGAAATGATACGACATCTGATCTTGAAATTCCATCTGCTCTGAGTCCCTTGTCAGGAATTCCACTTATTTCATTGGGTAAAACTTGGGGTTCATTTCAGCCTGAGCAGAAGGACTCCTCATCACCTTTCTTGAGCTAATGAAAGGAACCTCTTAAAAAAAGTTCACCATTTAAAACTCAGAAGACAGTATGTTGACATTCAGCGTTGGCAGGAGAGTTCTATGACAATATTGAACACGTAGTGCTTACTAGGCACTGTGCAAAGTGCTTTAGTATGTAATGATTACAACCGCTTATTTTCCTCATCTTAGAGACCAGGAAACTGAGTACCAGGGGAAGTAGCTTGCCTAAACCCCACAAATAGGAAGTGGAGCTACCATTTGAACCCAGGCCTGCACCTGTATGCATGATGCTGTACCATTTCCACAGTTTAACAGAATCCAGGAGAGAGTATAAACCTTTCCAGGGCTCTCTTCCATGATCCACAGCATCTCTCTCTTCCAGTATCCGACCATGAGATAAACCAGATTAGTGTTCTATAATCATCTTGGATGTTGAGCTCATCATTCTAGAATAATTGCTTCAAAACATAACTGATGGCTGAATCCAACAGTATCACGTTGATCCTCATTCTTTGTATATTTATAGTTTTGTGTCTGAATACCATTTATTATACCTACATTGTTGTAGATCTTCCTTTGGCTAGCAAAACATTCCTCTTTGATAATGTTCTCCTCTATTCTCAAGGCCCATTCCTCCTTATTCTCCATTGTTCTTCTATCTCCTTGGTAAGTGTTGAGGTTTCTCTTACCTCTGTGTCCCAGGTAATATCATCTATTGTCAGGGCTTTGCTTTCTCCCTTTGGGCTCACCATTTTATATTTCAAACTGTTCTTCTAAACTTCAAGATCACAGTTCCAGCCATTCACCAGGACTGTTGGCCATCTCCACTGGCATCCCTGATTTAATATATCCCTATAGGAACTCATTCCTTCCTCTTCATCCGCTATCCAACCTTGCTCCCAATTCGGATCCTTGAGTTCTCATTTCCTTTAATGGCATCACTATCTAACCAATCACACTCACCTGAAGCCTCAGACCCATCTTGGACTCTTGCTTATTTCTCATGACATCCCCTTCTATCCCTGACACACACTCATTGGATCACCAAATTCTTCCAACTTTACCTTCTAAATGTCTCTGTAATCTGTTTCCACTTTGCTATTTCTGCCACCACAATGAAAGCCTTCATCATCTCTCATTTGGATACTTGCAATGGCCATTTATTGCCCTCTCCCAGCTCAACTCCGTCTAAGGCGTTCAGTGAGCGACCTTGCTAAAACATGAATCTGGCCATGCCCACCCCTGCTTCTATATAAGCCATCTGCAACTTTTCTTTATCTATGAGGCACTATCCTAGCTGTGCAGCCTGGCACATAAGGCTCTTCACAGCCAGGTTCTTGGCTACATTTCTGGTCTCACTCTTCTCTACTTCTTGCCCCTTCTCCAGTCATGATCTGTGTGAACTGTGATCCAGACCAATGGAGCTATATGCCACATTCTCTCACACACCAGCTATGCGCTCCTGAAGGGAAGTCCTCATCTTGCTTAGCAATCTCTGTGCATCCAAGTTCACTATTTTTATCTCGACTGTTGGCTTCAGAGTTTTTAAAGAAACATGGTTCTAAGCATTTTAAAGCACTTTACAATAATTTGTCATCCTTCCAACAGCTCTGCAAGGTTGCAGAGTACTACTGTTCCCATTTAACAGGCGAAGAAGAAGATTCCAAGAAGTTGAGGAGCCTGAATAGTTACTAATAAGAAAATAGTAGCCAAAATTTGAAGCCAGATCAGGCAGACCCTAAAACCTGTGCTTTAGCTGAGACCAACCGTGAAAGTCTCACTGATGACATCTAACACATAATTTCACCTTCAAGGGAACAGCCGGGAAGCAATGCCATGGCTTTAGGCTCCCATAGGTGCAGCCCACAGGGCGCACAGATGCAGGTCACTTTGGAAAGTGGCCAGTCCCATATTTTAGTCCAACTTCCACCACATCCCAGCAGCCCGTGAATAGAAAAGCATGGGTGCTCTACCCTAACGCCAAACTTTTCACAATCTCATTGAACCCCAAAACGAAGGCCTTTTTGAGGAGGGAGTCTAATATCTTAAGCAACCTATCTCCAAGGAAGGGGAGAGTCTAGAAATGAAACTGAACAGGGGCGCCTGGGTGGCGCAGTCGGTTAAGCATCCGACTTCAGCCAGGTCACGATCTCGCAGTCCGTGAGTTCGAGCCCCGCGTCAGGCTCTGCGCTGATGGCTCGGAGCCTGGAGCCTGTTTCCGATTCTGTGTCTCCCTCTCTCTCTGCCCCTCCCCCGTTCATGCTCTGTCTCTCTCTGTCCCCAAAATAAATAAAAAAAAGTTGAAAAAAAAATTAAAAAAAAAAAAAGGAAACTGAACATGGCTTCTGACTTACTGGTCTAAATAGAATACTCACAGTTTGTCTATCCTTGAGTCTGTCCTCTTGAGTCTGGTTTTATTTACCAACTGATAAAATCCTACATATTTATTTCTATTATCTAATGCTAACACATTAGATGTGGCCAATGGGAAAATTGCTTCAAAAATTACCCATTATATAAAACATATGTACTTGCTCCCTTATTACTTTACAATGTGGTCCCAAAAGCTCCAGCCTAAGAACTCCTGGATTGAGTGCCAGATGTGTCCCTGCCAATAGCTGGTGTATAACTTTGTGCAAATCCAGTTCCATGTTTTCATATTTTAAGCCAAGGGCTATAGTAGTTGATCCATAAGCAGTTCCTTTGAATTCTAACATTTGGAGACTCTCCTTACTTTTAGGATGTTTCTCACTAGGTTAACCATAAGGGAACCTAACCCTACATCATTATTTTCATAAATGGCTTTTAAAATGGTAATCAGGGATGACAGGTTGGAAGTTAATTCCAAGATTATTTTAGGAAATAAAAAACTGTATCAATTCATTCAAAAACATGCCAAAATATCCATGCCGTTCAAATAGAATTCAAGCCAGCTATTTATGGAAAGCATAAGATAATGTGGTGCGTGCGTGAACATTGTCTCACGTTCACATATGTGAAAATGACTCTTGGACCTAGTGAAATAATTACTGAAATGCCATCAGGTGCAGGGAGTAACCTAAACATGAAAATTCAAGGTAATTAAACAAGCGAATATTATCAGTAAAACCAAGTGACAGGGAAAACACCCGTTATGTGTTGTCATAACTGACCCGTGCCTATAGCAAACAGTTGCTAGGTTCTCAGCAAGTTTTGTTTATGTGAGCAACCTGAACTTCTCACAATATGACAGCCCTTGGACACCCTAGATAAGATTAAATGATCTATGGGGCGCCTGGGTGGCTCAGGTGGTTGAGCATCCAACTTCAGGTCATGATCTCACAGTTCGTGGGTTCAAGCCCCGCGTCGGGCTCTGTGCTGACAGCTCAGAGCCTGGAGCCTGCTTTGGATTCTGCCTCTCCCTCCCTCTCTCTCTCTCAGCCCCTCCCGTGCTCATGCTCTGTCACTCTCTGCCTCTTTCTCTGAAATAAACATTGTTTGATTTTTTTAAAAATATTTTTTAATCTATGACATAGGCACCCAGTAAATGCCTGTTGAATTAATGTGAGAATACTATTAGAAGTAACATTATGCAAAAATCGCTGCTAAGACGCCTAGGGCTCAGTTTCCGTCCCGAAGATAAATGAGGATTCCAGAAGGATTATTAGAGAGGCTCCTTTTCAATCTTTATGGTGTTCACACTCACAGAAAACATTCCCACCACAATTCCATCAACGAAAACACGTGATGGGAAAAGAATTCGTACGCCGGGATATTCCTGATCAAACAGGGCCCCACTGATCCAAAAAACAACCAAGACGGCACATTTTTAAAGTAAGGAAAATCTTGATTTGGCACAACCTACTGGCTCCCATTTTAACACCAGACAGCCGTATAGAACATTAGATTTTGGTTACACCGCGTCTCTGGAGAAGCCCCAGCCGCCGGAGGAGGGGGGAGCTTTACAGAAGTTCTCGACTCAGCGGGAATCGTCGGAGGTGCGCTCGGCCGTCGCCGTGTGCAGGGCTAGGGCAGCGACGTTTCCTCCGGGAGGCCGACTCACCTTCCCTCCTGGAGGTGGCCCGGGCGTTGGGCAGGAGCAGCGCGACGCAGAGGCAGCCGCACAGCCAGAGCGCGCGCATGGCCGGGCCGCGCGTCCGTCCGCCGCACAGGGGTCGCCGCCCGCGCCTCGCGGCTGCTGGTTTGCGCTTCGCTGGTTTGCACTCCGCGCTCCGCTCTGCCTTCCTTTTCCTTGATCAGGTGGTTTTATCGACTCCTCTACCTGACTCAGTCCTGACAGGAAGAGAGCCTGTGTTTCAGGGTGTGACTCACCTGTGAATAAGGAGGACCCAGCCCTCAGCAGCCAGACAAACACACACCGCGCACACCGCGCCGCGAGAGCGCTCACCCCCGCCGCCGGGCTCCCCCCGCCCTCGCCGCGAGAGGGGTGCACACCTGGCCCGGGCCGAGGGCGTGGTGCCGAGGCTGCGGCCCAGGGATCCCGCTGGAGGAATGCGCCCGCTGCCCCGCAGCCCTGCTTCTCTCCCGGGGTGGTCCGCCGCAGAATTCGCACAGGTGGACGGCGAGCAGCCTGCCCCCTCTCCAAGGCGCCGACTCACAGCCGGCAACCCCAATCGGCTCCCGTCTAAAAGACGTCAAGAACAGGCATCATGAGAGGGTGCTCTCCACCCTCTGGCCTCCCCTCAACCGCTCTGAAGTACGGCAGGCCTCCCCCAGCCCACCCACTCTGCTAGCACTTAGTTCCTTCCCTCCCCATCACCGGGCTCCTCTCCTGGGCCCCCTAACTTCCTGATCACCTGGGCTGGCGACTGTCAAGTCACCTGCTGACCTGACCGGTGGGCCTCCCTATGAAGGCGGGGTATCGCTCAAGATCCCTAACAGCTCGCGCATTTGCTGGCGTACTGTCAGCTCGGTAAATGTTCTGCGGAACTGAAGAAAACGGAGAACCCGGATTTCATATTCCTTTTACCTCTTAGAGCATTTTTCTCATACCGTTCTCCGTGGGCGCACAGGAAATGTTTGCGGAGACTCACGGTGAAAGGCATCGAAGTCTCTTGTGTTAGGTGAGGGGACTGATGTCCCGGAAACTGCAAATCCTGGTATATCCTACATCGCCCGGATCCCTAAGGAGGCTGGTGGCAATAATTCAGAGAGACCTCTGTCAAAGATAAAGCTTTGGTTCCTACTAGAGATTTAAACATTACCAGAGGTTTGTAGGTGCTCAGTATATACGCACAATCTGTCCCAAACAGTCACCCCTACTTTTCATGATCAAGGCCTACAAAGGCCCCCTGGTGAATATTGTTCACTGGCTAAAGGAATGCATGTTCTCTAGATAGTCCTATAGATAACATAAGGCAACAAACAATACAACATGGTTACTGTGTGTCAAAAGGTGTAAGAATTTCAGTTTATGCATATAAGTGAGACCAGTTTGGGCTGGGAGAGCTTGGGAGGATTATGCACAAAACATGAACCATGAACTAGGTAGGTGTTGGGGAATAATCAGGATCTGAATACAGCACCAAAGAACCACAGAGGGAGACCATTCACTGAACACTGGCTACCATCTATTCTAAAATCTCCAGCAACAAGAAAAATGAGGAATAGAAAGGAATCTCCAATGTTCTCATCCCAAGCTTCTACTCTCCTCTTCCAGTCTGTTTGGGATTCACGCAAATAGCATAAAGATTCTTCTCTCTCAAAGTTCACAGTCTCCAGTTACTGCTAGTTTCAGGTCCTGGAGACCAGTAACTGTCTAGTTTTTCCTGTCTAGTAACTAGTATGTTGTAGAGGCTGAAATCATGCCCCCAAGTCCCTGATCCATGCACTTCTACCCATCAGTGTTGTGCAATCCACAATCCTGAAAGAACAGTGACAGAGCCCTGCAAATAAAGGCTTTTAAAGGCAAATTTCATTTTAGTACAGATTATCAGAGTTTATTCTGTCTCAAAAGTTGGAACAGATATTTTCATCTATCACTTTTGGATAGTGATAGAAATAATAGCTAACACATATACAGTACCTACCATTTGTAATTGCTGATGTGAATCCTTTATACAGAACAACACTTTAATCTTGGAAACAATGCTATGGGACAGGTGTACTATTAACTTCCCATTTGATAAATGGGAAAACAGAGGCATAGAAAGGCCAGGTAGCATGCTCAAAGTCACACTGGTTCCAGAGTTTAGGGGTCAGACTAAAGAGTCCCATAAAAAAGACAAATTCACAATACTGTATGAATTCAAAATGCAGCCAATGGTTATTTGTCAACATCCATTACAACCCAACCAGATTGGCCCACATCGATAATCAAGTCCCAATGACTCTGAACAAGTATTTCTGATTTTGCCTAACGTGTTAGCTCTGAAAGGACCCCCAGAGGCCGCCTGAACCTGGAATAGAAAACGGGCAGCAGAGCCCTGGGCACCAGGCCAAACAGCAGCCTCTTTTATGTGAACAGTACACTTTGGTGTTTCTCCATTCCTACCCCTTTTCATTGCCTTATTCTGGATCTTTTCACACATCTCGACAACCTGCCTGGCTCAAGCTTGAGACCTCTGTTCTGGCCGAATCTCCTACCATGCTCGGAGACCATATCAACTGCTCTTTGCCAATTTGAGGATTTTTCTGTAGTGCTCTACTAGTCAAAAGTTGAGGTTCTGCAGCAGATCCCCAGGGCCAAATTCTGGCTTCACGTCTCATCAAGATAGTTTATTTAGTTTTCTCTAAGCTTCAGTTTCCTCATCTGTAAAATGGGGATAATAATAGAACTGTTACCTGGTAGGGATACTGGGAAAATTAAATGGCCTATCTAGTGCTTAGAGAAGCATCAGACATATATGCACTATGCAAGTAAGCTATAATAATTGTTGCTATTGTTACCACTAAGCACCATCAGTTTTCCTTTATTGTAATTAATAAATATCCTATAAGAAGGGATTTTTGCTTCAACTCTCCTAAAAATTTTTGATGTTTATATATTTGTGAGAGCAAGAGAGACAGAGTGTGAATGGGGGAGGGGCAGAGAGAGAGGGAGAGACAGAATCTGAAGAAGGTTCCATGCTCTGAGCTGTCAGCACAGAGCCTGACGTGGGCCCGAACTCACAAACCAAGCTGAAGTCAGAAGCTTAACCGACTGAGTTACCCAGATGCCCCTATTGAATAGTAATTTGAAACTTCTATGGAACTCTTGGTCTACTCCAGGTTCCTATCCAGATTGCCAACATTTACTTGGAAGTTGTTAATTTTTATTTTTGCTGCGTATCTCAAAATTTCCTTCACATTCAGATCTTCCTGTCCGATGTTTTAAGATTTAGAATTTCATTTTTAAAAAGTTAATTTTTTTTTTTTTTTTTTTTTTTTTTTAAAGAGCGAGGGTGTGAGTGGGGGGGAGAGGCAGAGAGAGAATCTTAAGCAGGCTCCATGCTCAGCATAGAGCCCTATGCAGGGCTCCGTCCCATGACCCTGGGATCATGATCTGAGCCAAAATCAAGAGTCAGATTCTCGACTGAGCCACCCAGGTACCACTAGAACTTCATTTTAAATAAGGGGTAGGAAGATCTTATATTTCAGGGAAAATTAAAAGTAAAATGGATTTAAAGAATTCTTACAATTAACCTCAGGCAACACATGTTTTTCAAAAAGGCAGTGAAAGTCTGTTTGCTTTTCCATGTGACCCAAATAAATCTTTCTTCTCCAAATCCAGACAAAAATCATTAGATACTACTCAGCAATAAAAAGGAATGAACCACTGACACATACAGAACGTGGATGAATCTCAAGGCATTGTGGTAGGTGAGAGAAGCCAGACAACAAAAGACCAAATTGTATATAATTCCATTGATATGAAATCCAAAAAAGGTGAAACTACAAGGAAAGAATGTATCAGCGGTTGGCAGGGGTAGGAGATTGACTGCAAGGGGCGTGAGGCTCATTTTGGGGGTTAAAAGAAATATTTTTAAATACAATAGTCAAAAGTAGTCAGATTATACACAATCAATTACCTATTTTAGGTATACAAACTATACCTCAATAAAAATGGTATTGGTACGAAAAGTAAGATAATCTCAACAAATCTACATGATAAATAAGATGATATTCAGCTCAAATGTGCAAACTCAGTCCCAGGACTAGAAACACACGGCTGTCTGCATGAGCTGTGACAAAGCCACAGCAGAGTCCAGTCCTAACACTCTGCTGGTTCTCATAAGCTCTAAAGGGCTTCAGGCAGAAATACTACCCAAGAATTGCAGGGGGACCCATCTTCTGGAAACATGTCTCTTTGGGCAGTTTATGGGAGGTCAGAGATGATGATGTAAAATGTTTGCTTTGGGGGCACAGATTTCAAACCCCCGTTGGACTTTTGTCCTAGGAAATGAGCACTTGGCGATTTGGGGGACGATATGATGAAAATCCACGATCATCTAGAGTATGCCCCCCGATATCAGTGGGGATGAGGTTCCATGCAGAAGTTCTCCAGTTCCGGAGACGGAAAGGTACTGGGGCATTTCCTCAGGGTGTGGCCGAGAAGGCTGAGCCCTGGAAGTCCCCTAGGTCCATTGTTTTATTTGCAGCTCAGTCATAAGTCACCCAAGGGACTTTTCCTTTTACAGTGCCGTGTAAATCACTCCACACAACTGTCCTCTCTCCACCCGCAACCTCCCAAACAGAATTGCAAGTGACATGTTGATTTTTGCCTTGAGTTCCATCGTTACCTTAGCTAGCTTTCAGAAGGAATGTCTGGCATGTCACCCGCTTTCAAGCTCACTTATGATAGAAACTGAAGCACTGGCTGTTAACATGCCAGCAATAGACAGGACTGTTGGACTCCATTCCCTGCCCTTAATCTCCCCCAGATAGTTCTAATTATGTCAGCATTTGCAGAAAAATTTTACATATAAAATGCAGCAATTGGAGGCGGGGCAGAAACCCAACTCCCCTTTGTTCTTAATTGATAAAGGAAAATGTCCATAAATGGAAATGGTTCAGCGTTTCCTGGATCGTCTGGGTAAATTTTCTAAGGTTGGCCGGACTCCAGAAAACAATGTTCTCTGAAGCAAGCACTCTGGCTGAAGGGGCAGGTTTCCATGTTATGCAGAAACATATATAGTGTTCCCACGGCTACTTTTCAGGGGGCAGTAGAGGCCAGACCAGAGCTCAATAATGACTTTCATTTTTTACTTTTTTTTTTTAATGTTTATTTTTTAGAGAGGGAGAGAGACCCCGAATGTGAGTGGAGGAGGGACAGAGAGAGGGAGACAGAGAATCTGAAGCAGGCTCCAGGCTCTGAGCTGTCAGCACAGAGCCCGAAGCAGGGCTCTGAACTCTCAAACTGCGAGATCATGACCTGAACCCAAGTCGGACATCTAACCAACTGAGCCACCCAAGCACCCCTATGCCTTTTACTTTTTAAGGGGAGTTGATCTTTTTCCTGTGGTTGACTGGTGGCACACATGGGCAGGCAATGTGGTGGGAAAGGAACAGCTACACACAAAGGATTTCACTGCGTCTTTTTTGGTGTAGTTATTACAAGTATTCAAATCCTACGTTTGTTTGCCAAAACGACAAGCAGGGAGGAGCAGAGAGAAGAGGGACACACGTGCAGAACCAGATGAGATAGACATGGAAGAAATAACAGGGTGAGAGATGCTGGGAACTTTAGCAGATTTAGGGGTTTGCCAGATGTTACGTTCTCTTGGACTGAAATGTGGTCACCCGCTCACCTGTGAAATGTCCACTCGTAGATTAAACACGCTGCCTGCAGTTCCTCGGCCACTTGAATACTTGATTTGTAGATATTCAGAGTTGATTGAGAGGTGAAGGAGCCCACACAGTGAACATTCTCCCCTGGATTGCACTGGTAGGGGTCAAGGGCTGCAGGCATGACAAGATAGGCTGGGAGTAAGAGGTGGCCACCCTTAGATCCGAGATCCCCACCCATGCCTTCCCAAAGGAAGAAATGAGTCCAGGAAACAGTGTTTTTAAAGGTGCTTAATTTCAATCTGGAACTTTCCTACCTTTACTATAAAGTCTGAAAAACTCCATAGCATTGAGAGTCTAATTCTCTGTCTTTAGACAGGAAACTTAGGACACATTTTAAACATCTAATCATTTTGCCAACCACGATACTGAATATTCTGCATGTGTCCAGCTCAGTGCCAGAAGTCTTGCAGGGACTTAAGAATTCATTTGTCACCACTGCCCTATGCAGCAGGTGCTATTATTATCCACATTTTGAGGTTACTCAGGCTCCCTCACAAATCCCTGCCAATGCCACTCTCCAGAGTAATTATTCAACTACAATATAAAAACAAATTAAGCCTCTCACTGAATAAACACACACTTCCCCATAAAAAAAAAAAAAAAAAAGTTGAACCTTTAAATAAATTAAAACTCCTAGTCCTTATAACATCTACAGGACTCCTGCAGATCAGCAATAAAAGTTTGGCTATTAGGGGTGCATTTTCCTTTTCACATTACCTTTTGTAATTCGTCAGTGTACAATGACTTCAGATTCTTACGCAACATCCTTTTACATCATCCAACCAGGTCTTGATGCTTTTCTCTTGGTCTGATACCTTAATCCAGGTATAAAAGCTCCTTTATTAAGTAACCTAGTAACTCCTTAGAATAGTTGGAAATTATTTTCAGCATAGTGTAAAGAGTCTGAACAGTCTTAAAGAGTTCCAGAATTTAGTAGCTATCTCCAGGTTACACAGAAATCCCCAAACATTCCTGGGTGGGTCTTTTGCAGGAAGCCTGTGGATTGGATTAGACTTTGGTTACAAGGTGCAACTGTCAGATCATTGCAATTATGGAGACAGCTACCAATAATCACTGAAAAATCCAGAGACACTCCTCACTAGCCTAAAAATTTCCCACAGCCTCAATATGTCTACTTAGATTAAGTAGGAGAATTAATGCACTGTTTCAGACCATTTAAACCAAAATGACACATTTCCCTCCGTTATCTATCCATTTTAGGTGAATACATTGTAGATCTGAGTTATTCAGACAATAGTTTCAATTTTCTGCTTTTTATTGTATGAATACACAGCAAAGCAATTGCTTTATTAAGGTTGCTAATGCCTTTGCTACTTTCTTATCTCAGAGTCCTCTGTTCACATAACCTTTGGAAGTAATTTAGAAAATCTCAGCCAAAGCAAGAATATGGCTACTTGGTTTGGCAGCAGAATTGTTTATGAGTTTATGAAGAAACGAATACATTTAATGCGCCTTAGGTAAACATAACATGGATTATTACATCTATGCTAAAAATTCTACACGCACGCGCGCACACACATGAATCTATATTGAACTCTAGGTAGAAAACTCTGTGGAATAGAATTGTTGAATTACTACATTGTCTACCGAAATTAATATAACACTGTGTGTTAACTTTACTGGAATTGAATCTTAATAAAATATCTTCTGATATTTTAATTAATAAAAAAATCTTTTGAGTAAAATTTTGGGGCTTTTATTTAGTCGGTTTGCGTTTTGGGTTTCAATCTTCAATACTTTCTAAGGAAAGGGCCACTCTAAATCTTCTGACCCTTCAGGGCCTGATTACAAAACCCATCTTGGCAGTAACTGTCTCAATGTTATCTGCACTCTAATCTTTCCTGTTGAAATTTGCTGAAGAATTCTTATTAACTTTATACATTTATACTAATAAAAATTAATTTAATGAGCTTCCTTTCAGAATCCGATCTTGTCTGACCAGTCAACCATAATGCTGGTTTTCCCACTGGAACACAGAACCCAAAGAGTAATAACCTGTACCGTTTACAGTACCCTGCTGATTCCGATCAGTGTCCCCTTACACAGACCTAGGCTGCACCTCATAGGAGCACCATTGGATATTTTGAAAGTGGGTTGCTTCCAATGATGCTAACTTAAATGTTTAGGAAAACGATCCAAAATATCCTCATATTTTCTTAACATATTATAGAATTATTCTCCATGAAATTAACCAACTCTTTTAAACAGCTGTATTTTCTAGAAGTTTTTGATCTGCTATATAAAATTGACTTTATTTCATTAAAAGAACCTCTTCGTTGTCCTCGGTTCTAATACTTTAGGCTTTGTTAGACAAAAGTATATTTCAACCATTCCCCAATCCCTTATGACTTTGTAAGCTTTATCTATAGGTCCGCTTCCCTTTTTAGCTGAAAGATCTATTTTTAGACTCATCTAGTATCCTGCCCTCGTGATGATTTTGGTGGCTCTCCTTAGAATGTCGCCAAGCGTTCCTGTGTGTGTGTTCACAGAGACCAAGTTGTGACACTTCTTACGTTTGGAAACCCCACAGCCTGCACACTGGTGGTGTAGAGTTTGGGTGGACGGCCCGGCCAGGGCACCTTGTGGGGTTATGCGTCGCCCAGGACATCTAGTGGAGGAGGTATGTGGGCTTCAGGGGGAGTAAAGCACTGACATCCACACACGCCTCTTTGGCCAAGCTGTGCACGCCAGCTTGCGAGCATCCGGAGGAAGGAAACCTTTCTCCTGCTTGGTCTGTGGGGAGGGGCTCCATCAGCAGGAAATGGGAAGCAAAGGATCAGTCTACATGAATTCTTGATTTTGTCCTTGATGTGAAGCTGGCAATTCAGATATCCTCATTTAGTTCTAATTTGGATTATTTTCCTTTAAATATAATAATGAGCACCAGTTTTCACTGAAGTTCACATTTTACCTTTCCACTTATTCCAGGTCTTGTGAACTTTTCCAGAAAGTTTTTCTCTGCACTGATTCAGTGTGTAGCACCAACCTCAGCAAAATACCTTCTGGGAGATTAAACCATGTATTATGTCTTCTAGGCAATTTACAATCATTTTAGAAAACCTTGCTTACCACACCAATCTTTGGAGGATATTACTTCTAGCAGTTTCCTCCATCCCCCAAACAAGCTTCCTACGCATAACAAAATATTACCTCTGCTTCTAAGGTGACAGGAGTTTAAAATGTCTGGTGTGTAAGTTTTGTAACTTTCTTGAACATCCACACAAACTATTGATGTTTTTTTTTTTTTTTTTTTTTTTTTTAAGTGGAGAGGACACAAGTGATCAAGGGGCAGAGAGAGAATCGAACGAGGGGTATAGAGGGAGGGAGGGAGGGGGAGAGAGATGGAGAGTGAGGGAAGCAGGGTTCACCAGGGGCTCATGTTTTTGCCCAAAGTGGGGTTCATGCTCATCCAAAGTGGGGCTTCTGCTCAGCCAATGTGGGATTTGAACTCACCGACTGTGAGATCATGACCTGAGCTGAAGTCAGATGCTTGACAACTGAGCCACCCAGGTGCCCCTCTATCTTGTCTTTAAATTCATTTGTGCTCCCGAAGAGCCATCCTATTGTCATCAGGTGTCCTTTTCCCAGAATCCATTATTCCTTGTCCAAAATAGGTTGCTTGCCCACCTTCATTAAAGATTCTTTGTTTTTTATGTTTACTTATTTTTTTTAAATTTTTTTAACGTTTATTTATTTTTGAGACAGAGACAGAGCATGAACAGGGGAGGGGCAGAGAGAGAGGGAGACACAGAATCTGAAACAGGCTCCAGGCTCTGAGCTGTCAACACAGAGCCCAACGCGGGGCTCGAACTCACGGAGCGCGAGATCATGACCTGAGCCGAAGTCGGCCACTTAACCGACTGAGCCACCCAGGCGCCCCTATGTTTACTTGTTTTTGCGAGAGTCAGAGCGAAGGAGGGGTAGAGAGAGGAGGACAGAGAATCAGAAGCGGACTCTATGCTGATAGCAGAGAGCCCGACGCAGAGCTTGAACTCATGAACTGGGAGATCATGACCTGAGTTGAAGTCAGATGCTTAACCAACTGAGCCACCCAGGCGCCCCTAAAGATTCTATCAGCTTGACTACCCATCTGTACTTCTTAAGGCAGTGCTGCCCAGTGGAAATTTCTGCAGTGATGGAAACGTTCTGTTTTTGTGCTTCCTAGGGGGATAGCCACTAACCACATGTCTATTGAGCATTTGAAATGTTTGTGCAAATGTGGAGCTTAAATTTTTTATGTAATTTTATTTAGATGTAAATAACCACATGTGGCTAGAGGCGCTGGTCTAAGGCCTTCTCTGCCCCTCCTTTAAAAAAGACTTTTTTTAACGTTTATTTTTTGAGAGCGAGAGCACACGCACAGGTGGGGTAGGGGCAGAGGGAGAAGGAGACACAGAATCTGAAACAGGCTCCAGGCTCTGAGCTGTCGGCACAGAACCGCACGTGGGGCTCAAACTCACCGTGAGATCATGACCTGAGCCGAAGTTGGAGGCTTAACCTTAGACTGAGCCACCCAGGCACCCCTGCCCCTCCTTTTTCAATGGACATCTCACCAAGTACCTTCTTCACAGTGGTCACTTGTAACTAAGTGAGTAGATAAAATGACTTCTGATGGGAAAATTTTTTTTTGAAAGTAAATAATAACTTATTGCTTAACTATTAAAGTTTTAGCCAGCAGAAATTTTCTTCTGTGTTATCTAAAATTTTCTGACCCTGGAACACCTGAGTGGCTCAGTCGGTTGAGCGTCCGACTTAGGCTCAGGTCATGATCTCACGGTTTGTGGGTTTGAGCCCTGTGTCAGGCTCCGTGCTGACAGTTTGGGAGCCTGGAGGCTGCTTCAGATTCAGTGTCTCCCTCTGTCTGCCCCTCTGCTGTTTACACTCTGTCTCTCACATTGTCTCAAAATTAAATAAACATTAAAAATTTAAAATTTTCTGACCCTGCATTTCTATTGGCAAATATCATTTTTACATTATAAATTCTTGTAAACCAGATGCCTGGAAATGGGATACAAGTTCCTTGCTCTGACTTTTAGTTTCACCTTCTTGTGCCTAAAATTTGGAAGTTGCACGTTTTTTTTTCCATTTCCTCATTTATTGCAAAGTATTCACATTGCTTTGTTTGAAGGGTATTTTATGAGAAGCAAAATACTTAGAATACATTTTTTCTGACATTTTACAAATACTAAATTGCTTTTCCAGAACACGCTTGAAAACTTAGGTGTTGTAATCACCTACAAATGGAATTTATCTTCAGGAACTGTCATCACAAGGCAGATTTTTATTTTATGATTTGATCTTTTTAAAGAAAATAACATGACATGAGAAAGAGGAAAGAAGTGCTTGTAATCTGTCTTTTCAGTGACCCTAGGCTAAATTCTTAATATTAAAGTCTGACAGCTTTATTTCATTGAGATAATTTTTTAAAAAATTTGTTAACGTTTAATTTTGAGACAGAGATACAGCACAAGTGGGGAGGGGCAGAGAGAGAGGGAGACACAGAATCTGAAGCAGGCTCCAGGCTCTGAGCTGTCAGCACAGAGCCTGATGCAGGGCTCAAACTCACAGACAGTGAGATCATGACCTGAGCCGAAGTCAGATGCTCAACTGACTGAGCTACCCAGGTGCCCCTATTGGGATAATTTTTATAGAGAATCTTTTTTCACAGTATTTTGTTGTGCTCATTCTTTTGCTTAGTTGTTCGATGCGTTTCTTGGAGCAGCTACTCTGAGCCAGACGTGATGGTGGGCACTTGATCAATCCTATAACTCCGCTCTACATAACCTATGGGAAAGGGTAAGACAGGTGCTACAGAAACTATTAAAGTTTCTGGGCACGAAGGGAACCAAAGGAGCAATATGATCATGAAGTACAGTTTCAAAGCCTTGTCCTGGTAGAACGAATTGCACTGGGAAAGAACAATGAACTAATCCCTTCACTCTATGTAATGAATGGCTACTCAACTACTTATTAAGGCTATAAATCAGCTTAATGAATAACAAGAATTCATCAGTTCTGCTGTCTTGATATTGCTGGGAATATTTAGGTTTGTCAGAGAATCTGTAGGCTAGTGACCCTCTCAACAATTCCCGTCTTTCTCAGGATAAAAGTCAGCGTTGTTGTGGGGCCTGTAAGGTCATACACGACACGCCCCACCCGTCTCTCTCATTCATTCTGCTCCAACCCCACTGGCCCTCTGCTGTTGCTCAAACAAGGAAGTGTGCTCTGCCTCAGAGCCCGTCCCACCTGAGGTTGAAAATGACCATGATCAGATACCATCACCCAACTCTGCCCAATCAGCATCGACTCCTTACTTTGCTTTCTGTGTTGTCTTACCATCTCTTACCACCTCCCATCAGACATACGAATTTGTTCTCTGTATTTCCCTCCAGAACATAAGCTCCAGGACAGTCGCAACTTTATGTTGTAAAAAGGCCTAAAATACTCACTGTCTGGCTCTTCGCAAGCCTTCAGTAACATCTTTTTTTAATGAATGAGTAATGCATGTTTAGTATTGATCTTTGCAAGACTGAATTGACTTGCCTTTCTATATCACAGCTCAAATATTAATATGATGAGGGACATTATCTAATCTAAATTACCCCTTAGCAATGTTAGGAAGATGACTAAGTTAATACTATACAGGTTGGACCTGCTTGGAAGAAAAGCAATTCTAAAACTCAAGTTCCCTTATTTTATTAAAGTAATTGTGCAGGCCACCAAAGCTATAAATTCGTACAACTAAGACTAAAATGAATATAAAACAGTGGCCTATAAACTATAATAAGAATGGCATAAAGAACATTAAACTTCTAAATGAGATGCTTCTTCTAAAAAGTAATTTTTTTTTTTTTTTACATTTTACAAGTGGTTATTTGTTATTGTTTTTGATAAACTCTTTTCATTAAGGCCTAAGGCCTTAGATCATTTTCATTATTATACTCACCAATCTAGGTAATTAAAAAGAGCCATTTAATTTCCTATTTTTCGCATTTATTTTTAATGAGAGAAAGGAAATTTTACAGAAGCAGGTGTCAACTCTTGTCAGCATTTGCACCTTTGAAAGTCATAAACTTATTTTAAAATGTTCCATCTGATAGGATGCATTTAGCTGCAAGTAACAGAAATCCCAACTCAAAGTGGCTTTGACAGTAAACAAATGTATAGGCTCACATAACTGAAAATCCAGAGGTTGGGTGGGTAACAGGGTTAAATTATCCTGTGGTCTAGTGATGCCATCAAGGATCCAAGTTCTGTCTTTCTCTTCCGTTATCCAGAGTCTACTTCATCTGGAGGTTGATCTCCCCCACAGTTGTAGACTGGTTGCTGGTAGCACTATTCCATACTTCTTTACTCATGTGGGAGGCCGGAGATCAAAACCCTCTCCCCCAGACTTCAGACAAAAATCTTTCCCTTTCCTGACTGGGCCAATTTAGGTCACATGCCTATCTCTCAGTGACTATCACCAGGAAAGGACTTTATGCAGATTGGTTTAAGCCTGGTTACCCTAATCACTGATGGGATGGATGGGATATCTATGATTGGCTTAGGCCCAAAGTCAGCAAACTATGGCTGTGGGCCAAATCCTACCCACCGGCTGTTTCTGGAAAGTTTCATCAGAACACAAACTCTTTCCCCACATTTTATGCATTGCTACTTGTACACCACAACAGCAGAGTTCAGTAGGTGCTAACATAGACCACAGGGTCTGTAAGCGGTCAAATATATACAGTCTGGTCTTTTACAGAAAGTTTGCCAACCCCTGGCTTGGGTCAACATGAACCCACTTTGGAGCTGACTCCAACCCCCTAAATCATGATGCTACAGGAGAGAAAGTCAGACTCAGTTGGACCAATATAAGTCCCTCACATGTCAACCTAAGTTGATTCCCCCCCACCCCTGCTTTCCTGAGCAGAGCTGAAAAAGAAATGAACACACCAGCTTCAGAACAAAAGCCTTAGTTTTGGAAGTTCACGAACTTACCCTCATTCTTTTCTTCCAGATTGATGGGTATCCGTTCCTTACATTGATCTGTGTTCCAACCTTGGTGGCATGTTTTGTTTTGTTTTTCTGAATTGTCTGCAAGTTATTTGTTGGTTCTGTGAAACCAGACGACTCAGGCCCTCTGCCGAATCTCCAACCCAACAGCGGTGGTAACATGGAGTCCCCCAGAGTCCTGCTGCAGTCCTAGAAGAAATCTTCCTCAAACCAGGGCCCTGCTCTGCAATGCCTGGTCAGTCACAGGAAGAACCATTCCTAAGCATGCTCATATCACGATTTTCCAGGTAAGCAATTTCCTGGCAAAACAACAATCTGAACTTTCTTACACACACACACACACACACACACACACACACACACACACACACACACACACACAGTATATGTGTAGCTTTTCTTGTTTATTTCTATTAGGATAGGAGCAACACATGTACTGGTTTTTGTTTTTTGTTTTTTTTTTTTTTTTTTATTAGAAAACAGATAACCCAAGGGGAAAAAGAGAAGCCTTTTTGCCACCCCATGCCCCAGGGAGCTCATAAAACAAACGGCGTGCTCCACTGGAGCTGTCTCCCCTCCAAGTGATCTAAACCAGCTTTGACTTTTCTAGCAGGAAGTCGTGATGGAATATTTTACTTTTAGCCCCCTATATTTATGAAGTTACTGAATGGGTCTATTCTTTGACTAGCCTTTTCAAGGGTCTTTATTAAGTTGTGAACTTTATGACCATTTAAGGAAATTTATGGAAAAGGGCAGAGTTTGAGGAGCTGCTGTTTCAAATTACTTTCTCAAAGTCTTATGTACATCTTTTGCAAACATGAAAGGGAATCTACTTCTCTTCATTTGGGCTGGGACATGCAATTTTATCTTATTTTGTAAATAAAAGGGAGTCAACCTTCCTGAAATATAGGGTTGGGAAAATATGTTCAGCTTTACAAATCCTCATTTAGGCACACCTGTGGGTTTCCTAGTGCTCATTATAGAAACCACTTGAAAATGCCCGAAGGCTGGATTGTTTCCAAGACATCAGATGGGTACAACCCTTAGGTTTAAGGTTAGAACAGACTATAGGATGGGATTCAGTATCACTGCAAGTCCCTGTGGGGATCTGAGCGTGGGAGCGGGGCCAATGTTGTAATTGGAAACCAGGCGTTACTTCAGAGAGTGGGGCTTTCCCATCCTGCTCACAGCACTGCCCCCACCTCAATTATTTCTCTGTTGAGTCCACACAGTACAGCTGACACCATGGGTCATCATAAATTTGGCCCTTTATAAACTAAGAATAATTCCTGTTGAAGAGAGTAGGAGCCCCTGAGTGCCTGGAAAAGGAGAAGTCAAGTGGGGGGTGATGATAGAGGTTACAAGAACCCTGACTCTGGGCCCAGACAGTCTGGATTTTTATTCCAGCTCTACCCTTACAGGCAGGGTGAGCTTGGGTCTTTTAATTCTCTAGGTGTCCTTTTCTGCATGGATGAAAGAATGATAGCACCCACCTACTTCCTAGTGTTGGCTGCTGTGAAGGTAAAAGGCAATTAATGAGCTAGAAACTTAGCACAATGCTATGTTAGTATTAGCTTTTATCTTTGAGGGGAAAGGGTCCAAAATGGGGAAGCTGGGATCTTGGGAACATACTTCTCTTCACAGCATTGCCAGAATGGTGGAGTCCATATTTATAGGGCTCTGACGGCCCAGGACTGCCCAATTCGTGATTAGACTTTCTGCATCAGATTGTGTGAGAGCAGGGTGTTTACCTTTCATTCAAGTAGGTTTTTAAAACGGATTTTATTTTTTAGAAAAGCTAAAGATTTATAGAAAAATTGAATATATAGTATAGAGAATACCCATATACCCCATGTTCAGTTTCCCTGATTATATCTTACGTTAGGATGCTCTATTTGTAATACAGCAATGTTGATACGTTACTATTAACTAAAGACCGTATCTTACAGATTTCCTTAGTTTTTTTTTTTTTGTTTTTAACATAAATATCCTTTTTCTATTCCAGGATCACATCCAGGACACCACATTACACTTAGTTGTCACGTCTCCTTTGGCTCTTCTTGCCTTCGACAACTTCTCAGACATTCCATGTTTTTGATGACCTCGTTAGTTTTGAGTACAGGTCATGTGATTTGTAGGCTGTCCCTCAATTGGGATTTGTCTGATATTTTTCTCATGATTAGACTGGGGATGTGGGCTTGGGGGAGGAAGACCACTAAGGAAAGTGCCATTTTCATTTCATTGTGCCAAGGGTACATGCTATCAGCATGACATCCCTGTTGATACTGACCTCACTTGGCTGAGGCAGTTTTGCCAAATTTCTCCACCATAAAGTCACTCTTTACCCCCTTTCCATACTGTGCTCTTTGGAAGGAAATTACCACATGCTGCCCACAGTTAAGGAGTGAGAGTTAACTTCACCTCCTTGCGGCAGGATACCTACATAAATTATTTGAATTCTTCTATGTGGGAGATTTGTTTTTTTTCCCCTCAAGTAACTCTTCTAGCGTAATCTTTGCTTGAATGAATGGTTTCGTTTTTACCAAGAACCACTGAAACCTAGTGTAAAGCCAATTGCCCCCCAACTGATTTCTTTAAAACTTACCACTTTCTGTAATTAAAGTATTAATATTTGAAGTGTTCTCAAGCTGGACATGGGGCAAACAGGAGAAAACAAGATTTCTAAAACCTGATTTAATCTTCTAGTTCAGCATCACAAATGCCAGCTCTGGAATTAGTTTCTTGCTAACCCTATACGGAAAGGCCTGAAAATGAATGAGGAATTAAAACTAAAACAAGTGGGAAGGTCAAAACCAATATGAATGAATAGCTGTGAGCCAAGTGGAAAAGCATCCTTTGGCAAGTTTAAACTGGTTACCTCAGCATGTCCTGAGAATGTGCTTTTAGTGTTCCAGGCCATTAGTGTTCCTTTTGTAGGCATGAATCTGTCCCTCCTTAAGAAGGAAGCTAGTGCTAGGCCTCTCCTAAAACATACATCTTCAGATTGAACTGGCAGTAACATGCTCTTAAAAATCCCTTTCTGCTCTGCTCCCCTCCCCCTTCTCTCTCTCTCACACACACAGTCTCACTCACACACACACAACACCACCACCACCACCACCAATTTGAGAATAAATTCCATGTCCTAGAATTAAAATAATTAGAACAATTGGCTGGGTAGCTGAAAATCCACTTGAAGTTTTCCTTAGACTTGTAAAACAAAGTTGCTGTTGGGAGTCATTCATTTGAAAGAAAATGGGGCAAGATTATCGTTGGGTCAGCCTATAATGGCTCTACATTTCTTTGGCCAGATCAAACTTTAGCCACCAATCTTTTTTTTTTTTTTTTTTTAAAAGAGAATTTTTTTTTAAAGCAATTCAGAATTTGCTTCCAAAGCATAGGCTTACAGAAATAGGCAAGTGTTTGTTCACTTCTTCAAAGTTTACCTCAAAACAGACCTCTAATGCACGCGGAGGGTTCCTCAACCCCACTGAGGTTGGGCACAGCCCTAGTCACAGCGTCCACCGTCCTGACAAATCCCTTTGCAAACCCACCATGGCGTCCAGAGGCATTCATCTCCTAGTGGTGGAGGCCCTGGTTCCTACCTTATCCTCTTCTGCTGTGCTTTCACTGGCACCAGAGGACAGCCCTTCATGTTGGTCTATTATCTCAGGCCATTAAAATGAGCAGAAGGAAAACGTCCTTGAACAGCTCCTGTATATCATCATGAAGATTTTTTAAAGGAATTATTCTCGCCAGTTAGGAGCCTTCTTAATTTCCCACTTCTTATAAAGGCAGCAAATGTAGAATCCTCAATTAAATAGAAAGTTCAGGAAAGAAGATGTTGGGGTTGGATATGGTTTCTGGCTAACTAAACCCCTGCTAACAGATTTTCCTGAAGTATGGCATTTCATTTTCCAGACTAAGGCATTCATGCCTTCATTTAACAAGTTAGATGCCCTCTCTGGCACACAAGCTAAAGCATGATTATTACAATCCTTCTTAAAGAAGAATCCTGTTCTTTCTTAACCATTATTTTTACTCTACACTATAGTTAACACAGACAATGCAAGCCAAAATTTTACTTACCCTTTGACCTCACTTGGAAATTTTGGATAGTTCTTTGTGTTTTAAATTTTTGTTTCAGTGAGATAATTGATATGAGCTTATATTCTTGTGGAATTGTTTTTTTGTTTTTCAGTTAACCCAATTGTTGAAAAAAAAATTGAAATTAAGGGTTCCGATTTGGGTTTTCTGGGTACATGGTTTTCAATTTCTTTGCTTCATGAGGTATGCTTAAAAGAAGGCCCATTTGTAGAATGCACAGGACAACCACAAGGGAAATACAGTAATCTGCGTAGAATAAATAAAATATCCCTTCTTAAAACACTGGCTTTACAGAAATTACTCAAGTACACTTCATCAACCCCAAGTATGTATGCTCATGTTCATTTGGGATTCAAACCCCTCCTTTCCTATCAGGGAGTCTCATCAAATGTCCTAGTCATGTGTCTGTGTGCAGGATGCAGAGGGCCAGGGCATCTATGAGTCACACTGGGTCATCCATGGCCTCGGGGCTGCCAGTGAACAAAGAGTTCATTCAGTTTCATTTGAGAATAAAATAAAATTTTGGACAATTTACTGAGGTGGCTTCAACTGGGACAGGATTGAAAACGTGAGAAAAGTGTGACTACTGAACCAAAAACAGTCTTTGATAAAACACACCCTACTCAGCTACTCACTCCTGCGACCACATCTAGATCTTGCCATTCCAGGTAACTGTGCCTCTCCCAGAACTTCAGTTTCAAGCATCCCCCCAGTTTCGAATCACCACCTCCAATCCGGGAAGCTCAGTGTGTCCAGTGCCCCGACTGTAATCACACCCCAGCCCCTGCAATCTGTCGAGCCTATCATCTCTGCACTTCTTCTCCCTCTTGCCATCCTGGCACTTCTCACCCATTTAAAATGCTGTGGCCAATGGCCAACAGGCACATGAAAAGATGCTCAACGTCGCTCCTCATCAGGGAAATACAAATCAAAACCACACTCGGATATCACCTCACACCAATCAGAGTGGCCAAAATGAACAAATCAGGAGACTATAGATGCTGGAGAGGATGTGGAGAAACGGGAACCCTCTTGCACTGTTGGTGGGAATGCAAATTGGTACAGCCACTCTGGAAAACAGTGTAGAGGTTCCTCAAAAAATTAAAAATAGACCTACCCTATGACCCAGCAAGAACACTGCTAGGAATTTACCCAAGGGATACAGGAGTACTGATGCCTAGGGGCACTTGTACCCCCATGTTTATAGCAGCACTTTCAACAATAGCCAAATTATGGAAAGAGCCTAAATGTCCATCAACTGATGAATGGATAAAGAAGTTGTGGTTTATATACACAATGGAGTACTACGTGGCAATGAGAAGGAATGAAATCTGGCCTTTTGTAGCAGTGTGGATGAAACTGGAGAGTGTGATGCTAAGTGAAATAAGTCATACAGAGAAAGACAGATGCCATATGTTTTCACTCTTATGTGGATCCTGAGAAACTTAAGACCATGGGGGAGGGGAAGGAAAAAGAAAAAAAGAGGTTAGAGTGGGAGAGAGCCAAAGCATAAGAGTCTCTTAAAAACTGAGAACAAACTGAGGGCTGATGGGGGGTGGGAGGGAGGGGAGGGTGGGTGATGGGTATTGAGGAGGGCACCTTTTGAGATGAGCACTGGGTGTTGTATGGAAACCAATTTGACAATAAATTTCATATTGAGAAAAAAATTTAAAAAAATGCTGTGGCCAAATTAAAAAATAATAACAAACTAAAATGCCATGGCCAGTCATTAGAATCCCTCCCTCAGAGTCCCATTAGAATCCCAGGCCTAACTTGCTGACATAGATCAAATTCATGCTCTTTAACCTCAAAGGGGTTCTGAGCAATCAGACTTCCATTTCCCTAGTCCATTTGTTGTCCTAATTCTCCTTGAAGTCTATTTCATTCTTTCCCCTTTCTTCAATCCTCTCTCACCTCCCTCATGTCACTCTCTGCCAATGATCTATTTCCTAAGACTCTGAGAAAATAGAAGCACCTGGAAGAGAACCTCTACCTTTACTGCCCTCCTTTCCACCTCCCCTGCTGTTACATACCCCACAGCAGGAGGGCTCAGCCCTCGAGGCCCCACTCAGGGCCAGCACTCTACTCTCTGGAGAAGGATTCTTCACTCTCCTGCATCACTGTTTCTTCTGCCTTTTCTGGATTTTTCTCCTCTTAAAACACAACCCCCCCCCTTGAACCCACGTTACACTTTAGCTTCTCCCCCATTTTTCTGCTCCCTTTTAGAGTTGTCTCCCTCGTGGACGAGAGTTGACTTGCCCTCCCCAGTTTCTCACCTCCTGGTCCCTCTTGAAACTGCTGCAGTTAGATCTCACGACACCTCTCCCACCACTGCAATCAGGCCTTTGCCTCCACCACAGTACTGAAATTGCGTCTGGAAGCCTTTCAAGGACCTCGGTGTTGTAAAACGAAATGGCCAATTCTCTGCCTTCATCCTCTAGGGTCTATCAGCATCATTGGTCAGAATTGATCATGCCTCTCTCCTTAAAAAAAATACTTTTCTTGGTTTCCAGAATATTGTGTGCATCTCTCTTACCTTGGAACATAGAAGTGCCCTCTTAATGGGGTGGGGGGGGGCGGTGGTAAGCCACCCAAGTCTCAGGCCTTGGAACTCCTCTCTTTTCTGTCTATAGTCACTCCACTGGTTTTCTTAGCTAGCCTCGTGGCTTCAAGCATCATCTGCCGATGATTTCAAATTTCTATTTTTAGCTTGCTTGCACAGCTCCTCTGAAATCTTTAACATCGTGTTCAGTTGCCCAATTGAAATCTCCATTTGGATGGGTAATTAACATCCCAGATGTAACACGAAGCCGAGCTCCTCATATTCTGCCCCCCATACCTCTTCTGCCTCAGTCCTCCCCATAGAGAAAGGTCTGAAAATGAGTAAGAAATAAAAAATAAAACGGGTGGGATGTTCGGTCCAAGCACCTTAAAGTCATTCCCGACTCTTTTTCTCACAGCATATCTTGCTGCTCACTGTATCTTCAGATCATAAGAGGCATTGGACCACTTCTCATCACCTCCACTGCAACCACCTTAATCCAAAGCCACTTGTTATTTGCATAGATTACTAATACCCTACCTCCTCTCCCTCCTCTTGCCTTTGCCTGCCTTTAGTTTAAACACAACTGCCAGACTACACCTATTACAGTACGATTCAGATCTCACCATGCCTTATTACTAAAGCTCCCAGGCACTCCACCTCCTTCTGAGTCAAAGCCAAAGTCCTCGTAATGGCATCAAGGTCCCGCATCTGTGTCCCGCTCTACCTCCAACCCCTGTTACCTGACTGTCCTCCTCCTTGCTCACCCTCAGCCACATGGCTGCTTCCACTCGGGGCTTTTGTAGCCTCTGGTATCTCTACCTGGGATGTGCTCTCTTCAGATACCCGCGTGGTTAGGGCTTTACTAGGATGCTATCTTCTTTGTGGAGCTTTCTCGACCATCTTGTATAAAATTGCAAGCTCCACCCGACTCCTCAAGCCCTTTCTTTCCCCCTTCCCTGGTTTGTTTTTCTCCATAGAACTTTCTGCCCTACTAGACATTGGTAAAACTTAGAGGCAATATAATGTGGTGGTTGAGATGCAGGTAGTACTTAGTTCAAAACCTGGCTTCAGTTGCTTGTGACTTCAGCAGTTCGCCAAGGTAGAATCTCTCTATTCTTTAGTTTTCTCATCTGTAAAATGAGAATAATAATAGCACCCACCTCATCAGGTAGGCATAATATTTATCAAGTTCTTAGAACCACATCTGAAGTATATTAAGTGCTACCCAATTAAATAATGTTTACAATTTCATTCATCTTTTGTTTATTTGGTCTCCCGAACTAGAGCATAGGTCCCACACGAGCAGGGGTTTTTGTCTGTTTTGTATACTGCTCTGTCCCCACCACCTTGGGCAGGGCCTCACACGGAGCTGGTTTTCTGTATACAGTTGTAGAATGACAGGTCACTAAAGTTTCTTAGACACCCAAGAGTCAGTAACCAAAACTTGTTTAAAATGTGTTTAATATGATCATGCCCATATGAATAAAAACCAGCATTCCTCTATCGCAGACGTTGATGTGGGCCTAGATAATCTGTGTGAATCAGTCACAGGTGGTAAGCCTCTCTCCTAGATTGCCCAAGAAAGTCACAGAACAGACCCTCGGTGTGCTGGGTGGGCATTTTAGTGCTAAATCAACAATGATCAGAAATCACTTTCCTTTGATAAAAGTAACTAATTGAGGTGTTACAGCCCTAAACTGAAGCATCACTCCGTGTTTTCGGATCAGACCAGTCTTTAATGTGCCACTTAAGAGAGCACAAATCCATGGGTTGCTCTGGAGTCCCCTGTGAAATGGACCCCTTAAATAAAGGACACTAATTATTATTCTGCACCATCTCACAGGCCCCAGAAGTATAGGCTCAGAAGGGTAAACTTAAGAGTTCAGATCTTTGGGGCACCTGGCTAGCTGATTTCACTGTTCGCTGTTTGTCCAGGGAATGCGTGCCTTGGGGCACTCTCTCTTCCTCTGGCAAGAGTCTGATTCTGCAGCCTCTGGGCACGTTCTGTAGAGCCTGGCACTCCCCTCAGAGCCGCACCCGCTGCCGTCATGCAGTGAGCACACCAAACGGGTTCTCCTGGCCAGACGGCGGCTGAGGTGTCTGCAGGGGAAGGGAAATCCAGTCATGCACACACCCAATGACACAGTGACATAAAGGAAGCAACTGCTCGGCCTTCTCCTGGCCTAAAATATAGTCCCAACTCGGAGGTGGCTTTGCCATGCGAAAGTAATGGCGCTCACGGGTCCCTTTCCAGCCCCATGCTTACTTTGCATCTGTGATCTTGTTTTTTTAAATTTTTTTTAATGTTTATTTTTGAGAGAGACAGAGCTTGAGCGGGGGAGGGGCAGAGAGAGAGGGAGACACAGAATCCGAAGCAGGCTCCAGGCTCTGAGCTGTCAGCACAGAGCCCGATGCCGGGCTCGAACCCACAGACCATGAGATGATGACCTGAGCCAAAGTTGGATGTCCAACTGACTGAGCCACCCGGTGCCCCTATCTTATATGTTTTTTTAAAAGAAGCCCCCAAACCGTACAAGCTTGCAGCCCTACAAAAACTTAGTTTACCTGATTATGCTAAATTCTGTATTTTTTTTACATATGGATCCACTGACTTGAGCACTTCTGTAAGGTTTTGACAGCCTCATTTATGGGTAAAATAGGCAAAGTTGAGAGACTTAGCTAAGGGCACACAGCTAACTTGCCCATGAATTGTGGCTGCTCAGTAGGGCCTGAGACTTAACTTGAGCTTCTGATGTTTGACACATATTTGTTGCTTATCCTAATTTCAAATGCGTCTCCCATATTAAATGAACTTGACTCTCTTTTATTTCCTACTTGTGGAGCCATTCAGAACAAGCTTGCCAAATTCATAGCATTAGATGATGATTATGAATCACTAAAAATCTAGTATATCCCATGATATTTTGGCCTGTTTACACCTAGTGGATAAAAATATATATTTTTTATTTTATTTTATTTTTATGTTTTAATTTATTTTTTTAATTTACATCTAAGTTAGCATATAGTGCAACAATGATTTCAGGAGTATGGATAAAAATATTTAGAAGATCTTGTGAAAAGTGGATAAATCATTTTGGAAATGAAAATACTTAAAAAAATTGTAAATAGGGGCACCTAAGTGACTCAGTCGGTTAAGTGTCTAGTGACTCAGTCAGTTAAGCGTCTGGTGACCCAGGTCATGATCTCACAGTTCATGGGTTTGAGCCCCGTGTCAGGCACTGTGCTGACAGCTCAGAGCCTGGAGCCTGCTTCGGATTCTGGGTCCCCCTCTCTCTCTGCCCCTCTCCTGCTCATGCTCTGTCTCTCAAAAATAAACATTAAAAAATTTAAAAATAATAAAAAAATAAAAAATTTTAAATAGATTTAAATTAAAAAAAAATTTTTTTTAAGTTTACTTATTTTGAGAGAGAGAGAGGGAGAGAGAGAGTCCCAAGCAGGCTCCACACTGTCAGTGGAGAGCCTGATGCAGAGCTCGAATTCACGCCCTGTGAGATAATGACCTGAACTGAAGTTGGACGCTTAACAGACTGAACCACCCAGGGGCCCCTTCACCTACTTTTTAGGAAGGCTTTTGTATTCCATAAGAGGAATGTTTTGATTAATTAACCAATTTGACATTTACATAATAGAGTTTCTTAGTATAAGTTTTAAGCATGGAAAAGAGTCAATATTGATTGTCTCTAACACTGTAATTAGCACAGACACATTCTGAACTTCTTTCTTCCCAATTCAAAGAGCCAACCTAGCAAGCATAGCTGAAAGTAAAAATGATGCCTGGTTGAGTCCAACACCCAGACTTAAAAGATATAATCATTGAAAACCAATACACAGCACTCTGTGACTCTCTAGCCAGCATCAGAATCCCTCGGAGGGAGCTTGTTAAAGCCTGGATTACCCTCTCACACTTCTGCCCCTGAAATTGTGGACTCAGTAAATCTGGGTGGGGTCTGAGAATGTGCATTTCTAAGAAGTTACCAGGTGAGGCAGCCATTGCTGACCCCAGAACCTCACTTTGAGAATCATTCTAGGAGCTCTAGGAGCCGTTCTGAGTCCACAAACCTAGGTGAATATGAACTTCATCTTATTATATATTCAACCCTCATAAAACTCAGCACAAAAGCACAATAAAGCCTATGGTGGTTTTTTCCAGCTCTTCCTCAGAGTCTAATACACCAACAGACTACCAGTACTTTGTAATTACCTCTTTTGGTCTCAACATGGCACGATCTTTCTAGTTTGGGCTCTGATTAATGGCTAAGAACTTTTATACAGCCTCAATAAACTGAGTTTGAAATAATGAAATAATTTGCCATGTTATTGGTCCTTTGACAGCCAATAATAATCAACCAAAAACTGAAACATGGAAACTGAGCATATAGAGCATAGGAGTCTTCCCTGTGATTAAAGACTACAGTGCTGGGGTTCTGGAATGTCTTCACACAGGGAGCAATGGATGGGAGAGAAACTCAGCCACTCAATTGCACATCATTGAATTCTCTGTCCATGCATTTTTATATCTGGGTCAGTGTCCCCAAGCCTATTTCCCATACCATATTCTCCTCAACATAGCTAAAAGTTATACCTTTTCATACAAATATAATTTGTCCTTCCCAGACTTACCAAAAAGAACAGTCCTTGAGCATTCAATTATTTTAATGAAAAAAATCAATATATTATTAATATATAATGTTCCTATGTATGTTGACCAACATGCTTACATATTCCTATTTATAGAGATATGTCTTCCTTTATTTTTGTACTATTTTGTTTTTTGCTGCCTCCCCTACTTAAATTTCTCAAAGTAGGAATAATTGCCTTTGTCACAGTGTAAAACTCATGGGTACCAGTACCAGGGCGGCTGCAAGAGCAATGAGTACTCCAAAAATATTTGTCGATGATGCATAACACAGGCCCTCATCTGTGTGGAGAGAACAGGCCATGTGCCCTAAAGCCAAGTAGCCTAAAAAACAATTTGCTTGAAATTCAATGACATTTTTGAGAGTGTTTGCATCAATACGACCCATTTTTGTTGTTGTGCTTATTGTTGTCTTTGGCTATTGGCATGTGGAGAATTAATGAAACCTAACTTTGCTCCTTAGAGAAGTGGCTGGCTCCAGGACTATGGCAGAGAAAGTACGGGATGAGCCTGAAATGTCTTCATGTGCCAAAAATAAGACAATGCTCAAAGAATGAGGGAAATTATCAAAGGGTCACAGGGGGTCAGCTTTAAGGTACTCCCGTTGGCCAAATAAAGGACATTTAAGGATCAAAATAAATACCAAGAACAGCATATTGAACTCATTAAATAAAAGGGGAATCCATGACTCTAACATGAATGATATAAATACATATAAAAAGTGGAGGAGGAGAAAAATCTCTACCTCTTAGTATAACGAAAGTCTCCATTTGGCAGCCATCATCAATGGATACTAAAACTAGTTTGTAAAAGTGTTACGGAGTAATAGGGTATTTATATAGTCACGAAGTATGTCCTCATAATATACTTATTAATGACAAGGGGTAACAATAACTTTACAATGTAGAGATCTGGGAGGAATCACCCCAATCTACTGTCAAAGTTAACATTGCCAGTAATGACTTTGATAATGTATTGAAGAGAATTCAACATCATTTCTATGATCTCCCTGTCAAAGTGCATAACCTGAATCCAATCAAGAGAAAACATCAAACAAACCAAATTGAAGAGCATGCTACAAAAGAACTATCTGGATTTTTTTTTTTTTTTTTTTTTTTTTTTTTTTTTTTTTTTTTTTTTTTTAGTGTCAACATCAGAAAATACAAAGGAAATTCAGGAACTGCTCCAAAGTAAAGGAAATAGAAGAGACATGACAAGTGAACACATGCTTTCAGATTTTTTTTCTTTAAAAATATTTTTTAAATGTTTATTTTTGAGACAGAGGCAGAGCATGAGTGGGGAAGGGCCAAAGAGAGGGAGACACAGAATCCAAAGCAGGCTCCAGGCTCTGAGCTGTCTCAAACCCACAAACTGCAAGATCATGACCTGAGAGCCAAAGTCGGACACTTAACCGACTGAGCCACCCAGGAGCCCCAGATTTTCTTTTTTCATAAAACGTGTTCTTGGGACAAATGGTGTATTAGTTTCCTATGGCTGCACAACAAATTATCTCAGATTTAGTGGCAGCACAACTTTATCACCTTCTATTTCTGTAGGTTAGAAGTCTGACAGGGATCTTCCTGGGTTAAACTCAAAGTGTCGGCAGGGCTGTGCTCCCTTCTGGAGGCCCTAGGGGAGAGTCTATTCCTTGCCTTTTCCAGTTAAACACTGGAGGCTGTTTAGAGGCTGCCCACATTCCTTAGCTCCTGCCCCTGCCTCCATCTTAAGCCTGAAATGATAGGTTGAGTCCTTATCCCTTTGCATCATTCTGACCTCCTTTTCTGCCTCCCTCCTCCAATTATAAGAATCCTTATGATTATATTGCCCTGCCCAGATAACCCAGGATAATCTATTCCAAGATTGGCTGATTCATGACCTTAATGACATCAGAAACCTTAATTCCCTCTGTGGTGCAACCTCACACATTCACAGGCTCTAGGGATTAGGATGTGGACATCTTTGGGGGCCATTTATCTGCCCGCTGCAAATGGTGCAATCTGAATAATGGCTGTAAATAAGATAATAATGTTGTGTCGATGGTAATTTCCTGAATTTGACAATTGTGCTGTAGTTATGTAAGAAATTTCCCTTTAGGAAATATACATTGAAGTATTTACGGGTAAAAAGGCATCATGTCTGCAACTTAAAATAGTTGTCTCTTTCTACACAGAGAGCAAGAGTGAGAGCAGAGAAAAAGCAAATGTAGTAAAATATTAACATTTGAGAAATCTGAGTAAAGACTACTGAAGAACTTTTTGGCTATTGCAATTTTTCTGTAAGTCTGAAATGGCATAACAAAAAATTTTAAATGTGATCTTTATAAATCTTCTATTTCTAATATACTTTGTGGCATATTGTTATGAAAGAATGTTCATTCTGAAGGATCTTTAAAAATCTCTTTTGAAGCTTTCAGGACATTTTAACAAGTTGTTTAATGACATTGCTTGCAGTTAATTGTGATTAACGTTATACACTGGGCAGTCTTGATTGTATTATGAAAATAAAATCAACTATCCACACACCTATTGCCCCATAGCTTGGGTATCAAAGCTGAGTATTCTCATTTTGTTTTAAAATTCAGAATTAAAAAAAAATTTTAATGTTTATTTTTGAGAGAGAGAGAGAGCAAGAGTTGAGAGTGAGTGAGGGAGACAGAATCTGAAGCAGGCTCCAGGCTCTGGACTGTCGGCACAGACCCCGACGTGGGGCTCAAACTCAGGAACCATGAGATCATGACCTGAGCTGAGGTCAGATGCTTAACTGAATAAGCCACCCAGGAGCCCCCAGTATTTCTTTAAAAATGGGGTCTTGAAGAAGAAGGTGTTTAAAGGCAGGCAAAAGACTATAGTTAAGTCTTCCACCAATATTAATTTCTTAGTTTTGAGAAATGTACCATGGCTTTATCAGATGTTAACGTTAGAGGAAGCGAGGTGAAGGTAATGTTGGTGAGCCAGCTTTATGTTCCTATCCCTGACTCTTTCTTGAAAACAGATCAAAATCATGAGAGAATAAAGCACCATGCTAAAATAGTGCTTAAGGTGATGGAGCAGCAAACCACGGTTGCGTTTCCTCATTGGTCAAATGAAGACCCTCATCAAATCAGAGGCAAATCAAAGAAAACATTAGGAAAGTACCTTTTAAAAGATCAATATACAATGCAAGATAACTTGAGAGTGTTAGTCCTTCCCCAGTCTTTCAGAAATGTAAGCGGAGGGGGGAGCCTGTCTGAAATCTATGTGGCAACACTCATCTCTCTGACTAGGTCTGAGCCTCTGTATCAGCCCGACCGAGACAGCACAGATAGCAGACTGTCTGAGCCAAGAGTGGTGAGCAAGTTGTAACACAAATGTCTCTGACCGCACTAAACATGTAATCACTGAAATCATGTAATCACTGGAATCATAGCCGTTTCTCCCGAGCCTTTATCTCGGACGCTGGCTCAGCAACCCAGGAAGGTGTAATCTGCACTAGGACAGCACATCTTCCCCAGACATTTCTGCTCATGGCTGGACTTCAGCTTACTCTGCACTAACCTCAACTTAGAAACCATGCTCAGGAAGAAAGAAATGCCCATGCAAGGAACGGCTGGGATCAACTGACAGAGAAGAGTAGGAAAATTGGATTCTACATCCTAGAAGGCCAACACAGAATATTCAAAAAGGAGTTGCATTAGAAATTCTTAACACTGGTTGCTCTGGCACAATTTGATGACTGCATTTGGTTACTGAAAGAACAAAGGATCTCAGTACAAGGGCGGACACCATGGGCTCAAAAGCATCAGTCTGAAGTTCAAGTAGAGTTTTCTGTTACTAGCCATGGTGAAAAAGAACTATGGGAGGATGGAGAGTTGTCCTTGAAGGTATGACCAGCCACGTTTCCTGGAGAATCACTTAACTTGACTTGGACATACTCATGGGAACAATGCTGTATCAAAGGGTTACATTCTTGATCGAGGGCCTGATGCTCAACCTTTTATAGAAATAAATACTATACTGAATCATAAGCAGTATCTGCATGGCCTAGATCACCAGTCTTTCGAAGGTACATATGCAAACAGGATGAAACACCAACCAAGCTGTTGAAGTTTACCAGGCCCATTCCCAGGAGTTCAAGAAGAAAAGGAACTCATGTTACAACGTGGACCAGAAACCAGAGATATGTACCAAAGGGGCTGTGGGTAAACTGGCAGACGCACACCCACAGTGTTGGGAACGGCTGGAGTGAGGCTGGGATGCAGAGCAACGGGCCTTGTAGACTGAGCCACACCAGCTGTGTGTGCCGGGCATTCCACCGCTTGGTGAAAGCGGTTTTGCTTCTATTCCTGCAAATCCCTCCCTAGATGGGGGTATCGAGGGAGCAGAATGACGCTGGCAGGGGGGCACAGCGGGCACTAACAAGTACCCATAAACCTCCCTCTCTGCTCAAGTAACAGAAATGGGAGAATAGGCAAATGAGAGAGGCTGGTTTTACTTTTAGACCATTTTGACAACCCAGTGACAACTACTGCTGGATGCCTCCTGGCCCTGAGGATGTGGACATGAACACACAGATCCAGATTTGGGGGAGTATGAGGGAGGTTGGGGGAAAAGGTGGGGGAGAGGCACCTGCCCAACAAACAGGTGTCCAAGGGCTGTGTTAGAAGCCAGTACAAGGCTAGGCTGGGAGGGATGGTGGACACAGGGAAGAACTGGCCAATTTCAACAGAGGAGGTGACCCCTTGACCTCAGGCTTTCCTGGGATGGAGCGGGGAAAGAAAGAACATGGGTGGGAGGAGAGTTAAATGACATGGAGGTGTTAGAAGAACGCCTGAAATGATGAGGTTTCTCTTATTTGAATTCCCAACCAGGAACTTCTTAGCTTTTTATTTGACTTCTGCTAAATATTTCCCTTTCTTAAGCATATAATTAATTTCTATTTAGAATATCATTTGTGTAGAACAGATAGAATCATTCGGGGGACTCGGTACAAATATAAGGCAGGCACGCTGGTTGTTGACTTCTGAACCGCTGGAGCCTCTGATAGATTTACTAGGAAGTTTGTTTTTCACTCCAGTGATTAATACTTCATTAAAACCTGCTTAGTGTGAACAGGCAAAATTACCTGCTATGTCCAATTGTCTTATTTCTATTCCATGAACTATGGACCTGGAGATATTTGATCTTTCCTTGGGATGGGTCCTCCCTCGCCCTACGAAGCAGGTACCATCTGCCTTTCTACTTCATGGCTTTCCTGGGTGCCAGAGGTATTGAGACTCTCCATGTGGAGCTTACTGAAGTGAGCTGGGGAATTCAGATTTATCAGGGTTCAAGAAAGCTTATTTAAGGAGTACACCTTTGGGGATATTTTGAATCAGATTATGTGGATACCAACTTTGGAGAAACCCCTGGCCCTGAACTAACAAAAGGAATGAGAAGAATTTTTAAATCCCATTCATCACTCTGACACAGTAGCTACAAAGATGTATTTGCATTTGAATCGGCCCCTACAATCAGGGGTTAAGAGCAGGGGATGTGAGAAACCTAGGAACTAGTGCCCTCTAAAGCTCTCTCTGAGCAAGTCCAACTGAGAACAGAGTTCAGGTTCTTCACAGGTATCACAGGTATCACAGCTACAAGGATGTATGACTGGGAAGGTGCCATGTTGTCCACAAGGACTCAGGGCCACAAACGAGCACAGAAGAGCAAACTGAAGCCTTCCTGCTGTGTCCGTAGTTCTCCAACTCTTCACCCGGCCTTGGGTTACTCCGTTGGTCAACCCTCCAGAAGGAGTGAGGTACAAGGAGGTACAAGGAGCTACTTCTGGCCTGCCGGTTCAGCACATTACTTCCTTTTTCTCTTCATTCCATTATGTTTGAGAGTGTTTTCCATCATCTGAAGAACCCCCTTTAGCTGAAGTTATATGCATATTTAAAGGGAGAAAGACAACTTGTTACATACAGCTGCTAACTTAAGACACCCAAATAATTTTAAGAGTCTCGGTGGGGGGGGGGGGGGTCTGGTAAATTGCAGCCCACAGGCCCATGACTGTTTTTGGACTCCAGCCATACTCACTCATTTACACACTGTTCAGGGCCACTTCCCTGCTACAATAGCACGGTAGTTGTAATAGACACTGTATGGCTCACAAAGCCTATAGTATTTACAGTTTAGCTCTTTAGAGAAAAAGTTTGCCTACTTCTGGACCACACCAAAGTATCCCTGAGAAGGGAAAATATAAATATATATGTGTATGTGTGTATGTACTTACATATGTTATCTGTACACAGAACATATGCACAGATACATATACACCCACATGTACATCACACACATTATACAGGTACATCTATACACATGTACATACATTATACAGATATGTACACACAGATACATTATACAGATACATACACACGTACATACGCACATTATACAGATACACATACGCACACATAGATATATTATACGGATACATATACACACACGTATATACACACATATTGGATTGTTCTCAAGAAAATCACCCCAATAAGATATTATGAGCAGCTTTCTCTTCAACCTTTTAAAACATCCTGTGTCCCCAGTACCACACTCAGGCCACACCAAATATAATGGGTTACAAATATTCAGATTTTATTATAAATAAAATACTGGTTTGTTTTTTTTTTTAACATAAAAAAAATGCCAAGTGTTGCATTTTATTCACCACCCTGGAGAGCAAGACTGTAGAGATTAAGGCAAACAGCTAAAGTGAAGGCACATATAAAAGGGCCACAGTTGGAATTAGAAGGAACAATTCCAGGGAACAGCTGTGTCCCCTGACACCCAGCATTCCGCAGCAGCCACCCTGTCGATTTTATGATGTAAAATACAGATAACTGGAACTATACAATAAAATCATGTATACCGCAGGAGTGTAATGAAGGTATTGCCTTATAAAGAGCTTTTATTTTAAAAATAAAATTCTGTTTAAAAATATACTACACAGATGGAGGAGGAAAGCAACAAAACAAAATGAAGAAAAAACCAAAAACCCAATTTTCACTGTGGCCTAAGACTTACTGGTGTGTGAGGCTGACCCATGGGCCAGAGGGAAACTATCTTGGCAGTCTATCTACAGTCATTGTCCTGTAACCTTGAACAAAATGTCTCTGTTAGGATGTGGCCACTTAATAAGAGGAGCTGGCTAGGGAACACTGATGTGAAAACTTGGCAAGAAAGACCCGCGCCTCGGGCCACAGTAGGAGAGGCCGGGGAGAAGCAGCAGAGGGAAAGCGAGGGGTATGCCAAGTCGAAACGCTTGTAGTCAACTCCGGTATGCACGGAGGCGGAAAGGGGAGAACGGACTGGCATGACTGCTCCCATCCTACCTGTCCGTGCACACTGTCCCTGATGCCCTACGAGCACTCAGTGATCGTGCACTCCCTTATCAAAATGACCCATCTGGTTCAAAGTGTCAGGGCATTTCTAGCTCGTTCCTGGCTTGACCCACATCGATGCTGAAGACACCAATGGGCAAAATGTCCTAATCCCACCATGTTCTGTCAACCTGACATACCTGCCCTGGAGCGGGCATTAGGAACGACAGCATGCCGCAGTTTAAGGTCACAGGATTGCAGTGGAAGAGGGTGTGAGGTACCTCTTTCGAGCGGCTGCGTGTGGGAAGAAAGCAGGTCAATATCGACATTAGGAAATGAAGATGCTGCAAACACAAGGCGAGGAGCAGAGCCACGGGGAACAAACGCAACGCAAAGAATTACAGGCGGCAGGGCAGGAGGTATCCAGACACGTTGTGCCAGTGAGGAGGAAAAATGGAGGGAAGAAGTGAACAGACAGTGCCATTCTAGGAATAGGACCAAGTATATTTACATAAATTCCTTACTCTATAATCATGATAAACAAAAAAAACACATTCACACAAAAATATAAATTTGAAATAATTAATAGCACCAGTGTGTCAGATAATAGTTTCTTTCCCCCCGCTACGCAAAGTACAAAGTTGCATAGTGTTAAAGGCTATATATGAATCTCAAAGGTGGGCTGGTAGGAGGGAGGGGTTGTGTGGCAGGGAATCGTCACACTGTGATCTTGCAAGAAAACCACAGAGCTGAGGATCAAAAGTTGAGAAGCCAACGAGGCAACTCCACCGATGGGTCTCCCCTCCACACTTGGAGGGAAGGTTTAGAGTGGGTTTAAATCACAAAGTGCAGGAGCTAGATGGTGTTGGCAGCTGTGTGAAATACTGAGTGCAAGTATTTGCCACCAGGATTTGGCAAACTGTTTAGAGAGATTCTAGAAGTTGGGAACGTCAGAAGCTAATTGAGGATAAGGGTCAAAGGCGTCATCTCTCCCCAGTGGAAGAAAAACGGGTATGTGGGATCCTGACAATACAGGCTGCATCTAAGTTTCATCTCTTTGCTAGGAAAGACTAGGATGAGGAGGCTTGTTCTGTGTGTGTCTGTCAAGATCTCAGGGACCAACTTCTCTACCGGATTAACAGCACTAGTTCCAAGACTAATGTACTAAAAAAAGCTCTAAAAATTGGTTTGATTTTGAAAAAGACTTTAGTGGTTATCATATCCCTATTACTTCTGTATAAATTCCATTTATAGGAATATCAGAAGATGTCTATGGTGAGTGCAAGCTGCCCATCCAGATTTATCAGCTGCCCAAAGAGCTGAAAAAAGTTTATCTTCCTAGTCAAATTATTAACATACAAGAAAATGTTCAGCCTACTTCTGCAGCCTCATTCTCCTGGAGACTGTCGTAAATAATTGCATCCTTACCCGTGGATGGCTCAGTGTCCTATACTCAAAATAGCTAAAACAACTGATGATGGCTCTTGACATTCTAAATGACCAATACCTTTGGCACAGGATGTTTATTTCCTTTTGCTTAAAAGAAGGAGGGGTAGTAGATGTAGGTGCATTTTCTTTATCGATAGAGTGGATATACTGGCCATCACAATGCTACTAGTGGTAGCCAAACTTTTCCTTCATAGAAACAAGAGTACTGAGACTGAGGAGTTCTGTTGGTATCAGTGAGAAGGGGAGGGCTACTTGCTCAGCCCTGGCGGACAATGGTTCCCACGAAGCGTTTACACCGCCGTACGATACCGTAAGGTGCCACGTCCTCACGCAACTCGGAAGGGAAAGTGTGGGTAAGGGAGTGCCTTCCGTGGAAGAGAGACTATCAGATAAAACCCTTTGTTCCCGATTCATGATATCTGACTTGTTTCTTTTTAAGCTTTGTGAATTTTCCTGGTTCAAAAGGACAGTGGTGGAGAGCAGCAGAGAAGTGGGGGTCTGAAAAATGTCATCTTTGTGTTAAGGCACTCTATGGCCTCACAACGGCTCCCTGGTCGGGGGGTGCTGCCTTCCGGCCCTACGCGATGACGCTAGGGCTTTTCAATGGACGGGGTGTTGAAGCAGCCAGACGGTAGGGTCTTCTTGATGTCTTCCAGGTTGCGAATGTCCTTCATGATCTCCTCGATATCTCTGTTATAGTCCATGATGGCAGCCTCCTGCTTCCTCGCTTCATTCTCCAGGTCAGACACTTTCCTGTCTAGATCGCTGACTTTCATCTCATCTTTGGCTTTGTTCAGGGTACCTTCAATCTCATTCAGCTTGTTCAGGTCCACTGTGTCCAGCTGCCCTGTAGAGTCGGAAAGGACACAGAAGGAAACAGATGCATTCAGTAAGAGTTAGCACATTACTCCACAAGTAACTCCACTCACCTCTTCTATAAACACAGACCCCCAGCCGCCCCCAAGCAGAGTCGGCCTGCACGTGTGATGTGTAGACTGTTCGTGTTGTGCAAGGGTGTGGTCAATGCAGACCAACGACAAATGCTGACCTTGCTAAGTTAGGACAGGTCAGAGCCTATATATAAGGGATACTGGGCTGGATAGTTTTTTCTCTGAGAAAACAGTTTTTGTGAAATGCTTTCTAAATACGCAGGTGCCGTGTTTAAGACCTTAAGTCTCACTTGTGGTTTTGAAGGTCATCTGATTACGTATATAAACATAAAAATGGCAATAACTGTTATCTGTATGTCATTTTAATGCCATCTGACGAACATAAGAATCTTTAAGCTGAACTCTAAGCCCTCAGCTCTTAGATTCCAGGGAAGCTGCATTGGTTTTGGGAGTCATGTCCTGCCTTTAGGAGTTAGACACTACTTGGAGTCCTCCTATGGAAAATGGCCAGGGATGAAATGCTGAAATAATTTCAGCAAAAGCTTCACTTTAAAATTAGCAAGAAAAAGAGGTTCTTTTGGGGAGGAATTGCTTCCATAATTAATGAGAGCAGACAGCCACACGGTGATCAGCACATTACGCATACTGTACTTGATTAAATTCTCACGAGACCATCTTATGCCAGTGATTCTCAGATGTTAACTCATTTGCCCAAGTTTGCAGTTTACAAGGCAACAAAACAAAGATTCCTACCCAAGTCTGACTAACTTTAAAATCTAGCTCTTCCCACAAAAAGCTACCTCCTCTAGCTTCCTGTCATTTTAAAACCCATCTGTTAGCACATTATTTATTATTTTTGGTATTTGAGACAGATAAAAAATATACCTCCCCCCCTCACCTCCCCCTGCTCCAAAAGAAAAAGTGACCAAACCTTAAAGGCTGGCGAATTAAAACAGAATGCCTTGCTACAAAGCTGTATTGGCTGGATTGTTACCACTTTATAATGAAGGCTTGTGACAAAAGTACATCTGTCCTATAATGAAGCCTGCTCCCTATTAAACTAGATTAAAAGAGCATTTCAACATGCTCCTATTTCCTTATTCTATCAGTAAGAGAATAATCAAATAATCTGACTCTTCAAAAACTGTCAGATTATCCTTTTAATTAGCAAATGAAGAGAATTCCAGGCAATGAAGTCATCACCAGTTTAAAGTGTTCTTTTATTCTGCCACTGAAATCCTTCACTCTAAATCTTTTAAAGACACTCTGCCAGCAGAATGAGCTATTCAATGTATCATAAACATCGACCATAAATGAGCCACTCTGGCAACCTATCTTCCTAATTTTAGAAGTCCTGGTCAGAGTCCAGTACTTAGATCATATGCCACGGAAGAAGTATTTGTTGAATTAATACAACCTAAAGTCACGTTTCGGTTCACACAATACTCATGCTGTAATATCTGCTTTTGTGACAACTATACCAGACCCCAAGAACAAACAGTGCACAAAATTGAGATCCTGCCTAAAATGGCTCTCCAGCTACTTACCCAGCTGCTCCAAGAGGTCATTAATCAGGTTGAGGAGGCTGGTGACGGAGTTTTTGGCTTTTCTGGCATTGATCTCGGCTTCCTGAGCAGCCTGTGAAGCCTGTACAGAGAGAAGGACAGATAAAAACAACAGTCCCAATGGTGTGTCTTCATCTTCTTGAAATGAAGAATCAGCCCCTAATCAGCCAACAAGTCCAATTTTCAGATGCTTTTTTCCTAACTCATGAAACTATAATCTCTCACTGTAGGGTTTTTTTTTTTTTTTTGATCCTATCTTCATGGTGAAATATTATTTTTAATTCATATGACTGTCATGAGTAGGCAGTCCGCATGCCTACACTGAGTTTATTTGTATTTCAAAAAGACCAATATTATTTCCTTTCCCCGCTTTCAAGAATACACAGTATATTCATAATATAATTCATCAAGCAGAAACAAGTTATTTTTAAGGACGAGTATAAAAACTACATTTTAGAACTGAAATATGTCCTTCAGGACACTCTTAGAGACTTGACTATCTTAGAAACTTGATTAGAAATGTTGTATTCTCAAAAAATTTTCATAAGCAAGTGACACCCTCTAGAACACCCTCGCTCCCTGCAACCACACATGCTTGTGCACACACACGGGTGTGCAAGTACCCACACAAACTGGGGCAATACAATTTACATTTTTAAAATCAACCAAAGGTAAATATATTTGGGAAAGTTCCATGAAACCTGAACAAATACACTGTGCATGAGTCATGGGAAATGGCAATGGAAGAGGAAGTGTCTAAATATCAGAAAACAGATGCTCTCACAAATAAATCTAGCCAGGATATAAATGAGTGGCTTTGAGTTCCCTACCACATGATTGTTTTTCCTAGTTTTTGGCTCAAGATAATGCAACGTTTTTGGATAGAAACAATGTAGGATTTTTAAAAAGAAAAAGAGGAAAAAAACCTTCACAGATAAATGATTAATCTCTGTTGAAATCACAGCCATTCTTAGTCTCGATAGGCTTTTCTGTGTGTATACGAGGAGAGGGGTAAATGACTGCTATGGCCTGTGGACAGCGACACTACTGCATTTAACCTGTGGTCTCCAGCCTCCTGTTTCAGGACAACTGTAAGCTTTGCTCTTCTGGTTAAGAAAAATATTTAAACAAAAGTGGCTTGACGCTGTGTCTTTCAGGACTGACGTAAATGTAAGTGGGACAGTGTATGTGAGGGTGCTTTGTGTTCCTTGGAAGCTGTTTACCAAAAGAAACAAAAGATGGATCCACTTCCACCCTTTGAATTGAATCCATACCCTTCCTTTGAAGCTCATTAAGAATATATCCTTTTTCTTCTTTCACCAGTCTCTAAATCCAATGTTCTACAACCACATTAAAAATGAAATCTAGAGATGCTCAGCACATCTGAGAAACAGATATTTTTTTTTTACTATATAGTAATTTCCATTTCAGGCATAAACTTTGCTACAGAAAATTAAGGCAGTCCAAAACAAAACCCAAAAAGCACAATAAAATTAGGTATTTGCAAAGGGATGCTTCCTGATATCACTTCCCTAGAGTCTTCTTTGCCTAGATAAACAGGATCATAGTTCTCCTTTCTGTCCCAAGGTGAAAATGAGCCAGAGTAGAAAGTCTGTTTTTCAAAAGTGGAAGAAAGGTCCCTTGCTTGCACTGAAAGTGCACAATTAAACACATTCATGTGTATCATTCCTGTGATTGTAATCCGACTGAACTGAAAAGTTCTTTCTATTGTGACTCCATCAAAGTCTTTTGAAAGCAACATATAGCATAAAATAGAAAAACGGACTCTCGTTCTTCATTAGGCCATGCATTCAATAAGTTAATTTTGTTACCAACAACATCACAAAAGGTTAAAAAAAAAAAAAAAAAAAATTAAACCGGAAGTAAGTTTGGTATGTTTTGTCATCTTTAAAAATGAAACATGAGAAACTGGTCTTTGCCCCTAGAAAGCAAGTTGCTGGGGTAACAAGAGTAGGAAGGACATCAACTTTTCGTTGTACTCCTTTTGATTTTATACCATCAATTAAGCATCCCTCCAAAAATATAAATATGTAATTTTTAATGTCCTAAAGCTTCAAATGTGTAAAAGAATGTTTTGCTTTTAGTTGAGAGAAGCTTGGGGACAGGACAATTGTGCAACAACCTGGCAGGGGGTCCAAATTCTTTGTCTTCTATGTCAGCTACTAGGCCAATTCATGGCCCCCAAACGCAATGAGAAACACAAGTCAATATGAAAGAGACATTTCTTAACAAGATGGGGATCTTATTTATTGATCACCCTTCACTTTCTTCCAGAAGCAAATAGGCCAAAACAAACTGCTTACCATCCCTGCCATCATCATATCCTGGTCAGCATCATCTTGTTTTCTCTTCAGCTCCTTTTCTGCTTCCTGTAGTTGTTTCAACATATCGTTCACCTCGTTATCCAGGTCTGTAACTTCTGCAAATGTCTTTTCAGCTTCTGCCTTGGTGCTGGTAGCATTCTAGGCATAAAATAAATAACTAATGAAAAAAAAAAAAAGCTTTCCTTTTTCTAAAGTATGCTCCCACACCTTTTATAATCTGTAAAATGGATCAAAAATACAATCCAGAAAGAACAGAGCAGTAAATTATACCATATGTTGAGTTATGCTATCATTTATTTGGGTTCCAAATAACAGGAATGAAAGAAAAGCTAGCCTTACCACCTAACATAATAGCATTTTACAATTTATAAAATACTTCTGTTTGCACCCTCTCATTTATCCTTAATACTTCCTGTTCTGTTATTTCCATTGTTAGTTGAGGTCACATGGCTAGCAAATAAAACATTTACACGGTGTACATTCTCCTCCATATCACATGGATTAGACACTTTCACATTATGCATTTTTAATGCAAATGTAGCCTTGTTCTACTTGGCAATTCATCACAATGTACAAAAAGACCATGATCCCGAAATAGGAATATTTTATAAAATGTAATTAATCCCCAAACCAACTATTCTAAGCAAACTAAAAAAACGTATATGATTCTCAAACACATAATTTTAGAATCTGTTCCAGTCTCTCTTTTAAATAAAACAAACAGATTAACCGTTAAGTAGGGAAGAGGCAGCTTAAAGAGATTATTCTTTACAATGAGTAGAAGGAATCCTGGCAGTGGAAGCTAATAGGAGGGGCTCAGATACAACATCCGTCTGGAAGAGGGGCCTCGGAGTTGGACAGACTTGGCACTCTACATAAGGCTGAAAAAAATTTCAGCTGTCCATGTCAAAGAACTGTGTTTGAGAAGAGTCTGACATTTGTGTGGAAGGGGCTCTGTGGGTCCAGGAGCCATCCCCCACTCACAATACAGACCCTGCCAGTGAGACAACAGAAGAAATGTTAAAGGGCTCTTTCGATGATTTCAATGATTCTGACTCTCCCTCTTCAGTCAATGTATGTACCTATTCTACTGCCTAGTAAAAAATGAATAAGGATTTTTACTGAATTTTACTGAATTCAAGGAAGAAGCCTGCTAGGCTTCTAGGGGTCTGGACAGAACCTGGAAGATGACTAGAGAAGTACATGAGCAAAGAGCGTCTGGGAGAAGGGGGAAGCACGCACCCTTTGGACAGCACTGGCGATCCTCTCGGCCTCGTGGGCCTTGCTCTTGGCTTCGGTGGCATCCGCAGCGGCATTGCCCAGGGCCAGCTGTGCCTCCCTCGTCTTTTCATTGGCTTCAATTATGGTCTGGTTGATGGCAGGAATTCTCCTTAGAGCCTCCTCTGCAGCTGTCTTGTTATCGTTCACACGCCTGTCAAAATCTAAAATCAAGTTCAAGGAACACATTTGAACTGAACTCTCAACAAGCCAAAAGGGAACCTTTCAGGGAGCTGCAACTGGAATTTGTTTTATGAACAATGAAAGCCAGGAGAGAAAAATGAAAACCAGCATGGGCAGCCTTGAGAAGAACAGAGCACAAGGCTTCAGATTCTTGTGAATGAACATGTTTCTGGAAAGTTTATTTTCATCCAAAGCACTGAGTATGCCATTACGACCACTGCAACCAATGTTAAAGGCTGTAGTTTATTTAGTGTTTCCTACGTCTTAGCTACGGAGTTAAGAGCTTTTTGGTGTGCCTGTGATGCAGGCACTGTGTCATTTTTGTACATGAGAACTGAGGATTAAAGAGGTAGATAATTTCCCCCAAGGGTTCACAGAAATAAGAGGGGGATCAGGGATTCTAACTCAATCCCACTGACACCAGAGCCAATATACTCCACCATTATCTTGGTTTTTTATTTTTTTTTTTAATGTTTGTTTATTTTTGACAGAGAGTGAGCATGCATGCAATCAGGGGACGCACAGGGAGAGAGGGAGTCACAGAATCTGAAGCAGGCTCCAGGCCCTGAGCTGTCAGCACAGAGCCCAATGCAGGGCTCAAACTCACAAAGCATGAGATCATGACCTGAGCCGAAGTCAGACCCTTAACCACCTGAGCCACCAGGCGCCCTCAACCATTATCTGGTAAAGCTTCCATATTTATAGAACCTATGGGCTAGTTTATCAGAGGCAAGTCCAGCACTATACTGTGAACTGAGCACATGTGTTTTTTATCTTGGGTGAGGAAAGAAGATAAAAACACTGAGATGCACTTGGCAGAGAAAATTAAAAATCATCTCTATTTACCAACATGAGCCAGCTAAATAGGCATATCTTGATAACATGAATTATTCTAACATCAGAAAATTTCCTTTTTTTTTTCTCCCCCACACTGGGGTATAAAGGGGTAAAATGACATGAGCTCTGAGATTTTTCTTTGAAATACTTCAGCATAAAAAAACTAGGGTGGATGCTGGGGGATGAGGTAGGTATAGTTAAAATCATAACTGTTGAATCTAGATGAAGGATTTATGGGGTTTATTATACTATTATCTTTCATATTGTAGATGTTCCAAGAATCTCATGGTAAAAAAAAACAAAATGGAAATCGCCCTAGTGAAGAAAGCATAGACATTTACCCAATTATGTGACCTGCTCCTACCTCTCAGGTTGCTGAGGATGTCGTTGGCTTCTTGTAAGGTATTTCGTCCCTTTTTAGCAGCTTCTTCGGCAACAGCCTTGGCTGCATCTGCTCGGGCTAGGAGCTGGTCAGCAGTCTACAAACACATGGCAGATCAGGGGACGAACCCTCCAGGGTAAAGCCCTTTTTTCTCCTAATGACCAGGCACCTCCAAGCTACCACCCCGACACCTGCCCGCCTACAGCAGCTAGCCCTGGGTGCCCCACAGACTTTCCTCCGAACACCCTCGGGCTCGCTGCCCTGGGCCCTGAGGTAACATCGCAGACACAGCTTCTGCGTGCTCGGTTTCAAATTTTGCCTCAAGACAGGAAGCAACCTGCAAATCAAACCAACCTGCTGTTCGATCTTTCCTTTCTCCAGAAGCTTCTTGACTTCCAGTTCCTTCCCTCTCATGTCCTCTCTGAGGTCCTCATAATCTTTTAACTTCTGGTCAATCAGATGGTCCAGATCCTCAGCTTCCTTCTTTATTTTATTTGCCTCATTCTGTGAAAAGCAAGTAAGATTGTGACATTTTAGACAAAACAATGAAGCTGATGAAAACCTAGCCTTAGTAACTCTGTAACACTTAAGACTCAATAGATATTTAAAAAAAATTTTTTTTAATGTTTATTCATTTTTGAAAGAGTGAGAGCACAAGCAGAGGTGGGGCGGAGAGATACGGGGGTGGGGTGGGGTGGGGGGATGCAGAATCTGAAGCAGGCTCTAGGCTCTGAGCTGTCAGCACAGAGCCCAATACGGGGCTCAAACTCACAAACCGTGAGATCATGACCTGAGCCGGAGTCAGATGCTCAACCGACTGAGCCGCCCAGGCGCCCCCAATTTTTTTCATGTTTATTTATTTTTGAGACACAAACACACACACACACACACACACACACACAGAATCCTCAGCAGGCTCCAGGCTCTGAGCACAGAGCCCGACGCGGGGCTCAAACCCACGAACCGTGAGATCATGACCTGAGCCGAAGTTGGACCCTCAACCGACTGAGGCACCCTTTAAAATTTTTTTAATGTTTATTTATTTTTGAGAGAGAGAGACAGAGTGTGAGCAGGGGAGGGGCAGAGAGACTCAACAGATATTTTTAAAAGAGCAGCATAGGTCAAGATTTTTTGGACCTTTTTTCCAAAAACGGATGTATACTTTAGACACAGTGAAAGGCACAACACTTACTGTAATGAGCTTTGACAAATATATTTCCCTGTGTAACCAACTCCCCAATCAAGATATAGAATATTTCCACACCAGGAAACTCCCTTGTATCTCTTTCCAGTTAATTTCCATACCTCCCTTTTCAACAATGCAGCTGCCACTGGTCTGGTTTTTATCATAGATTAGTTTTGCCTATTCTCAAATTTCAAATATGTGAGATCATACAGTATATACATGTCTGAAGAGACCTAGCTAAACCTTTATGGTAAAAAATCAACAACACCTCAGATGTAAGAAGTGAAACTTAATAAATTTCAAGTGTATATAACATAGATATATATAATTTATACAGAACCTGGGAACAGGACTCATGACTGGAGTACAGATGCAATACTACCAATCCCCAAATATTTCACCTGCCCAACAGCATCCTGGTAAGAGTTCTTTCATTTAAACCATTTTCTTCAATTTCTCTCTTGTTCTCAAGCAGACAGTACCTGGGAGTAACACTCCTGGTGTACTGGCTCTAATAAATACAAATATATAATAAGTTGGATTTATATTAAAGATTTAGGAGTGATTAATATCACTAAAGAGTCTTTGATGTTTAATCTTTATAATCACAGGTTTTTTTGTTTTTGTTTTGTTTTTTAGAGACCGTGAGCAAGCAAGAGTGCGAGCAGGGGAGAGGGGCGGGGTGGGGGGGGTGCAGAATCTTAAGCAGGCTCTATGCTTTGCACAGAGCCCGACAGAGGGCTCCATCCCACGACCCTGAGATCATGACCTGAGCTGCAACCAAGAGTCAGAATCTCAGCTGACTGAGCCACCCAGGCGCCTCAATCATGGGATTCTTTATCTCGGTAAGTTCTGTTAACATATCTAAAACAGAACCCGATACTGCCACTGAGTTAGTTGGAGGACAGAGGAGGAAGGTACCCATGAAAATCACAGAGCAGTCAGAATAGCCTTCACCCAGACTGTGAGGGGTGCGTGCGGTGTGCGTGTGTCTGGGAGCCAAGGGTGCGTGCTGTGGAGGGTGATGGCGGTGACAACCAAATCCCTGTGCATACAGGTTGTCCACCCCGTACCTCCAGTGCTTCTGAGTCCACAGGCGTCAGCTGGGCAACGCTGGCATAGATCTCCACCGCTTTATCTCCAGCCCTTTTGGCCTCTTCATGCACTCGGGCGGCTTGCTTCTCCAGGTCCTGTGAGATGTTCTTTGCTTGTTCGTACCTAAGGAACAAAAGATGTGACTGAGTGAAAAACTGAGTTGCTTCTGGCATCTTAATGTTAACTGCATTCATTCCAGTTCAAATCACTGCAATAGAATTTCTACAACTTTAAAGAAAATGTTATTTTTAAGTTCATTTATTTATTTTGAGTGTGTGTGTGTGTGTGTGTGCGCGTGCGTGCGCGCAGGGAAAGGGCAGAGAGAGAGGGAGAGAGAATCCCAAGCAGGCTCTGCCCTCTCAGTGCACTCTCACAAACTCTGAGATCATGACCTGAGCTGAAATCAAGAGTCGGATGCTTAACTGACTGAGCCACCCAGGCGCCACAAGCAAATGCTATTCTTTAAAACCAACATAGCTTAAATTTATATTTCATCTCATTACTTCTATTTATACCATATGGTTTACCACATAGTTTCTTATTTCGGATACCTTTTAAACATTTGTAGCTCAAGTGTATTTTCTCTACTTTATGATATTTCCTCTCTTCTTTTTTCACTTTTGCAGAATTTTAAGTATCATGGCTAGTCTTGTTACCTTTCTCTGTAGTTACAGGAATTAGATCAAATAAAATCTCTGTAGCTCTATATCCCCGCTCTAATTACTGCACCATTTCAAAAGCATGATTAACAAAAGGAATCTTACTGCCTGAATGCATGCCCCGAATGCATCAGCATTTCATTTTTCATGGAAATGGTGCTGCTTGCAACAACTGAAGGGCCAGAAGCCACTTTTAAATGACACTCACTTTCTATTAAGCTCCTCAATCTCCAGTGTTGTTTGATTCTCTCCTGCCAGTGTTCTCAGAAGCAGATCATATGCCTCAGTTGATGTCTCATTAGCTGTCTTTGCCACTCTTACAATATCATCAGCTTCTTGTTTATGGCTGGATAACATAAAAGAAAAAAGGAACCATGAAACAGAACTATTTAATCGAGAAAGAAGAGAATTTAGGTAATGCTTACCTTACTATATATACAAATGCCAACGTGGGCAGAGCTCTATAAATACTGGAAAAATCTTATAAATTTGGAATTTTGCAATCATTTCAATGGGGCTAAGTTTACAATAACATTCAACAATCTGAGAAAATGGTATTTTCCCAGAGGTTATTTTCCAAGCAATATTTACCTATAAAGTTTATAGAGGCAAATGTTTATATTTCTTCAAAAAATGACTTCTAAGTATAATTATTTAAGAATAATTTATCTATAAAACCATATATCCTAGCAAGGACTCATTCATCTAGTCATAAGCACAAACCTCAGATCTAATGTTTAAGCCTTACTCTGGTTCAGTTACTACATAGTCCTGAAACAGCTTCGACTATTCAGATTTTGCACAGGCAACCTAATCACTGACCAGGAAAAGCCACCCAACACTCAATGGAAAGAAACATGTCACCAGGGAATCCAGCCAAATAATGCGAATTTTAGCTGGGTAAGTCATTAAGATTTTGTCAGCTCTAAAATTTCTATTACAGTGTCATACTGCCATATGTGGTCATTCTTTTTTTTGGTATGATAAGCTTTCTTTCAAAATTCCTGTATGAAATACACCAAATTATTTTATCTTCAAGACCTAATTATCTTAGGAGTTTTCCATATGTTTTCAGCTGTCATCTTTTAATCACAAAATCTAGCTATGAAACCATGAATGTTCCACGAACTAAATTACTCAGCTCACACATTTACATTTACAAAGAATAGAAAGAGCACATGTTAAAGCAAGAAGCTGAAGTAATCGCTTTGAACAATGAGGTTAAAATTCTAACGCTGGGCTTACTTAAGCACCATGAGGTCTGCGAGCTGGTGTGCAATGCATTCAACATTTATTGAGCACTTACTATATCCTAGACATTGTGTTAGGCACTGGAACTTCAGCAGTGAATAAGCTTACATTCTAGCAACTTGTTTAACAGCTTTTTTTTTTTTTTCAATTTAATACTCTCCTATGACTTACAGTTTTCCTACGAAACTACCTTACACTTAATAATAATTAAAAAAAAAAAACCTTAAAAAAATCAGGAATGAAATAGTCTGTTTTCTTGGGCTGATTTTCAAATGTACTATGTGTTAGTAAATGTCTCTTAAAATATGAGAGTTAAGCATTTTTGTTAAAAATTAACCTTAAAAATTAAAAAAAAACAATTAAATTCAACTGAGCTTATTATCAACTTAAAGGTTCTGAAATTAGACATCTAAAAATTTTATGGTTTTCTTTGAGAAGTGCAAATATAATTTCCCTCCAAAGCATCATATTCAAATATTCAAAGTAAATATTCTAATTTCAAAGGAAAGAGTACACATAGCCGATGACATTTCAGAAAAGAGAGCAAACTTTGCCAAAGTGGGATATGTGAAAAGTGTGTGTGGGTAAAGGAGGGACAATAAGTACACACTGTAAGGAAAGTTCTAGCTTAACCATGAAAACACAGGGATCTGGAGGTTACCGTTCAGCAAGCTTTCGTGCCTCTTCTGCCAAAAGAGTCATGTTGTTTGGGTCCCCGGTAGACTCTGGTTGAGTGATTGACTGAAAAGGAAATAAATAAAGCACTAATCTCAAAGGACTGAATTATTTAAATTTAATAAAGCAAGTGTCAAAACCAAATTTGTATCAGTACTATTTAGCAGAAAGAATGTCTCAATTAAAAGATCTTTACTTATTATTAGCCTCCTTGGCTACAGATTACTATTTGTTTTCATCAAAGGATAAGGGAAGTCTAAATTGCCTAGTGCTATAGAAGGAACAAAGCTAGAGAAATGACCCAGATGTCCTTTGGTTTTTATCCAGTTCGTGATAACTATTTAATGACAACTATGAGCAATGTGGCTTTCTTGGTCCATGACAAAAAGACATAAGTCAATTTAACTGAAGCATTCAACAGACAGTAACAGACTTGCTACAAATTACCAGGGGACTCCTACAACCCAACCTCAGACCTTCCCAATCACTCACCACATTGGCAACAGCAATCTTTGCTTTCTCAAGTTCTCGGGACGCAATTTCAATCAACTGCTCAGTGCTTTCTACCCTGGCACGTGCTTGCTCAGCCAAGTTTCCAGTCTCTTCAATGGTATTCCGGATATTCTGTAAACGGCTAATTTGGCTGGATAAGGTATTATTCAATCTCTGGAGGCGATCTATCAAATTCTGGTCTATATCTGCAATGGCAGCGCAGAAGAAAGTCCATAAATTATCTGAAGCAGGGGACGTATCTTACATGAAAGCTGAGGCAAAACCTTATTCTTCCAAACACAGATCTTTCCGATAAGCTTTTCCTAAGCCCATCGGCAGGACTGGTCAGTCTTTACTGTGTGCCCAGTTGTACCTCCACTGTTGCATTTATAACACTGTCTCCAACTGTGTGTCTGTCGGTTCCACTGACTGTGAGCTTCTCTTTCTTACTCATTCCCAGTCTTACACAGTGATTAGCAAAAAGGAGACACCCAAGAAATGTCTGACAAAGGAAAGTTTGATATTCCAGCACATGCCAGATTTAATCATAAAAATAAAATATTAAAAGCACTACCAGCTCTGAGTGCTAGACATTTTTCTAAACTAGGAAAAAACCAGGTTCAAAACAGATGTTGAAGTGTGGCCGATTAAATTCATTTTGTATTTTAGGGGCGCCCAGGTAGCTCAGTTGGTTAAGCATCCAACTCTTGATTTCGGCTCAAGGGCTCTATGCTGACCGTGAAGAGCCTGCTTTGGACCTTCTCTCTCTGCCTCTACCCCAACTCGCTTTTTCTCAAAATAAATAAATAAACATTAAAAAAATTAAAAAATAGGTTCATTTTGTATTTTAAACTAAATACAGACTTGCTGCCACCTCCCACCCCTTGGAATACCCATGTCATTTCTTTCATACTGATTTCTGCTTTTGAAGAGTTCTTCAAATTGTTTTTTAATTGTGCCCATTCAGCCTAAATCTCATACCTATGTCCTAATAAATCAAAAGATAAATATAAGCCCATGCAAATATGATTGGCACTGTCAAAACTCGCACGTGTCCTAAGATTATATTAATACACATTATATTAACACACATATTAGTATACATAAGTCCTACGCAAAATTGACCAGTTCTTATTTCAACATGATGTTCAGAGTTGGCATCTAAATTTTCCAAGGAATGTGAAAAAGAGGAGAGGTCACGGTTAAGATCAATAAAGATGAATACAGGTTTGGAAAACAGCAACCACGTAGGCAGGGTCACCAAATACTCATGCACAGTTGGTGTGGTGCAAAACTCTTGCCTAACTATAGACAGTGACCCTGCTTGAATGATCAACCACTTCTTTAATAATCTGAAGATTTTTAAGAAAACAACAAAAGACAAAGTGTCGAAATCACAGAAAATCATTTAGACTTAGGAAGCACAAGCAGCCAATGAAGTTATAAAAGCCCCTTCCCTTTAGACATTCAGGAATGTAACAGATACCAATCTCTCTGGCCAGCTTGAGAGAAACAACAGTAACTGAAAAGGGAATAGATAATGCAACTGGTAGGATCACTTCAAATGCCTTCAAATTGCAAAACCTAGTTGCACCATATAATCTCCTTTTAAAGCTGCAGAATAAACACAAGTTTAAACTACAAATAAACACTCAGGGATGGTCTGAAAGGATAAATCATTGTGAAGATATTCTTGGCTAGTTTGAACCTAAGTAAGAAAGGTCAGCCAGGAACTCCATGAAACCAAGCCTTAGTGGGAGCAGACTTTAACCCTAGCCCGGCTATGGTGCTACCCAAGCCCCGGGAAGCAGCAGCCCATTATGTTCCTGCCTTGCAAGTGGTTCACGGGGAGGCATGACGGCCATGGCTTCTGTCAAAGCTTCTGTCCAATGGGATTGTCTGCTCTAATAGAGGAAAGGAGGCAGTCAAGGCCAGAGGAAGCTAGACCTAGCTGGGGCTGCACTAAGATGCGATCAATGCTGGCTGACCCCCCTTTCTTGCCTCTTGACTGCTCCCATGTGCTCCTGGTGTTGGCACCCCAGCTCTCCAATGGACTGATCAACAGTTAATGATAACTCTGCATTCAATTCTTCAATGAGTATGGCAGTATTCTTCAATGGGAATTTGTTGTTTCAAGAGAATACATTACAGGAAAAATGTGTGCCAAAAGGTTTTGCCAACAAATGAACATACTAAAAACGCAAAGAACAGGAATAAACACAACAGGAAACATTTAAGTTCTTCTTATTCTATGTTTAACACTTAAAATGTACCAACACCACAAAACACAACTAAAGTTAACAAACTATTGACCTCTTTTTTTTTTTTTTTTTTTTTTTTTTTTTTTTTTGAGAGAGAGTGAGAGAGTATGCAAGCATGAACAGAAGCAGGGCAGAGAGAGAGAGGGAGAGAGAGAATCCCAAGCAGGCTCCACACTGTCAGTACAGAGCCCAACACGGGGCCTGAACTCATGAACTGCAAGGTCTTGACCCGAGCTGAGACCAAGAGTTGGATGCTTAATGGACTGAGCCACCCAGACGCCTCAACTTATTTTTAAATTTCTAAAAATTTACCTTATAGAACGATTTCTGGACTCTCATATAAAAATTCAACAAACTGGCCCAAACCAGATGCATCCAAATTACTTCCTTCCTCATTAATTTTATAAAATCAAAATTATATACATTAGGGATATCTACAATAAGAAATAAGGACTATATTTAGTTTCTGTTGACCTGTACTCTGATAGGAAGATTCTCTAACTCCAAATGGGTAGATTCATAAACTCAATGAAGAGGTCAATCACTGTGGTTCCAAATGTACTAATGTTAATGCACATTTACTATGAGTATCTGTGAACACCTGTACCTCAACGATGGGATGCTCTAGACAAAAGTGACCTTAGCCAGATGGGGAACACTTTGATAGAAAGAGCAGTATCTTGTTCATGTTTTCATTAACTGGTGTTTAGCACAATGCCTGGTATACTATAGGCACTCAGTAAATGTAGAAAAGCCTTTGTCCAAATTTAGAAAAAAAGCTTAATTCAGAGTAAGAAATAAAAATAAAACAAGGGTGCCTGGGTGGCTCAGTCAGTTGAGCGTCCAACTGCAGCTCAGGTCATGATCTCGTGATTCTGGGTTCGAGCCCTGCATTGGGCTCTGTGCTGACAGCTCAGAGCCTGGAGACTGCTTTGGATTCTGTGTCCCCCCTCCCTCTGTCCCTCCCCAGCTTGTGCTCTGTCTCTCTCAAAAATTAACATTAAAAATTTTTTTAAAAACATTAAAGTGATTTTTTTTAAATGTTTTTATTTATTATTTTTGAGACAGAGAGAGACAGAGCATGAGCAGGGGAGGGGCACAGAGAGAGGGAGACACAGAGTCCGAAGCAGGCTCCAGGCTCTGAGCTGTCAGCACAGAGCCTGACGCGGGGCAAAAACTCACAGACTGTGAGATCATGACCTGAGCTGAAGTCAGATGCTTAACCCACTGAGCCACCCAGGTGCCCCTAAAGTGATTTTAAAAGTAAATATTTTAAAATAACTTTTTCTTACTTTCAAAGTTTTAAAAACTCAAGTTCCTTTAAAGTCAATAAAGTATTTTGAAATAGTTTTCTAAATCTTAAACCAACTCCTTCTCTGCTTATGATCAGATAAGCTGACATAATCAGCTTATCTCATCATAATATGGTACAGATAATGTACAGAGAAGTGACATAATTGCAAAGGACATTAAATACACCACAGTATAAAATGTACTTTACACGATGTCATTAGAACATTTGTTCACTTATTAAACAGAACAGTCAATACTTGAAGACTACACTTTTTCCTTATGAGGGTCCTAAGGAAATAAAGCAGTGCATAAAATAAATTCTGACTCACTAGAATAACAGAAAAAATCCAAGTTCAAATTTTCTACTTAAAATAATGTACACCCAAAATGCATACCTTTCATGATTTTTAAAAACTGTTTTAAAACACTTTGTAATAGAATAGATTTATAAAACACTTAGAATTTTAACATCTAATAGTTTCTGATGTGTTGGGAGAACTCTTTTCACTTGCTGTATCCAAAAACATTAAGTTGACAAGTTCTTGTATTTTCACAGATGGTTTGAAAAAATTCATATTCTACAAATAGTTTAAGAAATCGAGAATTTTGTAAAGCTGTACTAACTAACCTTGAACTAGGAGCCACGTCTAAAGATTGGGCTATCTGGCAGAAGTTACCCACTGTTTAAACATGTATACCTTTGACATCCTGGGCCTCTCGAAGGAGGTCCATAACTTCTCTCTCTGCTTCCTTTAGCCTGTCCTCAAAGGCTTGATCTGTCACCACCTCTTCCCCAGTTCCAAGGTTTGCTATGAGATTCTCTAATTCCTGGAGTTTCATTCGATGATCAGCAACCTGCACATGATGAAGAACATACAGAGAACCCAGCTGGACTTCCTGCAGGAACAATCATCAAGGGGCGCTCTATACACACGCAAGTCTACACACTCCACCTATGTCCACTTTTGAACAGGTAACACAGGTGGTTTTTCTTTATTGTTCTGGCTTCCAGAGAGAAACTATCAAGTCTATTCCTTTGACGTTAAACACTACATGTGGATGATTCTCCAGTTCTGACCTCTCTCTTAGGTTTTAAATTACTTTTCTGATACCTCCACTTGGCTCTCTGATAGGTATCTCTCAATTCAACATCCAAAACTATACTCTTGATTTTCTTCTCTTAAATCTGCTCTCCCTGAGTCATCTCCATCTCAATAACCAATGCCTCCAGCTACCTTACTTTCCCTGTCCTTGCCCCCAAACACACATACTTATCCAATTCAATCCAGGCTTCCCTTTCTACCCCACTCCTGACCATCATTCTTCACATAACAGCGTGTTCTTCTTAAAATATGAATTGGATTTCCTAGCTTAAAACCCTTCAGTGCATTCTCCCTGGATCTGGAGTAAAATCTAAGGTTGACATGGTGCAACATGAGCTATGTCCACCAACCTCTCCCGTCTTCTCACAAACCAGCCCTCCTCGTTCAGGAGCTCCAGACAACCTCCACGTTTGAGGCCTGTGTATCTCATATTCCCTCTGCCTGGAACAGCCTACCTGTCACTTCTCATTCAGCTTATTCCCTCTTATTCTTCAGATCTCACCTTAAATAAATTTCCTTAGAGAGGCCTTATAGAAAGTAGTTCCTCCAGTTACTGTCTGTACCCTTTCTGGTGCTTACCTCAGTTAGTACTTTTCTTTCTTTAATTTTTATTATTTGTCTCCCAACTGGAACATAAGTCTTGGAGGACAGGGACCATGTCTACCTTGTTTACCATCTGTTCTCCAAAGCTAAGTGCACAGGAAGCACCTCTTCAATGTCTGCTGAGTGAGTGAATGAGTGAACGAGTGAATGCATGGTGGACAGCTTACCTTATCCTTCACCAGCCGGTAACACGCTGGACATTCCTGGCAGCCAGGCCGAGACCGATTGTAGAAATAGTTCTCTTCACACTGGTCACAGCGATTTCCCACAAAACCTTCTCTGCATTCACAGCGACCATCGTCTTTGCACTGGAGTGAAAGAGATCCCTCGGGATGACAGTCACATGCTGCAGAATAAAGGGAAGAGAGTACATGACAGGGAAAAGAAGGAAGAGTGAGTTCTTTTAACTCAGATTGATATCAATAAGGCATTATAAGTAGACATTTTTTTAAAACCAGGCCAAATTATGAGAATTTGAACAGTTAATTCTACTTAGCAGAGAAAACAGAAATTTTTACAGCAAAAGTGAGTTTCAAAGTAAAATGTACACCCCTTGGAGGGGGCACATTTTATGTTACTTAATAATTATAGAAATTAGTCTACTGAACTAGTCAGTGCCCTTTTTTGCACTTCAAGAATTCTTCTCTACCTTCATCTCTCTGCTGTTTAATGCTTCTCTCACTAAGGATCTAGAAAACCCAAATGCTAATACTTATTTTGCATTATTTTATAGTTTGTTTACTTGCTTTGTTCTCTGAACTGGGTCAATGATTTATGCTACATTCCACAGGAGAAATGAAGGAATTCAAAAAGCAAAGCACCAAAGTGTTCTGAGGCCTAATTCCAGGCAAGTGTTTATGCCAAGGAGAAGCAGATGTTTAGATGTAACTGAACCAAAAGGGCCCCAAGGGTGGGAAGGAACTGCAGCCGGTAAGTCGACCAACAAGTTGTGAGCAAAGTCTCTCACCATTTCATTATCTGCTCTCAGAATGCGATCAATAAAAATTTTTCATTAAGCACAGTGGGAAAGTCCAGTAATCAAAGGGAGACTCCCCTCAGAAAGACAAAAGACTGGAGAAAGAATCAGAAATGATATAAAAGAAGATGTAAATAAGGTGGCCGCAAAGGAACCCGAGAAGCTCCCAATCCCCAGAGTATGAGACAAGGCTAATATTCATTGATGATGGCTTAGGTACTGCCCTGACTGCAAGCCATGGGGCCAGACAGAGGCTGTCAAAGTCTGCAGTTCTAACTGGCATTAGGAAAGACTTTGAGTTCTATGCCCCCAAAAGTCCTTACGTTTGCAGCCTTCGGGTCCAAACCCGAAGTGGTTGACCTCACAGCGCTCGCAGTGCTGACCCGTGATGCCAGGCTGGCACTCACACTGGCCACTGCGGATGTCACACTGTCCATTGGTGGAACCCAAAGCATGGCAGTCACACCTGAAAATGAACACACAACATTTCTCAGGCAAGAAAAACGGACTCTCAGCAAACCTTCCCCCCACCTCCGTTCAGCATAGAACTGATGTAATCTGTATTAGAAAACAGAATGTAAAGGGCTATTAAGACAAAATGTTATGGGCTATTAAGCGCCTGAGGTTCAAGTAATTTTCAGGGGTTCTACTGAGAACCTCCTTTTCTAACCTAACCCACAAATACAGTTATTTCACTGCTAAAACCACTACAAAGTGGCTCTCCAACCTGGCACCGCATATGTACTGACCAAGAGCTTGGAAAAGAGCAATTCCCAGGCTGCAAGCCCCAGAGGACCTGATTCTCAGTGCGTCAGAGAGCACCATGTGATTTACTGTCTTCTGTTGCTCAGGTGATTCTGACACAACTGGGGAAGCTTCATTCCACTCTTTTCTCCCATTAGCTTAATTACAACTGTCCAGGATTGCCTCTAAGGATACTCTGCCTCAACTGGGCACTCAACTCCTGAACAAAATCAAGGCTACCGTTACATATAGCTCAGAAAAATTCACCTCTCCCAATTAAAAAAGCAAAGATTACTTCCAGCAAAGGCACCTGGCATCTCACCTCTCGCAGCCTTGCCCACTCTGCAGGTTGTAGAAGCCGGGGTCACAGGCCCCGCAGTCCCGGCCAGTCACGTGGGGCAGACATTCGCACTGCCCAGTCACAGGGTTACAGCCTCTCTGCTGCTTCACGGTTCCATAGGGATGGCAGTCACAGGCTAAGGGGGGAAGCAGAGAGCAAAAGATGCAAATCGCCCGGGAGAAGGACTAAAATGTAAACAATACAAACAAACCCTTTACACTTCAGTTGAACCAATACAGTAGCCACTAATCACCGTTGGCTGTTGAGCACCTGAAATGGGGCTGGTCTTGAGATGTGCTGCGAATGTGATATACATCCCACATTTTAAAGACTTAGCGTGGGGAAAAAAGAACATACATCTTGATAATTTTTAATTCATTAGTCACTAAAACGATAGTATAGTAGATGTGTTAGGTGAAATAAAATGTATCATTAAAATCAATTTCACCTGTTTATTTCAACGTGTCTATGAGAAATTTAAACTACGAGAGGTTCACAATTTCTATTGAACAGTGCCTTGTTAGACCAAACAACTGGAAGTATTTAAAGAGACCACACATGAATCCTCAGAACACATGAGTACAACCGTGACAGAATCTGGCCGATGGCTAGATCACCTTTGCATTTGTCTGCTGGATTGGGGGCCAGGGCATTTCCAAAAAATCCATCTTTGCATCGGTCACAATAGAAGCCAGCAGTGTTATAGATGCATTTCAGGCATTCTCCTGTCAAGCGATTGCAATTTCCAACGGCATTGGGATCGATGTTGTCATTGCACTGGCAGAGGCGGCAAAGCCTCACAGGGCCATTTCTCCCCAGAGGGTCTCCAAAGTAGCCATCGTCACAGAGCTCACATCTTTTACCTGGACATGAGACAAATCTGATGTTACAAGAGAAGGGCCTTAGACATTTCTGGTGCCATTGGATACAAACAGTCTGGTCACAAAGATTCTAGTTTAACCATCAGATGTGAGGCGGCATGCTGCAGCTGACAGGGCACCAGCCCAGGAGAAGCTTCTAGACCTGGGCTGCAGTCCTGGCCCTGTGCCAGTATCGGCTGAATGACTCCAGGCACACCTCCATTTTGTTATTAGAAAGACAGGACCCGCTCTGCCCATTCCACATCACCTGTCCTGGGGACTAACTGAAATCACGCATTAAAAGTGCTTTGTGGGGCATCTGGGTGGCTCAGTTGGTTAAGCATCCAACTTTGGCTCAGGCCATAATCTCACAGTTTGTGAGTTTGAGTCCCGCATCAGGTTCCGTACTGTCGGCACAGAGCCTGCTTCAGATCCTCTGTCCCCATCTCTCTCTGCCCCTCCCCCCTCCCCCTTTCTCTCAAAAAGATAAATAAACAAACATTTAAAAAAGTACTTTGCAAATGAGTCAGGCTCAGGGTTTATTAACCTCTCCAGTCCCAAGGGATGGCACATTCATGTTTGTTTTGTTCATGATATTAAAACAGATGAAGGGCCACTCGATATCTTAAGTTTCCCATACAACAGAGTAAGCAGGACAATTTTCTTAAAAAAGTAAAAGGTTTGTGCTAATCCTTGTTCGAGCAGTGTCAACTGGTACAGAATCAGAGTATTTAGAAGATAACTTAAAGAGATCGTCATTTGCCACCAGCTTCTATTATAGCTAAGGGAACAGAGAAGTTAAGTAACTTGCCCACAACCAAACAGTTAGAATCCAGGACTCTTTCCACCATACTAAACTCACTTCTCCTCCTCTTTTCTTTTCCATTTCTCCATTATCATTAGCTCAAGTTGGGTTCTTGATATCTTTGTAGCTAATAGGGCCTGAATGAGCCTAAATTGTTTGGAGAAACAAAGGTTTGTTCATTTATTCATTTAACAAGCACCTGCCGAGCATCTATTACACAGACACTGTTCTAGGTTGTCAGGATGATGTGGTGAACAAGGCGGACAAGATCTCCACTCTCACAAAGCTTATGCTGCAGCTGGGGAGACCAATCCACAGACATATAAATAAAAATGATTAGTTCAGATAGGGATAAGCATAAGAAAATTAAAACATTTTGAACAATATGGCAGAGTGACAGGGCAATGGCTACTTCAGATTGGGTGGTTAGAGAAAGCTCTGTAAAGAGGAGATATTTGGGATGATAATGTAAAGACAGGAAGAAAACAGCCATGATAATATCCAAGGGAAGAATGTGCCAGAAAAACAAGATGAGCTTATAAAAGGAGTAAGAGCCAATCATGTAGGTCACAGTAAAAAGTCTGGTTTAAAGTGATATTCGAGGGTTTTTGAAGTGATGTGACCTGAAATACATTTAAAAAGGATTATCCCAGCTGCCATGTGAGAGTGGACTACAGGGCCACAGAGTGAGAGAGGCTCATTAGGAGACCAATTAGACCATTCCAGGTGAGAGAGGGCAGTGGTGTAGACCAGGGTGGTGGCAGTGGAGGCAGTGAAAAGTGGTCAGATGTGAGACAGACTCAATCACACGTGCTGGCTGACTGCTTCCAGGAAATGAAAGAAAGAATTAAAGATAAGCCTAGGATTTTAGCTTGGGCAACTAGGTGGATGTGAGTATTTTCATGCAGTTGAACAAGATTGGGAAAGGACAGGGTTGGGTTAGAAAAAAAGAGAAGAAATCAAAGATGTAGCTTGGATATGCTTAAAAATGCCTTTAGCCCTGTGACTCAAGAGGACAGCAGAAAATGAAAGACACATTCAAATTAGCAAGACCTAAAGACAGTTTAATAAACATACTCTCTACACAAGTATGGGTGTAAGGAATCCCTGAAGAGAGTGTAGCACCTGTGGTAGTGACTGTCGGGCTCCATGACCTGGGCCTCAGTGGGTGGATGGAGGGAGCAGCTAACCAGAGTCTCACATTAGAAAGGGTGGTCTGGAAAAGGCTGGCTGTAACTGAGAACCTTGATTAAGGTCACCAGCCTCAAGGACCCTATGGAGAGGAGGCCTTGGAATAAATACTCTGCCCCCACCCCCATCCCCGACCTCCTGTATGTACTTCCTGCTGCCTGGACACAAATGGAGGGTCCATCTGATGTGGTGCACACAGGCCTTGTCAGGGTGGAGAAGAATAAAGAACGGATGTGAAAGGGCAAATGGAAGGCTTCCAGCCCACCCGCCAAGTGGAGACGGCAAGTAAGTAGCTGCCACTCAGGGGAGAGCACAGTCGGGGCTGAAGACGCAGATTTTTTTTAGTAAGCACAGAAAGGCTTTTGAAGCCTGAAGGACAAGACTCGTTCACCTGAGGGGAGAATATAGATGAGTTGACATGGAAGTTTTAGGCTGAGAACCAGAAGTGATCAACAGAGACTCCAGAGGAGAGGGAAAGAACGAAACCCAAGAGGGGGCAGTGTCACCGAAGGCGAGAGGGGAAATGTGTGGGGCAGAGCGAGCAGTCAACTGAGTCCAGTGTTGCTGGGAGACGGGGTCAGATGAGGACTGAAAACTGACCCCTGCATTTGGCAAATGGAGACCACTGATGAGGTGAACAGAAACTCTAGCTGGGGGTGAGGCAGGAGGGGAAGGAATGAAACACTAAGAGAGGAAAGGAAGCTTCTGGTCTGTGATATACATAGTTACCAGACCCTCACCCAAGAGCCTTCTCCAGACTAGGATCAGAACAGCATTTCAGTTTTGCTTTTTATCAGATAATTTGGCTATTCTAGATATGATGTATATTTAAAATGCCTTGAAACTGGTTTTGAATACAACAATTAAAAAAATGACCTAAAACAGAGGTGCATGGTAGCCCAGGGGAAGCTTTCACTCCAAAATATCTCCCAGCAACGTGACAGCTAACCCATCCCCTTTTGTCGCGGAGTCCAGGATGTAGGTTCAAGTCCTGGATGGATTGCCTACATGACTCTGGGCAAGTAATGTACTTTTTTGGGCCTTAGTTTTTCCTTCTCATTCTGTCCCCACCCTCGGGGAGGTGTTGCTCCTTCACCTCTGGCCCTCTTACGTGAGTTCCTTTGTCTGAACTAACCACACTGTCTAAAAATTATCTGTGTTTGCCTCCACACTTTTAGCTCCTGAAGAGCAGGGACCATCCCTAATTCATCTCTGCATTTTCATTCCCAAAGCCAGGGACTCAAATAAATGTATTGAAAAAAGAATATTATTATTAATTTACCCCAAAAGATCATTTTAAAGATGTTGTGAAGAAGATCTCATCTGTGAAGATCTCAGGGACTATCAGTAGTTATTTCTATTCTTCAGTAGCCTTCTAAATGAGGAACACCTTACCCTGCATCTGCAATCTCTATTCATCATCCAAAAAATATCTGCATTCATTCAACAAGTATACATGTCAAGTGCTATTCGGGGTGTCAGGGATACAAAAATGAATAAGACAGACAGAAGTCCTTGCTCTTGTGGAGCTTAAACTGGGGTGAAGGAGAGGAAAGACAGACAACAAACAAATGAATAAACAGAAAAATATCAAGTGGTTAAAAAGCACTATGAAAAAAGTAAAGCAGGAAATAGGACTAACGAGCAATGGCATTATTTTTCACAGGGTCTGGGCTGTTTTTCAGGTGGACCTCTACCTCAATTAACATCCTCAAGAAGTGCTATTGCTCATCTCCTTCAAGCCAGGTGATAACTAAGAAGACAAAGAAGACGAATGTATTTCACAAGTCTTGTGTGAGAGGCATCTAGTTATAGACTAACGGGTTTACAACATTTTGCAAGATCTCCTATATTACACTCCATCTCTCCATTACGTATCCCAAGTCGTCTCAGTGCACCATTTGTATTATTCAGTACTGCCATGAATGAACACCCCCAAATGCTTAGCTTAGTTTTATGCTTGCAGACTACCCAATGGAACAACAGAATGAGCAAAGGGATCTCTCGTCAAAACATTTTATCAGGTACATCTAAGTATAGATTCTAAGCAAGTGGGATCTTGAGCTATGCTGTGGCAGCAGAGTAAAGGGTCTTAAAAACCTGAGGTGGTAGTGCGGGGAGGGTTCACTGAGGAAAGCCTTCCTAGGGAAGTGAAGTTTCAACCCAACTCCATGGAAAAGATTGGAGTTGGACAAGAAAAGTGAGGTTTGAGTGGAAAAAAGTGGAGTAAGGTATTCTCAAAAAAGAACATCATGTATGGCAAGCCATAGAGTCTGGCTCATCTGATGGATTACAAGAAGCCCAGGATGGCTGGAGCAGGAGCAGTGAAGGCAACAGTGGGCGGTGGGAAATGAGATCAGGTCAGAGAAATGCCATCTGTGAGCCTCTGCTGGGCCGCTGTTTTAGAACACACATACAGACAGAAAAGAGTAAAAAACCTGAAAGTCAACACTAGTTTCTACTCCTTTTCTCAACTACCTCAAGCAAATGATTGAATCTCTTTGTGTTACAATGTGCTTGTGCTTAGCGTGGGCTCAGTGGAGTAGTGAAAGGAAGATGAAGTGTTTTGATGTTTCCCAACGAATAAACAATGTTTTGATGACATACAAGATATACAAATTATTAGGTCAGTGTTTTTTATTTTTTACTGATTTCCCTGCTCTGCAGCAATATCTTTTGAACAAAAAGTTTTTAATCGTATCTGAAGCCTAGCCAGAACCTCTCTATTACATGGGGGCTAAAGTCAATGGAAAAAGAGGAATGAATGGTCAGCAGTGAGATTTGGAGTCCTTAGCACGACAGTTCCTTGAGTAGCCCAGAAAGATCTAGTTTTATGTTCTTATCAAAAAGAAAGAAACTCTGAGAATAGGAACAGAGGTCTATCCAAAGCTATACAAATATTTTTTCCCAACTAAATGTGATGGGCAATGATGCACCAAAAGGACTATTTAAAGACAGAAAGAACTTAAAGAATTAAAAAAATACCAGTTTATATCAAGAATCCCAGGACAGCCCCACAAACTAAAAATCCAGTTTTGGTTCTCATGTCAGGGAGAGTACACTGTAGTGGTCATGAGCTCTTCCAGTGACTAGCCGTGCAGCTGGGACATGTAACTTAATATCTCTGCGCCTCAGTTTTCTTGGCTGTGACATGGGGGTCATGGCAAAAGCCACCTCATGGGGTTGTGAGGATTAATGAGGCAGAATGTGTCAAGTGCTCCGAGAAGTATGTGGCCATAAACATGTTGGCTGTTATTTGTATCTGATACGATTCTATAAATTGATAATACATCTCTTTCCTAACCAAACTTTTGCCTACCCAGAACACCATAATCACTGAACCAAAGAAACAGACAAAAGTCCGCAAGCCCCCAGAGCTCCTCTTCCCGAGTGATTTTTGGGATGGAACACTGAGAGCCTACGGAAGAGTGGACTCACCAGTGGTGCCAGTGGGACAGTTGGTGCACACCACCTCCTGAGTCTTAGGGACAACGGCACAACTCGAGCCCCCAGGACACGGACAGGGCTGGCAATCGGAAGAGGTGCCCGCGGTCGAATCTCCATAGTACCCGTCACCGCACTTCTCACAGTGGGGTCCAGCTGTATTGTCTCTGCAGTCACAAACACCTATGTGGAGAGCGGGGATGAGAGAACAGGCCAGTGTGCAAGCACATGAGACCATGAGCACTTCCCATCCATCTGCTAGATGACAGAGGTCGAGCAGCCACCAAAGACCATCTGCTCACCTGTCTCAGGGTCACAGGTCTCACTGTGTCCATTGCAGGTACAGAGCACACACGGGCTATATGGCCCGAGACTCGGAGTTTCTCTTCTGTAACCTGAGAGGCACATCTCACAAAACTGCCCTCCGTATCCCACAGGACAGGTACAGGACTCCACCCACGTTGCAGGCACCCCAGGCCCGGGGCGAGCACTTGTCAGGGTGACATCATCCAAATAGCCAGCACCTGTGTATGACGTGGGCAGGAGAATCACTGAACTGGCTTCTGTTTTTCAAAAGCTTACAGAAAGTTAATAAAGCTAGAGAGTTACCAGATACAAAATTCCAGAGAAAATCAACTATTAGTTAAGTCATCTTTTGGAGGAGATAACTAGAAAATAGCATTCACAACATTTGTGGGGTACCTAGCATTAAGTATTTGGAAGGGCAGTATAGCAAACATTTTTAAACACATACACACACACACAACAACTGGATTTGTTGGATTCTTCAGTTCTCTCAATCACCAATGTGACAAAGGAAAAGCACTGGGAAATATTCTGGGTCAAGAAAAGATTGGAGCAAGAATGCAGGGGATAAGAAGAGTTTAAGTCCATAGCCATTAAGCAGGGTTTTTGTTCTCCTGCCACAGAAGCAGGCGCTGACAGCACAGCTCAGGAATAAAAGAGCAAAGAGCACGTGCTGACAAGTGCCACTCAATATGCTTTGTGCCCTGCATAAAACAGGAAAATTTGCTATACAAGTTTTAATACTCAGGGCTACTTTGGCAAATATGCAATTATTCCCAAGCAAATATGCCATATATCACAATGCTTCCCCATTTCCAGAAGAAAAAAAAAAAAAGAGAGGAAGCCTTATATTGGCTTAGACCAATGGTTCATCCAACTCAACAGAGCATGGGATGGCCTCAGCAGGAACATCCTATGACATGGCAGTCCTTTATTTCATCATATTTCCTTTTAATTTCCATTCTGCTCCAGAATGTTTCAAGTTTATTTCCCTATGTTATGAAATATCACTTGCTGTTTATAGAATTCTTAGAACCTGACAACCTGAGGCTAAAGAACATCTCTTGTATTACTGCTTTGATATATTTATGGGGTTTTGTTAGCAGTTAGATCATGAGAAACAACCACTGGTTAAAGTGCTTCCAATTGTAACCATTCTGAAGTCTCCCATCCTAAAAAGTACTCTTCCTCTAATCTTGTCACTTCTCTTGAACTGTAATCCACCTCTTTTCCTTCCCTTACAGCCAAACTTCTTTGGCTTTATTCTACTGCTTCACCTTCTAGTTACTTATCAAAGCACTGCAATATAACTTCAGTTTCAACCCTCTTTAAACAAAAAATTGCCAATGATTCCTTAGTCACCCAATCCAAAATCCAAGAGAGCCATCTTTATAAACCCATTAATCGTTTCTCCTCCTCAAAATTCTTTTTTCTCCCTTGAGTCTCAGGGCATAGTCTTTAGATAACTATGTTTCTGGGTTGCACTTTTTCTCTATTTTTGGTCTCATTTTCAATTAAAAAGTACTGCCCATATGTAGTCAACCTTTCAATTCCAGATCTCTCGTCCTAACTTATTCCTAAGCCCAGACCCATATTTCCAACAATTTATAAGACCTCTTCATCTGGATGTTCATGTAGGCATCTCAAAAACCAATACATCCAAGCTGCTGATGTCACTCACTATGCCACACCACCACTCTGACTCCACCCAAACAGCTTTAGCTTTCTACAGAAAAAGGTCCTCATTAAAAAAAAAAAAACAAAAACAAAAACAAAAAAAAAACTATAGGAAAAAAATTTTAAAGGCACATTAAGAAATAAAGAGGAGGCAATGTGAGTCAGTAGAATTACACTCAAGATTCTTAGAATATAGGGGGGCCTGGGTGGCTCAGTCAGTTAAGCATCCAACTTCAGCTCAGGTCATGATCTCACAGTTCGTGGATTCAAGCCTTGTGTCAGGCTCTGTGTGGACAGCTCAAAGCCTGGAGCCTGCTTTGGATTCTGTGTCTCCCTCTCTCTCTCTGCCCTTCCCCTGCTCATGCTCTCTGTCTCTCAAAAATAAATAAACATTTAAAAAAAAGGATTCTTGGAATACATGTAGATATAAAGTAACCTCATTAGGCTTATTCATTATGAAACAATGCCACTTATTAATTTTAGCAAATTTTCTCCAGGTCCTTGAATGTGGTTAAACAAATGCATTATTTTTACATGTACAACAAGGTAGTTTATACCACTTCTTTAGGATCAAGTTTTATAGTATTGGGACTTTAGAGATAAACTTTTACATTATTGTGGATCTTTTTACCCAATCGTCTTCTTAATTCTCTTAAATCATATCATAACTTACTTCTCTCACTGTATGTCCCACGGATCTTGATGGAGGTCAAATTGTTTAGGAGCTTCTGAAATTCAAAAGGTGTAAGAGGAGGCCTCCAAGGATAATCTGTTGCTTCATGGAGCCTAGAGAGAAAGAAAGATCTATATTAACCTCTATAAGGAAAATTCTGGGTACTGAGAAAGCATTTCTTATTCATTTAAGCCACCAACAATGCAAGGCTCTGACAATCTAACCAAGTCAGAAATGGATCTGTTGGTTTGATAATACAACTGCAAAGATACAGGTAAATAAAGGGAAGGCTTCCTTTTCCAAAACCACCCTTATAACCCAGACGTTTTTCTCCAACATACACCTTAAGGCCCAGTAAGACTGGTAAAGAAACTACTTTTAGAATTCTGGTCAAGTCAGATTTTCCAAAGAAGACGGTCTTACCTGAAGACGTATTTCACAGTGGTCTCACTTGGATAGGAATTGCCCTGAGCGATCAAGGGCACAGACACTCTCAGGCCAGCTCCTTCAAGCACCAGGTCTTCTGCAGACAGGCGAGTGTCTCGCCTGTCCACTCGAAAGGAGAAGGTGAGGTTCTGGCCATAACTCAACAACTGCTTGCCCAGGAACTTCGCTGGAAAGCAGACACAGTGGTGTGTGAGAACGTAACAATGAGAGTAAACAGGGACACACGTGGCGCCAGACTGCTTCCCAGTCTTACTTACCAGGAGCAATGAAGTATCTAGGAAAGTAGCTATCTGAGATGACGGCGACATCCTGCCTCTCTGAGGACCACTCGAGTGATGCTTCAGAGCCATCCCTTTGTTCTACACGCCACCCATCCTCATCTGCAAGCACAGGATGAGAACACAAGTGCCATCACCTCGTAAACATCCTGAACTCAGGTCCTCTATAGACCACAAAATATATAGAAAGTCAGCAATAAACAGTTTGAATACATGGCTCCTATAGCAGTACCTGTATATGCTATACCCCTCAAGCTATATTTTGATTTTTATGTAAATTTATACTACAGTACATTCTAAAGCCATGTTTTCATTCAATTAAAAAGCCAAACAAAGAGCCAAACAAAACATTATGTACACTGAAAAACAAAATGTTACCACTATCAAAAAATCCTCAAAATTATTAATTTTTTAAAACTACTGTAAGTCTTGGGGCGTTTGGGTGGCTCAGTTGGTTAAGCGTCTGACTTCGGCTCAGGTCATGATCTCATGGCTCTTGGGTTCAAGCCCTGCGTTGGGCTCTGTGCTGACACCTCGGAGCCTGGAGCCTGGAGCCTGCTTTGGATTCTGTGTCTCCCTCTCTCTCTGCCCCTCCCCTGCTCATGCTCTCTCTCCCTCTCTCAAAAATAAACAAACATTAAAAAAAATTTTTTTTAAACTGCTGTAAGTCTAGTCTCACAATTCTGGGAGACAAAAGGGAAGGTCCAAATTACCGATCTGAAAGGTAGAGGTTATAGGATAAACACTGTAGCCGACAGCATTTGTACAGACAGAAGAATGCCCAAAGCAGAAGCAGGGTGTGCAACCTCTGGGATTAGATGATTCCAGATTAAAAAATCCAGGTTTGCACCTGAAAAACATAAAGATATAACCAGGAATTTGTTGTGCTTGAAATATGGTATCAGAAAAAAAAATACAGCTAGAGAAAGAATGAGCTACCTCTCACAATTGAAGCCTTCAACATTGTCTTTGCAAACACATCTTCCTGTTTCAACATTACATTCATCTATGCTGCCAGAAGGATTACAAGAGCATGGCCTATTGGATGGGAAAAGGAGTAAAACAATGAGAGAAATGAGAAAGAAATTCCACACTCAAAGCCAACTTTTGGTTTTACATGTTAATACATTTTATTTTTTAAAAAAAGGAATACATAAAAAAGTGAAAGAAGTCTTAAAATCAGTTTTATATATGAATTTGGTTTCAATTAAGAATACCTATCACATTTCTATACTAAAAACTCTGCTTAAAAAATAATATAAAAACAGAGAGGGAGACAAACTGTAAGAGACTCTTCAATACAGAGAATAAACTGAGAATTGCTGGCAGGGTGTTGGGTGGGAGGGATAGGCTAAATGAGTGAGGGACATCAAGGAGGGCACTTGTTGGGATGAGCACTGGGTGTTATATGTAAGTGATGAATCACTAAATTCTATTCCTGAAATCATTATTACACTATATGTTAACTAACTTGGGTTCAAATTAAAAAAAAAAAAAAATTGCTCGGGGGTCTACAAAGACAGACCATCCAATTCTCTTTATCTTTAGTTTTTATAGTGTAAATCATCCATTTGTTCTAATATGCTAATAGAATGGTATTCAAGCACACTCTGCAATATCATTTTGTGATTCTCTATTGCTTAGGCAAGGAAAAAGAGATACAAAAAAATTACATTGCTTTTAAGGTGGCTTAGATGCATGTCTTCTAACATAGAGTTTAGTGTAAAATGTAATCTGAACAGAATCATGGCGTCATTCTTCCTTTCCAAGAAACTCCTGTTTACAAATCTTTACTTATGTACCAATAGAGACCAAATTGCAGCTTTCCTTTCCATTTCCGTATATTTCCTCTGTTCACCTAACCTTTCAACAACACTTCTGAATTCAACAGAGCATGTAATTATTGCACCATATAGAAACAGTTGGGGGAAACAAAGGGCATAGTGCAAAAGGTATAATTTATGGTGGCAAGCCATCCAGAAGAACATGGAAGGAATGTTCAATTTATTTTAAATATCTTTAAAAAAAAAACAAACTGTTTATGGGCACCTGGGTAGCTCAGTTGGTTATGCATCCAACTCTTGATCTCGGCTCAGGGCATGATCTCATGGTTTGTGAGTTCAAGCCCCAAGCTGGGCTCTGTGCTGACAGTGTGAAGCCTGCTTGGGATTCTCTCTCCCTCTCTCTCTGCCCCTCTCCTGCTCACCTGTGCTCTCCCTCTGTCTCTCAAAATAAATTTTAAAAATTTTTAAATAAAAAAATAAAAACTCTGCCTAATCTCTGTTACAAACCAATCCTGGATCATCATTAGAGCTAGAAGTTTCGAATCCTGTTGACGATTATTATAAGGAAAAATGTTTATACAAACCACAAGATCTCTTGTTTTGAATTGACTACATTTAGATTCTGCCCCCTTTTCCTGGTTTTGAAAAGTCTTACCTGCATCCTGCCTCAGTGAGAGAATGGTATCCAGGCTGGCAGCGGTCACACTTATCACCCATCACTCCTGGCTTACAGCTACACCTGCCATAGCTATCACACTGTGTGCTGAGAGAACCTAAAATTTAAAGAGCTTATCAACAACCATGTATGAAAGTAAAATTAATATGCCAAATCAAAAAAAAAAAATGGTAACTAAAAACACTGCCTGAAACCTAATACGTAATCTCTAGATTGTTACGGAGGGAATAAAGATCAAATTTTAAATCCTCACTGTCTCAAAATAATATCCTTTTAAGCCATAACATTTTAACTTTCCAGACACACACCCTGCTCATCAATGTTGAAAAACAAGGCACTCTGCACCCAACGATAAACTGTACTCAAAACCAGTCCCTTCTCTGTGGGCAAGCACAGGATCCTTAAGGCCCACGTCTAGAACTTAAGTATATACAGGCACAACAAAATAAAGGTCAAACTCTTGAAAGAGTAGAACAGACTAAGAGCACTCTATGTTTCTGAACACACACCAACATACTGAGAAAGTTCAGCCCTCTAAGGACTGTAAACTAAAAGTCATTAACAAGGAAGAACTCACGAAACAGCTAACCTTTTACAGTCAAAGTTCAAACTGGTTTCTGGGATCGTGTTACTAATTATTTACAAAACCATTACTCAGGCCAACCCCACACTTTTATACACACCAGAAAATCATTTGAAAGCCTAACTTGGTTAAACAGAGTGGAGGTGGGGGTACAATAATGTACACACTTCCATACCTAACCTGTGCAGATACTTAGGAAACAAAGATTTTCTGGGGAGACAGGGAGCCCTTATTTTGTGTTTCAATCCATCAGGCTGAAGCTGACTCTGCCTGTCACTTACCCACAGGACTACAGTGACACGGAGAGCAGGCTTCGTTGTTCCCAAGGCGGAAGAAGTTCTCCCGGCACCTCTCACATTTGGCACCATCCGTGTTGCCCTGGCAGTTGGTGCAATGGCCACCATGGCCGGTGGACCGGTATAGTTCAGGGTCAAAGTAGCATTCTTGTGATCGGCCATTGCAGTCACAGGCTGTTGGCCAAAACATATGGGTTAAGTCAGATCCATGTTCCTTAGCCAAACAGCATTTTCAAGACTCCAAGAAAACCAAACCATAATTTCCCATATCCCTGTGGCCCAAAGGGTGGTAGGATAAGACCACCTACTTGATGCGTTGTTCATTTAAAAACAAAAAGGAGTATGTCAGTAAAGGGTTTAGATGGCCACATTATCAGTTTACCAAGAAATGGTCTTATCAAAAACAATGCCATCGGGGTGCCTGAGTGGCTCCGCTGGTTAAGCTCCTGACTGTTGATTTTGGCTCAGGTCATGATCCTAGGGTCGTGAGATCAAGCTCCCTGTCAGGCTCCACGCTGAGTGTGGAGCCTGCTTAAGATTCTCTCTCTCCCTCTACCGCTCATGCTCTCACTCTCTCTCAATAAAATAAAATAAAATAAAATTTCTTAAAACAAAACCCCCCGGGGCCACCATAAAATACAAGAAATTCCAGTACTTAAAATCTCTGGGCAATTGTTTAAATGCAAGTAAAAGCCAAGTTGAATTCTAATTTTTCTAAATCCTTATCCTTCATTCAATACCAGCTTCAAAAACAAGGTGCCAATTTATATGCGGGCTTTCATCTACCTCACTTTTCAGCCCTCAGATGATTCAAATACATTAAGACACTAACTTTCGAAGTGCCAGACTACTTGCATAGCCAGACTGGGGGAACCAGAGACACGTGAAGTAAGATTGGTGCCCCTGCAGATGGAGGCAGGACTGAAGGGACGTTCAGTGTCACTAGACACAGTCATCCACTGGGGACCCACAATGCCAACTATATTCCCTACACAATGCAACTACATTTTAAGAACACATACATGTAGTCACAGAAATTCTTTATTACATTTCTATTAAGTTTTTTTTCCTTAGAATTATATATTCCACACAAAGTACAGGCAGTATCTTAAGCACTAAAGTTTTATTTGATTTCAGATAAAGTTGTTTTAAAAAAATGTTTGAGTATATATGTTTTCTTTTTTTCACCTCCCCTTCTTTATAATTATTTTTTTAATAGGATTATACTTGAATACTTTTTAGAAACTTGAATCACTGGTAGCAAAAATTAGAGTTGTGTTAAGTAACTTGTAGAACTCTCATTCTCTTCTTCGTTTGCTATTTCTCTTCTCTCAAGCCTCTCTAGATTATTCTGCACATCCCATCCCCAGCCAAACTCGGTCCATCCCCAGCTAAAAGGTTTGGTGGTCTGGGATGTGGAGCAGAACAGTTCCCTTGTCTACACTGTCCTAACCCCCAGGTAAAGCAGGTGCTGTGTCTCCTTTATCATCAGCTGGTGAGAAGGCAAACCACCTGTCTGCTAGTGGTAAATTGGCAATCTGTTGTTTATTCTTCTCATAATGGTCCTGGAGAGACTCCAAATGTGACCCTATCATTGAACAGAATACTTGTCAAACACATGTGTACATTTATTTAAATGTCACATCTTAGGGGCATGTCATTCTTTTTGTTAAGACCTTAATCCTGTAGCTTCTAACACTAGATATTACAGTTCAGTAAAAGAAGAGAAAGTCAAGCAAGTATGTAGGAATTCTAGAGGAAGCTGCACAATTTATCTTCAGCTCTGGGAATTGCTGAGGAAAAGGGAAGATAAGAAAATCTGCTCTAGGGGCCCTTGGGTGGCTCAGTCAGTTAACCACCCAACTTCAGCTCAGGTCATGATCTCATGGTTCATGAGTTTGAGCCCTATATCAGGCTCTGTACTGACAGTTCAGCCTGGAGCCTGCTTCAGATTCTGTGTCTCCCTCTCTCTCTCTGCCCCTACTCTTTCCTTCCCTCCTTCCCTCTCTCTCTCTTCCTCTCTCCCTCTCTCTCAGAAATAAACATTAAAAAATAAATAAAAAGAAAATCTGCTCTAGGCAACTAATAGAAATAGTCATGAGACAAAATATTGGTCGTTTCTCAAGGTTTCTGCCAACCATTCCAGTGAGTGTGGAGTGTCTTCTTTCTTATCCCTTTATCAAGAGTAGATGATAAATATTTATAAGGTCATAAAAAATTATATCTGCTTTAAAATTTTCTTATTTTTAAGTCCTTGGCAAATCACAATCACATAGTTTCATGGTTCCTTTCTCCTGAGACATCTTTCTCTATCTGTTCAAAATAAACCAAGCCATTATGAAGGGATAAACAATGTATAATATTTTTCATTTTACATTTTTCTAGAAATACTAGAATCTACTCTCCTTCCCAAAGCCACCCACATCTGCACGGGAGGAGAAGGAAGATTCTCCCTATTGGGCTCTTTCGTGAAATAAAGGAAAAATAATTTGGGAAAATCATCTTTTGAATGACAGTCTTAGTCTAGAAATCAACATATCCGACACATATTAATCAATGATCCTGACTGCTTGAGTAAATGACCATTGGCAGGAAAATATTCTACATGTGCAGCAAAGAAAAGACTAGAGAAACCAAATTTTACAGGAGGCTACACTTGCCCACTATTTGGATCTATGCAAAGTTCCAAACCTTGGAGATGCTGCCCCCACCCTGGTATGTGTGTTCATGAAGGAAACACAAAATGAGCATACTTTATATCCATAGCCAATTGCCTTCATCTAGGATTTTCCTCTGATGTGCGTGTAAGTTTACCGTTCCATGCTCTCAAATGATGGAAGAAGCACTGCCTTTCAGAGTTTTCCTTGCAAGGAGGAACAGAAGGAAGTCACCCATTCCTGCTCCCCACTCTGGAAACCCTCAAGATAATCTAACAGCTGGAGGCCAAGGGGCACTCACGCAGGCATTCGCTGGCACTCTCGGCGGTCGCCCTCCTCCACGGCCGGTCATTGAAGAAAGGCAGACACTTTTCACAGTCCACTCCGTAAGTGTTATGTTTACAATTACACACCAGCTTGTTGAATTCGTTCTTTACACACTCGCTTGCATGTCCGTTACATTTACACCTAGGAAGAGAACAGGCACTCAGAAATAAGAAACAGCCACAAAGTCCCAGAAATGGATACAAAAAAATGATGTACAGAGAGAACTAAAAGCAACCTCAGAACATTTTTTAGTTTTACCACTCAAAACTGTAAACTGAGGAACTAAGCAAAATTAAGTAATGATTGAGTTTTTAGGTAGGAATTAAAATTAAACAAGCAAAAAAACCCCAAAAAACAAAAAAAACACCACCACCCCATCTGTATTTAACCAGGGATGGGACATTGACCAGACATAAGAAGAAAGTCTCTAACAATTTCTGAGGCCATCTGGAGGATCACTTCCGGAAGTCAACTGCATGTGTCAAGGAGCGGCCAAGTGCAGAGGTTAAGCAGAGCATTGACTCTGAAGCCAGGGTACATGTTTGAAACCCTGCCCTGTGACTTACCAATGTAACTTAACCTCTGTGCCTTAGCTATTAAATAGGGATGATGAGAATGTGAATTTCACAGGGTTACTGAGAGGGTCAAGAAGCTGCTTTATTTATGTGCCTAGGATTGTGCAGGCATACTATAAGTCAATAATTATGTCAGCTATGATCTGTCATAATGATTTTCCTGATCTGAAGGTAGTAAGAGACATTCAACTACCATATGGAACTCTGGGAGCTTGATATTCTCTCAGGTTGTTTGGGGCAAGAATCCCTGAAGGATCCCTCGGATGCAGGCACAGTCATAAATTAAGGACTCATGGAAATGTCCATGAGTATTAACACGCGTTCTGGTGTCCTGATGTTTCCCTCACTGGCTTCTTTACAGACAGAATCAGTTCCACAGCTTCCACTACTATGTCCTAATACACTCAGACCTTTCCTGAACATCTACAGTGTGCCAGATATATCCTAAATTTATATCCCTAGCTCTCATCTTTCTCCTGACTCCTATCCTTCACTAATGCACAAATTTACATATCCCCCATAACCTAAAATTTTAGATGTCTACAGCTCATCATCTCCCTAAATTAACTCATCTTCTTCACTTATTTCATTCATAGTGCCATCACTCTCCTAATCATTAAACCTTAAAATCATCTTTGCCTAAAGGCCTGATAATTCTTGCTTCACAATGAAATCCACCTAAATTGTTCCTTTCCAATCTACTGTCACCACCCTAATGCCAGATATTTGTCATCTAACACCTACATCACAGCATCATAACAAGAATATAAATTCTCTTGATGGCACTCTTTCACCTTGCCTGCAACTAATCTTAACCACTGTTTAGATATCATAGTCTTACTTCAAAAAAGTACACGATTTCTCATTGATTACAGCCTCCATCAGCTTTCACTCCATTTACTCCAAATATTCACCAAGGAGGTTTTTCTTAAGCCTAGTAAGCCTATAATCTCCCAACCCTACACTTCTTTTTTTTTGTTTTTGTTGTTGTTGTTAATGTTTATTCATTTTTGAGAGAGAGAGACAGAGACAGAGTGCGAATGGGTGATGGGCAGAGAGGGAGACACAGAATCCGAAGCAGGCTCCAGGCTCTGGGCTGTTAGCACAGAGCCCGATGTGGGGCTCAAACTCACGAACATGAGATAATGACCTGAGCCGGTCAGACGCTTAACCGACTGAGCTACCCAGGTACCTCCTCAACCCTATAGTTCTGCTCATGACACACCCACCCTCCTGAATCCCACCCACCTATCCTGCTTCCTTATCCAAATTCTACCCATTCTTCAAGGCCCAGCTTGGTTCCCATCTGCTTCTCTAGCCTGAGAGTTCTGTCTCATTCTCTGACATAGGGCCTCTTTTTATCTAAAACACGTGTTTAATTTTTCACACGTTCATACACTGCCTGCCCCATTCATTTGTACAATCCTGGAAGGTCAAGTCCTTTTCAGCAGGTGAATGTCCTATGCTTCCATGGTGGCTTCAGAGTGCCTGTTGCATCGCTTTGTGCTGAGGTGCCCAGCAAGAATTCAGCAAGGGCGCTGATTTGACAAGGTTATAGAAATAACAAAATTATTAATTAATATGGTTGTAAGAAAGTTGCTACACTCACTTCTAAACCAAAGCTCCAGTCATCTTCAAAGTTATTTAATGATTTACTTACCTACCACCCACAGCAAAATCAGAGATTGCATAATAGTAGGACTTGAGAACTTTGGGGTCGTTAAACACTTCATCTCCAAAGGTGTTCAGGCGATTGAGTGTGACTCTGATGTCAGTGGCAGTTACCCATTCCTGTGAGGGAAAAAAAAATTAATAAAAAAACCAGAAAAAGGTAAAGGAACTGAAGATGAGGGACATATATGCAACAAAATTTTCTAAACTTTTCCAACAGTTAATATATCATGTGACTTGTGTCCTCTTCTAGCATTAAATCGGATATATTATTCGAGGACTCCCTTAATTTCCTAGTATTTTTCTCCTTCTGGACTCTTCCCTTCTTTTGATCTAAGTTGTTATCACTCAGAGTCCCAAAAAGCAGGAATAATAATCGTTTCTTCACAAGGCTGTTGACAGGCTTAGAGGAAATATACTTTTAAAGCTTAGCATACAGGAGGGACTCCGTACACACGCCCCTTCTCTCCACCCTGTATCCGTGCCCCAAATCCAGCAGAGAAGCCAGCACAGAGCTCATGGGGCACCACAGTGGTATTAGATATGCTGGTCACTGTCTCCTCCTGCCCATTTTGTACCATCATCTACCTCTCCCTCCATCCCTAGTCCACTACTGATAGATCTGGGAGAGACATCCAAGTACAAAATAATAAATCATTATGCTGGCTGGGGCCAATCAGATGCAGTTTTGTCCTGACCCTTCCCATAATGTCACTTCTCTGTGAGGCCTTCCCTGGCCACCCAACCAAACATTGCTGCCCACCCCAACTCCCTATTTCACTCTCCTGTCTTAATTTTTTTTAAGTTATTTATTTTGAGAGAGAGAGAGAGAGAGAGAGAGCGCGCGCGAGCAGGCGGAGGAAGCGCAGAGAGAGTGGAAGAGAAAGAATCCCAAGCAGACTCTGCACTGCCAGCGCAGAGACCCCCCCGCAGGGCTCGAACTCACAAACCGTGAGATCATGACCTGAGCCAACATCAAGAGTCAGACGCTACCCAGGTGCCCCCTGTTTTATTTATATTGTCTCTTTCCATCACCTTCCCCCCACCCCGCCACTGCCACCGCCACCATCATTCTAAGCCCACCATTCTAATCACCACCAAGATTCTAAGCCCCACAAGAGAAGGACTTATCTGCTTTGTTTACTGCAGTCTCCCTGGTGCTTAGCATACAGTGGGTGCTCAAATACATAGGCTGAGCAAATGAACAAATCTGAAGAAACCACAACTGATCAAATTGGTAGGTGTACCATAATAACAGAGGACAAGAATGAAAGTTAAAGTTTTTCCCTAGGTTTTATGAGCTCTAAGCCCTTATAATAAATGCCCTTTCATTGAGCTAATTTTAGTCAGATGTTTACCTCTATGGTAGACTGTTATAATGATGATTCCAATGAATCATTCTGCCAGTGTCCACACCCTGTGCAGTCCCTTTCCACCCTGATTCTAGGCTGGGGCATGTGACTTGCTTTTGCCTAGGGGACATGAGCAAATGTGACACAAACAGAAGTCTGATAAGCACTTGTGCACTGGGACTTACTCTCTTGGAACACTTCTGCCATCATGCGAGGAAGCCTAGTCTAGTCACCTTGAAGCTTTAAGGCCACAGGGAGAGACAAACCCAGTTCCCAGCTGACCTGCCATTGAGGGAGCTCAGGTCAATACGGAATCAGGAGAAATAATAAATCACGGTCATTTAGAACTGTTAAGTTTTGGAGTAGCATATTATACATGACCACCCAAAGATGCCACTTCCACGGAAAGTCCTATCGTGGGACCACACGTGGGCATCAACAGTGGAGACGCAACAAGCAAGTGCAGAGCAGCAGGCGTCTGTGTTTCCAGGAGGCTCCCCATGAGACTGGGAGGCACACCCCTGATTAAGGAGCACAGCTTAAACCATGCCAAACACCTGGCATACAGAGCAACATCGAGGCCTCATAAAAGCTAATCCCCGTGAAGCCTCCAAGTATAATTAGAAAGGAGAAGAGATGATGATTCCACCGCATGCAAACTTGGAGCTCCAATAACAACACCCACTCATGGCCACAATGTTAGGAATCTTTTAGTCGTCTGTAATGTAAATAGCTAAACATATCTCTGTGTTTAATGCTTATTATCTCTCCTTCGAGCTTCATCTTTATAACAGCTTCCCTTGAATAAAAGCTTCTCAAGAGTTAGGTTTAAGTCATTTTTTTCACAATGGGCATCTTAAAAAGAACAGGCTCTGGAGCTAGCCTTTCTAGGTTTTGAATCCCATTTCTGCTACTTAAAACTGCAATTTGGGATCAGTTACTTTACCTCTCCTGATAAATAATGCCCATGCCTCATCTGTAAAATGAAGATAATAAAACTGTCTACCTGCCCCCTGCCCCAAGAAGGGAGGGGCACCTGCACGGCTCACTTGGTTGAGTGCCGAACTCTTGATTCTGGCTCAGGTCATGATCTCACAGTTTCAGGAGTTCAAGCCCCATGTCAGGCTCTGTGCTAAGCATGGAGCCTGCTTTGAGATATTGTCTGTCTGTCTGTCTGTCTGTCTCTCTCTCTCTCTCTCTCTCTCTGTGTGTGTGTGTGTGTGTGTGTCTCCCCCTTCTCCCTCTGCCCCTCCCCTGCTCGTGCATACTCTCTTTCAAAAAATAATAAAAATAAAAATAAATAGAATTTTAAAAGTGTCTACATGTAGAGTTATTATGAGGGTTAAATGAGTACATATAGCTAATATATCTCAAGGGCTCAGGACACTGCTTGGCACTTATAGCAAGTGTTGTAATAAAAGTTGACTATTATTATAAATCAGTATATGCTTAATAATATTCATATACAATGAAACCAGGAAGGGTCTCCTCTCGCATCTGGGAGATCACAGCTTCTGGAGAGAGGCACAGGAAGCAATGAGGAAAAAGGGTCATTATCAGCTAAAGTCAAATCAGCTAACCCTCCTTGGCAACTGGGTATGAAAACCAGGCCTCTTACATTCAGAGGCACATAATTAATGTTTTTGCATAATGACAGCAACTGACCAAATCGATTACAGATGCCCATAGCATTTTCACCACATTCAGTCTCATGAGTTCCTATGGCATAAAGAGTAGCAAACATCAGGGATGCCTGACTGGCTCAGTTGGTAGAGCATGTAACTCTTGATCTCAGGGTCATGAGTTCGAGCCCCACGCTGGGAGTAGTACTTTAAAAAAAAAAAAAAAAAGAGAGAGAGTAGCAAACAGAATCCCTACAGCTGGGGGAACCGCTTCAAGATAGGCTGACAAGGCATACAGTTAGCAAAGGTGCCATAAAATCACAGTCACATAATGTCACTGCTTTTTCCCGCTGACTATACCATTGTCTCTGCAGGACAGTAAAATAGAATAATCTGGATAGTAAGAAACTAAGCTAGCAAATGTTTGCTAGTTGATCAGCTTAAGAAAATTGTAGATCACATCTCGCTAGACATTCAGTCTTCTGTGTTTTCATCTATCAAAAGCAGTTAATTCTTCCTACTTATTTTGAATACATCTTATCACCATTGCAAGAAACACGTTACTCAAAGGCCTTTGCAGACATACTCACTGCTCACCATAACCTCAGACTTTACCATGATCAAGATGTACAATCGCCCAGCAAACTACAGAAATATAATGGAAGGGAAGAATTGGACCCACAGAGAAATAGATTCTCATCTTTTGACACAATGCAAAGCCATACAACCAATTTAGAAAGTCTCTGAATATAATAAATTTCAAAGAGAAAGCGTGAGAAGACACAAAAGCATGAAGCCCAGAAGAATGAGCGGACTCCCTACTTAGAAATCCCAACAGCTTTTCATAAAATGTACACAGCATTTGCAAACCCACATCCAGTCTTTGTCTCAGTCAATTAATACAGGCTGTCCCCATTTAGATGTTAACTTCAGCCACATGACAGAAGCGTCTCCAATTCTGTGTTACAGAAAGATTCCAAATTATGGCATATAAGGAATATGTGCACAGAATTTCCGAGAAAAAGGACAGCTTTAATTCTTTTTGTGCTTAAATGGAGAAAAGTTTCTATCTTGATGCTCAGGCACTATACCATGTGTACCTAAATTTATATCTTGTCACAAACACCAGTGCCTTTAGGTGATGAGAAGTTTTTATGACTGACAACAGAGCCAAACAGACCCAGTCCAAATTTCCCTGCACGGTTACGAAGAAGGACGGCGTTCTCAGATGTTGCTCCAATTGTTCCCCCTTGCGAACACTAAAAAATACTTTTCCTTTTGTCAAATCAGAGAAGAGATAAGAAAGGATGCAAAAATAATGGGTAGACTCAAATACTCTCTTCAAAAGGTCAGAAGCAAAATGTTTCCACTGTGAGTAAAGAGCCAAGTTAAAATTGTTCGGCTTTCAAGATTTCTAGAAGCTGTAGCCCAGAAATCACTGGTGCGTGCACAGGGATAGAAGAACATCGTTTGGGAAGCAGGAACAAAACGATTCTTCTTCCCATACTGAGCATCTACAGGAGAGCAGGATAAAATCCACCTGTCCGTCCTGCTGGGGTAGATTCCACACCCACCCCCTCCCTCTGAAGTGGGACCAAAGGCCCCCATACAATCCATCTTCCTGCATCCCGTAGGTACATGGAACAACTAACTGGAGGCAAAGCTAAATTCTGGATGCATTACCTGCAGCACCGGACTATTGTCGAAGTTGTAGGCACTCGGCCTTCCTTCTAGGGTTGAAAAGGCCACATTGCCTCCAGTCAGAGGGGAAATATCACTGAATTCATCTGTGCACAAGGCCTGCTGCTCATCTCCTCCTGTCCTGATGAAGCCGCGGTTTGCCTTCGAGTAGGTGTTCTCGCAGGAGCCGCTGTAATACTGGTAAGGAATCCAGGGCCCATCTTCCCGTGTGCGCTTGTAAATGGCGAAGCTCTCCGGGCGGCTGGTGTGGAACTTGAGGCGCACGTATGTGATGTCAAAAGCTTTTCCTGTGAGACAAACAAGACATTCAAAAGTCATACATAGGAAGCAAAGAAATTCCCTCTCTTCCCAGTTTGCTTTGGAACTTGACGAAGAGAGAACACAAACTGCCCTGTGCACCCTGGACCAAGATGGTTCCAGAACACATGACACATTGGCTGTGTCCATTAGGCAATTGGAAACCTGGAAATAGTGGGTGTTTTCCCTGAGAAATGACAAGTTATAGTTGGGTTCATAAGTTGGCTCATAAAAGCTTGTTTAGGACATGCATTGTTGAAATTTTGTTTGCCATGAAAAATGGTAGCACTGTACTTCTATCAAACACAAGCAAAATTGAATTAGAAAGTACATTTATTCTTAATGCTGGTGCTTCAGCATGAACAATTTAATTAAAAAAAAACAGAAAAGAAAATTTTTGCTGACTTTCTAGATCAGTATTCTGGAAACTTTCAAGGTATTTAAAAACTCACTCTATTAACTATAATGTTACTTCTTGATGCAGGAGGACTATCTTCAGCACTATTCTTCTACTTATCCACCAAGTTAAGACAGGGATTTGAGAAAGAGAAAAGGACAGTGATTAAGAGATGGGGCAGGGAGTAGAAAAGGAAGAAAAAAAATTCCTCTAGCAGCTGAACAAAGAGAAAAAAAGGGAGAGAGAGAAAAGGAGAATGGGAGTTTAAAGAACTTGTTTGAATATGTTCAAAGGAGAATATGCAAGATCTGAACAGGGAAAGTCAGCAAAAGGGACGAACTGGGCTGCTGTCTTCTGGAGGAAGAGCCACCGGTCAGACAGCTCCCTGTGGCAGCCAGGGTGTGGTCTGATGGCTGGGACACCTTGGTTGCCAGCCAGTGTGCCTTCAGGTGGGTCAAAAAGACAATGTGCAACTGTTTTTAATCACCTTTCAAGCACAAATTGGGTCTTTCTCTGACAATGTTTATCCTCTGCAACTTCCATGCTATAGTGAAGATTACAGACCGGCCAATAAGTATTTATTGGGCACAACTACATGTTCAGTCCTACACTATACACTTTGGGGCACAGAATGTGTTAGACATAAAAGGTCCTTGCACTCAAAGACCTTACAGTCTTTCCTCCCCAAGTGGATTAACTCCACAGGAAGAACCAGCTCAGTCCTCTCTTATAAAGCTCACAGAAGAGGAACTCCTGCACACTCTCAGAAGTGTTGAGGAGAGACTTCTGCCATCCTCTTACTTCCATGTATCTGCTCATCCTCAGGGGACGAGTGATGGTCACGTGTGGCCTGGAATCTCCTCAGCTCACTCTCCAGCTGCCTGCCTAAGGTCCTGTCCTGGACTCCTCAATGCAAGGCAGTGTGTCTGCCTCTGTGCCAGGGAGGCCTGCTGTTGTCCTACTACTAGATGCGGGACTAAGTGGGTGAGTTCAACTGGGCTGGAGAGGAGGGGACGGGGGGAGAGCAGAAAGCCCATGTAAGTCATGTGTCCAGGCTCTATTCTTTCGTCCAGTATTATCTACAATAAACTAATATGATGAGCCATATCTAACTATTTCTTAGGCGGTCTAGATCTTAAAAGAGAAGTTTAATTAACTGTCCCCCATATACACGAAACACACATACAATTTTGAACACAAAGGTGTGTGGCATGATGGAGAGAACGCAGGACTGGGCGTTATGAGACCTGAGCTCAGGTCCTGGCTCCTTCAATGACTAGCTGTGTGATTTCTGTTCCACCATTTTCTCCTCTGCAAAAATGAAGGTGATGACCCCTGAGCCCTTTACCTCAAAGTGTTGTTGAAAGGACAAACTAAGATCTTACGTATACCTGGTTAACTGTAAAACTCTATACAAATATAAGGCATTATTATAATGGAGTTTAGAAAAAAAAAATCCTGAATTAGGATCCCGACTATGTTCACATGTAAAGGTCTGACTGGGCCAGGGACTACCTAGTATAGTTGCTAAAGAGTAGGACACAAATCTGGATCTTCTACCTAAGATGCAGTACTACATTTTGTTGGACACAGGTTATTAAAATCCAGTTTGCAACTGTCTTGTTAAAAGAATGAAAATTTAACCTCTATCTCTGCTGTATCAAAACCGTTAAGGTGTGTTCCCTTTGAATGAGGGCGTGGATTTTTAATATAATATCTATGGCATGCCAGAGATGATCTAAGACATTCTGGAATGGTAAAACAATTGAGTTCTCTTCAGGACAGGTAGTCTGGGATGCTCAAAGGCTTACTCACTAACCTGTGGATTACAGATTACCCTTGCTGTTTCTACTCTCTCTGTCTCCATTTCTGACATCTCATTGTTCTTTAACAACCCAACCTGCAGGAGACTGGATCAAAGGAGAGAAGATAAAATGGAGCTGGGTATGTTGTGTTCCAGACTAAAATCGGCATCACAGAGCCACACTCTGAAAGAAATGGGCTTCTGTGGTCCCTCTCACTGCTGCCACAGACATAGCACCGGGCGGCAGGCAGAAGGTGAGTAAGCAACATTGCTACTAGCATTAAACTTTGAAGCAAACTAGTTCACTGGTGCCGGCCCCACTCACTGAACCTTGTTTTTGGAGCTGCCTTTTTCCTTCCGACCCACGGCCACAGCTGGAAGAGAAAAAGGTCTCTGCGGCAACCGGTAAAGGAGGCTCACACATGCCACATGACAAGACGGCCACGTACACTGCCCTCCGAATTAGAGTCAGTCCAGTGGTGGAGGCAGACCACTGCAATTCCCCTGCGATGAGTGCTTTGACAGGACAAGTGCACAAAGTTCTGGGAGCATGGAGGAAAGTCACCTAACCTGGACTTGCAGGGTCAAAAAACATTTTCTAGAGGAAGTAACATCAATATCCAGGACCTGAGGAATGTAGAGGAAGTACCCAAGCAAACAGGGATCAGTGGTCGAGGCAAATGAAACAGCATGTATGAAAACCCAAAGAACACAGAGGAGTGATCACTGAGAATCAGAGTTGTGTAACACAGCGGGAACTGGAGAGAGTGGCTGGAGATGGACTCACCAGGAAGGACAGCAGGCCAGGCCTGAGGCCATGTTAAAGAGCAACTTCAACCTAAGGGCAATGGTGAGCTGCTGAAGGATTTGCACCAGGAAATACATGATCAGATTTGACTTTTATAAAGATCACTCTGGCCACTGGGTAGAGATTAGGTTGGAAGGGACAGGATTAAAAGTAGGGAGAAAAGAAGATGTGGCAATAATCCTGGAGAGATGACGGTGGCTGAACTAAAAACAGGGGCAGCCGGAATAGAAAGAAATGAGTGGATTTGGGTGAGATGGAGGAAGCAGACCGCAGTAGTAACTTGGTGACCAATGGAGAGTAAGAGGGAGCAGGAGCCACCTCTGAAAGCCTCCTCTTCTTTTACTCTGTTGACATGTTGTTTCACTGTCAAAGCTTCTTTTCTAGAAATAAGGTAGAAGGATTTAAAATAACAGTTTCCTAATTTACAAACAAGTCGATGGAGCGCAGAGCCACCCACTGAAATAGAGGACAGGGGGAGGTTAAGCAGGACTGGAGGCAGCGGTAGAGGGCAGGATGGGGACATGAGTTCAATTCTGGATGTACTAGTTTTGAGGTGTCTGTGGGTCATCTAAACAAGAGGAAATGTCTAGTATGAAGTTGGATGTGAGTGGTCTGAAAGCCCAAGAGAGACGTCTGAGTCAGATATATAGATTAGCATGTAGATGGATGGTGAAGGTTGGGTATGGTTGAGACCAATGAAGCAAGTGTGCTGAGTGAGAAGAGAGTTGACTTTTGAGATCACTCTCAGGAGCATCAACATTTAAAGCACAGACAGCAGATGGTAGGACTACAGAGGAGGCTGTGAGGCCAGAGAGGGAGACAAGTAAGAGCATCAATATCATGGAAGCCAAGAAGGTTTGAGGAAGAAATAATCACTGGTATTAAAATATGCTAAGAGAGTCATGTAAGACAATGACTGAGATGTCCATTGGCTTCAAGCTACAAACGGGTCACTGCTGTACTTAGAGCAGTCCTGTGGGCAGGGTGGGTGGGATTGAAGATGAATGGCAGATAAAAGGTAGGATAGAGGGGCGCCTGGGTGGCTTGGTCGGTTAAGCGTCCGACTTCGGCTCAGGTCATGATCTCACGGTCCGTGAGTTCGAGCCCCGCGTCGGGCTCTGTGCTGACCGCCTGGAGCCTGTTTCAGATTCTGTGTCTCCCTCTCTCTCTGCCCGTCCCCTGTTCATGCTCTGTCTCTCTCTGTCTCAAAAATAAATGTTAAAAAAAAAAATTAAAAAAAAAAAAAAGGTAGGATAGAAGATACAACGAGTGTAGTCACCTGCTATAACATTTGGCAAGGTGGGGGGCAGAGAATGAAGAGAAGGGGATGGAATGTAGGGTCAAGGAAGATTTTTCTTTCCTTTTTGTTTTTTTAGATAGGAGATATGAGGTTGTATTATATGCTGTTGTGGTCGAGTCAGCTGACAGGGAAAGACTGAATGTGGAAACAAGGCTAGGAAATAAGAATGGGATTCTGTGCTAATGAGAGAACTGGCTCCATACAGGAGAAAACCCGTACCCTTACTTTCTATGTAGGAGCAAATGCAAATGACTGAGTAGGTTTTAAGGAATGCAAGTTGAAAGAGTTCTGATGACTTTATTTTTTCTGTGCAGTGAAAATCACAGGTACCTGCTAAGGGGTTGAGAGCAAAGCCAATGGGAATATCTGAAGAGGGGGTAGAGACTTCATAAGAGCCACTGTAGAGACCACAGAGAAAGTGGACTAGAGGAAAAGAATCCTTGCTGGGCAGAAACAGGGCTGCCAAGAACAGGGTACAGACTTTGCACAGATATCTCTGTGTGGGTGCAATTTTCTACAGCCACTTCATACCCCTTTTATGGATAAGAAAAGGGGATTGAAATTACATCAAGGATTTGGAATCTAATCTGAATAAATAGGGAAGCAAATACAGAAAATGGAGAAGAGTCAAGGCCTGAGTTATCTATCCACAATTACCTGTAGTCATGGATAATCAAAAACTGGGAAACTAAGGAGCTGGCTTTTATTCCATTAAACAGCTGCAGTCAAGACCTGTCATGGACAGTCGCTCTCCTCTCTTTCTCCCTCATCATACCTCCCTACTCTTTATCTATCCATCCTACTCGTTTCACAGTGGACAAAATGAAAAGATCTAGTTAAATGGTAGATAAATAGGACACAGGACCAGGTCTCCTGATTTCTAGTCCAATGATAGCTTCTCTACTATTTTTACACTGTGGGAGCATATAAAAGTAGGCAGTATGACTTTAAGGTAAAGAGGCCAAGCCAAACAATTAAGAAAATCAGTAAGTAGACGTCTGGAAAGTATTCCAGCAACTATACAACTAGAACATCCCCCCTCCTCCCCTCAACTCACCTCACGTTCATGCACATGAAGACTAACCATAGATATACACACCCTCAAGAAAATATTTAGCTTCTGAATGTTCTACTGCTTTCCCCCCTCCCCCTTACACATTCCTTCCATAAACAAAAAGACTCAAGTACAGATGTTTAGAATGAGGCACACAAAATTAACTATTACTTCCTGCTCTGATTCCTACAGTTCATGCTGGCTGAGGGAACGAGAGAAGGGGAGGCGGGGGGGTGGGGTGGGGGGAGTGTCTGAACAATGAGAATTCAGCCTTTGTTCACGCAGGGCCAAGCCAAGGAATTCTGCTTAAGCCTCCTACGTGGTTAAGTATTTCTAATCTTTCTGAGTAGGGGAGAAACCCTTGCTGTCTTAGAATTGGATTCAAGTACTGACTGCTGGGGAACATAAATGCCTCTCTGTTATGTGCAGCTCAGAAGAATTCCATGAGGATCTTGTGAAACAGCCCTCTTTACAGTGAGGTAATGAACGACAATGGCTATACAGAATTTTCCAGAACTTGAAAATGCCCTTCCATGGCCTGAATTCAATGAAGAGAACCGGTTCATTCTAAAGTATCAAATCAGGAGTCACTGATTCACTATTCTTCTTACGTGCTAACTCCTTAGAGTCAGAAAGTGACTGTTCTCCTTGAAGTCAAACTGGACGTTTGCAGTACACAACTTCAGTAAGGTTGTGGTGCATAAAGGCAATTAGAGATGGCAGACGCTCAGGCTACTAAATGGGATTCTCCAAACAGTTAACACAAACAGGAGGTCACAGAAGGCAACTATTTGAAAACGTTTTCATTTCTGTTAGTATAACTGCTGGCTGAAATAAGAGTTCCCAGGACAACGTGTACAGCTGCGGACCAGCTGTTATTGTTCCACCTCGGCAGACAGATTGTGCAAATACGGCCTGGCCCGTCAAGATGACCCAGGGCCAAGTGAATGCTGAATGTGGGATCCTCAAGTGGACACAGATGGGTGATCAGAAAGCATAAAGGGGAACAATCACACACAGAATGTGTGGAGGTGAGATGGTGCACGGAGTTCATGCCAACCACTAGAAAACTCAGGCCGAACCACCCGTTGAAAGGCTAGTTTCTATGGCCTGAAACTCATCCTCAAAATAGGTGGTTTTTAAAAACTTATTAGCCCACTTCTTTCCCTTAAATTTTGGTGCTCCTTTTTCATCCCCTCTCTCTTGTAAATCAGCTAAATGCCAACAGTGCAAGGGGACAATTCTGTGCGAGGCATATCTAAATCAGCACAACTTACAGTCGAGGAAAAGTAACCTTCATAGCTTTGACAAACAGTCATTTTAAATTGAATTTATTGAAGCGACTGCAATGGAATTTACAATTTGAGGAAAGCATCCCTATCAAATGAATAAACAAAAGGCTTCAACAGTGCAAACTTCCTGAATACACGCAATGAGCACTTCCTATCACACATGTGCCACTGTCCCGACAGAGGCATGCTCAGATTAGTGGCGCTGGGCCATGGAGAGTTTCAATCCCAAATATACAAAGCAGGCAGATAAAGAAGCAGAGAAGATAATCATTTTAGAATTCTTTTAAAAGCTAAAATTCTGTACCAAAGGCTATTTCTAAAAGTAATGCTGTGGCTGTAACAATGGAGCTAAGGGGAAAACAGAAGTTTTGAAGTTGATTGGCAGGATCTGGGGAAGACAAACCCATAATCTCTTAGGGAAACTAGATGTTTCCATAAAGTACCAATTTAAAGTTTAAGCCAAAGAAGACAGTTCCACTCTCTCCCTACCACTCCCCCCACAAACTACTGGTAACTTGGTGCTATTGCTGAATAAGACCAAGGCACCAACCTAGTACAACAATCCTCAAAAAGTAAAATCTTGCTGCTTGTATTACCCAACTGCAATACCCAAAAAATGCCATATACTTTTTAGCAAATTAAAGGGTCAAAAGTGATTTGGCTTAACACACTAATTAAATATGAGATCATCAGACAGTCAATGTGTGAACAGAGAGGACTCTTAACACTAGAATATCAAATAGTCTTGGACGGTACTTTCAAATAGGTGCAAATTATTATTGGAGGTCACAGATATTTTCTATCATCTAGACGTACAACAAATTTATCCTCACTTATATATCTTTATCATTTTAGTTGAAACCTTCACCAAAAGAAACAAAACTGCCAAGTAAAATTGCACTCCAAGAACTGGGCATATGCTTTATTAACCCAAACCTCATGTTTATAAGACTCAGTACCGACTCTAATTCAGGCTAGTGGGTCACAAGCATGCCTGAAATCCTTGATCCAAGCTAAAGGAATGAAGCCAGCATTTACTCCCACTCAGCCAAGCTGAGGCAAAAAATCCACTCAGCTGAACAATAGAGTTCTAACTATTAGGAAATGACTGACATGTGGAATTTAATGGAGTTACATAAAGAAAATAAAGAAGTTAATTATAACACTAAGGAAACAGAAATAAAGAGGCAATGAAATATAAGCAGCATGAAACCAATACGTTAAAAAAGTCTAATTATTAAGATATGAAAAAGAAAAAAGACACCATAGTTTTATGGGAGGCTATTTCTTGTTTTTTGACATCCATGCACTATTAAGACTTGACTAATTTTTTCTTTTATCAACAGAAGAATAAAGAATGGTAAAAGAATAGTGAGAAAATCTAAGGGGGAAAAGATTCTCATATACAATTACGATGATGCAATAACAGACTAAGATCGACTCTGATAAACCCTCCACTCCCCAAAGTCACAGAAAGTTGACCAACCATGTACTTTTATTTATTTAACAACTACTTGCTAGGTGAGTTTAAGTGAAAGTCCATCAAGCTATTTAGAATACTCAATCCTTCATTTTGCTACAATGCCTTTTACTTTCTAGTTTAATTCATAATAAACCTGGCCCTGTCTTTCCCTACATACTATTGGTATCTGTCCTCAAAAGAAGAAACAACTACAAATACCGCAAAATATGTTAAATTCCAAAATATCTTTCTCAGTTTTCACAATTGCTTAATTTCTTGCCACAGCCACCCATTAGGTCAAGGATCAGAGCCAAACTGCTCTTGATAATTCCAAGTCCAAATTCTTCCATTCATTCAACAAATATTTACTAGGCACATATTGTGGCACTGTTCTAAGTATAGGACTAGAGCAGAGAATAAGACAGACAAGGTCCCAAACTTGTAGGGCTGACAGCACAGTAGGGAGTGAAGTAGGTAAGGGATAGATAACAATCACAAATCAAAACAAAAATGTAATGCATTAGATGATAAATGACACAGTGAAGAACAAGGTGGAAATCATCGAGAAGTGCTATTTAATACACTGTCACCAGAGATGGCCTCACTGACCTGGATAAGGTGACATTTGAGGAGAACGAAGAAGGGAAACAGACCTCTGGGAGAGAGCATTCTAGGAAAACCAAATGCGAATACCCCTGAGGCAGGAGAATCCTGGCAAGTTCTGGGGAATGGTGAGGAGGCCAGTGTGGCTGAAGTAAGAGCGGAAAAGAAGGAAAGTGTGGGGGATGAGGTCAGAGAAACTGACGGGAAGGAGGGATTGCCAATCATGTATGCCTTGTAGGCCACTGTAAGACTTGGGCTTCTAGTTTGAATGATACGAAAACCCTCTGGAGGATCTTGTCCAAGGGAGTTACATGACCTGACTGGTATTTTAGAAGGATCATTCTGGTTGCTTTACTGAGAAAAAACTATAAAGGGGACCAGAGAAAGACAAGCAGGCTAATGAGGGGCTTTTTGCACAAGGCACAAGATAATGGTAGGTTGGTCCAGGCTGGGATCAGTGAGCAGTGATCAGATTCTGGCCCCATTTTGAGGCTAGAGGGAGCCAGTTATACTGATTGCATGTGGGGTGTAAGCTGTGGTGGAAGCAACTGGAAAGATGAAGGTGCCATTTATTTAGTGAAGAATATGACAGGAACAGGTGTGGGGATGGAGAGCAAGAAAATTAGGAGTTAAGCTCTGGATATTTTGAGATACTTATCAAACTTCTAAGTGGAGGTGTCAAGTTGACAATTAATGTATGCAAGTCTGGGGTTCAGAAGAGCTCCAAGCAAGAGAGAGAAATCTGGAAGTCACCACCATACAGATAATGTTGAAAGCCATGGGGTTAGATAAAAAAAAAAAACACCTAGAGAATGGATATAGATAAATGAGAGGTACAGAACAGGGTCTTGGGACATACCAACATTTAGAAGTGGGGGAAGAAAAAAAGGACCCAACAAAGGAGACTCAAAAAGGAACAGCCACTGAAGCAGAAAAAAAAAAAAAAAAAATCAATAGAATTTCAGTGACCAAGTTTTTTTTTTTCAGCTTTTTAAAAAATTTCAATCCAAGTTTATTCACATATAGTGTAATAATAATTTCAGGAATAGCATTTAGTGATTCCTCACTTACATATAATACCCAGTGCTCATCCCAACAAGTGCCCTCCTTAATACCCATCACCCATTTAGCCCATCCCCCTGAACACTCCACCAGTAACCCTCAGTTTGTTCTCTATATTTAAGAGGCTCTTATGGTTTGTCTCTGTCTCTGTTTTTATCTTATTTTTGCTTACCTTCCTCTATTTCATGTTTTTTTCTCCCCTTAAGTTCCACATGTGTCCTTTTGAATCAGCACTTTTGCATCCTTTGGATAAATACCTAGTAGTGTAATTGCTGGGTTGTAGGGTAATTCCATTTTTAATTTTCTGAAGAACCTCCATACTGTTTTCTAGAGTGGCTACACCAGTTTGCATTCCCACCAGCAGTGCAAAAGGGTTCCTCTTTCCCCGCATCCTTGTCAGAGGCCAAGTCTTAAAACACATTTTAAGAAGAAGAGAATGGCCAACAGAGTCAAATACTCCTTAAAGACTGAGAAAGATGAAGACTGAGCCATTGGTCACTGGATTCGACAACCTCGAGATTTACTGCTGCCCTTGACAACAACTGGTGTAGAATGACAGGGATGAAAGCCAGAGAATGTGTGTGTGTGTGCACATGCATGTGTGAGTGTGTGTGTGTGTGTGTGTGTGTCTCCGGTGGGGAGGGGCTGCAGGGATTGGAGACAGCTAATAAAAACAATTTTCTGAGTAATATTGCTATAAAGAAATAAGGTGGTAGGTGGAGGAGAGAAGGAAGGGTTCAAGAGGAAATTGCTTTAGAAGGTGGGGAGACAGTATGTGTTATGTCAATAGGAACGATTCTTTGCAGCAGCTGAATTTACACTGAGCAGTGAGGCTCTTTCCCGGTGTAGATAAATGAAAGTGTGTAAAAGAGACCCACTTTGGTCCATAATAAAGTTCTTTGAGACTTCTCATAGATCTCCTTCCAGAAAGAAGAAATAATGGAATGGACAAGGGTTACTGTAAGTATCTAGATTAAAAAGTTACCTGGTACCCCAAAACCACAGAAGCTCCAGAAGGATGCTCCCCAGTAGAGCCAGCCCAGGTCTAGTCTTTCCTAGACCCATAATCTAGCCCATGATAAGGACCAACTGCCTATCAGAATCACCTGGAAAACTTCTGAAAAAAATGCAAGTCGTTGAGCCTCATCTCCTGAAATTCCATTTTTAAAGGTTCTAGGTGAGCTCCCCATATCTGTATTTTTAAAAGCAACCTGGGTGAGTTTTTATGTACAGTTATATTTGAGAAATATTGCTCTACTGTAAACTCTTCTTCATCTTGGTTCTCATGCTTCAAAGATTTAGGTAGGGAAAGAGTTCTGACCTTAGTGCTGCCCTGCAGAATGAACTTAGGCACTCATGAACAGTGACTCTGATTTTCACACGTCAGTATTTCAAGGTGAAATTTACTGCAACTGTTAACTGTGCAGGCATGAGCAGTGAACCAGAATGACAGCCATCTTTCTTAAGACACATTCAGACGTTAAACTCACAGGGCTTGCTCACTTCACATCTGAGGAGGCTGGGTGACGGACCAGTTGAACCCAAACTCCCCAACATTTTCCTCCATGCCAGTTTCCTATCACTCAACTTGTATCCTCAAGGCCCTATTTCCCAGGCACGTGGAAATATACATTTCTATTTTGAGAAAACTCGCCTACTGCCAGGGGTTTTACAGTGTTGTTCTTTCCATGCAGATACTGGTCAAGATTCCCTGTAAACCAAATTCCCTATCCCCTCTGGCTTCTCTACTTCTTCCTTCCTCTTCCCAACAATTAGTAGTATTTAATAAAATGATACAAAACCAACAGCAATTCTCACTGGTAAGAAACAAATCTGGAAGCAAAGAATTAACTTCTGCTTCAGTACACTCAAAAAGATAAGAAAACACTTTTTCTTCATTGTCTAAAAGCCTAGAACTTGTTTAACCCTAGTCTGTGCCAGGTAATGTTGGCATTTTCAGGGAGGGTATTACATTCTGTTGGTTAAATACCAGTGTAGAAATATGTACTTTTCAGAGAAGAAATTTCAGGTATTAAAAATAGATTATATATACGTGTGTGTATATTTATATTTATATTTATATTTATATTTATATTTATATTTATATTTATATTGACATTTATATTTATATATGTCAAGGGGGGGCCTAAGAGCAAAGTACAAGGAGTTCATATTAGTATTAGAGAGAGGGAGAGGAGCAGGGGGAGGGGAAGAAAAAAAGGGACAGAGAGAAAAGGGGGAGATTGGAGATTGAGGAATTTTAAGAACACTAAAAATCCAGACTCGATATTCTGGATTTTATTTATTTTTATTTTTATTAATATGTATTTATTTTTGAGAGAAAAAGAGACAACACAAGCAGGGGTGGGGAAGAGAAAGGGGGAGACACAGAATCCGAAGCAGGCTCCAGGCTCTGAGCTATCAGCACAGAGCCCAGTGCGGGGCTCCAACTCATGAACTGAGCCATGAGATCATGACCTGAGCTGAAGTCGGACGCTTAACCGAATGAGCCACCGCGGCACGCAGATATTCCGGATTTTAAGTACTTTCACAACATTCACATCTCATCTGTAGGGAGTGCTTTCTTTTTTCATTTTAGAAATACTTTGAGGGGCACCTGGGTGGCTCAGTCGGTTAAGCATCTGACTTCGGCTCAGGCCGTGATCTCACAGTCTGTGAGTTTGAGTCCTGCATTGGGCTCTGTGCTGTCAGTTCAGAGCCTGGAGCCTTCGGATTCTGTCTCCCTCTCTCTCTACCCCTCCCCCATTCACTCTCTGTCTCTCAAAAATATGAATAAACGTTAAAAAGAAAAAAGAAATACTTTGAGGTCACTGATCCCATCTCCTTCCACACTCAAGCCTTGGCTGACAAACTATAGCCTGCAGACTGAATCTAGCCAACCACCTACTTTGTAAATAGCTTTACTGGAACAAAGTCACACCCATTCATTTGAACTTATGTCTGCTTTCTGGCAACCAAGGGCAAAGGTGAGCAATGGTGAAAGAGAATGCATGGCCTACAACATTCACTATGTGGCCCTTCAAAGAGAACACTTGCCAATCCTGATCTAAGAAATCAAAGACCATAAGAACAAAGATTTCTATTAAAACCTCTTCTTCCTCTTTTCTGCAGGGCAAACTCTGAAAATTTGGTCCAAGGAAAATTGAATTTTCCCTGTATTGCCACAAAAATATATGAAGAAAGCTTATTCCGAAATTTTACAAGATTAATAACAATTCTAATACATCTAAGAATTACTTATTACTTCATAGGGAAAAAAATGTCACCTGTTTCCTTTCTGGCAAATGAACAGGCAAAAAGATGAGCAGTTAAAAAAGGAGGGGATGGAGATGTAATTCATTTTGAAAATCACATCTGTAATGACCTTTAGCCCTGGTACAGCCCACAAAAATAAATCAGCCAATCAGAAAGACAGAGGAGACAGCAGTACAGTGAAAAGCAGCACCATTTTTCCAGGCGTGGAGCACATCCCAAGTGGAGACGTAATTAGAAGTAACAGCAGTGAAAGGAGGGAAATGGAGAAATCAGCTCAAACAGCAATCATCGCTGGGAGAGCAGGAAAAATGACATGTTGATAACTGCAAATAAAGTGGAAAATGCGAGTAGATCCCATTTAGATCTCTGCGAGGACCTCCCTCCATTGTCCTCTGGATTGGAATTCAGTCCTTTACACAGGCCTCCTTGTACTTCTGCTCTTCTGAGCGGATGGACAATTTACATCATGAAAATACTCTGCCAGCTGGCACTCTCTCCACAAGTGACCAATTGTTAAGCAGATGCCTTCATAAGATAAGTATCAACGAATACCCCCTTCATTTTTCATTCACCCACCCTCTTTGCAGTGGAATGGAAATGCACACCCAACACACTATCTTTTAGAAACCAAAGTTTGTGTTCTTCACGTCCCTTCATCTCTCGTGGGCCGTATTTGAACTTGCTATTGTGTTCCTGATTAAATTATGCCCCCTACCAAATATCCAATATATGTAATCTCCTTAGATTTTTTGAAACTTTTTTTTAACGTTTATTTATTTTTGAGAGAGAGAAAGAGCACAAGCAGGCGAGGGGCAGAGAGAGAGAGGGAGACACAGAATCCAAAGCAGGCTCCAGGCTCTGAGCTGTCTTGAAGTCACAAATTGTGAGATCATGACCTGAGCCGAAGTTGGATGCTTAACCGACTGAGCCACCCAGGCACCCCACAATCTCCTTAGAGTACTTGTAAACACTCTTGCACTCCCAGATGCAAGCATCTGTTTATTCTTCCTAAAGACTCAGATTAAACATTGAATATTCTGTAGTATAGCCTCAGTTTTGAACATTTGACGATCTATTGCAACAAAAAACAAAACTTCCAACAAGAAGTCAATCTAAATTATTGGTGCATTTAGTGTTACAGATTAAGTAGTCCTGTTCAAATATGCTTCTTTTCCAGTTAAATCACCCTCCCTTTAATGTACATTATAATTCCAGGGGCCCCTCGGTGGCTCAGTTGGTTAAGCATCTGACTTCGGCCTAGGTCATGATCTCACAGTTTGTGAGTTCAAGCCCCGCATCGGGCTCTGTGCTGACAGCTCAGAGCCTGGAGCCTGCTTCAGATTCTGTGTCTTCCTCTCTCTCTGCCCCATCCCCACTCATGCTCTGTCTCTCTCTGTCTTAAAAATAAATAAAACATTAACAAAATTAATGTACATTATAATTCCAGAAACTTAAGTTTCTCTTCGATTAGAAAATCATAAGGAATTTCAATGTCCCTCTCCGGCAAGAAGAAACTTTTTATGATCACTACTGAAACTGTTTTTATAAATGATGTATATACCACATTCAGTGAAGGGATGCTGAAGGCAAAGAGATCATCTCACAAATTACTTACATAGCATACTTCAGGTAGGTCGGTCACATTCCCAGCACTTCAAAAACATAAGCTTTTCTTATCTGCTTTTCCTTCTACATTGAGAGCAAACATTTAGCAGTGGTATCAGAAGAAATGTTCTTCAAATCCATCCTTCACCATATTTCAAACAGACAGTGCTTCAGTTCTCATCCGAGGGAGTATTTCACACGCACCACAATGGGACTTGTTCTACCTTTCTATTTACATTCTGGAGAGCAGCCAAAGTCCTCTCTAGCTCTCTTTGATCTGATGCCAGAGCCCTGGTACCGGACACCCACCTGGAAGAAATTCCCTGAGGAGCTCCAGGACCAAAGAGGAATTGGGAAGGAGTGGGACTGTATAAACTGTATAAATACTGTATAAACCCATCCTACATCCTATCACTCCCCAGCTTACTGATCCTTGCAAGTTACTTGATCCAGTGCAAACTCCTTAGGCATGTTATTGCAAGGTATCCATAAATCTGAACAAGTGTGCTTCATTTTATACCTTCAAACCATATCCTAAAACTCTCCAATGTAAACTAAAACTTCTACTCCAGTCTTGCCATCTTTTTTTATCCATATACCATTTCTCACTTTGAAGTTACTCCTTCCCAAGCCTACCTATCTTTCCAGGTCTAGTTCAAGTACTATGGTCTCCATGACACTTGACAATTACTTTTCAGAACACCCAACACTCACTAACCAAACCACAGAATTCAGTACTTGAATATTTACTCCTTTGTGTAAGTTTCTGTTATCCTACGAGAGAGTAACTTTTTCAAAAGCAAGGAATCTATATTTTTTGGGTATCTTCTACTAAAGGATTTTTCAAGTTTTTCTGACCATGACATATAGTAAAAACAAGCAAAACCCCACCTTATATTGCAGCCCAGAACACACACATACACACAGAACTAAAACTCAAGTTTGATGAAACAATATTATCTATGATGCAATTTGACATTCTATTCTATTCTCCATTTTATTTGTTATAAAATGCTAGTTACAGCTCACTAAATTGATTTTATGACATTAGGGAGTTGTAACCCACAATTTAGAAAACACTACTCTGCAATCCCTCAGGCACTGTCCTTGACACAAACCAGGTGCTCAATAAATATTTGTTTACTAAACTGACTCATCTATTACACAGCAGGTCAGAATTCTACAATGAAATGATGCTTTCTGGATACTGACAAAGTTTAAGGTGATGCCCTTTAAGACCTTGTTCCAATTATTTTAAAACCAGGACAATATTTTAAAAAGAGCCTTTGTCTGTGGCAGCCTTTAACAAGATCAAAGGAAAAAAAATCCTTTTCCTAAAGCTAAAAGGCTAAAGATTCCATTCATCGACACGGCATCCTTGAGACCAATCCTGCCTGAACCAATCCTTCCAAAGAAGTTCTTTTTAGCAGCTCTGGTTCCAGAAGAACTTCAACCATGAGCCTGGGCTAAGCCTTCAGGGTGGTAGCAAGGATCTCCTCTCCATGGGATAGATGGACTAATGCCGGATTCTGGGGTTAGATTTCTACTAAAGACAAGACACTTGGTTACATACTGTTCTATCTCATGCTCATGGCACTTTTTCATTGGATATCATTGGAATTATCTTTTATTTTTGCATGTTTTATTTATTTGTCCCCCTTTTCTCCCCCAGGCATGAGAGTGACCTTTTGAGGACCAGGAGGTCTTGTCTTATCCCCGGCTATCCCTTTACTTTGAGGTATGTTTTTACTGTCTTTTAAAGGGAGAAAAATATTTGACTTGTAAAATAAGCAGCAATCCTATACGAGAAAGACAGTGGCCTAAAGCTTGATTTGCTGTTTCGTTCTTCATTCTGTGATTCATTTTGTGAAAATACGCCAAAATGGACTGCGTGCCAGGCAGTCAGTTAAGGCACTGAAGATACAAGGATGAAATAAGACTCAGTCCTTGCCCTAAAGTAATTCTAGATGATATATGAGGGAAGACAAAAATAATTAAAATGCAAAGTAAGACATGTACTATATTAGAGAGTAAGGAGCAATCAGACATCTGTGTTCTTCTCCCATAAAATAAAGAACTCTGACAAGACAAACTTGAACATCCATCTAGATTCTACAGTCTTGATTCTACAATCTTGCTTGATTGTACAATCTTACGTGTCAGCAACATTTCTAATGGTACCTCTCTCACCAGATCTTTTTAATACTTTTTCTTACAATAACATTTTAGAGAAATGTTAAAAATGCGTAAAAACTGATTTCACAAACACAAATGACATCAGAGACATGATGACATCAGCTGGTTTCCAATTAACTTCAGTTCTATAAAGAAGTAAATAATTTTCTGAACATACACAGTGCTTTTGCCAATATTCTGCGCTTGGTCAAGTCCTGTATTCCCAGCCGCAGGAGAATATACTGAATAATCTGCAAAGGATAACAGAAATTAAGGTTCCATTTTTAAGGTTGAGAGTTTCTAATGACTGAGTACAGGGTTCTCAAATAACTGCTTCCATCTTTGGCTGAGAAAAAGAGAGCTCTTGGTTTTTATGTCCATAAAAAAATGAAGCAGTTCAATCTCCAGGCTCTAAACAAATAATCATACATCTCTGTCCACATCTAGCTATGAGGGACAAATGACACATGACGTTTTAGATTAAGTTCTTCAGTAGCAAGAAAGAATGGATTTTCTGCTCTTGCTTCTCTCACTTGAAAAAGCAAATGTCTGGATCCCTTTGCAAATTAGCCCAATCCATAAAACACTGGAACTAAACTGAACTCCCACCACTACTTGGCTCCTGCCTTCTTCCGCAAGCCAAGAACAAAGACCCCATTGATTCACGTGTGTAGGCAGATTAGACTCGCAAGGCAGTCATGTAGCACATTGTTGCACAGTGATTCCATGCTGATAAGTCAAGGAAGCCTTCTCTAGATTTTTCCCCATTTTCCTTCATTCCACAGCAGTAAAAGTTCAAGTCCATATAACATAGGTGTGTGATTTAGCATAAAACAGACCTGTCTATATAGATTTAAGTGGAGAGACAGGAGTTACTTTATTTGCCTGCTTATACTCGGTACGGTTTTCAACCCTCTTAGAGGTCTCATAAAAGGCCAGATTAAGTGGACATGTGCTAAAAGTCAAACACTCCAAGTTCTTAAATGTCCAGGGAGAACCTAAATTAATGTTAATAATAATATAATAGTATTAGTTATATATAATAATGGAAAATGAAAGGAAAATAAAATGGGAAGGGGCTAAGTGGTAAAAACAACAGCAAAGGGAGAGCGTGAAGGTGAACCAAAGAGCACCAGTTTTCTCTAGAATTTATAAATCAAGTTTATAAACTTTTAGGGGCATCTACTTTCTAATTTAATTACTAAGCACATCCTGAATGCCAGAAGTAATGAAGTATATAAGGATGAATGTGTTCTCTGCTGTCAAAAAGTTTACCATCTAGTGGGACCGCAAGTCAAAGTGCAACGCAAAGAAGGATGTACTAAGTTTCAGCAAAGACATAAACAGGGCAGACTGATTTCATAAACTTTTAAAAACCGGTTATGAACAAATGTAGATTTTTCTGAGTAACTGATAAGATACGAGTGGGTGGTTTTGACACAACAGATCAATAAAATATATACTCTCAACTGCATTTTCTTTCAGTGCTTCTCCTGAAATCTTACTATATGAGTTTTTAGAATATTGATGAGTAAAATGCCTGGCATTTCCATTCTTAATGCCAGAATACAAGAAGGAAGCATTGTAAGGAAACCACAGAGAATTTCTATGAATACATGTACAGATAAGGACAGAGACTCGTTCTACATACCCCATATGCCTTAATATAATAAAAGAATTTCTCCCTTAAATTTCCCTTTCAGAAAGGAAAGAACTACTTTGTATTCTAGTTCTTACAAAGCTTCCCAGTTATTGCATTTTAGACCACATATTACTGTGGGGAAATCAAATTAGCTTGAAATGACCTCAAATAATACAAGTTTTGGAAGCTTATGTAGGACTCATAATAGAAGATTTTTATTTTGTTTGTTTTTTAAGAGGCAAAGAGATTAAACCAGATTTATGTAATTATCCCCGGGAGGTATGGCTTTACTGTAAATAACAAGCTTTTTAAATAGTTTATTAGGAGGGAGAATAAGTGGTTATATTGTGAAGATCCAAAATATAAACCAAAAGGAGAAATGGAAAAGTGCATACTAATATAACATGGATCAGTATATATGGTTTAAAATTTCCAATGATAGCACTCTTTCACAAATTTTTAAAGTATACTATCGGGCGGGGCGCCTGGGTGGCTCAGTCAGTTGAGCGTCCGACTTCAGCCCAAGTCATGATCTCACGGTTTGTGAGTCTGAGCCCTGCATCAGGCTCTGTGCTAACAGCTCGGAGCCTGGAGCCTGCTTTGGATTCTGTGTCTCCCTCTCTCTCTCTGCCCCTCCGCCGCTCATGCTCACACTCTCTCTCTGTCAAAAATAAATAAACTTTAAAAAAATAAATAAAAAAAATAAAGTATACTGTCATAAATAATTTATTCATGGAAATGAATATAATATGATCTGGGAAACTGTACTGATTGATGGCTAAAATGAGACTATAACGATCACTGATGTCAAAGACGTATGCAAAGAATTGGGATAAAATGGCTCCAGAAGATGTAAGAATATGGGAAACAATCCTAATTTTTTATATATGTTACTTATAACATGTAAGTTAATAAATAAAATATTTTAAATGATTATTTAAATGATTACTTCACCTACATTCCTAAAATGTTTATATATTCAAGTTGGCATAAGCCTGTTTTAAAAATCTTCTCGAAGGGAAAATGAGAAATAGCCTGATATTAGGGTTGTCTTTTACACAAATGGCAAATGGCAAATTTGCCACATGGCAAATTTCATGTTATGACTCAGAAGAAGCATGATGATAGTTCCAAGGGGATTCTGTATGAGAACAGTCCAATATTCAACAGAGCAGTACCCACACCAAAGTTTCTGTCCCAGAAGATCCCAGGACAAGTCAGGTAACATACAGCTGGTAGGCCAGCCACTCATGCAGGTGTGACTTGTACTATTCCCGTGGAGTAGCTATAAGGCACCCGGGTGGAAGAAGGCCCTGCTTGAGACTTTTCCCCCTCTTCTCATTTTATTCCTACTTTAAAAAGGAAAGTCGACTTTAAAGGCAGATCAGTAACCATCAACGCAAATATAATTAAAAAGCATCAGTATAGAATCATTATAGAGCAACAGTATGGAACATACTCTTTATGGTAACAATAACATGGAGGGGAAAATCTTTTTTTTTCTCTTATTTGTCTTGTAGCAATTCAAAAAACTGTTGCCTTTCTTTGCTTCCTTCAAAGTCCCCTCAACCATACAAGTGAAGAGCAAACATACTGGAAGTCAGAAGCAGAGACTGCAGAAATGTGAGCATTTAGCCAACTTTGCAGGAGCTGTGCTATCCAAGGCCAGAGAGCCCTCGCCCCATTTGTACCATTAACAAGACAAATGATGATTCTGTCCACATCAAGGCTTGAGCTGAGGGAACCAGGAAACTATCCTGACTTTAAAGAGCACTGTCCAAAGTCATAGTTTTCACTTCAACTCCCAGCGCTAGGATACAGTTGGCGAGATCATAATACACCCTAGTAAACAGTAACAAACCAGAATAAACATCTTTTGGGGGTCCAGTCATATGCCTAAAATGCCACAGATATTTTCATCATCAGTACTATTATAATGAAAGAACATTAGTGCTATAATCACACTAACAGCATGATTCTATTTCCAACAATGACTCCAAAACATAAGATAATTTCTGGACGAGCTGTGGCAATCTGTAAAAGAAGGATGTTGCACTTTTCTGGGGAAAACATACTCCATTACTTCTGGATATGACACATGCACGCACATGTGTGTCACATACCACAGTCAACCCTCTTACCCTGACCCTTCAAACTTCACAGTTCTTTGCCAAAATGATATCCTCGCAAGGAAGTCATCAAGAATACATTTAGCATATCAGTCTCTTTAGGATTAAAAGGTATGACTACTCTTATTCATTGTTGGTGGGAACGCAAAATGGGATAGTCACTTGAAAGACAGTCTGGTAACTTCTTACAAAATCAAACATACTGTTAACCATACAATCCAGCAATGGTGCTCTTTGGTATTTAACCAAATGGGGTGAAAACTTACATCCACACAAAAACCTGCACATGGGTTTATAGCAGCTTTATTCATAATTACCAAAACCCGGAAACAACCAAGATGTCCTTCAACAAGTGAACTGATAAATACACTGTGGTACATCCATACAATGGAATATCATTCAGGGATAAACAAATGAGCTACCAAATCATGAAAAGACACAGAGGAATCTTAAATGCATGCTACTCAATGAAATAAGCCAATCTGAAAAGGGTACAGATTGTATGACTCCAACTATATGACATTCTGGAAAAGAAAAAACTATGGTGATAATAAAAAGATCAGTGGTTGCCAGGAATTTGTGAGAAGATTGTGGATGAACAGGTGGAGAACAGAGGATTTTTAGGGCAGTATCACTTTTTTGTATGATACTGTAATGGAGGTTAATTTTCATTAAACACAATGTCCAAACCTACAGAATTTACAGCACTGAGAGAACCCCAATGTAAACTAAACACTTTGGGGGATACCGACATAGTCAATGTTGTTTCATCAGTTGTAACAGATGTACCACACTGGTGGAGGATGTTGGCCATGAGAGAAGCTGTGTTTATAGATGGGGAGAGGGAGTACGTGGGACATCTCTGTAGCAGCTTGACTTTGCTATTCATCCAAACCAGCCTTAAAAATAAAGTCCACTGAGAGAGCCAAAGCATAAGAGACTCTTAAAAACTGAGAACAAACTGAGGGTTGATGGGGGTGGGAGGGAGGGGAGGGTGGGTGATGGGTACTGAGGAGGGCACCTTTTGGGATGAGCACTGGGTGTTGTATGGAAACCAATTTGACAATAAATTTCATATACTGAAAAAAAAAAAAAAAAGTCCACTCATGAATAGACACTTCTCCAAAGAAGACATCCAGATGGCCAACCAACACGTGAAAAAATGCTCAACATCACTCATTATCAGGGAAATACAAATCAAAACCACAAAGAGATACCACCCCACCCTTGTCAGAATGGCTAACATTAACAACTTGGGCAACAACAGATGTTGGCAAGGATGCGGAGAAAGAGGAGCTCTTTTGCACTGCTGGTGGGAATGCAAGCTGGTTCAGTCACTCTGGAAAACAGTATGGAGGTTCCTCAAAAAATTAAAAATAGAACTACCCTATGACCCAGCAATTGCACTGTTAGGTATTTATCCAAGGAATACAGGTATGCTGTTTTGAAGGGACACACGCACCCCAATGTTTACAGCAGCACTATCAACAATAGCCAAAGTATGGAAAGAGCCCAAGTGTCCATCAACGGATGAATGAATAAAGAAGATGTGGTATATATACACAATGGAGTATTACTTGGCAATCAAAAAGAATGAAATCTGGCCATTTGCCACTACGTGGATGGAACTATAGGGTATTATGCTAAGCGAAATTAGTCAGAGAAAGACAAATATATGACTTCACTCATACGAGGACTTTAAGACACAGAACAGATGAACACAAGGGAAGGGAAGCAAATATATAAAAACAGGGAGGGCACAAAACATAAGAGACTCATAAACATGGAGAACAGAGAGTTACTGGAGGGGTTGTGGGGGGGGTGATGAGCTAAATGGGTAAGGGGCATTAAGGAATCTACTGCTGAAATCATTGTTGCACTATATGCTAACTAATTTGGATATAAATTTAAAAAAACAAAATAAAAGTCTACTAATTAAAAAAACAGCATTACTAATTTCACTTAAAGACTTGTTTTAGAAGCCAAATGAACTTTGTTATAGCCTTTCAAGGCATTTTTCATTCAAAAGTATTAAAATCTTAGAACAATGGACTGCCAAAAAGTTGTCTTATGGTCTGTTTTTAAAGTCCAAATAAAGACTGTACTGATTTAAAAAAAAAACTAAAAAATAAAATATTACCAATCTAACATAAATAACACTAATAAAATTGTCTAACCAACATAGATTTCCCTATTAACATAGTATCAAAAACATTAGAATCAAGCTATAATGGTTCATAGTTAGCATACTAGCTCCTGGGTCTGGGGAAAACAGAAAGAAACAAAATCTCTGGCTCCCAGAAGGCAGTACTCAACCCAGTGACTATTAGTGTAGTTGAGGGTACTCGCAACACTTCTGACCCCCAAGGCTGCAGTCTGAGAATGTGAGAAGGGAACAGGGAAGCCTTAGCTTCTACAGGAAGGTCCAGAGCAAACAACTAGAGATGGAGGAAGGTGGGGCAGATCCTCTGAGGACTCCAGGAATAAGCCACATAAATCCAGGAATTTAACCTCCTCAGGACCTACAGCTAAAACAAGTGTCCACACCTCCAGATTTTGCCCATGTATATTTCCTCACTGTTCAATCTAGTGCTCTCAGAAATGGGTAACCAAAGATAAAGGATCCAGCCAAGAAGCTACAGAAACTATGTTGGTATCTTAAATATCACCTGTGGAAAAAATAGCCAGAAAAATAAAAATTTTTTATATTTCCATGGCACTATTATTATTCAATAAGATATCCCTTCATTATAAGAGGACTACAGTAATAAACAAAAATTTATATTTGTATTCAACAGAATTCCATGGAATCTATTATCAAGACTGTAACACTGGTTATTTCAAATGAAATCATCTGATCATCAGCTTTAGAAATTCAGAAATTTAATTCTTATCAGTCCATCAAATGATTAGTCTCTTGGGAGCTGACTTGTGCTAACCAAACTCAACCAAACTGATTATACCATAAACAACTGCATGTTTGTTTTTAAACAAAACAGTTTGGGGAAGGTTGGTTTTTTTGTTATTGTTGTTGAAATAATAAAAGCAGGTATCTGCACAGGGCAAGTCCTCACAGAAGACCAAAAATTCAAGATCAATAGGTTGCTTGGTAAGCAGAAAATTGGAGCAAATAAATGGGAGTCGAACATTCCTAGGCAATAGTTCTATCAAGTTATAGAAAACTGCCCTTCTTTGATCTAGAGATAATTCTAAAAATAATCAGACCAGTTATCTAAAATTGGAAGACTCTCCTTCGCACAGAAGGAGGCACAGATTAAAATTTTTACTCATTTCTCCTTTTTCAATATCCCTTGTATGTCACTAAAGCTTCTTATATTAATGTATGTCATGATCCCCTTAATCTCACAATGTTGCCTTTAACTGTAATATAAAAATGAGTTTAAAACTGTTCCTTCTATTACAGGTTTAGTTTTATCACCTTGATTCCAGATTTGGGGATTTGAGGATCTTATCTCATTACTTGAATTTTTAGACCTAAATGCATTTAAAAAAGCAATTAACATTCCAATGTGATACATATCTTTCCAGTTAACTCCTTATCTCCAGATGCAGAAATTCACAGGATCCATAACTAGTCAAAAATAACAAATATGATAAAGTTTCTGTTAAGAATAACCTTTTTGAACCAATATCTTTCATAATTTCAATCCACAGCTAAAGTATCAAGGAAAAAAGTACATTAAATATGCAAACACACACAAGCAAGCAAACAAAAAACAAAATACAACTTTATTGCTCCAAATAAGTAAACTCCCAAGAGATGAGACAGAAAACTGGTTAAGAGCTAGTCAACACAAGCAACAGGTCAAAGAACAACTGGATGGAACCCAGAAGAGGGTATGGGAAAAGTTATTCTTGCGAACAGTCAGCAATGTTCCACAACTGTAAGTCTCCCTGTTCAAAACAACTCAGTAAGATTACTTCTGGGATCCAGTGTTTATAAAATTTTTTAAGCTTTTATTTATCTATTTTGAGAGAGAGAGTGTGAGCAGGGAGGGGCAGAGAGAGAGGGAGAGAGATACAATCCCAAGCAGGCTCCGCACTGTCAGCATAGAGCCCAATGCAGGTCTCAAACTCAGGAAGCTGTCTGAGCCAATATCAAGAGTCGGCGCTTAACCGACTGAGCCACCCAGGCGCCCCTGGGATCACAGCGTTTAAAGAAAAAATTGCTATGGAATTATTCTGTCAGGTACTTCAAAGAAAGCTCCAGTTCCCCCAAACCTTTCAGCAAGTGTACCTGTTTGCATTTTTAGGTCCTTTCTTCTGTTCCCTTTAAATTAGAAAGAAGCAATCCTTGCTGTTCTCCAGAGTACCTCTTTATTACACCAATTTCCAAAACTCATGAACTCATGAAGCACATCTTTGGCTTTTCAAGCTACTTCAAGAGACTGTAACGAAAAGGTCAATCACTAGGTAATAATTAAAATCAACAGGACCTTCTTTAATTAGTTAGACATAAAGTTAAAATATTTTTCTGCATTTAAATATTTACAAGCATTAGATGGTGGGGAGGGACATATGGGGGTCTGTAAGAGAAAAATGAATTTTTCATTTTTTGCATGCGCTTTGATGTTTTGAATGCCAAGTGATTTTCTGTTAAAAATTATATCAAAGCTTCAAAAACCAGGGATCAAAACTGTAACATTAATTAGAGAGTACATTCACATAATGAACTGGTGACTGAGATAGCAGAAAATTGAGGAAAACAAGTAGAGACTGATTTTGCTCTGATGTGGTCTTAGACAAAGTGTGAGACAAGTACAGTGTCTCATCCTCAAGGTCTACAATGGTCCTGAAGCAAGGAGATGCCGATGCACGGAGGCTGGTTCTCAGCCATCACAGAACAAGGGAAGAGAGAAAAGTAGTTTAACCCCTCCGACCTTACTACCCCAAGCCCCAGCTTGGTTCCACTGTTTTCCTAGAGTGGTGGACAGAAATGCCAAAGGATGATGAACAGATTAATGGTCACCGGGGCCCCTGGGTGGCTCAGTCAGTTAAGTGTACAACTCTTGATCTCGCAGTTATGAGATTGAGCCCCACACTGGGCTCTGCCCTTTGCGTGGAGCCTGCTTAAGATTCTCTCTCTCTCCTCTGTCCCTCTCCCCTTGCTTGCTTGCTTGCTCTCGCTCTTAAATTAAATTAAATTAAATTAAATTAAATTAAATTAAATTAAAATCCTTGTAGTAAACTAGACATTGGACATGTGATGGAACAAAAGAGAAGTACTGCAGTGTTTGCCCTCATGTTTCTCATTTTTCATCAAAATCTCCATGACAGCATTCTTTTGGCCCTTACTGCTAAAAAATAAAAATGGCAAAGCTCAGTTAAACAAAATATCCTTCCCTACTCAGAGATAAAGGCAAATGAAATGGAACTGAAGGCATTAACATGAGGTGTGTCTCATAATCACAAAAAAAGCTTAGAAAGCAAATAGCCTCTCAAATGGTGAATGGATTCCTCACATCCATCTTTCTTTTTTTTTTTTTTTAACCATCGTGGAAACATATGTATATTATAGATTCACTGTTGGAAAGAACTTGCCAAGGGGAGAAAGTTCTCTCTTTATAATAACTGTATGATCTGATAAAATGACAGAATGAGGTTTTGTGATACATGGCTTATGACAGCTGCAGAAGCATTTATAGAAACTGGCCAAACAACATGATGTCGAATCCCCTGATTTCATACGTCCCAGTGTGCCAAGAGATTAAGAAACTGTGATTGTACACCTATCTCCTACCCTTCCTCTCCACACAGGAGGCAGCTGAGAGTTACAAGCCAAAACATTTCAAGCACCCAGAATCTGAAGATTTGATTTAAAGGAAATGGAAGTTTTAAAAACTCTCCAAGGATATGAGAATTTCCTTGACAAAATGCTTGTTCATTCCAATCACTGTACTACACAAATTAACACCACACCTGAAGCAAGCTAACTCTAGAAGTTGCAAATTCCCCGTCTCTGGGGGAAGGACAAGGGAGGCCAGATCACTGCTGTCCAAAATGAGCCAACAAGATGGTCCATTGGGATGTGTGAGAAGAAAATATTAGAAACTGTATTTACATTTGTTTGATCTTATCCTTCAAAACTTTCCATTCACTATACCTGTAATGTACATAATTACTATAGCATATATGTGTAGCATTTGTAAATTAGTCAATACACATGTATTATGGATATATGCCAAGAAATACTGTACTACTAGTGTGCTCGATCAAGAAAGTTGAAAGACTATAGGGCCAAGAGCCACTTGGAGCCCATGCCTGTGAAGAGACTCAAATACTGGGTATGACTCTGAGATAATCTGAGAGTTCGCTTCCTAATTTTAACACTCTTTCACTCTTGCTCAAACAGATCTACAATTTTAATAATCTATTCTTGGAAAATATTTTCCATTAGCCAAGAAAATATAACCCATGGACAAATTATTTCAGTAGGATTCTTTTAAACTTAAGGTTTAAGGTTTGTGTTTGAATTTAAAAGGAGTAAGTTTCCTTTTGCAACATCACACTCAATGGCAAGGTGAATTCCATAAAAATACAAAACAAAGATGCCTAACTCCTTGACATCATACTAGAAACCCTAGCCAAGCACGAAACTAAAGCCAGTTAAAAGTATAAGGAGTAGACAAACATTTACAGCCAATAAACGAAACATGCTCAGGCTTTTAAATCTGGGAAATAAAAAATAAAACCACAATACCATTTTGCACACATCTGATTGGTAAAAATCAAAAGATTCATCAACATAAAGTACTACCAACTATATGAGCTAGTAGTGAGCCTTCCACTGTGATAAACATAAATTCAATATTCCACTTTGACCCTCAACTGGATGTACTACAATACAATTCTGACATTAACCACCTGGAGTTAGTACTGAACTCCACAGATTTAAGGCTCAATCCTCCCCAAGACTGCCATTGCTTCAGATGCCAGCTGTACTTCCGGAGTCCCCAGACCACCCATACTTCTGACCAACAGACAAGACATTCAAGAGTCTCCCCACCCTCTTCAGATTTGATAATTCACTAGAATGACTCACAGAACCCAGAATGACTCACGTACCTGTTACAGGTCAGAAACAGCTGAACAGAAACTCATATAGAGGGAGATGGGGGTGGGGAAAATGCAGTGCTTCTGTGCACTCTCCTCACTGAATCCAGGACTGTCACCCTTTCAATATAATCAGTTTATTAACCAGGACATTCCAATAAGCCTCAGCAACCAGAGTTTTTATTGGGGTTTCATTATATAGGCATGACTCATTAAATCACTGGCCACGTGACTGAGCTCAATGTCTAGTCCCTACGCCCTTCCTGGAGGTCAAGCTGGCCCAAAGCTCCAAGCCTCTAATCATATTGTTGGTCTTTCTGGTGACCAGCCCCCCCCCACCTTCCTGAAGCTATCTAAAGACACCCATAAGTCACTCCATCAGTGTAACAAAACACTTCATTCAGGAAATTCAGAGTTTTTGAAGCTCTATACCAAGAACCAAGAATAAAGTTAAAATATATTATCCTAGCACATGCAGTATTGTCTGAGTTCAGGCTGTAATAACGAAATCCCAAAGTATTGCTTTGTTAAAACAAAACAACATGGGGCGCCTGGGTGGCTCAGTCGGTTAAGTGGCCGACTTCAGCTCAGGTCATGATCTTGTCGTGAGTTCGAGCCCCGCATTGGGCTCTGTGCTGACAGCTCAGAGCCTGGAGCCTGTTTCAGATTCTGCGTCTCCCTCTCTCTGACCCTCCCCCATTCACGCTCTGTCTCTCTCTGTCCCAAAAATAAATAAACGTTAAAAAAAAAAATTAAAAAAAAAAAACAAAAACAACAGACGATTACTTCTCACAGTTCTGGAGGTTGGGAAATTTCAAGATCAAAGTGCCAGCAGATTCAGTTCCTGGTAAGGACCCTCTTCTGGCTTGCAGAAGGCTACCTACTCAGTTTCCTCAATGTAAAAGAGAGGAACAAAGAACTCTAGTCTCTCTTCCTCTTCTTATAAGGGCATAATTCTACTATGAGGGCCCTACCCTCATGACCTCATCTAAACCGAATTACCTCCCAAAGGCCCCACCTCCTAATATCATCACATTGGGGGTTAGGGCTTCAACCTATGAATTTGCAGGGATACAAACATTCAGTACATAATAAGGACCATTTCAAACAGATTTTGGAAGCTGACTTACATTTAACAATTTTTATGGAAAATAATTTACAAAGCAAATCATTGCTGAACATTTGGGGTGTATCCAACTCTTGCAAAAGTTAGGCACTAACTCCTAGATTATCTGATTCATATAAAAACGAGTCTATCTCCTTTAGGTTCCTTTAGCATATGGCCAGAGAGAATCTTCTAGATGAAACTACACAAATGGCATTTTTAGTCTCACTCTGCCTAATCCTTTCTTTTTAAGTTCCCATGTATATTCAATCTCAAAGACTGGTTTAAAGAGTACTCTTCAAACAATAATAAATGAAATAAAACAAAGAGGAAGGACACTGAAGGTTGCAGGTGAATTTAAAAAAACAAAATTTCAGGGGCACCTGCATGGCTCAGTTGGTTGAGTGTCCGACTTCGGCTCAGGTCACGATCTCATGGTTCATGAGTTCGAGCCCCATTTCAGGCTCTGTGCTGACAGCTCCGAGCCTGGAGCCTGCTTCGGATTCTGTGTCTCCTTCTCTTTCTGCGCCTCCCCCGCTCATGTTCTGTTTCTCTTTCTCAAAAATAAACATTTAAAAAAAATAAAAAACAAAACTTCAGTTTTAGTGCTATTAAAAGAAAACCCCACGTAGCAATGATGCTACAATGATATCCAGCTGACTCTGTCCTCTAACCAGCTCTACCCAAAAGTCATCCAGTTCACCACATCCAAGTCCATTCTCTCACAGCTCTGTAATGCTAGTAATGTGGGAAAATTCTCTCCCACCGTTTCCTAGATTCAAGTCAGGCATTTCCTCTGGAAGGACCATACCCCATAAAGAAGGGTCTCAGTAAAAGAAATAGTGTCTGAAAACCAGTGGAATGTGTGGCTCCCTGGCTGTCAGCTCAGACACTCTAATGAAGCCAACACATATACACACAGTCAGCCACGACCAAGTCCCAGAGTCTGAGACAGTCCAAGAGCTGTCTGCAGACCTTGTAAGGACCACTTCAAATAAATGTCCCCAAGTCTCCCAATCTCTGGAATGTGTTGTAGTAAGATTTTATCAAAAGTCAGACGCTCACCATGGTCATGTGATCACAGATGGTGCCCCCCCAAATAACAGACTTCAGAAGGTCAAACTTTAAATAAAGAACTCAGAAAGTCAAATTTTACCTATGCACTAGTATTTGTTCTTAGCTCCAAATTAAACAGTTCCTTTAATTCTCAAGAGATTTTTACTTTATCTTTTCAAATGCACAGAAATTCCCCATGTTCACCTAGACATGTGACCAGTGAGTAAGACCAATAAGCTTTTACTCCAAATAGACTCAATTCTCATTATTCCTGGTAAGTATGTTCTATGAAGTAGTTGTGAATGCTGATGCTTTGCTCCTAGGAGACATACAAGACTAGGTTCTTACAAGCCTCTAGTCACAACATTTCACCAACAGATCAATACGTTACCTCATTTTATGTATGTTTCTGTTCTAGGACACCTTATTTATTATACATTGTTGATTCACTAACATTGAACTCATGGCCAACAACTTATAAATTTATAAAGTACTTATAAACTCATGCCTGAACAAAGTTTATCTAACACAAGTATTTTCTCCCTGAAAGTACATCAAAGCCTTCTTCCACTTAAGAAAACAGACACTTGGGGGCGCCTGGGTGGCTCAGTCAGTTGGGCGTCTGACTTGGGCTTAGGTCATGATCTCACGGCTTGTGGGTTCGAGCCCTGCGTCGGGCTCTGTGCTGAAAGCTCAGAGCCTGGAGCCTGCTTCAGATTCTGTCTTCCTGTCTCTGTGCCCCTCCCCTGCTCACACTCTGTCTCTCTCTCCTTCAAAAAAATAAATAAACGTTAAAAAAAAAAAAAAAAGAACAACAGACACTTGAGGGTCATCAAAATGCTACCTAAAGGTAGCAAAATCACCAACAAAAAGCATAAAACGTGGCATTAAACAGACCATGAAAAGGACTCATGGGGCACTTGGGTGGGCAGCTGACCATTCAACTCGATTTCGGCTCAGGTCATGATGTCAGTGTCATGAGACTGAGACCTACATTGGGCTCTGTGGAGCCTGCTTAGGATTCTCTCTGTCTCTCTCTCCCCCTCTGCCCACCCCCCCCCCCCGCTCCTGTGCTGTCTCTCCCCATCAAAAAATAGATAAAAATTAAAAAATTAAAAAAGGACTCTTGTTTACAGTATGAGAGCTAAAGAAAGAAGGCAGAGCACCACTTGAACCTCAGCTGAGAAGGAGCCTGCCAGGGGACCCCTACTTTTTCACTGCTCTGCCCATGGCCCCAAATAACCACAAAAGTGTCATGAATATTGATTTGGGGATTACAAATAACGTTTAGCAAGTAGGTGAATTTATAAATACCAAATCCGAATCACGAAGATGGATTTACAGAGTCTCTCTGTTTACCTCAAACAGCAACACAGTTGTTCTGTCATCCCAATGTCCACAAAGAGAAAAATACAGACTGTATTATCCTTATTATTATTTTATTTTTTTTCAATGTTTTTTATTTATTTTTGGGACAGAGAGAGACAGAGCATGAACGGGGGAGGGGCAGAGAGAGAGGGAGACACAGAATCGGAAACAGGCTCCAGGCTCCGAGCCATCTGCCCAGAGCCTGACGCGGGGCTCGAACTCACGGACCGCGAGATCGTGACCTGGCTGAAGTCGGATGCTTAACCGACTGCGCCACCCAGGCGCCCCAATCCTTATTATTATTTTAAATTACAGCTGTATCTGGATACAGTTTTAATTTTTAAGTGAGAAATCCCACAGGATAATAGCTACAAAACACACTGTAAAGCATTTTCCTCCACCCACTGTGGACAAAACATCTATGCACACACAATTCCAAGGTAACTCATTCCCTAACTTGACCACACACACACACACACACACACACACACACACACACACACACACACACACCTTTCAAATTTAGAGCCTTGACAGACATTTCCTGGATCAGCCTTCTGTGAACAACAACAAAATTGGCTTCCTGACGCATAAAACACATTTCCTAAACAGCAATCTTGAAAAGTACTGTTACTTTGTATAGCAACACAGCAGGTGGCAGGGTGTGATGAAACAGGAAATGAGAACAAATGTCTCCCACACAAATTTACAGACCACCACAGGGAATATATCAACACACAATCCCACATCTTTATCATCCAACCAGCCATCATCTGTAGGATTTCTCTTTTAACTCATCCCCACCCACTATTCAGTGACCCTTTCCACCTGTTGCACTATTCTTTACATATTAACAGAAGAAATTTGCCAAAGGTGACATTCTGATAAGAAAGACCCCACTGAATTCAAGTAAAAAAAAAAAATTCCTAAATTCCTTTAAAAAATCCTAAAACCACATCTTCTCCTTGAGACCTAAATTTAAAAATATATCATTAAGATCTCAAGGAATTGTTAAATCTTTTTCCCCTAATCACCTCCAAAGAGTAAGGTTTCCCTAATTACCAAGTAAATGCAGCATTTATTCTACTTACAGTTATAAAAATGTAATAGGAGCTTTTACCTCACTGCCCCAGAGATCAAAGTGACCAAATACATACAAATGGTGGTTATACCCATGAGATCATGACCCAGACAACAAAGAAAGAACACACAGATGTTACCATCACCCACAAAACTGGAAGCATCCCAGGAACATCTGGGCATCCACAAAGCACCTTGGTCATCTAAACTCTATGACAGCCCAGAGAGATGCCTCCAGAGCCAGGAGGTGGAACCCAACAGAAAGGGCTCAGGTCTGAAGTCCCTCAGTAGCAGTGTTGCCTGTCCCCTTAATTAAAATCACAGATGTTCTAAAGAGGAAGGGACAGAAAAATTCCCAAGTCTATCTGCCTCCCTTACAGGTGAAGACACAGCCCAGAGAGTAAATGATGTAGTGATAAAACTACTGAATCACAGACTGAACTATTTGACCTTGTATTTGCCTCAAAGGGGTTATGGAAGGATAATTTATTAGGCAATAAAATTACCCAAGTTTTAGAAAATACAAATCTGGTCATTTGGTTCCCCTGTTCAGATCTTTCTATAATTTCCCAAAGCACACTGGACTTAAAAAAGCTCCTTAATACATGGCATAAGAGATTTTCATGGCCAAGTGTACACATCTCTTAACCAACCCTACACTCACTCTATAATCCAGTGCATTCATTCATTCATTCATTCATCAGTTCATTCCCTCAATGATTTGTAGAGTGACTATTTCTGAAGAGTCTACTGTGTGCTGGCCACCGTGTCCTCCCAAATCACTTAAGATTATAGACAGTCCCTGACCCAGACCGAGGGCAGTTCAACTTTGATTTTTCAACTTTAGGACGGTGTGAGAGCAAGACACATTCAGTAGAAACCACACTTCAAATTTTGATTTTAATCTTTTCCCAGGCAACTAGTGTGCGGTACGATACTCTCTCCTGCTGGGCAGAGGCAGCCAGCTGCACCTTCTAGAAGCCACGTGATCTTGAGGTTCAACAACCGAAACGCTTACATTCTGTTTTTCACTTGTTTTCAGTTACATGTGATATTCAAGATTCTGTTACAAAACAGGCTTTGTGCTAGATGCTGCTGCCCAACCGTAGGTGAATGTGTGTGTTGCAAGCATGTTTAAGGAAGGGTAGGCTAGGCTATGATGTTCAGTAGGTTGGTGTATTAAATGAATTTTTGCCTTAGGATGTTTTCAACTTACAATGGGTTTATTGGGACATAACCCCAGTGTAGGTCAAGGAAGATCTGTACTCAAACAGGCCATTCTCTTTTTAGACTAAGAGCCTTTGCCCATGTTATTCTGTCTCTCTGGGATGCCCCATCCTAGTTCCACTTCTACTTCTAAACATACACAGTAGGACATCAAACCCCATTTAATAATTAGGTTTTATATATCTTGATGAATACCTCCCATCTGTCTCACTTTGAACATGCATTAGCACAACAGTGATAAAGAAAGTCTACAGTTATTGTTCCTAGACACATACAATGCTGTTTTGAAATTCTAGCAATTGGGGCACCTGGATGGCTTAGTTGGTTGAGTGTCCAACTCTTAGTTTCAGTTCAGGTCATGATCTCATGGTTCATGGGTTCGAGCCCCACATTGGGCTTGGCACTGGCAATGTGGAGCCTGCTTGGGATTCTCTCTCATTCCCTCTCTTTCTGTCCCTCCCCCCACCCCCACCGCTCTCTCTTCCTTTCTCTCCCAAAATGAATTAAAAAAAAAAAAAAAAAAAGCTGTCAAGAAAGACACACTAAAATATGCCTATTTGCCTGCCTACAAAGAGACCTAAAGTCCTGACAACACAGGTATAACAGTTTGTAATGTGAAAGCACACAATTAAATTTTAAAGTATATAAACCAGGCAGAGTTCAACCATGAATTTTAAAAACAAGCAAACAAAAAAGCTTACTCTCCAGACATTCCCTATGAAATCTTTCTAAAACAGGAATACTGCTGAAATTTTCCTTATGGTTCACCCAGTAATTGATAAGCTTTCTAGTAATCTATCAAAAATTTTTTTAATGTTTATTTTTTGAGAGAGAGAGAGAGAATGAGCAGGGGAGGGACAGAGAAAGAGGGAGACACAGAATCTGAAGCAGGCTCCATCCAGGCTCTGAGCTGTCAGCACAGAGCCTGACGCGGGGCTCAAACTCATGACCTATGAGATGAACCTGAGCCGAAGTTGGAAGCTTAACCCACTGAGCCACTCTGGGGCCCCAGATTTATCACAATTTCTAACTACAACCACCACCTGGATATCATTTCAAATACCCCAGGACCACAAGATTAACGACCAGATTCATGGCAAGTTACTCCCCGAAAGAACCTGGCTTTTAGGATTTAAGGAAACTAAGATCTAAAAATGTTACACCCTCCTGAAATGACACAGTAGAAATCTGAATCCTTGCCCAACACCACACATAGTACTTCTCTCCAAATGTGCCCAAACTGAAGCCTACTCAGGTTTATCTTACTACCAAAACTCATATTTAGAGTTTATGCTATAAATTTTGACAAACTCTTGAAATACAATTTTAAAAACCTTTATACCCCAGGCATAAGGTATTCAAACAGGTATCATCAAAGTAGGAAAAGCACAATGTTGAGATCATTTTCTCTAAAACACTTTTGGTCACCATAATGGCTTTGAGACTGTATTTTCCAATTTCTGCCTTCAAATGACTTTTTCATTTTAGGTAGACTACATTCCCAAAGCACCAGCTTAGCAAAACCAACAAAAAGTAACAAGTGTCTGATGAGCATTCTTCTTCTCCAGTGTCTCCAGCACCTCAAAATGGGAAGAAAGGGGAACTTCCTTAACCTAGTATCTACAAAAAGCCTTCAGCTAGTACCAAACTCAACAGCAAAACATTAAAAGCATTCTCTTATTAGACAAAAAATGTCCTCTGGGCGCCTGTGGCTCAGTCAGTTAATAAGCATCTGACTTCGGCTCAGGTCATGATCTCAAGGTTCATAAGCTTGAGCCCTGCATCAGGTAAGCCCCACTTCTCTCTTTCCCTCTCCCTCTCCTTCTCCCTGCTCCTTGTGGGTTTTATTCTCTCTTCTTCTCTGTCTCCACCCTTGTTCACTTGTGCCCCCTCTCTCTCAATTTAAATTAATTAATTAATTAATTTTAAAATGCCTGCTTCACCAACTCCTTCAAAACTCTATTCGTGGGTGTCTGAGTGGCTCAGTCTGATTGGGCTGAGCTCAGAGCTCTGACTCTTAATTTTGGCTCAGGTCATGATCTCATGGGTTCATGAGTTTGAGCCCCACGTCTGGCTCCACACTGACAGTGCAGAACCTGCTTGGGATTCTGTCTCTCTCCCTTTCTCTCTCTCTCTCTGCTCCTTCCCCTGCTAATTCCCGCCCCCCCCCCCCGCCCTCAAAATAAATAAATAAATAAATAAATAAATAAATAAATAAATAAAATTAACAACAACAACAACTCTGTTCACAACTCACTGCCTTCACTTCCAAGCCTCAGAATTCCTCCAGTAGAACTTCTGTTGTGGCATATAATCATCTTTCTTGTACATGGTCAAGTGAGGAAAAATGGAAAGATCCCAGCAAAGACTCCACTCCACAGCAACAAAATGCCCCCACCCAGGGTGGGAAGATGAGCCTGTCCCTTCAACCCCAGAGTCTTGATTTTCTCAACTAGAAAATGGGGATAAATCATTCTAGTCACAGTGCATTTATTGAGATATGCTATTGTGAAGAAAGATGTCATAGTAAAAGGTATGAAAAGATTTTGGAAAACAGATAAGAAACCAATTAATTCTGTTCTACTCAAATCACAAGACTGTAGTAAGGATCAAATAAGGTACGTAAAATTTTTTATAAGTGACAAATCTATCCATAAATATGGGTTATGTTATTATAATATATAAGCTGGCATTTGTGTTTTGACGTATCTCTTTATTCCCTAGAGTACGTAGGACATGTCAACTGAATTAATAACTCAGTATTTACTGTGCAAATAAAAAATGTACAAAGCCCAAGAGATTTAGATTAATGTGCCAAGTACAATATACCTGGTGAAAGCTCTCTGAGAATAGGTCTTTTTTAAATCAATACGTAATTCATATAATAAAATTCACCCACAATATATAATTCAGTGTTTTTAGTATATTCACAAGGCTGTGCAACCATCACACTACCCAACTCCAGAACATTTTTATCACCCCAAAAAGAAACACCATACCCACTAGCAGTCACTCCCCATTCCTCTTCCTCATAGCTACTAGCAACACTAATCTACTTCCTGTCTCTATGGAATTGTCTATTCTGAATTTTTCATAGACCTGGAATCCTACAATATGTGGCCTTTTGTGTCTGGCTTTTTTAAGCATAACGTGTAGAAGGTTCATCCATGTTGGAGAGAGAGAGGGAGAGGGGGAGGGGGAGAGAGAGAGAGAGAGAGAGAGAGAGAGAGGGAATGTGTGTGTGTACTTCATTCCTTTTTATGGTTGAATAGTATTCCATTTTATGGCTATACCACATTTGTGTATCTACTCATCAGTTAATGGGCGTTTGGGTTGTTTCTATGTTTTGGATATTATGAATAATGAGGCTATGAACACTGTGTACAAGTTTTTGTGTGAACTCATGGTTTTCATTCTTTTGGGTATTGTATAAATCAGGGTTCTCCAGAAAAACACAACCAGTAGGACAGTCATATATTGCAAGAGACATTTATGTTAATTAATTGGCTCACATGATTACGGTAGCAGGCGAGCCCCAAATCTGCATGGTGGGCTGGCAAGCTGGAGACCCACTGAAGAGCTGATACTGCAGTTCAAGGCCAAAAAGCGTCAGGCTGGAGAACCAGGGAAGAACTAGTGTTGAAGCTGAAGCTTGAAGACTGTCTGCTGGTGTAATTCCTTCTTGCTTAAGAGATGTCAGTCTTTTTTCTGTTATGGCCTTCAATAATGAGGTCCACCCACAACATGAAGGGCAATCAGCCTTACTCAAAGCCCACAGATACAAATGCTAAACTCATCCAAAAAAAACACCCGAGAAAGGTCCAGAATAGCGTCTAGCCAAATATCTGGGCACCTTACCATGTCCCAGCTAGACTGAGTAGGATTGCTGGGCCCTATGAGAATTCTGTGTTTACCCTGATGGCCAAACTGCTTTCCCAAGCAGCTGTATCATTTCGCATTCCCAACAGCAACGCATGAGGATTCTCCCTTCTCTACATCCTCACCAACACTTGTTAATTTTTTAACTGTAGCTACCCTAGCAAGTGTGAAGTAGTACCTTGTTGTGGTTTTAATTTTCATTTCCCTAATGATTAATGATGCCATCTTTTCATGTACTTATTGTCTCTTCACAGATCTCCTTTGGATAAATGTCTACTCAAATCCTTTGCCCATTCTATAGATATTTATCTTTTCATTGTTGAGTTGTAAGAGCTCATAAATTCTGAATACTAGATCCTTATTAGACAGATGATTTATGAATATTTTCTTCCAGTGAGGTATCTTTTCACTTTCTTGATCATACCCTTTGTAGCACCAGTTTTTAATTTTGATGAAGTCCAATTGATCTGTTTTTTCCGTCAGTTGCTTATGCATTAGGTGTCATACCTAACAAACCAATGCCTAACCCAAAGTCACAACAATTTACCCTATGTTTGCCTCTAGAGTTTTACAGCACTCGGATCAGTGTAATGAGAAGAATGCTCAGGGTACACAGAAAGGGAAGGCATATAATTCAACAGGTGTTGGAAAAGGCTTTCTAAAAGTTAAGACTTCACCTCCCAGGCTGTGTTCCTCAATGGCGTATTTTCAGGATTTCCTGCAGTCCCAGGCATATAATAGTCTTCTAATAAATGTCTACTCTATCAATGAATGTATGTTTTAAAACTATTTGAGGACGTCTAAAAAACCGTGGATGCAAATGCTCGCTTCTTTCCAGCCCTGCCACTTCTACTCTCACTCTGAGGATAAAAACAATACAACCTAAAAAGTGCATTTCATCTGTTACTCTTTCCATCATCTGAGGCACAAATATTCAAATGCATCAATGTTTTTAAGCTATTTAACGATTATCTATCCCTACTCTCCAGTCACCATGATTGACATTTTTACTGATTATAATAAATTTCCTGTAAGAACTCTCTTCGTCATCTATCAAGACACCTGCTACTTAACGAGAACCTCACTGACTCTGTTCTAAGGCTGAGAATGTTTCTACATCAAAAAAAGCCTCACCTTTGGAAGCCACCTAGATCAATCCTCCACAGACACTATTTCCTAGTGATTCTATATTTTACAGAAATAACAGTCCAGTAAGAGCCACCCAACAGAATTAGAAGCTAAGTGGCAAACAAACTGCTCATCTAAAAGGGGAATAAATTAACTTCATTATTAGTTCAAGTTGGTTTACATTCTCTTTGAAAGGTTTTGCTTAACTCTAGAGCATTACATAAAGTATGAGAAGAATCCGATCTGAAATCAAACACAAACAGTAGATATAGACTAGAAAACGGCTCATAATGCATACTTATGTTTAAAATATGAGATAATGTCTCCTTTTTATTTACTGACAAATTAGCAAACGCACCTACAAACCTATTCAAAATAAGGCTTTCTGACATACTCTGTAAAAGCATAAGAAACCATCACATCGGAAAAATCCACAAAGCCACAGTAACTACCAGGCTACATTAAATATTAAGTAGCGTTATGTGGCAACAAATTCTGATTTTCTTCGTGGTGATTTAAAAGAAAAAAGGTGATGAAGATCACCATGACAGAGAAAAGGGAGAGTATGGGAATTAGAAAAACTCACTGTGAATGCTGGATTTGTGTCGCAAGCATTTTCAAATCATTACCCTAGAAATATTTTGTAAATTCACAACTCAGTCTTCAAAAGCTTCCCTACAATTTATTATATTTATACTGACAGAACACCTAAAATCACTTCTTCAAGTAAAAGCATTTACTAAGGGCCTGCACATAACAATCACCCCACCCTCATGAAAGTAAACTAGTAAGAACCCACAAATTCTTGACTTTTATTGAAACATAAGCTTCTAGGACTGACTGAAATTTGTAACAATATGACATACATAATACGTATTATCTAAAGCAACTTACAAAATACTATACGGTTTAAATAATTACAGAACTGAAATATTAAAAGTATAACCTTAGATGTAAACTCATGTCCTGCTTTCTTTTCTTAGTCAAGAAATAAGAGTCACGTGAAGAAACACATTTTTGGATTCATTCTTCATTGTCAGACCATAGTATTTTGGTACATTTCTCATCAGAGATGACTATCTCAAATACTTAAATATTTTTTAAAACATCCTAGTAAGAAACTTACCAAGCTTAGTCACTAAGACTACTTATTCACTGATTCAATGGCAGGGCACCCAGAGAACGGAGCATAAACCAATGAACACACTCAGATTCCCTCAATTCTGAGAGAACGTCTGCAGTCTCTGCACCCCAAACACCCCACCTCCTTCAACGGAGTATCACTGCCACACCTGGTCGTGGATCTCATGGTACAGCTCTCAGGAATAAGAAGGCCGGGAAAAGGTTGAGGGGCCACTTACTTGAAGGTGAGGGGAAAGGTGAAATCAACAACAAACTGCTTCAATTTAGATGCAAATCTGATAAAGAATTATGTCAGGTGAGAAAACCTCAGTTCCGGAGCGCGTGAGGGGCTCAGTAGGTTGAGTGTCCAACTTTGGCTTAGGTCGTGATGTCACGGTTCCTGGGTTTAAGCCCCATATAGGGCTTGCTGCTGTCAGTACAGAGCCCACTTCGGATCCTCTCTCCCTGTCCCTCCCCCTCTCATTTTCTCTCTCTCTGTTTCTGTCTCTCAAAAATAAACATTAAAAAACACAAACAAAAAAAACAAGAAAAAGAAGGGGCACCTGGGTGGCTCAGTCGGTTAAGTGTCGGAATTGGGTTCAGGTCATGATCTTACCTCTTACCCCCTGTCGTAGGGCCCCGCATCAGACTCTCTGCTGTCAGCACAAAGCCTGCTTCTGATCCTCTGTCTCCCTTTCTCTCTGTCCCTCCCCCACTTTTGGGCACACGTGCTCTCTCTCTCTCTCTCTCTCTCTCTCTCTCAAATATAAACAAACGTTAAAAAGAAGAAGAAAACCTTAGTTCTGCTCAGGATAACAATGACAGTGAACATGGAGTATGCACAAGGTGACAGGCTCAGTCTGTTGCAAGCACCTCTTCACTTAATCCTTCAGATAGCCCTTCAAAACCAGTAGTATCACAGGCCTGAGACGGCAGCAGGAGTAGAACTCAGGCAGTGGCTGTATAGCCCTCAGAATCTTCTCCCCTGACATCTTGAGCCTATTCTAAGTTTTCTCAATTCTCCCCAAACACTAACTATATTGAAGGTAACTGCCAAGAAAAACACTAACAAGTATGTTTTGAACCCTTAGAAAACTGGGCAAAATCTTAAACACCCTGTTGTGACTACATATAAACTATTGAACATGCACTGATTTATTGCCAAATAAGCTATTTTTATATTTTGTGAAAAAGAGATAAAGTTAGGAGATGGTTCATAAAAACTTACCAATGGAAAATATCTAACAAACAAAATACACCCATGGACTATGAATTATAAAGAATCTTTGAAAGTATTTAAAATAGGAAATCTCCTAATTTCACCTGCAGTACTGAAATTTCCCAATAATGAACTAAAACCAGGTCAAAATGCACATTAATTTAGATGGAAAAGAATGAGGTGGGAAAGCCAATACTGACTTATACTGTCTTTAGGACTCCATGATGTGTAAGAATTCAAACACTCAGGTGACTAAAAAAGGTAGAGAAAAAAATGAAATGACATCATATGTACGTATCTGTTCTTATTCCATGTAATACCATATACTACCTACTATAGTGGTATAGTGGTAAATGTTGGAGTTCAAGTGTCTTGGGAAAATTATTTTTCATGCCATTACTTCCTTAACTATAAAAACAGAAATTCTGATGCCTTTTCCTCAAGTCTGAAACTTCCAAAGCTCTATAAACCAGTTTTTGTTCTAAGTTAACAGCAAACTCCTTTGGTAGAAAACTCATTTGTGGCAAAATGTGACCTGAATGACATAGAGCCGGGCTGTTTGTAGTCATTATCTCCACTTATGTGTGAATTTTTATGTATTTCACTACAGAAATAGTCACATGTTCAATTAAGGGGGACTTGGCCAAAAACTGCTGAGGGAGGGGGAATATGTAGTATAAAGTACATGCTAAAATATTCTAAACATCCAGAAAGTCATAATTCTAAAACACGTTTTGTTCCAAGAGTATTAGATGTGTGACTGTAGACCTGTGATAATTTAGTAGCTGCTTCTTAGAGAAGTTCTGACCACACATAAAATAATAGCACAGTGCCTGTGCTCAGCAGGTCTTTTCTAGGAGTCAGTGGATGCTGCTAGCTGGCCTGGACGAATCTGAAGAGCACCAATACCCCTAAAACCTTTCTGGTTTGGATGCTGCTTCATTCTCAGCTGAATGGATGTCCTTACCTACCAATGCTGATGTACTATAAATGAGTCCTGGCTTCTACTTCTTACTGAGGACTGTGATATCCCAGGTGCTACTTCAATTTTCATGAAAATAATTATCTTATACTTTACGTTCATTTAAGCATCTGAGATGAGGACAACTGTATCCAGTGTCATGGTTCATAAAAAGAAACCCACAACGCAAAAACCATTCATATATATCTTAAGCAAAAAGATTTTAACAAAAGACTTCTTTTTTTAATTTAAAAAAAAATTTTTTTTTTAACATTTATTTATTTTTGAGACAGAAAGAGACAGAGCATGAACGGGGGAGGGTCAGAGAGAGGGAGACACAGAATCTGAAACAGGATCCAGGCTCTGAGCTGTCAGCACAGAGCCCGACGCAGGGCTCGAACTCACGGACCGCGAGATCATGACCTGAGCCGAAGTCGGCCGCTCAACCGACTGAGCCACCCAGGCACCCCAAGACTTTTTTTTAAACCCCACCCTCAAGTAAGAAACTGAGCATTACCAGGTACTTTCTATCTAGCCCTTACGACCGTCAGGAGGTTACCAGGAAACAGACCCTAAGCATATCTCCCATTATGCTATAGGAAGCTCAGGTTAATGGATTCCAATCCACTCTTCCTGGGAGATTCATCAGAAGCGACAGCTATAGAGTTAAGTCTCTTTTTCCCATTCATTCAATAACAGCAGCACCCATGTGAAGACCCCAATGACAGATCTTTCCAAAGTCCTCTTTGCTATCATACACTCCCAACACTATTATGCTTAATACTGACAAACTACAGAACACATAGTCCAGAACTACAGCAAAAAAGAATTGCACACAATACATTGTGTAGCAGTACAGTCAACTTTAGGGGGAGTCACACTATTTAAAAAAAATCAAAAGTACTTTTATAACCTTAAAAATTGACTTATTAAATAAAAAAAGAATTCCAAACAAAATTGAAAACCTAATAGATCAAAAATTACTCTTTATTCTGAACAAAATCCCAAAGCCCGTCAGTAAGTCATCAATAGTTAGTAAGGCTCTAGGTAAGAATATGAACTGCTTTAAAGATTTTCTATAAATATGGTTCCATTTCAATGAACACTAATATCAAAACAAGAAATTAAGTTTGGATGCACTCTTACAATGTACTTAACCATAACCCATGACTTCAGAAAAATTATGTACCGATGCTCAAAAACACAGTAAACAACTTAGGGTCCCAAGCTCTGTAGCAAATGCTCTTCAGGGTACCTCATTAATCTTCAAACAACACTCTGAGGTCATAATGTCACTTCGCTTCTCGGATGTTCAATTATAATAGTCCTTTTAGAAAAAGAATAAAATTTAAAGATGATGGATTTTGATACCATTTTTCCTCGCAAACAATGCCAACAGAGTGCTCAACAGGACGCTTGTGCATAAGGCTACAGTGTAAAAGATATAAAGGGAAATTAAAAACTTTAAAATGCAATATGAATATGTCTATAGTATTAATCACAATGTTAAGTTATCATGTACTGAATGCCACTATACACCAGTCACTACACTGGAACTTTTATGAGCATTCTCTCATTTAATTATCAAAGTAGTCTGATGAAGTAATCTTATTTTATAAATGGAGAAAGTGAAAATCAAATTTAAGAAACTTGACCAAAGTCTCCCATTGTAAATGGCAGAGCTGGGGTCTAAGCCCAAGTTTGCCCAGCTACAATTCTTTGTTCTTTCCATACCAAACTACTTTTCATTCCTGTCAGAGTTCTGGGCTTCCAGAGAAGTAGTCACAATGAACAAAATTTAATTTTTAAATTATTTTAATGTTTCAAAACTTACAATTAAAAATGCACTCTGTAATAGTTAATTTTATGTGTCATCTTGACCCAAGTGTTTGACCATTCTAAATGTTGCTGCGAAGGTATTTCTTAGATGTGATTAACATTTAAATCAGTTGACTCAGAGCCAAGAGGATGAGCCTCCATAACATGGGTGGCCTCATCCAATCAGTTGAAGGCATTAAAAGCAAAGACTAAAGTTTCCTAAGATGAAGGAATTTTGCCTCCAACTCCAACATAGAAATGTTGGCTGAGTTTCCAGCGTTTGGACTCAAGACTGCAATATAGCTCTTACCTGAATTTTGGCCTGTTGACCTGCCCTATAGATTTTAGGCTTCCCAGTCCCTACAATTATGTGAGCCAATTCCTTAAAATAAATTCATATGTAACATACACAAATATATGTGTATTTATGTATGTATTGACTTATGCACACATATATATTAAACATGTGTATATATTTACATATAAATATATATGTACACATATGTATCTATTGGTTTTGTTTCTCTGAAGACTATACATACACTTAGATGTATTGCATATAAAATTTTAACCATCAAATGCACTAAACGATACAGACAATTCATTTTTATGCAGACACTGAAAAACTCTTCATCTCTGTGATATATCTCAACGTATACATATGTCTTTAATTAGACTGTTTATAGTTCCGCTTTGTCTTCATGCGAGTTTAGTTTTGGGTTTGTCCATTTGTATAAAATTGTATAAGCACACACACTATCAAACTGTCCTTGTGTGTCACACTCAAATGCCAGGGAAAGCCTAAGCACAGCTGCCCACCGGCTGCCTGCACCTGCCACAGTATAAGAGTCAACTTTCAATAATAAAGATGTTACCCATTTTGCTTCATAAAACCTTAATGCGGATTTAAAGTTTTAGGACTTACAGTCTTTTATACTTACAACCTGACCATAAAAATTTAAGTACTCTGTCATTCAAAGTCAATTATATCACAGAATGAGCTATATGACAGGCAAACATTATGATGGAGATGGAGATGGAGATGGAGATGGAGATGGAGATGGAGATGGAGATGGAGATGGAGATGGAGATGGAGATGGAGATGGAGATGGAGATGGAGATGGAGATGGAGATGGAGATGGAGGAGGAGGAGGAGGAGGAGGAGGAGGAGGAGGAGGAGAGGGAGAAGGAAGAAGAAGAGAATAAGGAGGAGGAAGAGAAAGGAGGAGGAAGAGAAAGGAGGAGGAAGAGAAAGGAGGAGGAAGAGAAAGGAGGAGGAAGAGAAGGAAGAAGGTGAAGGAAGAAGGGAGGAGGAGAAGAAATAATACAGCATTAAGACTGATGGATGAGCATAATACTATGAAAATAAAATTAATAGCATTATCTCAGAACACCACCCAGGGAAGATTCTTAGCAAGAGCCCCCTTTGATTATGAGTTCATTCCATGTCTGAAATTGACCAAACTCTTTACAACAATTCAGTTTGATGAGACAGATGTGCCTGTCTTGCTTGCTTTTGTAACATGTTTCTGCTACAAAAAATATAAGGCAGATTTATAAGTCATTACATCATACTACTTAACGCAATGATAGGAAAGACCTCAGGAGTAGCACAGCTCCTACAAAAGCAATTGCTAAAGTACGTTCAAGTGGTCAATACTAAGTATTAGATGCCAGCATCTTCCAAATAGTAATGGGCAATGCCATAAAATTTCACTAAACCATCTTTGAAACGTTCATTTTCCAAGGTTTCTATACCCATATACAACAATTTCAACTTTCTTTTTCATACCTAAGCTTGCTATTTGCTCTGGAACAATGTACTGATTTAAAAATCTCTCTTTAATTGGGAATTTTATCTCTTGGAATTTTAAAGAATTACTCTTTGGTTGATAAATTCCATTAATTAACTATCTCTGAAATAAAACATATATGCATTAACTTGCCTGTCCTGCTGAGCAAGCTCTAATCTTACTATAGTAAGGACCGCAGGGAGGTTAGTTTGTACTCAACATGTAAAACAAAATAAATTTGACTATTCCTGAAACTGAGTGAAAAGCTAACAGTCTTTTGATTTAAGTAACCATGAACATCTTAAAATATTATAAGGCATATTCAAAAACAGTTTTCTGCCAAACAATGAAACTAGATGTGGAGGCATTCCCTAACTCCCTGCCTGCTCCTTACTGCTCACCCTCCAGCCATGAACTTAATTAACTGGTAAGTAATGTGGACAACAATAGGTATGATCAGTAATTCAACTTTATAACAAAATTTCCTACCATTTCTCCTTCCAGTTTTCTAGATCAGTGTAATCAGACTGCTCTGAAACTGCCAGATGTACTATTTTAAAAAGCAATTAAAGATCTATATTGTAATCATTAGTGTTTTTTAACAATAACATTGACACAGGAAAAAACAAGCTATTAGAATTATCCACATGACTTTGAATTCTTATTTGAATTCTTATGTATCTTACATGCATAAAAATAAGCTATATGATGAAACTGACTGAAGACTGAAACATTAACTCTCAACCTGAAATCTAGTATGTCAATTAAAATAAATGTATACAACAGAACACTATTCTTATCCATTTTACGTATCAGGAAGTCTATTTCTTTGGATGAAGGGTCCCATCACTAAGAAAGTTTGAGAACTGCTGTATGCAAATGTACAGCATCAACTGGGTATATTCAAAAAGATGTGGTTTTCCTTTCCCACAACTTCCCAATTATGCACAGTGACACAACTGCCCAAATCCTTACTTTCCTTAATAAAGTAAATAATTAAATATTTACTTTCCCAGGTGTGGGAAGCATTCAACATAACATCTGTGGAGCCCCTGGCTCCAAGGCTGGAGTAGAGCAGGCCCTCTATATTAAATGAAAATGAGACAGGTTTATCATTTAGATAACGTTTTTTCATTGTACAAGTTCACAGAACAAAACTTACGTCTGATTAGAATTTCATTCGACGTCTTTCATAATCCATGAATAAAAGACCTTATAAGAATATCTCAAAGATACAAAACTTGAAAAGATATAGATGTCTTTAAAAAGAAAGAAAGAAAAAACTGATATAGCCACCGTTTTTCAATAAGCACTCTCATAGACAACCATATCAAAATGTCAGGAAGCCATGCTCTAATAAGGACACTATAGGAACATCTTGTAAATGCCAAAGAGAACTGACAAATTATTTCCCAAGTTTCCTTCTGGGCCCACAGCCCAGCAGAGATGAACCCAGACCGAAAAACAAAAACAAAAAAACTAAACTAAAACAGAAGTTATTGAAAGAACTTCTGTTCCTTTTTGAAAAAATCAGAGTAGAGAGTTTCAGATTAAGGTGGAATTTTTAGGCAATAATACCTGAAGAATCAAATGGAGAAAACTTCACTTTTGAAAGGAGGAAGAAAAAAACCCAAAAACTCTGGCAAACCAAAATGTGAGAAATCTTAAAGAGAACTGATTTGTCAGAATTTTGTGATTTGTTGTTTTAAATGTATCTCCTCTTGCCTTTCTGATTGGCATCACCCTAGGCTCAGCTCTCATTATTGCTGCAATAATTTAAAGAGTACCCCAGGACCCAAACTTTCCCTCATTCCAAACCATCCAGCCACAAGACTCATTTTCCTGTAACTCTGCTATGTAACCACATCACTCCTCTGACAAAATCCTAAAATGGCTCCCTTCCAGAAGACATCTCAATTCTTCTGCTTCATATGCAAAGCCTTCCAAGTGAAGGGATCATAACTTCTTTTACACAAGCTTACTTCTCAACACAAATCCTTTCCAATCAAATTGTCTCATTCTTCCCATCAAAATGATGCTAATTTTGCAGGCTTATTTTTGCTCATGCTGTTATACCAACTTAGGATAATCTCTAATTAGGATAACTCCTTCCTTCCTTCGTTCCTTCCTTCTTTCTTTCCTTCCTTCCCTCCTGTCTTCCTTCCCTCCCTCCCTCTCTCCCTCCCACCTACAAGCATCTAATGAGCGTCTACTACGTGCTGGCACCGATCTAGTGCTAGGGATATAAAAATGACTAAGACCTGATCCTTGTCCTCAGGGAATGTAATGATTATTTAGTGAGTCAGACACTAAACAAATCATTAGGACACTTTAGTAACTGCTGTAGTGTTGTGTAGAGGGTACTATGGAAACACAATACAAGTAGTGATTCACCAAAAAGGAAGGTGGGATGGGGAGACCATGATCCAAAAGACTACACCGAAGAAATGGGATCTGAATTAAGTCTTGAAGGATGACTAATGGGGAGTGGAGAGACAGGTTAAAGCGGCAGCTGCTACTTAACAAAAAAAATGAAAATGCACGCCATGTTCCAGAAACTGCAAGAGATTCAGCATGACTAAAACACCAGAAGTAAAGCTGGAAAGCACATTCATGTCACCCTGAACTTCTGGATACGTGATGAGGTGCCAGGGATGATTTTAAGCAGTGACATGACCAGATGTGAAGATTTTAAAGGCTTGCTCTAAAAGACTCTCCTTTCAAGATCAATAAAGCTTTCCTGTGATGGTTAATTTTACCTGTCTACTTGACTGGGCCATGGGGTGCCCCAAATAAACACGATTTCTAGGTGTGTCTGTGAGGGTGTTTCCAGAGGAGATTAGCATTTGAATGTGTGCACTCAGTAAAGCAGCCCACCCTCCCTAATGCTGGTGGGCATCACCCAATTCACTGAGGGCCTGAACAGAAAAAGGCAGAGAAAGGAAGAATTCACCGTTTTGCTACCTGTCTGCCAGTGTGAGGTTGAGGCATCTGTTTTCTGCAGCCGTTGGACCTGGGGCTCCCTGGTTCTCAGCCTCTGGACTCACACTGGAATTATACCGCCCGCCCTCCTGGCTCTCCAGCTTGCAGGCAGCAAGCACATCATGGAAGTTCTCTGCTTCCCTAATAGCATGAGCCAATTCCTTACAATAAATCTCTGTAGATGTGTATCTGCCATTGAGTCTGTTTCTCTGGAGAGCCCTAATACACCTCCTACTACATACAACAGTGGTCACATTTCTCTCCATGCCTCTGGCCCCCGTTAAACTACCAGAACAATCACCGCTACCATTATGAAACACGTCTTAGTTCCCATGCACCGGGCCAGACGTTTCATACCGTCATCCTATTTAACCATTACACTTCTACAATAAAGGCACTTAGAGTCAGCCAGGGCATGAGGGCTGAGGTGGTCTGGGATGCCACAGTTCACCGTGATATAACTTACTAATAGTCCCTCCATCAACATTTCTGTGGAACATCTCTCAGAGCAGAAATCTGAGCCCAAGTTAATAAAACAATCAACAATGAAGCCTCCCTTTTTACCTCTGAGCAGGTTTCTTATTCTCTTAACACAGCCTCCCCCAAGCAATAGACGCTTTCCTTGTGAAGGCTTGAATCAGAGGCCACTTCACTACCAGGTGATTCTAAGAAAATCACAAGATAAGCAATAGGGTACAGGGAACACAATGGAAGCAATCATCCACTTTAAACTTCCAGTAAACTGAGACACGTGACAAAAATAGATCCTGTCGAAACATAGCTATCTTTCAAGAAAATCTTTTGAGACTTTATTCTGAGGGAAGAAAACCGTACATGTTCTAGAACAGAACGACATGGATATTACCTTACCCCAAGAGCCCGTGGGGCTGCTGAGACTGCAGCCCATAGGGCTTACCTTTAACAGACATGTAGGCAGCTTTTTGTTGGTGGCTTTTTGCAAGGTTTTCTCCTCCACTAATCATCTTCTTTCGCCCTCCAGGGAAACCAAGTAGGTGGGCAAAAATTCCTGGAGGTTTTCTGTACTTAAGAACACCCACACCCAGAGACATTAAAAGACAGAGACATTATGTAGACTTCAAGTCTACATAAACAATCTTAGGAAATAATTTGGTTAACAAGAAACATGAGTATGAGTAAAGATAAAATATTTATCTATTGAGACATAAGAAAATGTTACAGGAAAATGGGACATGTAGAACTACAAAACTTAAGCCTGAATCCTTTAACGTGTTTCTCAATGATTCATTCACACACTAGACTCCTGAATTACCAAATCCATCACTCTCCACTTCGATGATTATCTTCTGGGGACAAAAAACAAAACAAAACAAACAAACAAAACTTGGGCTCTCTAGTATTAAATAACTACAAAGAAGATACCAGAAAAATTCACACCTGCCAAGAAAATTAAAATAACCACAGAGGAGTCTTTGCTACAAAAAGTAATGCATTCATTTCAAGAAGCAGTCAGACTTAAAAATGTAGAAAACTGCAAAGCATTTCAAATTCCATCGCTCCCAATATCCCTATGCTGTCAGTGTGAAATATTGCAATGGACCACTCACAACCACACAATCAACCAGGCTTAAGACCCTTAAATTGCCTCTTTAAGTATACTTGCAAGAATCTGCTATATTTAGAACAGAAATGAAGCAGCCAATAGTAATGAACTTTTGGAAAACCACATCATAGGCAAAAAAAAATAAATGTCCTCCCATGTTAGAGAGGAGAGAGAGCCTCTTTTTAGAAGGGTCAAATATACTCAATGACATAAACTGACGACATATTTTTAGAAAGAGATGAAGTCTGCTATTATTTGCTAAACCAGAGCCAATCCTTCTAAAGATGACTTTTGACTATGACTTAGTTACTTCTCAGGTGTTTGCGTGCACATAAAAAAATATATGCTATGTTTGGTTAAGGCACACAATATTGTTTTAAGAAGAGAAAATAAGAGAAACTTCAATAGATGGAATGCGGATGATCTGTATGTGCATTTTCAGCTTCCCAACCCTGCTAGCTTAGGCTGCAGTGTGACGGCTGTCAAAATTTTTTAACATTTATTTATTTTCAAGAGACAGAGACAGAGCATGAGCAAGGGAGGGGCAGAAAGAGAGGGAGACACAGAATCTGAAGCAGGCTCCAGGCTCTGAGCTGTCAGCACAGAGCCCGATGTGGGGTTCGAACTCACAGACTATGAGATCATGACGTGAGCTGAAGTCAGATGCTTAACCGACTGAGCCACCCAAGTGCCCCACAGCTGTTAAAATTTTTTAATGAAATTCTATACGGTCTGGGATGGCCTGGGAAGTTTCCCAAAGAGAGAGGCGACCCAGTCAAACTGGACATCAGCCTGTATCATAAAATGTTTCCCCACCAAAGATGGCTAAGGGAATGGTAAGGAACAACAGCTGACCAAATAAAGTCCCTGGCAGCTTCCAGAAAGCTATGAGGTGGGCACCACCATGGCTTTGAAATATAAATAAACATACCTGCCTCTGTGAAATACCTGCTCTTGGAGAAGTGGAGGTGAGAACTAGGTGAACACCAATCTGTGTTTCTCTGCATCTGTCTTGGGGGCAGAGCACTAGCAAGCTCAAGAACATTTGGTCCTGCTCCAGAATCTTCCCGATCCCCATGGTTTCTTAGCGCCCAAGAGGTTGTGAGCTCTCCAAAGGCACAGACTCTCTTTCTTGTAAAGTTCACAGTCCTCAATGCTTTGCACGTAATAGGTGCTTAGTGATTATTATATTAGCAATTATGATTAACGCTTGCATGGTGATTTTCAATAAAAATTACTCATTTTACCTACCACCTAAATAAAATAGGTGTATAGACTGGGAGCAGGATGGACGCTGAGCACACTCAGAAGAGGCTGCATACATAACTTATTTGTTGTTGTTGTTGTTTTTTTAAATAAGCTCAAAAACTGAGATGGAGCACAGAGAGGGGAGAGGGCCCTAGTGGAGAAGTGGGCAGCCTGATCTTAGGCAACCACAATCTCGCCTGAGCTTCAGTGTCTTCATCTGTAAAATGAGTGTGGGCAATAAAATGTCTTCTGAGGTCTCTGAGGTCCCTCTATGCTGCCTCTTGGGGTTTGTTAAGTGCCAAGCAGGTGGTACTGGAGCATTCACGAGGGAGGGTACGATCCGGAAGGTGGGGTGGGAGCGGTAAAGAAGTCCTCAGGATGAAGACGGCTCACGTCAGGCTTGAAAACAGTGCCACTTGTCCAGTGGACAACAAATACACCGCATCTGGGGAGGTGAGGTTGTTCACAGGATGAGCCTCAAGTGTCAGAGAAAAGGCAAAGCAAGCAGAGGGTGGTGAGGGCTGTACTGCCTGCTCTGCATTCACTACTTAATCCTCACAATCCTATAAGAAAAGTACTACGATTCACTTTTCATACCCAAGAAAATTAAGAAATTTTACACCTGAGGAGACTTTACAAAGGTCGCATGGTAGCAAGCCACTGAAGCAAGACTGGAATAAGTTCCATCTGTCACCGGAGCCCATGCTCTCTCCACTGCGCCACACTGCCCAACGGTAGTGCTGGGCAGCCAGAGACAGGGCTGGGCCAATTCCAGTAAAGCCTCGCTCAAGAAGGAAGACTGGAACATAAATATATGAAAACAGTACTCAATTCTCATTTCATACACAAGATTTTTAACGCAATAGTGTCTTTATAATAGCTAATATACCTTTTTTAAAAAGTCCCCAACTAGAGTCTCACTTTTATTAAGCTCATTAAAAATAATCGTTGATTGTATTTGTGTTTGTGGCAAACACCATGTAAACACTATTAATGCACTTACTCCCTTTAATCCTCACATCAATCCTACCAATAGGTGTCATTATTACCTCACTTTTTCAAATGAGAAAACAGGCTTCAAGGGGCTAAGTCATCCTTAGCAAGTGTCAACAACACAGATGAACCACTAGTAAATGGTTAAAAATACCCACCACCACATTTCACAGACTGGTAAAAGAAATGGTAAGCAGAATTCTCACTAACCAAAGGAATAAACCAGCAGGAGAGAAGGCAACATAACAGAACACAAAGAACAAGGGACCCTGATAACCTGTCCTATTTTTTCACTGTTAGAAGATGCGAAGTGGAAAAAAAAAAAAAAAATCTTTCAGGGGCCTGTGGTTTTAGGAGTCCATGAATAGTCAATGTCTTATCCATTAAACAGAGTCCAATTTTCTACACTCATTTTTGTAATCTTAGAGCCAGTTATGGGGTCCGGCATATGGTACACACTGAATTTTTCCAAAAGTTCAATGTTTATCAACTAAGTAAATTTCAAGCTAGGAGAAACTTCACCATGGATTTACTATGAGATAAACAAGGTGCATGAATCTTGAACCCTTTATCAACCAAATCCACTGAAATACCAAAAGAACCTTACTTTAGCCCTTACTTATGTTTCATTCTTAACATAATCCCAGAACATCAATATTCTTGGGGCAGTGGTATAGTGTCACTGCCATTAGAATGCTAGAAGTGAAACTCAAATTCTCAAATTTTAGGGATGAGTTACAAGTACTAACAAGCCCCCAAAAGCCCTAAGCAGTATAACTACATTTTATACAAGGCATTTCATCCTGAGAGGTACGATCAACCACAGGCCAGTTCAGAGAAGGGGGCTCTGCAACCAGACCCCACAGACAAGGTGTGTGGCTCTTTGTGCCTCAGCTTCCTCCTCTGTAAAATGGGAAAGCTTACCTTCCCCACTGGTGTGCTCTGAAGATGAACTTAAAAAAAGCACTTGGGGCGCCTGGGTGGCTCAGTTGGTTAAGCATCTGACTTGAGCTCAGGTCATGATCTCACGGTTCGTGAGTTCAAGCCCTGCGTCAGGCTCTGTGCTGATGGCTCGAAGCCTGGAACCTGCGTCAGATTCTGTGTCTCCCTCTCTGCTCCTCTCCTGCTCACACTCTCTCTCTCAAAAATAAAATAAACATTAAAAACAAATTTAATAAAAAAAAAAAGAAAAGCACTCAACACCATGCATGGCACATAACTTTTCAATAAATGATAACTGTTAAGTGTTGGTACTAATAATGAAGCTAGTATTATGAATACACTTGAAAATCAACAACTTAAAAAAGAAAACTGGGCATGATAAAACTATTTACAGAAAAATACAAAAACTAAATTGCTTCAGTTGGCAGTGCTGTTACTTCGAGAGAACATTCTACAAACCAGTGATCGTGCCAAGAAAATAGAAAGCATCATTTGACCAAAGACTATAGATCCCGCCTATGTTTCTTCCCAATTAGAAAATCTACCTTTTACTATGCAACATTTTGAATTATACAAGATCTTTATAAAATGTGACTGTTCTGATCAGATTCATCCACCAATGTGGTCTTTAAAAACACCAATTCTCTCAGGAAAGCTGATTAACCTCAGAATCAGACCCTTACTATTCAAGCCTTTATTATCTGAGTACATTTCAAATAACACAATTGTTTGAAACAAACAAAAAAAAAGTTCCAAGGTCAAGACCAGTATTTAAAAAAATCAGAATAGAGGGGCATCTGGGTGGCTCAGTCAGTTAAGCGTCCAACTTGGGCTCAGGTCATGATCTCACAGCTTGTGGGTTCGAGCCCCACATCAGGCTCTGTGCTGACAGCTTGGAGCCTGGAGCCTGCTTCAGATTCTTTGTCTCATTCTCTCTCTGCCCCTCCCCCACTCATGCTCGCTCACTCTCTCTCTCTCTCTCTCTCAAAAATAAACATTTAATTTTTTTTAAAAATTAGAATAGAAAATATTAAAGCACAATATATGAAAAAAAGGTAAGATTTAAAAAACTTGTTTCAGTTATATGTATTGACTAGGTGGCAACAGAAAATATGCTTATAATGGGCTACAGTCAAAACTATCTGGGAGGGGTGCCTGGGTGGCTCAGTTGGTTGAGCATCTGACTCTTGGTTTCAGCTCAGGTCATGATCCCAGGGTCGTGGGATTGAGTTTTGCATTGTGCATGGAGCCTGCTTATTAGTATTCTCTCTCTCTCCCTCTGCCCCTCTCCCCTGCTTGTGTTCTTTAATATATATACATATATGCATATATATATATATACATATATGCATATATATATATATACATATATGCATATATATATATACATATATGCATATATGTATATATATATATACACACACACACACATATATAGCATACAGTACATATATGGGGAAATATGTATATTATATATATATATATATATGGGAAAAACTGATTAAAAATAGACAAGGAAACCAAGTTTTTCAAGTTTTTGAGCAAATTTTTCAAGTTTTTAGATTTAATGCAGTTAAACCTAAACCTTAACAAGAGATTTAATTTATAGCATTCTTGTACCATAAATTCAAACAAATATATTCAGAAATGACTGATCTTTCTCCTCCCTGGACAGGAAGCAGAATTACAGAGAACTCCAGCCAACACTAGGAAGTACAGAATACTCATTGTCTAAGTCTCTTGCCTCTTTACCTATGTTTGCAGAGGGAAAGCCACATGGTCTCAAGACAATAATTTCTTAAGTTTCTAGCCATTAAACTCCTAAAGAACTTTCATGTAGTTTAAGAAATCTCTTGAGTAAGAGAGAGGAAAATGCAAATATAGAAAATAATCCAAATAATTTCATTAACACTCTCATTTATTATGAATAAATAACACCTTCTCTGTCTTCAAAACTGCTTGTAATCTACTAAGGGATATGAGACAAATACCCAAAAGCCAGGCTGACTGTGTTCAAGGTAAGGGAGGGAGGACACAAGCAGGAAGAATAAAGAAATAAAGATTTGGGGGCACCTGAGTGGTGATTAAGCGTCAGTTGATTAAGCATCCAACTCTTGATCTTACAGTTAGTGAGATCGAGCCCCGCATCAGGCTCTGTGCGGACAGTGCAGAACCTGGATTCCCTTTCTCTCCCTCTCTCTCTGCCCCTCCCCCATGTGCATGTGCTCTCTCTCTCTCTCCAAATAAACTTAAAAAAAAAAAAAAAAAGATTTTAAGAAAAAGAAAGTAACTGAAAACCTTTTAGAATGAATGGAATACCAATTGGCATTGTTTGGGAAAGACAGAATGAGGAATGGAGAGTGGGGTGCCTCTGGAGGGGAGAACAGCAAGGAAAAGGCATGAAAGCACAGTACAAATGGACAGGTAGCTCATGGGACACCTGTGGGAGATAGGCGGGAGTTAGGGCTATGGTTACAGAGTGCCCTGAAGAGCAACCAGGGAATGTATATTTTCTTTGGCAGCCAATGAAAGGGAAGCTCTTTGGTTGAGGAAATGGCAGGAACTATGGATACCAAGAGTCTGAACACAGCTTGTCTTATGGTCACCCACACTTATGACGCTCCTTGAGATCATCTTAAAGATGGGTCCCTATTCCCGCCTCCCATTTGGTAGACACAAAACGATTCGGAACACAAAAGAGTCTGCTCTCAGACACAAGAGTCCTGTGTTAGTAATTTGGTTTGAAACTTCAGCCAAGCTTCACTTCTCACAGCCTCAGGATACTTCTGGCTCCCCTCCCACTACTCTCTAGCCGAAGCTTAGAAGTACAGTGCCTGCCAAAAGTCTACAGGTTCTTTCTAAGCAACCATTCCGGGAAGGAATAAATGTTGATTCCTCTTGGGGAAATAAGCTCTCCAACTCAATACTCTAGACTCGGTAACTCTTCCAATTATTTACTGCTGCACAGCGAGCTCAGTCAC